>NC_138036.1:63185507-63857907 GCF_964106645.2 Podarcis pityusensis | reverse complement strand
GAGACTGGGTCTGGTTAGCAGCCCACGCAGTGCCGGCCAGGTCGTTGGCGAAGAAGAAACTAGGGCATAAACAACTGGGGCCCTACCAAGTCGACGAACAGGTCAACCCGGTGGCTTTCAGGCTGGCTCTTCCGGAGGGTTCCAGAATGCATCCGGTGTTCCACAGATCGGTGCTCACTCCCTACAAGGCACCTCACAGGTTTCAGGAACCAGGAACGGCACCGGGTCCGCTCCGAGAGAGAACCGGGCAAGGGGGAGTGGCACAGGAGGAGCGCATCAACGAAGTCACGGAGATTTTGGACTCCAGATGGGGGGAAGAGGGGGTAGAATACCTTCTCGCCAAGGAGGGCACCCCGGCCAGTGCCAACAGCTGGGTGCCGGGCTACGCTTTAGACGAACCTCTGCTCAAAGAAGAGTTTCATGCCCTCTTCCCACATAGGCCAATGCCAGCAGACTTTTTCGACGACTGGCTTTTCACGCCCACGCTTTCAGCCAGCACGTTCCGGGGGTTCGACTCGGACGAGGAACCGACACGAGACGCCCGTTCCCCAGAGGGGTCACCCTCGGGATCTGCTTCAGAACCCTCGTATTGGTGGGATGATCGACCAGAGGAGCAGTTCCGCAGAAGGTGGCTGGAGGGTCCAGGACGAGCAACGTCTCCAGAAGGCAACGAGGGAGAGACGGACATGGACGTTTTCGGGGACGACCCGGGTTTCGAGCACGGCGGCACAGAGATGGAAGCGGAGGTGACCGTCGTCAACGAGAGCAGGGAGGAAGAACCGGAAGACTTCGGATGGCGGCCCGCCACGGGAAGCGAACTGTATCCGACATTCGTCCCCCTGACACGGCAGCACCCAGATCCCGCACCGGAAGGAGGGGAGGGGGGAAGAGGGGGCTTCGAGGGGGGGATGGATGTCAGGGGTTCAGGAGCAGAGGCAAGGGCAAGGGAGGAAACAGAGAGCGAGGGAGAGGAGGCAGAAGAAAAGATGAGTGATGACGACGACCCGAGATCTCCGAGTCTTTCCAGTGAATCAGAAGATTCACAGAAAGGAGCACCAGTGGCCAGGGCAAGGGGGGAGCCTAGGGGGACACCCCAGGAAGATAGAGCCAGAGGGGACTCAGAGGGGAGCAGTTGGAAATCGGGACCAGCGTCACCGCCAGAGAGCAGGGAAGAGGAAGGGCGCCAGGGATCAAGCGCTGGCAGCTCACAACAGGGGGGAGGGCACGAGTCAGGAGTGGCCACACCTCCATCGGGGAGCGAAGAAACGGTCAGACGGAAGGTGGAAGGTTGGGCGCGCGTGCCAAGTTCAAATGCACAGGAAGGTGGCGCAGTAGGCAGCCCGGAAAGGGAGCCAGGTCCTAAAGCCCGCCGAAAGGAGGGAGAAGAGTCAGGGGGGTCAGCGTCAGCGTCAGAGGAATCCCGGAAGGAAGAGACCCCGGGGGGCAGAGGGACCCCAGAGAAGAACAGTCAGGCGGAAAAGGTGGAGCAAGGCTAGGATATTAAGTTGGTGTACAAAGGGCGGAGACTCAGATGGAGCTTCGCCGATCTAACCATGAGACGTAGAGTTGCACGCAGCAGCTTGAGAATGGAAACTGTAACTCAATAAAGACTTTTATTTAATGATCGCTGGCTAGCGTGATCCTCTGTGAGCTAGGATCTGGAAGCAGCTCTGACACCAAGTTACAGGGAACCAGGCAGAGGGCCTTCTCGGTAGTGGCTACACAGTCCCTGTGGAACGGCCTCCCACCAGATGTCAAAGAGAACAACAACTACCAGACTTTTAGAAGACATCTGAAGGCAGCCCTGTTTAGGGAAGCTTTTAATGTTTGATGTATCACAGTATTTTAATATTCTTTTGGAAGCCGCCCAGAGTGGCTGGGGAAGCCCAGCCAGATGGGTGGGGTATAAATAATAAATTATTATTATTATTATTATGACTTCTTGAAGAATCAGCAGGATTCGAAGCCGTTGCCAGACAACAGTAACTACAGGTCGGCGATTGGTAAACTTTTGTATTTAGTTACCACATGTAGACCAGACTTAGCTAATGCTGTGGGGATTCTTAGCAGAAAAGTGAATTCTTCCACTGAGCATGATTGGGCAGGTGTAAAGAGGGTGGTGCGGTATTTGAAGGGTACCATGAATTGCAAATTAAGGTTACCAGCCATCAGAGACCCTAAGTTGGTTGGGTATACTGATGCGGATTGGGCTGGGGATAATGCTGACTATAAATCAACAAGTGGTCATGTTTTTATGTTTGGGGATGGACCTGTTGTGTGGGGCAGTTATCAACAGAGCTGTGTAGCATTATCTTCCACAGAATCAGAATACGTTGCAGCAACAGAAGCCGGCAGAGAGATTGCCTGGCTTGATCAACTCATAAAAGACTTTGGGTTGATAAGAAAAGGACCTGTCAGCTTGCTAGAGGACGATCAGAGTTGCCTGAAGCTGACGCAGAGTGAGAAGTTACTAGCCAGAACAAAACACATTGGGGTGAAATACCACTATATACGCCAGATGATCCAGGATAGTGGAACTATCCTACTGTAGCACCGAAGAGATGACTGCTGACATCCTGACAAAGCCCCTACCAAGAGAGAGTTTCCAGAATCTACGTGTCAAGCTGGGACTCTGGGTGGTTGAATAAAGTTGTTTATGTTTTGTGTATATTGTATTGCCTGAGAAGGGGTATGTGGGATGTAAAACCCAGGAGCAGTTAATTACAACATTCTTAGAGTACATGTTGAGACATGGGGAGGGATGTTTTCCAGCCAGCAGGTAAACTTCCTGGGACAGACTTCCTTCGCATGTGACCAGGGGTGGGTGTGGCCTCACCTTTGCAGGTAACGACAAAAGCACAGGGCAGAGGCAGGCATCTCTCTCTTGCTTCTCTTCCATCACTCTAGCAACATCTAAAGATGCCCTCTTGGCTCCCAGTCAAGAGAGCAGAAAGGGACTATCTTCTTATAAGATAGATTCTAAATGTATATTACCTTATTGAGCTGTCTGCCTTCTTGAGGCATCAGATCAAGGTCTGTGTTTTAAAATGAGCTTAAAAAATATATTTGCAGATGTTTGTATGTCTCATGCCAGGCATAAAGCAGCTGGCTCGGTGCTTTGGCAGATGTTTATCTTTCTAAACAGGGCCCCTCTGATCTATAAGCAGTGCCTCAGGGTTGTAAAAGGAAATTACAGGCTGGGAGCAAAAGGTCACACTGACCATACAAATTACAGAATACAATCAAGCTGCAAAAAACACTAATTAAGAGTTGGTAAATAGTGAAATTTATTGTTTAACAGATAATATACCATGTACCTCCCATTAGACTTGAGCCACATCTTCCTAAGGTTAAAGGGCAAAACCTAAATAGAAACAGCAGATGGCTTGAAAGGGGGGTGTAGATCTAAGGGGTTGCTTCTGGGCACTGTTTTTATTAAGTTCTTTTTTACTTTGAAAAGACCTTTCCTTCTAAAAATCTATCTATGTTATGTATGAAATATATTGGCTTAAATGTAATTATGCAAAGGATTTAGAAAGTAAGAAATGTTAGATTCTTATGTTAGATTCTTATTTCATTGATGGTGTGTGAGAAGGTGAACCCAAGATCTCTGTTTAAGATAAATTAGCCATCTGTTTTGGAGTGAATAGGGCAATAGGGCAATAGGGCAAAAAGGTTATCTGGTAATTAAGGTGCCTGGTCGAGGCAAATGTAAGATATATGGCTACTTGTCTGCCATTTATGGATAGAAGGAAATATAGCTCTTTGTCTCCCATAAAAGGTAATAGGAAATGGGAGTATCTTTTATGATTGGTTCTAGCAAACAGCCAATAGGAATTTCAACCAGGCTGATTGGACAGAGGCAGCCAAAGGAGGAGCAAGGGGGCTGGGCTGAGGAAATATAAGTGCTGGCCATCAGGGCTGGAGTGGGCAGAGCTTTGGTATCCATATACCACTGTGTCTCTCATTTATTTGTCTGACAAATAAATTATTATTTTAATTTCTCTATTGCTGCATTGAATATTTCATTCCAGCTAAGCGTTAACCACAAGCAGGGTGCTACATTCTGGGATCTGATTGTGAACAGAATGTGAGTGTGAACAGAATGTGAACAAGACTGTGTCGTGTCTTGTATTTTAAGAGGGAACAAAGGGGAAATTACCAGAGTGATTATTATAGAGGTTGCGTGGCGATTCCCGCCCCCTCCCACAGTTGGAATAAATAAAGACACTGGACACCAGGATTTAGGTTAATGGGCGAAAAATGGCCACAACTTTATTGATTACAGGTAAAAGCGGTATTGGCTTTAGGCATTGGCCCTATCAGACTAACTGGCATAGAACCGGGAAGGGTTAATCACCAACAGGGGGAGCCCCCGAGATGCACATCCCTAGGCACTCCCCAAGGGGTTACCGCTTGGGAGCACGCTTTAGGCCCTAGCCTTCATAGGTTTCGGACGAGGCGATGCCCCCCCGGAGCCCTTTATTGGACTATCCTTCAACATTTGGGGGAGGTGCTGGCACTCCTCCCCCCAACTCATTTGCATAACAATACCCCTGCCAATGCCTAACCGCCAAAACCAAAGGTGTTGTGACATTTTGCTACGAGGTAGGCGAAAAAACCAAGTGGCTTCCAAAATAATGCCAATTAGCCAAGTGGAAAAACTCCTACCAGGCCCATTGCGGCGACCAGCCGAAGCCCATAGCAAAGTCCAGATGAGACCTAGAGGGTGGGTGGGTGGGAAACCACAGCTGGCTGTAAGAAAAGAAAGGGGCGAGCACGGGCTGCCACAACCTTAAATGAACCCAATTAATCCCGCCCCCGCCGCCAGCCGATTGGCTGGCGCGGTGAATGATGAATAATAATGAATCCCGGGATTCCCCAAGTCACGCAGAGCTGCAGCCAGCCCCGCGAGGATGTATGTGGGCATGAGCCCGCAACACCCCCCCCCTTATGTCGGGAGTGGCTTTCTAGCGAACCTGAGCACACGTTACCGTTGTGAACTTAAAAAGGGAATGTCTTACTCTACTGCTATTTTGGGAACTTGTTAGCACAAGTTGGATAAGGATATAATCAGTCAATATATCCTCTCCTGCATCCCTGAACAATCCCACAGAGAGAAGGGAAAGATAGAGTATGGAGAGGTAATGAATAGTAAGAAAGGAAAGAAGAGCGTGTGAAAGTGAGGCATATTGAGAGGGAGAGGGAGAGAAGGAAGGAAGGAAGGAGAGTCAAACAAGGAAGAGAGAGAGAGAAGGTGGGACAGATGTATATGGAGAGAGAAAGGTAGAGAGAGAAGAGAGAGAGAAAGAATGGAGAGGTACAGAGAGAGATAGGAAGGAAGGAAGTGTGAAAGAGAGGAAGATTGAAAGGGAGAGAGAGAGAAGGAAGGAAGGAAGGAAGGAAGGAAGGAAGGAAGGAAGGAAGGAAGGAAGGAAAGACAAACATGGAAGAGAGAGAGAGATGGAGGGACAGATGTATATGGAGAGAGAAAGGTAGAGAGAAAAGGGAGAGAGAAAGATTGGTGAGGTACAGAGAGAGAGTAGTAAGGAAGGGAGGGTGTGAAAGAGAGGCAGACTGAGAGGGAGAGGGAGAGGGAGAGGGAGAGGGAGAGGGAGAGGGAGAGAAGGAAGGAAGGAAGGAAGGAAGGAAGGAAGGAAGGAAGGAAGGAAGGAAGGAAGGAACCAAGGGATTCAGAGAGAGAAGGAATGGTTGAGACAGAGTCAAAGAGAAAGATAGAAAAACAGAGAGAGGGAGGAAGGAAGGAAGTAAGGAAGTAAGGAAGGGAGGGAGGGAGGGAGGGAGGGAGGGAGGGAGGGAGGGAGGTATTGAGAGAGAGAGGAGTTATTAAGAGAGAAACAGAGTCAAAGAGAGAAAAAGAGAGAAAGGGGAGGGAGGGAGGGAGGGAGGGAGGGAGGGAGGGAGGGAGGACAAACAAGGAAGAGAGAGAGAGAAGGAGGGACAGATGTATATGGAGAGAGAAAGGTAGAGAGAAAAGGAAGAGAGAAAGAATGGAGAAGCAGAGAGAGAGAGTAGTAAGGAACGAAGGAAGGAATAGGGTGTGAAAGAGAGGCAGATTGAGAGGGAGAGAGAGAAGGAAGGAAGGAAGGAAGGAATGAAGGAAGGAAGGAAGGAGAAGGAAGAGAAAAAAGGAGGGACAGATATTGTCAGGGGTTCAGGGACAGAGGCACAGGGTAGGCAGGAGATGGAGAGCGATGGGGATGAATCCCAGGACAGCGAGGAAGAGGATGACAATGACTCAAGAGATTCCATGAGTCTTTCCAGCGAATCAGAGGATTCCCAGAAGGGGGCGCCGGTGATCAGGGCCAGGGGAGCCCCAGGGGGGACGTGTCAGGAACAGGGGGCCAGCGGGGGATCCCAAAGTGGCAGCTGGGCGTCAGGACCAGCCTCCCCGCCAGAGTGCAGCGAAGGGGGTGGAGGTTCCAGTGTATCAGGGGAAGCAGCTCCGGCAGCAGAGAAGGGAGGGAGGTCGGAGCAAGCCACCCTCCCGGAAGGGGAGGGGAGTAGTGAAGGGAGTAGTGTAACTGTCAAAAGGAAGGTTAGAGGTTGGGCGCGCGCGCCAAGTTCAAATGTAGAGGCGCGCGGAAGTACAGGGAGCCCGGAGGAAGAGCCAGGTCCCAAAGCCCGCAGGAGGGGGGAAGAGCAGTCTGGGGATTCCGCGTCAGGGGAATCCAGGAGGGGCGAAACCCCAGGGGGCAGGAAGACCCTGCGGAAAAGGAAAGAGAGGAACTTCAGCGGTCTAAGCCTAGCAGACGTAGGGCTGCGCGCCTCGGATCTGAAGCAAACAATGAACTGCAATAAACACTTTTGTATGTAAGAAAAGATAGGCGTTGGTCTTTTGTGACCTGAGACTTGAGGCAGCCCTGACAGCATCTTTACCCAAAAGAGAAGATGATAAAGCTCTGATTGGGCTGATTTCAAATTGGTGTTTTTGGGGTTAGAATGCATCTTTTCCCAAAAGTCGCAGAGTGATATGTTTGTTATCAGCCCAAATCAAGCATAGATGTTTTGGTTCCATCTGAATAGAGAGAGGACGAATCAGCTTGGATTGTTCTTTCGGTGTTCATTCACTCACAAATAGCAAAGCGAATTGTAATAAACCTAAGCAAAGCCAAACAGGTTCTTTTGGTTTTCAGCTACAGAGAACGAAGAATCTTGGATTTCGCTTATTTCAAGTGTTCTCTGGTATTAATGTACATTGACCCAGAAATTGCAAAGTGTAATGAGACCAAAATAACACAACACTGTCTTTTCGCTTCCATATGTGTACCAGAATCACCCCCAAGCAATACAAAAAGGTGTTTTGGCTTCCATCTACTTAAAAAGAAGATGATAAATCTCTGATTGGGCTGATTTCAAATTGGTGTTTTTGGGGTTAGAATGCATCTTTACCCAAAAATCGCAGTGACATTTTTCTTATCAGTCCAAATCAAATATAGGTGTTTTGGTTCCATCTGAATAGAAAGAGGACGGATAAGCTTGCATTCTTCTTTCCGTGTTCATTCACTCACAAATAGCAAAGCGAATTGTAATAAGCCTAAACAAAGCAAAAACAGGTTGTTTCGGGTTCCTGCTACATAGAACGAAGAATCTCGGATTTCGCATATTTCAAGTCGTGTTCTTTGGTGTTAATGCACATTGACCCAGAAATCGCAAAGTGTTTGTAATGAGACCAAAATAACACAACACTGTCTTTTCGCTTCCATATGCGTAGAAAGAAGACCAATAAGCTTTGATTGTGCTTATTTCGATTCGCATGGTGTTTTTTGGGTGTGCACCAGAATCACCCCCAACCAAAACAAAAAGGTAATTTGGGTTCCATCTACATAAAAAGAAGATGATAAATCTCTGATTGGGCTTAGTTCAAATTGGTGTTTTTTGGGGGTAGAATGCACATTTACCCAAAAATCGCAGAGTGACATTTTTGTGATCAGCCCAAACCAAGGATAGGTGTTTTGGTTTCATCTCAATAGAAAGAGGACGAATAAGCTTGCCTTCTTCTTTCGATGTTCAGTCCTCCACAAATAGCAAAGCGAAGTGTAATAAGCCTAAACAAAGCCAAACAGGTTGTTTTGGGTTGCAGCAACATAGAAAGAAGAATCTTGGATTTCGCTTATTTCGTCTTCTTTGGTGTTAATGCACATTGACCCAGAAATCTCAAAGTGTGTGCAATGAGACCAAAAAAACACAACACTGTCTTTTCGCTTCCATATGCGTAGAAAGAAGACGAATAAGCTTTGATTGTGCTTATTTCAATCCGCATGGTGTTTTTAGGGTGTGCACCAGAATCACCCCCAAGCAATAAAAAAAGGTGTTTTGGCTTCCATCTACTTAAAAAGAAGATGATAAAGCTCTGATTGGGCTGATTTGAAATTGGTGTTTTTGGGGTTAGAATGCATCTTTACCCAAAAATCGCAGAGTGACATTTTTCTTATCAGTCCAAATCAAATATAGGTGTTTTGGTTCCATCTGAATAGAAAGAGGACGAATAAGCTTGCATTCTTCTTTCCGTGTTCATTCACTCACAAATAGCAAAGCGAATTGTAATAAGCCTAAACAAAGCAAAAACAGGTTGTTTTGGGTTCCTGCTACATAGAACGAAGAATCTTGGATTTCGCATATTTCAAGTCGTGTTCTTTGGTGTTAATGCACATTGACCCAGAAATCGCAAAGTGTTTGTAATGAGACCAAAATAACACAACACTGTCTTTTCGCTTCCATATGCGTAGAAAGAAGACCAATAAGCTTTGATTGTGCTTATTTCGATTCGCATGGTGTTTTTTGGGTGTGCACCAGAATCACCCCCAAGCAATACAAAAATGTGTTTTGGCTTCCATCTACTAAAAGAGAAGATGATAAAGCTCTGATTGGGCTGATTTCAAATTGGTGTTTTTGGGGTTAGAATGCATCTTTTCCCAAAAGTCGCAGAGTGATATGTTTGTTATCAGCCCAAATCAAGCATAGGTGTTTTGGTTTCATGTCAATAGAAAGAGGACGAATAAGCTTGCATTCTTCTTTCGGTGTTAAGTCCCCCACAAATAGCAAAGCGAGGTGTAATAAGCCGAAACAAAGCCAAACAGGTTGTTTTGGGTTGCAGCTACATAGAAAGAAGAATCTTGGATTTCGCTTATTTCGTGTTCTATGGTGTTAATGCACATTGACCCAGAAATCGCAAAATGTGTGTAATGAGACCAAAATAACACAACACTGTCTTTTCGCTTCCATATGCGTAGGAAGAAGACGAATAAGCTTTGTGATTATTTCAATTCGCATAGTTTTTTGGGTGTGCACCAGAATTACCCCCAACCAAAGCAAAAAGGTCTTTTGGATTCCATCTACATAAAAAGAAGATGATAAAGCTCTGATTGGGCTGATTTTAAATTGGTGTTTTTGGGGTTAGAATGCACATTTACCCAAAAGTCGCAGAGTGACATGTTTGTTATCAGCCCAAATCAAGCATAGATGTTTTGGTTTCATCTGAATAGAGAGAGGACGAATAAGCTTGGATTGTTCTTTCGGTGTTCATTCACTCACAAATAGCAAAGCGAATTGTAATAAACCTAAGCAAAGCCAAACAGGTTCTTTTGGTTTCCAGCTACAGAGAACAAAGAATCTTGGATTTCGCTTATTTCAAGTGTTCTCTGGTGTTAATGTACATTGACCCAGAAATCGCAAAGTGTGTGTAATGAGACCAAAATAACACAACACTGTCTTTTCGCTTCCATATGCGTAGAAAGAAGACGAATAAGCTTTGATTGTGCTTATTTCAATCCGCATGGTGTTTTTAGGGTGTGTACCAGAATCACCCCCAACCAACACAAAAAGGTGTTTTGGCTTCCATCTACTTAAAAAGAAGATGGTAAAGCTCTGATTGGGCTGATTTCAAATTGGTGTTTTTGGGGTTAGAATGCATCTTTACCCAAATATCGCAGAGTGACATTTTTCTTATCAGTCCAAATCAAATATAGGTGTTTTGGTTCCATCTGAATAGAAAGAGGACGAATAAGCTTGCATTCTTCTTTCCGTGTTCACTCACAAATAGCAAAACGAATTGTAATAAGCCTAAACAAAGCAAAAACAGGTTGTTTTAGGTTCCTGCTACATAGAACGAAGAATCTTGGATTTCGCATATTTCAAGTCGTGTTCTTTGGTGTTAATGCACATTGACCCAGAAATCGCAAAGTGTTTGTAATGAGACCAAAATAACACAACACTTTCTTTTCGCTTCCATATGCGTAGAAAGAAGACCAATAAGCTTTGATTGTGCTTATTTCGATTCGCATGGTGTTTTTTGGGTGTGCACCAGAATCACACCCAACCAAAGCAAAAAGGTAATTTGGGTTCCATCTACATAAAAAGAAGATGATAAATCTCTGATTGGCCTTAGTTCAAATTGGTGTTTTTTGGGGGTAGAATGCACATTTACCCAAAAATCGCAGTGACATTTTTGTTATCAGCCCAAACCAAGGATAGGTGTTTTGGTTTCATCTCAATAGAAAGAGGACGAATAAGCTTGCCTTCTTCTTTCGATGTTCAGTCCTCCACAAATAGCAAAGCGAAGTGTAATAAGCCGAAACAAAGCCAAACAGGTTGTTTTGGGTTGCAGCAACATAGAAAGAAGAATCTTGGATTTCGCTTATTTCGTGTTCTTTGGTGTTAATGCACATTGACCCAGAAATCTCAAAGTGTGTGCAATGAGACCAAAAAAACACAACACTGTCTTTTCGCTTCCATATGCGTAGAAAGAAGACGAATAAGCTTTGATTGTGCTTATTTCAATCCGCATGGTGTTTTTAGGGTGTGCACCAGAATCACCCCCAAGCAATAAAAAAAGGTGTTTTGGCTTCCATCTACTTAAAAAGAAGATGATAAAGCTCTGATTGGGCTGATTTGAAATTGGTGTTTTTGGGGTTAGAATGCATCTTTACCCAAAAATCGCAGAGTGACATTTTTCTTATCAGTCCAAATCAAATATAGGTGTTTTGGTTCCATCTGAATAGAAAGAGGACGAATAAGCTTGCATTCTTCTTTCCGTGTTCATTCACTCACAAATAGCAAAGCGAATTGTAATAAGCCTAAACAAAGCAAAAACAGGTTGTTTTGGGTTCCTGCTACATAGAACGAAGAATCTTGGATTTCGCATATTTCAAGTCGTGTTCTTTGGTGTTAATGCACATTGACCCAGAAATCGCAAAGTGTTTGTAATGAGACCAAAATAACACAACACTGTCTTTTCGCTTCCATATGCGTAGAAAGAAGACCAATAAGCTTTGATTGTGCTTATTTCGATTCGCATGGTGTTTTTTGGGTGTGCACCAGAATCACCCCCAAGCAATACAAAAATGTGTTTTGGCTTCCATCTACTAAAAGAGAAGATGATAAAGCTCTGATTGGGCTGATTTCAAATTGGTGTTTTTGGGGTTAGAATGCATCTTTTCCCAAAAGTCGCAGAGTGATATGTTTGTTATCAGCCCAAATCAAGCATAGGTGTTTTGGTTTCATGTCAATAGAAAGAGGACGAATAAGCTTGCATTCTTCTTTCGGTGTTAAGTCCCCCACAAATAGCAAAGCGAGGTGTAATAAGCCGAAACAAAGCCAAACAGGTTGTTTTGGGTTGCAGCTACATAGAAAGAAGAATCTTGGATTTCGCTTATTTCGTGTTCTATGGTGTTAATGCACATTGACCCAGAAATCGCAAAATGTGTGTAATGAGACCAAAATAACACAACACTGTCTTTTCGCTTCCATATGCGTAGGAAGAAGACGAATAAGCTTTGTGATTATTTCAATTCGCATAGTTTTTTGGGTGTGCACCAGAATTACCCCCAACCAAAGCAAAAAGGTCTTTTGGATTCCATCTACATAAAAAGAAGATGATAAAGCTCTGATTGGGCTGATTTTAAATTGGTGTTTTTGGGGTTAGAATGCACATTTACCCAAAAGTCGCAGAGTGACATGTTTGTTATCAGCCCAAATCAAGCATAGATGTTTTGGTTTCATCTGAATAGAGAGAGGACGAATAAGCTTGGATTGTTCTTTCGGTGTTCATTCACTCACAAATAGCAAAGCGAATTGTAATAAACCTAAGCAAAGCCAAACAGGTTCTTTTGGTTTCCAGCTACAGAGAACAAAGAATCTTGGATTTCGCTTATTTCAAGTGTTCTCTGGTGTTAATGTACATTGACCCAGAAATCGCAAAGTGTGTGTAATGAGACCAAAATAACACAACACTGTCTTTTCGCTTCCATATGCGTAGAAAGAAGACGAATAAGCTTTGATTGTGCTTATTTCAATCCGCATGGTGTTTTTAGGGTGTGTACCAGAATCACCCCCAACCAACACAAAAAGGTGTTTTGGCTTCCATCTACTTAAAAAGAAGATGGTAAAGCTCTGATTGGGCTGATTTCAAATTGGTGTTTTTGGGGTTAGAATGCATCTTTACCCAAATATCGCAGAGTGACATTTTTCTTATCAGTCCAAATCAAATATAGGTGTTTTGGTTCCATCTGAATAGAAAGAGGACGAATAAGCTTGCATTCTTCTTTCCGTGTTCACTCACAAATAGCAAAACGAATTGTAATAAGCCTAAACAAAGCAAAAACAGGTTGTTTTAGGTTCCTGCTACATAGAACGAAGAATCTTGGATTTCGCATATTTCAAGTCGTGTTCTTTGGTGTTAATGCACATTGACCCAGAAATCGCAAAGTGTTTGTAATGAGACCAAAATAACACAACACTTTCTTTTCGCTTCCATATGCGTAGAAAGAAGACCAATAAGCTTTGATTGTGCTTATTTCGATTCGCATGGTGTTTTTTGGGTGTGCACCAGAATCACACCCAACCAAAGCAAAAAGGTAATTTGGGTTCCATCTACATAAAAAGAAGATGATAAATCTCTGATTGGCCTTAGTTCAAATTGGTGTTTTTTGGGGGTAGAATGCACATTTACCCAAAAATCGCAGTGACATTTTTGTTATCAGCCCAAACCAAGGATAGGTGTTTTGGTTTCATCTCAATAGAAAGAGGACGAATAAGCTTGCCTTCTTCTTTCGATGTTCAGTCCTCCACAAATAGCAAAGCGAAGTGTAATAAGCCGAAACAAAGCCAAACAGGTTGTTTTGGGTTGCAGCAACATAGAAAGAAGAATCTTGGATTTCGCTTATTTCGTGTTCTTTGGTGTTAATGCACATTGACCCAGAAATCTCAAAGTGTGTGCAATGAGACCAAAAAAACACAACACTGTCTTTTCGCTTCCATATGCGTAGAAAGAAGACGAATAAGCTTTGATTGTGCTTATTTCAATCCGCATGGTGTTTTTAGGGTGTGCACCAGAATCACCCCCAAGCAATAAAAAAAGGTGTTTTGGCTTCCATCTACTTAAAAAGAAGATGATAAAGCTCTGATTGGGCTGATTTGAAATTGGTGTTTTTGGGGTTAGAATGCATCTTTACCCAAAAATCGCAGAGTGACATTTTTCTTATCAGTCCAAATCAAATATAGGTGTTTTGGTTCCATCTGAATAGAAAGAGGACGAATAAGCTTGCATTCTTCTTTCCGTGTTCATTCACTCACAAATAGCAAAGCGAATTGTAATAAGCCTAAACAAAGCAAAAACAGGTTGTTTTGGGTTCCTGCTACATAGAACGAAGAATCTTGGATTTCGCATATTTCAAGTCGTGTTCTTTGGTGTTAATGCACATTGACCCAGAAATCGCAAAGTGTTTGTAATGAGACCAAAATAACACAACACTGTCTTTTCGCTTCCATATGCGTAGAAAGAAGACGAATAAGCTTTGATTGTGCTTATTTCAATTCGCATGGTGTTTTTTGGGTGTGTACCAAAATCACCCCAAACCAATACAAAAAGGTGTTTTGGCTTCCATCTACTAAAAAGAAGATGATAAAGCTCTGATTGGGCTGATTTCAAATTGGTGTTTTTGGGGTTAGAATGCATCTTTACCCAAATATCGCAGAGTGACATTTTTCTTATCAGTCCAAATCAAATATAGGTGTTTTGGTTCCATCTGAATAGAAAGAGGACGAATAAGCTTGCATTCTTCTTTCCGTGTTCACTCACAAATAGCAAAACGAATTGTAATAAGCCTAAACAAAGCAAAAACAGGTTGTTTTGGGTTCCTGCTACATAGAACGAAGAATCTTGGATTTCGCATATTTCAAGTCGTGTTCTTTGGTGTTAATGCACATTGACCCAGAAATCGCAAAGTGTTTGTAATGAGACCAAAATAACACAACACTTTCTTTTCGCTTCCATATGCGTAGAAAGAAGACCAATAAGCTTTGATTGTGCTTATTTCGATTCGCATGGTGTTTTTTGGGTGTGCACCAGAATCACACCCAACCAAAGCAAAAAGGTAATTTGGGTTCCATCTACATAAAAAGAAGATGATAAATCTCTGATTGGCCTTAGTTCAAATTGGTGTTTTTTGGGGGTAGAATGCACATTTACCCAAAAATCGCAGTGACATTTTTGTTATCAGCCCAAACCAAGGATAGGTGTTTTGGTTTCATCTCAATAGAAAGAGGACGAATAAGCTTGCCTTCTTCTTTCGATGTTCAGTCCTCCACAAATAGCAAAGCGAAGTGTAATAAGCCGAAACAAAGCCAAACAGGTTGTTTTGGGTTGCAGCAACATAGAAAGAAGAATCTTGGATTTCGCTTATTTCGTGTTCTTTGGTGTTAATGCACATTGACCCAGAAATCTCAAAGTGTGTGCAATGAGACCAAAAAAACACAACACTGTCTTTTCGCTTCCATATGCGTAGAAAGAAGACGAATAAGCTTTGATTGTGCTTATTTCAATCCGCATGGTGTTTTTAGGGTGTGCACCAGAATCACCCCCAAGCAATAAAAAAAGGTGTTTTGGCTTCCATCTACTTAAAAAGAAGATGATAAAGCTCTGATTGGGCTGATTTGAAATTGGTGTTTTTGGGGTTAGAATGCATCTTTACCCAAAAATCGCAGAGTGACATTTTTCTTATCAGTCCAAATCAAATATAGGTGTTTTGGTTCCATCTGAATAGAAAGAGGACGAATAAGCTTGCATTCTTCTTTCCGTGTTCATTCACTCACAAATAGCAAAGCGAATTGTAATAAGCCTAAACAAAGCAAAAACAGGTTGTTTTGGGTTCCTGCTACATAGAACGAAGAATCTTGGATTTCGCATATTTCAAGTCGTGTTCTTTGGTGTTAATGCACATTGACCCAGAAATCGCAAAGTGTTTGTAATGAGACCAAAATAACACAACACTGTCTTTTCGCTTCCATATGCGTAGAAAGAAGACCAATAAGCTTTGATTGTGCTTATTTCGATTCGCATGGTGTTTTTTGGGTGTGCACCAGAATCACCCCCAAGCAATACAAAAATGTGTTTTGGCTTCCATCTACTAAAAGAGAAGATGATAAAGCTCTGATTGGGCTGATTTCAAATTGGTGTTTTTGGGGTTAGAATGCATCTTTTCCCAAAAGTCGCAGAGTGATATGTTTGTTATCAGCCCAAATCAAGCATAGGTGTTTTGGTTTCATGTCAATAGAAAGAGGACGAATAAGCTTGCATTCTTCTTTCGGTGTTAAGTCCCCCACAAATAGCAAAGCGAGGTGTAATAAGCCGAAACAAAGCCAAACAGGTTGTTTTGGGTTGCAGCTACATAGAAAGAAGAATCTTGGATTTCGCTTATTTCGTGTTCTATGGTGTTAATGCACATTGACCCAGAAATCGCAAAATGTGTGTAATGAGACCAAAATAACACAACACTGTCTTTTCGCTTCCATATGCGTAGGAAGAAGACGAATAAGCTTTGTGATTATTTCAATTCGCATAGTTTTTTGGGTGTGCACCAGAATTACCCCCAACCAAAGCAAAAAGGTCTTTTGGATTCCATCTACATAAAAAGAAGATGATAAAGCTCTGATTGGGCTGATTTTAAATTGGTGTTTTTGGGGTTAGAATGCACATTTACCCAAAAGTCGCAGAGTGACATGTTTGTTATCAGCCCAAATCAAGCATAGATGTTTTGGTTTCATCTGAATAGAGAGAGGACGAATAAGCTTGGATTGTTCTTTCGGTGTTCATTCACTCACAAATAGCAAAGCGAATTGTAATAAACCTAAGCAAAGCCAAACAGGTTCTTTTGGTTTCCAGCTACAGAGAACAAAGAATCTTGGATTTCGCTTATTTCAAGTGTTCTCTGGTGTTAATGTACATTGACCCAGAAATCGCAAAGTGTGTGTAATGAGACCAAAATAACACAACACTGTCTTTTCGCTTCCATATGCGTAGAAAGAAGACGAATAAGCTTTGATTGTGCTTATTTCAATCCGCATGGTGTTTTTAGGGTGTGTACCAGAATCACCCCCAACCAACACAAAAAGGTGTTTTGGCTTCCATCTACTTAAAAAGAAGATGGTAAAGCTCTGATTGGGCTGATTTCAAATTGGTGTTTTTGGGGTTAGAATGCATCTTTACCCAAATATCGCAGAGTGACATTTTTCTTATCAGTCCAAATCAAATATAGGTGTTTTGGTTCCATCTGAATAGAAAGAGGACGAATAAGCTTGCATTCTTCTTTCCGTGTTCACTCACAAATAGCAAAACGAATTGTAATAAGCCTAAACAAAGCAAAAACAGGTTGTTTTAGGTTCCTGCTACATAGAACGAAGAATCTTGGATTTCGCATATTTCAAGTCGTGTTCTTTGGTGTTAATGCACATTGACCCAGAAATCGCAAAGTGTTTGTAATGAGACCAAAATAACACAACACTTTCTTTTCGCTTCCATATGCGTAGAAAGAAGACCAATAAGCTTTGATTGTGCTTATTTCGATTCGCATGGTGTTTTTTGGGTGTGCACCAGAATCACACCCAACCAAAGCAAAAAGGTAATTTGGGTTCCATCTACATAAAAAGAAGATGATAAATCTCTGATTGGCCTTAGTTCAAATTGGTGTTTTTTGGGGGTAGAATGCACATTTACCCAAAAATCGCAGTGACATTTTTGTTATCAGCCCAAACCAAGGATAGGTGTTTTGGTTTCATCTCAATAGAAAGAGGACGAATAAGCTTGCCTTCTTCTTTCGATGTTCAGTCCTCCACAAATAGCAAAGCGAAGTGTAATAAGCCGAAACAAAGCCAAACAGGTTGTTTTGGGTTGCAGCAACATAGAAAGAAGAATCTTGGATTTCGCTTATTTCGTGTTCTTTGGTGTTAATGCACATTGACCCAGAAATCTCAAAGTGTGTGCAATGAGACCAAAAAAACACAACACTGTCTTTTCGCTTCCATATGCGTAGAAAGAAGACGAATAAGCTTTGATTGTGCTTATTTCAATCCGCATGGTGTTTTTAGGGTGTGCACCAGAATCACCCCCAAGCAATAAAAAAAGGTGTTTTGGCTTCCATCTACTTAAAAAGAAGATGATAAAGCTCTGATTGGGCTGATTTGAAATTGGTGTTTTTGGGGTTAGAATGCATCTTTACCCAAAAATCGCAGAGTGACATTTTTCTTATCAGTCCAAATCAAATATAGGTGTTTTGGTTCCATCTGAATAGAAAGAGGACGAATAAGCTTGCATTCTTCTTTCCGTGTTCATTCACTCACAAATAGCAAAGCGAATTGTAATAAGCCTAAACAAAGCAAAAACAGGTTGTTTTGGGTTCCTGCTACATAGAACGAAGAATCTTGGATTTCGCATATTTCAAGTCGTGTTCTTTGGTGTTAATGCACATTGACCCAGAAATCGCAAAGTGTTTGTAATGAGACCAAAATAACACAACACTGTCTTTTCGCTTCCATATGCGTAGAAAGAAGACGAATAAGCTTTGATTGTGCTTATTTCAATTCGCATGGTGTTTTTTGGGTGTGTACCAAAATCACCCCAAACCAATACAAAAAGGTGTTTTGGCTTCCATCTACTAAAAAGAAGATGATAAAGCTCTGATTGGGCTGATTTCAAATTGGTGTTTTTGGGGTTAGAATGCATCTTTACCCAAATATCGCAGAGTGACATTTTTCTTATCAGTCCAAATCAAATATAGGTGTTTTGGTTCCATCTGAATAGAAAGAGGACGAATAAGCTTGCATTCTTCTTTCCGTGTTCACTCACAAATAGCAAAACGAATTGTAATAAGCCTAAACAAAGCAAAAACAGGTTGTTTTGGGTTCCTGCTACATAGAACGAAGAATCTTGGATTTCGCATATTTCAAGTCGTGTTCTTTGGTGTTAATGCACATTGACCCAGAAATCGCAAAGTGTTTGTAATGAGACCAAAATAACACAACACTTTCTTTTCGCTTCCATATGCGTAGAAAGAAGACCAATAAGCTTTGATTGTGCTTATTTCGATTCGCATGGTGTTTTTTGGGTGTGCACCAGAATCACACCCAACCAAAGCAAAAAGGTAATTTGGGTTCCATCTACATAAAAAGAAGATGATAAATCTCTGATTGGCCTTAGTTCAAATTGGTGTTTTTTGGGGGTAGAATGCACATTTACCCAAAAATCGCAGTGACATTTTTGTTATCAGCCCAAACCAAGGATAGGTGTTTTGGTTTCATCTCAATAGAAAGAGGACGAATAAGCTTGCCTTCTTCTTTCGATGTTCAGTCCTCCACAAATAGCAAAGCGAAGTGTAATAAGCCGAAACAAAGCCAAACAGGTTGTTTTGGGTTGCAGCAACATAGAAAGAAGAATCTTGGATTTCGCTTATTTCGTGTTCTTTGGTGTTAATGCACATTGACCCAGAAATCTCAAAGTGTGTGCAATGAGACCAAAAAAACACAACACTGTCTTTTCGCTTCCATATGCGTAGAAAGAAGACGAATAAGCTTTGATTGTGCTTATTTCAATCCGCATGGTGTTTTTAGGGTGTGCACCAGAATCACCCCCAAGCAATAAAAAAAGGTGTTTTGGCTTCCATCTACTTAAAAAGAAGATGATAAAGCTCTGATTGGGCTGATTTGAAATTGGTGTTTTTGGGGTTAGAATGCATCTTTACGCAAAAATCGCAGAGTGACATTTTTCTTATCAGTCCAAATCAAATATAGGTGTTTTGGTTCCATCTGAATAGAAAGAGGACGAATAAGCTTGCATTCTTCTTTCCGTGTTCATTCACTCACAAATAGCAAAGCGAATTGTAATAAGCCTAAACAAAGCAAAAACAGGTTGTTTTGGGTTCCTGCTACATAGAACGAAGAATCTTGGATTTCGCATATTTCAAGTCGTGTTCTTTGGTGTTAATGCACATTGACCCAGAAATCGCAAAGTGTTTGTAATGAGACCAAAATAACACAACACTTTCTTTTCGCTTCCATATGCGTAGAAAGAAGACCAATAAGCTTTGATTGTGCTTATTTCGATTCGCATGGTGTTTTTTGGGTGTGCACCAGAATCACACCCAACCAAAGCAAAAAGGTAATTTGGGTTCCATCTACATAAAAAGAAGATGATAAATCTCTGATTGGCCTTAGTTCAAATTGGTGTTTTTTGGGGGTAGAATGCACATTTACCCAAAAATCGCAGTGACATTTTTGTTATCAGCCCAAACCAAGGATAGGTGTTTTGGTTTTATCTCAATAGAAAGAGGACGAATAAGCTTGCCTTCTTCTTTCGATGTTCAGTCCTCCACAAATAGCAAAGCGAAGTGTAAGAAGCCGAAACAAAGCCAAACAGGTTGTTTTGCGTTGCAGCTACATAGAAAGAAGAATCTTGGATTTCGCTTATTTCGTGTTCTTTGGTGTTAATGCACATTGACCCAGAAATCGCAAAGTGTGTGTAATGAGACCAAAATAACACAACACTGTCTTTTCGCTTCCATATGCGTAGAAAGAAGACGAATAAGCTTTGATTGTGCTTATTTCAATTCGCATGGTGTTTTTTGGGTGTGTACCAAAATCACCCCAAACCAATACAAAAAGGTGTTTTGGCTTCCATCTACTAAAAAGAAGATGATAAAGCTCTGATTGGGCTGATTTCAAATTGGTGTTTTTGGGGTTAGAATGCATCTTTACCCAAATATCGCAGAGTGACATTTTTCTTATCAGTCCAAATCAAATAAAGGTGTTTTGGTTCCATCTGAATAGAAAGAGGACGAATAAGCTTGCATTCTTCTTTCCGTGTTCACTCACAAATAGCAAAACGAATTGTAATAAGCCTAAACAAAGCAAAAACAGGTTGTTTTGGGTTCCTGCTACATAGAACGAAGAATCTTGGATTTCGCATATTTCAAGTCGTGTTCTTTGGTGTTAATGCACATTGACCCAGAAATCGCAAAGTGTTTGTAATGAGACCAAAATAACACAACACTTTCTTTTCGCTTCCATATGCGTAGAAAGAAGACCAATAAGCTTTGATTGTGCTTATTTCGATTCGCATGGTGTTTTTTGGGTGTGCACCAGAATCACACCCAACCAAAGCAAAAAGGTAATTTGGGTTCCATCTACATAAAAAGAAGATGATAAATCTCTGATTGGCCTTAGTTCAAATTGGTGTTTTTTGGGGGTAGAATGCACATTTACCCAAAAATCGCAGTGACATTTTTGTTATCAGCCCAAACCAAGGATAGGTGTTTTGGTTTTATCTCAATAGAAAGAGGACGAATAAGCTTGCATTCTTCTTTCGATGTTCAGTCCTCCACAAATAGCAAAGCGAAGTGTAAGAAGCCGAAACAAAGCCAAACAGGTTGTTTTGCGTTGCAGCTACATAGAAAGAAGAATCTTGGATTTCGCTTATTTCGTGTTCTTTGGTGTTAATGCACATTGACCCAGAAATCGCAAAGTGTGTGTAATGAGACCAAAATAACACAACACTGTCTTTTCGCTTCCATATGCGTAGAAAGAAGACGAATAAGCTTTGATTGTGCTTATTTCAATTCGCATGGTGTTTTTTGGGTGTGTACCAAAATCACCCCCAACCAATACAAAAAGGTGTTTTGGCTTCCATCTACTAAAAAGAAGATGATAAAGCTCTGATTGGGCTGATTTCAAATTGGTGTTTTTGGGGTTAGAATGCATCTTTACCCAAATATCGCAGTGACATTTTTCTTATCAGTCCAAATCAAATATAGGTGTTTTGGTTCCATCTGAATAGAAAGAGGACGAATAAGCTTGCATTCTTCTTTCCGTGTTCACTCACAAATAGCAAAACGAATTGTAATAAGCCTAAACAAAGCAAAAACAGGTTGTTTTGGGTTCCTGCTACATAGAACGAAGAATCTTGGATTTCGCATATTTCAAGTCGTGTTCTTTGGTGTTAATGCACATTGACCCAGAAATCGCAAAGTGTTTGTAATGAGACCAAAATAACACAACACTTTCTTTTCGCTTCCATATGCGTAGAAAGAAGACCAATAAGCTTTGATTGTGCTTATTTCGATTCGCATGGTGTTTTTTGGGTGTGCACCAGAATCACACCCAACCAAAGCAAAAAGGTAATTTGGGTTCCATCTACATAAAAAGAAGATGATAAATCTCTGATTGGCCTTAGTTCAAATTGGTGTTTTTTGGGGGTAGAATGCACATTTACCCAAAAATCGCAGTGACATTTTTGTTATCAGCCCAAACCAAGGATAGGTGTTTTGGTTTCATCTCAATAGAAAGAGGACGAATAAGCTTGCCTTCTTCTTTCGATGTTCAGTCCTCCACAAATAGCAAAGCGAAGTGTAATAAGCCGAAACAAAGCCAAACAGGTTGTTTTGGGTTGCAGCAACATAGAAAGAAGAATCTTGGATTTCGCTTATTTCGTGTTCTTTGGTGTTAATGCACATTGACCCAGAAATCTCAAAGTGTGTGCAATGAGACCAAAAAAACACAACACTGTCTTTTCGCTTCCATATGCGTAGAAAGAAGACGAATAAGCTTTGATTGTGCTTATTTCAATCCGCATGGTGTTTTTAGGGTGTGCACCAGAATCACCCCCAAGCAATAAAAAAAGGTGTTTTGGCTTCCATCTACTTAAAAAGAAGATGATAAAGCTCTGATTGGGCTGATTTGAAATTGGTGTTTTTGGGGTTAGAATGCATCTTTACCCAAAAATCGCAGAGTGACATTTTTCTTATCAGTCCAAATCAAATATAGGTGTTTTGGTTCCATCTGAATAGAAAGAGGACGAATAAGCTTGCATTCTTCTTTCCGTGTTCATTCACTCACAAATAGCAAAGCGAATTGTAATAAGCCTAAACAAAGCAAAAACAGGTTGTTTTGGGTTCCTGCTACATAGAACGAAGAATCTTGGATTTCGCATATTTCAAGTCGTGTTCTTTGGTGTTGTCAGGGGTTCAGGAGCAGAGGCAAGGGCAAGGGAGGAAACAGAGAGCGAAGGAGAGGAGGCAGAAGAAAAGATGAGTGATGACGACGACCCGAGATCTCCGAGTCTTTCCAGTGAATCAGAAGATTCACAGAAAGGAGCACCAGTGGCCAGGGCAAGGGGGGAGCCTAGGGGGACACCCCAGGAAGATAGAGCCAGAGGGGACTCAGAGGGGAGCAGTTGGAAATCAGGACCAGCGTCACCGCCAGAGAGCAGGGAAGAGGAAGGGCGCCAGGGATCAAGCGCTGGCAGCTCACAACAGGGGGGAGGGCACGAGTCAGGAGTGGCCACACCTCCATCGGGGAGCGAAGAAACGGTCAGACGGAAGGTGGAAGGTTGGGCGCGCGTGCCAAGTTCAAATGCACAGGAAGGTGGCGCAGTAGGCAGCCCGGAAAGGGAGCCAGGTCCTAAAGCCCGCCGAAAGGAGGGAGAAGAGTCAGGGGGGTCAGCGTCAGCGTCAGAGGAATCCCGGAAGGAAGAGACCCCGGGGGGCAGAGGGACCCAGAGAAGAACAGTCAGGCGGAAAAGGTGGAGCAAGGCTAGGATATTAAGTTGGTGTACAAGGGGCGGAGACTCAGATGGGGCTTCGCCGATCTAACCATTAGACGTAGGGTTGCACGCAGCAGCTTGAGAATGGAAACTGTAACTCAATAAAGACTTTTATTTAATGATCGCTGGCTAGCGTGATCCTCTGTGAGCTAGGATCTGGAAGCAACTCTGACAGTAAGCCCCATCTCTTAAATTGTGGGCATCTACAGCCTCGCGGAGAGGAGAGAAAGCGGGTGCCTACTAGCGAGCTCACGAACGGCAGACAACATGACGGCCGAACAGCAGATAGTGGAACTCAGAGAAGCAGTGACACGACTGAATGCCGAGGCTCTTGCATCCAGGAAGAGAGAGGAGGACGCAGCTGCCGCCTACAGGGATCTCCAGGTCAGGTTGGAAGTGCTTACGAAGCAAGGGCAACTGACACCCAAACCGGAGGGGATTGGGTTGGGGAGACGAACAGGCGGTTTGGTCTCTCACTTCGATGGGAATTTGCAACAGTACCCCAACTTTAGAGCAGATGTAATGTGTGCACTGCAACTGCTGAACAAAGACTTTAGAGATGAGCAAGAGAAGGTGGGATTCATCATGTCCCATTTGCATGGAGATGCTAAAGCATGGCTGCGCAATTTGTGGAGAGATAAGGATCCGGCGCTCCAAAACGCGGATGCCTTTATTAAAGCGATGGATGGGTGCTTTTTGTCAAGCATTGACGTGGATCTTGCTCGGCAGCAGATACATGGACTGAAGCAAGGGAGGGCCAGCGTAAGGCAGTACCATGCCCGCTTTTTCGCTTTGGTCAGTGCTCTGGAATGGGACAGAGATTCGGCTCCTGTAAGAGACCTGTTTTGGGAGGGATTGCACGGCTCGGTTAAAGATGAAATTGCGAGGGGGGAGAGACCCCGGACCACGCAGGAGATCGTTCAGAGGGCGCTGGCGGTGGGGGTGCGGCTGGAAGGACGTCCGTGGAGCAGTGGCGAAGGGCGTGGAGGGCGCGAACCAGCCAGGGGCTCCTCCTTCCTTCCCAGAGAAGCAGCGCGTGCGCAATCCACGCCTCCGCCAGGAGGAGGAGCGGAACCTATGGAGGTTGGAGGTGCAAGGGCTCAGTCAGCAGCCAGAGCCCTAGCACCGGCAGCAGTGAAAGCGAAGCCTCCTAGAGGGAACAGGAAGTGTTACATCTGCGATGATCCACAGCATATGGCGAAAGAGTGTCCCCAGAGGCTCCACAAGCACACTGCAGCCTCAGCAATGGTAACTGCAGCAACGCAGCAAGGACAACCACAGCAGGGAAACGACGGAGTCTGGTTGGAAGAGGCACTGGGGCCCAGCCAGACGTGTCAGTGAAGCAGTCCCCAGAGATTTTACAGCCCATGGACCCCCTCCCGCCCAAACCGGTAGTGAGGCTCACCGCGTCGCTCCAGCTGCCCAATGGAATCACCATGGACGTGCCAATCACCATTGACTCCGGAAGCAATGCGGACTTTATAGGGCAGGACTTTGTCGACCGGCACGCTATACAGTTGCTGCCTGCCACGCTGCCCCTGCAGGTTGTCACGGTGGATGGCAGGGAGCTGCTAGGGGGGCAAGTGGTGAAGCAGACGCCACCAATGGTGATGCGACTTGGGAATCACAGGGAAATCATCAGCTTCAATGTCACTCAACTATCGGACACGCCCATTGTATTGGGCATGAGTTGGCTGGACAAGCACAGCCCGACGCTGGCTTGGTACCAGAGGCAGCTGACCTTCGGCTCTTCCTTTTGCGCTGAACACTGCATCGTGCCCAGGCAGGAAGGAGAGGAAGAGGAGTCACAGCTGCAGCTAGGCACGCTGCAAGCGGTTCCCCACAAGTACGCAGAATTTTTGGAGGTTTTCTGCGAGAAGGAGGCAGACAGGCTACCCCCCCACAGACCATATGACTGCAAAATTGACCTGCTGCCGGGGGCGGCGCTGCCCAAAGGGAAGCTGTATTCCATGTCTGAGGACGAACTGCAGGAACTCAAAGAGTTCATAGATCATAATTTGGAGCGCGGTTTCATCCGAGAGTCCAAGGCAGCGGGGGGCAGTCCGGTATTCTTTGTTAAGAAGCGGGACACGCCCCAAAAAAGACTTGTAGTGGACTTTCGCATCTTGAACAGTGTGACCAAGCCATCGGACTTCCCCATGCCCCGAATCGACGACCTCCTCGCAAAGGTACGGAAGGGCAGAGTGTTCACCAAGTTGGACCTGCGAGGGGCATACAACCTCATTCGCATGCGGGAGGGAGATGAGTGGAAGACAGCCATGTTCACGCCCCTGGGCACCTACGAATATAGAGTTATGCCTTTTGGATTGCAAAATGGCTCCCACGTTTTTCAAGCTTTCATGCATCACGTGTTGGCGGGGCTCCTCTACAAGACGTGCGTCTGTTTCTTGGATGACATCCTGATCTTTTCGGAATCGCAGCAGGAGCATGACAGACACGTCAAGGAAGTGCTGAGCAGGCTACAGCAACATAGGCTTTACGCCAAGCTGGAGAAGTGCCAATTCGACGTGACGGAGGTGGATTTCCTGGGCTACAAGTTGTCTGATAAAGGGCTCGCCATGGACAGCGCCAAGGTCCGAGCAGTGTTGGATTGGAAAAGCCCACGCAACCGGAAGGAGGTCCAACGGTTTGTCGGCTTCGCGAACTTCTATCGCAAGTTTATCAAAGGCTTTGCGATGCAGACAGCGGCCATCACGGACACGCTCAGCTCCAAGAAAAAGAAGTTCATCTGGACAGAGCAGGCGGAGCAGTCCTTTCAGGCACTCAAGCGTCTCTTCGCGTCGGAAGAGCAGCTGCTTCATGTCAACCCCAGCAGGCCGATGAGGGTGGAGACAGACGCTTCAGACAGAGCCGTGGGAGCAGTCCTGCTGCAGAAAGACCCGCAGGGGGTTTGGAGGCCGGGAGCGTTTTACTCAAGGAAGCTCAGCAAGTCCGAACAGAACTACACCATCTGGGACAGGGAGTTGCTGGCCATTCATGCAGCGTTCAAAGCGTGGAGGCACTTCCTGATCGGCGCCAAGCACACGGTGCAGGTCTGCACGGACCACAAGAATCTAGAGCACTGGCGCACGGCACAGTTCCTGAACCAGAGGCAGATACGTTGGGCTGAGTTCTTTGCGAATTTCGAATTCCGAATAGAATATGTCCCGGGGGACACCAACATCATGGCGGATGCTCTCTCCCGTAAGCCACAGTATCTGGAGGAGGCAAAGCCAGCGGCCGCCATGCACATCTTCGCACCGACAGTGTGGGCGTGCGCGGCGGCGACAGTTGACCTGGATGCGGTGCGACGAGCGTTGCAGGATGACTCCTTCGCGCAAGCAAAGATGGCAGAGGTGCACAGGGGCACGGCAGCGACCGACGAGTTCCAGCTGCGAGATGGTTTGCTCATCCGTAAAGGGGCCATCTACGTGCCGGGAGACGAACTTCGCGCCAAGGTACTGCAGCAGCTGCACGACGCGCCCACTGCCGGGCACTTTGGCAAGGAGAAGACGGTGGAATTAGTAGCCAGAGACTTCTGGTGGCCCGGAATGAGAGGGGAAGTCGCGGACTACGTGGCGAGGTGCGACACCTGCCAGAGGTCCAAACCAGTGCACAGACCGCCGGCCGGACTGCTGGAACCGCTGCAAACTCCGTTCGAGCCATGGGAGAGAGTGGCCCTGGACTTTGTCACGGATCTGCCCAGCTCGAGGGGCAAGACGGCTGTGCTGGTGGTGGTGGATTTGTTCTCCAAGATGGCACATTTCATTCCGTGTGCGAAGGTGGCCACGGCGGAACAAACCGCCAAACTGTTCATAGACCACGTGTTCAAGGTTCACGGTCTGCCGCGGTCTATTCTGTCCGACCGAGGGCGACAGTTCATCTCGAACTTCTGGCAGAGGCTGATGGGCTTCCTGAACGTCAAGATCAACCTGGCGTCGGCTAGACACCCGCAGACCAACGGGCAAGCGGAGCGGGTCAATGCCATCATGCAGCAGTACCTGAGATGTTATGCGAATCAACAGCCTGCGACGTGGGTGGATTACCTGCCTCTCGCCGAGTTCGCCTACAACAACACGAAGCACGTGTCCACGGGGGTCACGCCGTTCTTCGCCAACAACGGGAGGCACCCTAGAACCTTCCCGGGACTGGAAAGAATGGGGGAGGGGGAGCCGCAGACAGCAGATGCGTTCGCGTCGGAGTTGCAGGAGGTCCACGATCAGCTGCGGCGGCACCTGGAGCTGGCTAAACACGCATACAAGGTACAAGCGGACAAACACAGAAGGGTTGGCGAAGAGATCCATGTGGGAGACTGGGTCTGGTTAGCAGCCCACGCAGTGCCGGCCAGGTCGTTGGCGAAGAAGAAACTAGGGCATAAACAACTGGGGCCCTACCAAGTCGACGAACAGGTCAACCCGGTGGCTTTCAGGCTGGCTCTTCCGGAGGGTTCCAGAATGCATCCGGTGTTCCACAGATCGGTGCTCACTCCCTACAAGGCACCTCACAGGTTTCAGGAACCAGGAACGGCACCGGGTCCGCTCCGAGAGAGAACCGGGCAAGGGGGAGTGGCACAGGAGGAGCGCATCAACGAAGTCACGGAGATTTTGGACTCCAGATGGGGGGAAGAGGGGGTAGAATACCTTCTCGCCAAGGAGGGCACCCCGGCCAGTGCCAACAGCTGGGTGCCGGGCTACGCTTTAGACGAACCTCTGCTCAAAGAAGAGTTTCATGCCCTCTTCCCACATAGGCCAATGCCAGCAGACTTTTTCGACGACTGGCTTTTCACGCCCACGCTTTCAGCCAGCACGTTCCGGGGGTTCGACTCGGACGAGGAACCGACACGAGACGCCCGTTCCCCAGAGGGGTCACCCTCGGGATCTGCTTCAGAACCCTCGTATTGGTGGGATGATCGACCAGAGGAGCAGTTCCGCAGAAGGTGGCTGGAGGGTCCAGGACGAGCAACGTCTCCAGAAGGCAACGAGGGAGAGACGGACATGGACGTTTTCGGGGACGACCCGGGTTTCGAGCACGGCGGCACAGAGATGGAAGCGGAGGTGACCGTCGTCAACGAGAGCAGGGAGGAAGAACCGGAAGACTTCGGATGGCGGCCCGCCACGGGAAGCGAACTGTATCCGACATTCGTCCCCCTGACACGGCAGCACCCAGATCCCACACCGGAAGGAGGGGAGGGGGGAAGAGGGGGCTTCGAGGGGGGGATGGATGTCAGGGGTTCAGGAGCAGAGGCAAGGGCAAGGGAGGAAACAGAGAGCGAGGGAGAGGAGGCAGAAGAAAAGATGAGTGATGACGACGACCCGAGATCTCCGAGTCTTTCCAGTGAATCAGAAGATTCACAGAAAGGAGCACCAGTGGCCAGGGCAAGGGGGGAGCCTAGGGGGACACCCCAGGAAGATAGAGCCAGAGGGGACTCAGAGGGGAGCAGTTGGAAATCAGGACCAGCGTCACCGCCAGAGAGCAGGGAAGAGGAAGGGCGCCAGGGATCAAGCGCTGGCAGCTCACAACAGGGGGGAGGGCACGAGTCAGGAGTGGCCACACCTCCATCGGGGAGCGAAGAAACGGTCAGACGGAAGGTGGAAGGTTGGGCGCGCGTGCCAAGTTCAAATGCACAGGAAGGTGGCGCAGTAGGCAGCCCGGAAAGGGAGCCAGGTCCTAAAGCCCGCCGAAAGGAGGGAGAAGAGTCAGGGGGGTCAGCGTCAGCGTCAGAGGAATCCCGGAAGGAAGAGACCCCGGGGGGCAGAGGGACCCAGAGAAGAACAGTCAGGCGGAAAAGGTGGAGCAAGGCTAGGATATTAAGTTGGTGTACAAGGGGCGGAGACTCAGATGGGGCTTCGCCGATCTAACCATTAGACGTAGGGTTGCACGCAGCAGCTTGAGAATGGAAACTGTAACTCAATAAAGACTTTTATTTAATGATCGCTGGCTAGCGTGATCCTCTGAGAGCTAGGATCTGGAAGCAACTCTGACAGGTGTTAATGCACATTGACCCAGAAATCGCAGAGTGTTTGTAATGAGACCAAAATAACACAACACTGTCTTTTCGCTTCCATATGCGTAGAAAGAAGACCAATAAGCTTTGATTGTGCTTATTTCGATTCGCATGGTGTTTTTTGGGTGTGCACCAGAATCACCCCCAAGCAATACAAAAATGTGTTTTGGCTTCCATCTGCTTAAAAAGAAGATGATAAAGCTCTGATTGGGCTGATTTCAAATTGGTGTTTTTGGGGTTAGAATGCATCTTTTCCCAAAAGTCGCAGAGTGATATGTTTGTTATCAGCCCAAATCAAGCATAGATGTTTTGGTTCCATCTGAATAGAGAGAGGACGAATCAGCTTGGATTGTTCTTTCGGTGTTCATTCACTCACAAATAGCAAAGCGAATTGTAATAAACCTAAGCAAAGCCAAACAGGTTCTTTTGGTTTCCAGCTACAGAGAACAAAGAATCTTGGATTTCGCTTATTTCAAGTGTTCTCTGGTACATTGACCCAGAAATCGCAAAGTGTGTGTAATGAGACCAAAATAACACAACACTGTCTTTTCGCTTCCATATGCGTAGAAAGAAGACGAATAAGCTTTGATTGTGCTTATTTCAATTCGCATGGTGTTTTTTGGGTGTGTACCAAAATCACCCCCAACCAATACAAAAAGGTGTTTTGGCTTCCATCTACTAAAAAGAAGATGATAAAGCTCTGATTGGGCTGATTTCAAATTGGTGTTTTTGGGGTTAGAATGCATCTTTACCCAAATATCGCAGAGTGACATTTTTCTTATCAGTCCAAATCAAATATAGGTGTTTTGGTTCCATCTGAATAGAAAGAGGACGAATAAGCTTGCATTCTTCTTTCCGTGTTCACTCACAAATAGCAAAACGAATTGTAATAAGCCTAAACAAAGCAAAAACAGGTTGTTTTGGGTTCCTGCTACATAGAACGAAGAATCTTGGATTTCGCATATTTCAAGTCGTGTTCTTTGGTGTTAATGCACATTGACCCAGAAATCGCAAAGTGTTTGTAATGAGACCAAAATAACACAACACTTTCTTTTCGCTTCCATATGCGTAGAAAGAAGACCAATAAGCTTTGATTGTGCTTATTTCGATTCGCATGGTGTTTTTTGGGTGTGCACCAGAATCACACCCAACCAAAGCAAAAAGGTAATTTGGGTTCCATCTACATAAAAAGAAGATGATAAATCTCTGATTGGCCTTAGTTCAAATTGGTGTTTTTTGGGGGTAGAATGCACATTTACCCAAAAATCGCAGTGACATTTTTGTTATCAGCCCAAACCAAGGATAGGTGTTTTGGTTTCATCTCAATAGAAAGAGGACGAATAAGCTTGCCTTCTTCTTTCGATGTTCAGTCCTCCACAAATAGCAAAGCGAAGTGTAATAAGCCGAAACAAAGCCAAACAGGTTGTTTTGGGTTGCAGCAACATAGAAAGAAGAATCTTGGATTTCGCTTATTTCGTGTTCTTTGGTGTTAATGCACATTGACCCAGAAATCTCAAAGTGTGTGCAATGAGACCAAAAAAACACAACACTGTCTTTTCGCTTCCATATGCGTAGAAAGAAGACGAATAAGCTTTGATTGTGCTTATTTCAATCCGCATGGTGTTTTTAGGGTGTGCACCAGAATCACCCCCAAGCAATAAAAAAAGGTGTTTTGGCTTCCATCTACTTAAAAAGAAGATGATAAAGCTCTGATTGGGCTGATTTCAAATTGGTGTTTTTGGGGTTAGAATGCATCTTTACCCAAATATCGCAGAGTGACATTTTTCTTATCAGTCCAAATCAAATATAGGTGTTTTGGTTCCATCTGAATAGAAAGAGGACGAATAAGCTTGCATTCTTCTTTCCGTGTTCATTCACTCACAAATAGCAAAGCGAATTGCAATAAGCCTAAACAAAGCAAAAACAGGTTGTTTTGGGTTCCTGCTACATAGAACGAAGAATCTTGGATTTCGCATATTTCAAGTCGTGTTCTTTGGTGTTAATGCACATTGACCCAGAAATCGCAGAGTGTTTGTAATGAGACCAAAATAACACAACACTGTCTTTTCGCTTCCATATGCGTAGAAAGAAGACCAATAAGCTTTGATTGTGCTTATTTCGATTCGCATGGTGTTTTTTGGGTGTGCACCAGAATCACCCCCAAGCAATACAAAAATGTGTTTTGGCTTCCATCTACTTAAAAAGAAGATGATAAAGCTCTGATTGGGCTGATTTCAAATTGGTGTTTTTGGGGTTAGAATGCATCTTTTCCCAAAAGTCGCAGAGTGATATGTTTGTTATCAGCCCAAATCAAGCATAGATGTTTTGGTTCCATCTGAATAGAGAGAGGACGAATCAGCTTGGATTGTTCTTTCGGTGTTCATTCACTCACAAATAGCAAAGCGAATTGTAATAAACCTAAGCAAAGCCAAACAGGTTCTTTTGGTTTCCAGCTACAGAGAACAAAGAATCTTGGATTTCGCTTATTTCAAGTGTTCTCTGGTGTTAATGTACATTGACCCAGAAATTGCAAAGTGTGTGTAATGAGACCAAAATAACACAACACTGTCTTTTCGCTTCCATATGCGTAGAAAGAAGACGAATAAGCTTTGATTGTGCTTATTTCAATCCGCATGGTGTTTTTAGGGTGTGTACCAGCATCACCCCCAACCAACACAAAAAGGTGTTTTGGCTTCCATCTACTTAAAAAGAAGATGATAAAGCTCTGATTGGGCTGATTTGAAATTGGTGTTTTTGGGGTTAGAATGCATCTTTACCCAAAAATCGCAGAGTGACATTTTTCTTATCAGTCCAAATCAAATATAGGTGTTTTGGTTCCATCTGAATAGAAAGAGGACGAATAAGCTTGCATTCTTCTTTCCGTGTTCATTCACTCACAAATAGCAAAGCGAATTGTAATAAGCCTAAACAAAGCAAAAACAGGTTGTTTTGGGTTCCTGCTACATAGAACGAAGAATCTTGGATTTCGCATATTTCAAGTCGTGTTCTTTGGTGTTAATGCACATTGACCCAGAAATCGCAAAGTGTTTGTAATGAGACCAAAATAACACAACACTTTCTTTTCGCTTCCATATGCGTAGAAAGAAGACCAATAAGGTTTGATTGTGCTTATTTCGATTCGCATGGTGTTTTTTGGGTGTGCACCAGAATCACACCCAACCAAAGCAAAAAGGTAATTTGGGTTCCATCTACATAAAAAGAAGATGATAAATCTCTGATTGGCCTTAGTTCAAATTGGTGTTTTTTGGGGGTAGAATGCACATTTACCCAAAAATCGCAGTGACATTTTTGTTATCAGCCCAAACCAAGGATAGGTGTTTTGGTTTCATCTCAATAGAAAGAGGACGAATAAGCTTGCCTTCTTCTTTCGATGTTCAGTCCTCCACAAATAGCAAAGCGAAGTGTAAGAAGCCGAAACAAAGCCAAACAGGTTGTTTTGCGTTGCAGCTACATAGAAAGAAGAATCTTGGATTTCGCTTATTTCGTGTTCTTTGGTGTTAATGCACATTGACCCAGAAATCGCAAAGTGTGTGTAATGAGACCAAAATAACACAACACTGTCTTTTCGCTTCCATATGCGTAGAAAGAAGACGAATAAGCTTTGATTGTGCTTATTTCAATTCGCATGGTGTTTTTTGGGTGTGTACCAAAATCACCCCCAACCAATACAAAAAGGTGTTTTGGCTTCCATCTACTAAAAAGAAGATGATAAAGCTCTGATTGGGCTGATTTCAAATTGGTGTTTTTGGGGTTAGAATGCATCTTTACCCAAAAATCGCAGAGTGACATTTTTCTTATCAGTCCAAATCAAATATACGTGTTTTGGTTCCATCTGAATAGAAAGAGGACGAATAAGCTTGCATTCTTCTTTCCGTGTTCATTCACTCACAAATAGCAAAGCGAATTGTAATAAGCCGAAACAAAACCAAACAGGTTGTTTTGGGTTGCAGCAACATAGAAAGAAGAATCTTGGATTTCGCTTATTTCGTGTTCTTTGGTGTTAATGCACATTGACCCAGAAATCGCAAAGTGTGTGTAATGAGACCAAAATAACACAACACTGTCTTTTCGCTTCCATATGCGTAGAAAGAAGACGAATAAGCTTTGATTGTGCTTATTTCAATTCGCATGGTGTTTTTAGGGTGTGTACCAGAATCAACCCCAACCAATACAAAAAGGTGTTTTGGCTTCCATCTACTTAAAAATAAGATGATAAAGCTCTGATTGGGCTTAGTTCAAATTGGTGTTTTTGGGGTTAGAATGCACATTTACCCAAAAATCGCAGTGACATTTTTCTTATCAGTCCAAATCAAATATAGGTGTTTTGGTTCCATGTGAATAGAAAGAGGACGAATAAGCTTGCATTCTTCTTTCCGTGTTCATTCACTCACAAATAGCAAAGCGAATTGTAATAAGCCTAAACAAAGCAAAAACAGGTTGTTTTGGGTTCCTGCTACATAGAACGAAGAATCTTGGATTTCGCATATTTCAAGTCGTGTTCTTTGGTGTTAATGCACATTGACCCAGAAATCGCAAAGTGTGTGTAATGAGACCAAAATAACACAACACTGTCTTTTCGCTTCCATATGCGTAGAAAGAAGACGAATAAGCTTTGATTGTGCTTATTTCAATTCGCATGGTGTTTTTTGGGTGTGCACCAGAATTACCCCCAACCAAAGCAAAAAGGTGTTTTGGCTTCCATCTACTTAAAAAGAAGATGATAAAGCTCTGATTGGGCTGATTTCAAATTGGTGTTTTTGGGGTTAGAATGCATCTTTACCCAAAAATCGCAGAGTGACATTTTTCTTATCAGTCCAAATCAAATATACGTGTTTTCGTTCCATCTGAATAGAAAGAGGACGAATAAGCTTGCATTCTTCTTTCCGTGTTCATTCACTCACAAATAGCAAAGCGAATTGTAATAAGCCGAAACAAAGCCAAACAGGTTGTTTTGGGTTGCAGCAACATAGAAAGAAGAATCTTGGATTTCGCTTATTTCGTGTTCTTTGGTGTTAATGCACATTGACCCAGAAATCGCAGTGTGTGTAATGAGACCAAAATAACACAACACTGTCTTTTCGCTTCCATATGCGTAGAAAGAAGACGAATACGCTTTGATTGTGCTTATTTCAATTCGCATGGTGTTTTTTGGGTGTGTACCAGAATCACCCCCAAGCAATACAAAAAGGTGTTTTGGCTTCCATCTACTTAAAAAGAAGATGATAAATCTCTGATTGGGCTTACTTCAAATTGGTGTTTTTGGGGTTAGAATGCACATTTACCCAAAAGTCGCAGAGTGATATGTTTGTTATCAGCCCAAATCAAGCATAGATGTTTTGGTTCCATCTGAATAGAGAGAGGACGAATCAGCTTGGATTGTTCTTTCGGTGTTCATTCACTCACAAATAGCAAAGAGAATTGTAATAAACCTAAGCAAAGCCAAACAGGTTCTTTTGGTTTCCAGCTACAGAGAACAAAGAATCTTGGATTTCGCTTATTTCAAGTGTTCTCTGGTGTTAATGTACATTGACCCAGAAATCGCAAAGTGTGTGTAATGAGACCAAAATAACACAACACTGTCTTTTCGCTTCCATATGCGTAGAAAGAAGACGAATAAGCTTTGATTGTGCTTATTTCAATTTGCATGGTGTTTTTTGGGTGTGCACCAGAATCACCCCCAACCAAAGCAAAAAGGTCTTTTGGGTTCCATCTACATAAAAAGAAGCTGATAAAGCTCTGATTGGGCTGATTTCAAATTGGTGTTTTTTGGGGGTAGAATGCACATTTACCCAAAAATCGCAGTGACATTTTTGTTATCAGCCCAAACCAAGGATAGGTGTTTTGGTTCCATCTGAATAGAAAGAGGACGAATAAGCTTGCATTCTTCTTTCCGTGTTCACTCACAAATAGCAAAACGAATTGTAATAAGCCTAAACAAAGCAAAAACAGGTTGTTTTGGGTTCCTGCTACATAGAACGAAGAATCTTGGATTTCGCATATTTCAAGTCGTGTTCTTTGGTGTTAATACACATTGACCCAGAAATCGCAAAGTGTTTGTAATGAGACCAAAATAACACAACACTGTCTTTTCGCTTCCATATGCGTAGAAAGAAGACCAATAAGCTTTGATTGTGCTAATTTCGATTCGCATGGTGTTTTTAGGGTGTGTACCAGAATCACCCCCAACCAAAGCAAAAAGGTAATTTGGGTTCCATCTACATGAAAAGAAGATGATAAATCTCTGATTGGGCTTAGTTCAAATTGGTGTTTTTTGGGGGTAGAATGCACATTTACCCAAAAATCGCAGTGACATTTTTGTTATCAGCCCAAACCAAGGATAGGTGTTTTGGTTTCATCTCAATAGAAAGAGGACGAATAAGCTTGCCTTCTTCTTTCGATGTTCAGTCCTCCACAAATAGCAAAGCGAAGTGTAATAAGCCGAAACAAAGCCAAACAGGTTGTTTTGGGTTGCAGCAACATAGAAAGAAGAATCTTGGATTTCGCTTATTTCGTGTTCTTTGGTGTTAATGCACATTGACCCAGAAATCGCAAAGTGTGTGTAATGAGACCAAAATAACACAACACTGTCTTTTCGCTTCCATATGCGTAGAAAGAAGACGAATAAGCTTTGATTGTGCTTATTTCAATTCGCATGGTGTTTTTTGGGTGTGTACCAAAATCACCCCCAACCAATACAAAAAGGTGTTTTGGCTTCCATCTACTAAAAAGAAGATGATAAAGCTCTGATTGGGATGATTTTAAATTGGTGTTTTTGGGGTTAGAATGCACATTTACCCAAAAATCGCAGATGACATGTTTGTTATCAGTGCAAATCAAATATACATGTTTTGTTTCCATCTGAATAGAAAGAGGACGAATAAGCTTGGATTGTATTTTCGGTGTTCATTCACTCACAAATAGCAAAGCGAATTGTAATAAGCCTAAACAAAGCCAAACAGGTTGTTTTGCGTTGCAGCTACATAGAAAGAAGAATCTTGGATTTCGCTTATTTCGTGTTCTTTGGTGTTAATGCACATTGACCCTGAAATCGCAAAGTGTGTGTATTGAGACCAAAATAACACAACACTGTCTTTTCGCTTCCATATGCGTAGAAAGAAGACGAATAAGCTTTGATTGTGCTTATTTCAATTCGCATGGTGTTTTTTGGGTGTGCACCAGAATTACCCCCAACCAAAGCAAAAAGGTGTTTTGGCTTCCATCTACTTAAAAAGAAGATGATAAAGCTCTGATTGGGCTGATTTCAAATTGGTGTTTTTGGGGTTAGAATGCATCTTTACCCAAAAATCGCAGAGTGACATTTTTCTTATCAGTCCAAATCAAATATACGTGTTTTGGTTCCATCTGAATAGAAAGAGGACGAATAAGCTTGCATTCTTCTTTCCGTGTTCATTCACTCACAAATAGCAAAGCGAATTGTAATAAGCCGAAACAAAGCCAAACAGGTTGTTTTGGGTTGCAGCAACATAGAAAGAAGAATCTTGGATTTCGCTTATTTCGTGTTCTTTGGTGTTAATGCACATTGACCCAGAAATCGCAAAGTGCACTGTGTAATGAGACCAAAATAACACAACACTGTCTTTTCGCTTCCATATGCGTAGAAAGAAGACGAATAAGCTTTGATTGTGCTTATTTCAATTCGCATGGTGTTTTTGGGTGTGTACCAGAATCACCCCCAAGCAATACAAAAAGGTGTTTTGGCTTCCATCTACTTAAAAAGAAGATGATAAATCTCTGATTGGGCTTACTTCAAATTGGTGTTTTTGGGGTTAGAATGCACATTTACCCAAAAGTCGCAGAGTGATATGTTTGTTAGCAGCCCAAATCAAGCATAGATGTTTTGGTTCCATCTGAATAGAGAGAGGACGAATCAGCTTGGATTGTTCTTTCGGTGTTCATTCACTCACAAATAGCAAAGCGAATTGTAATAAACCTAAGCAAAGCCAAACAGGTTCTTTTGGTTTCCAGCTACAGAGAACGAAGAATCTTGGATTTCGCTTATTTCAAGTGTTCTCTGGTGTTAATGTACATTGACCCAGAAATTGCAAAGTGTAATGAGACCAAAATAACACAACACTGTCTTTTCGCTTCCATATGCGTAGAAAGAAGACCAATAAGCTTTGATTGTGCTTATTTCAATTTGCATGGTGTTTTTTGGGTGTGCACCAGAATCACCCCCAACCAAAGCAAAAAGGTCTTTTGGGTTCCATCTACATAAAAAGAAGCTGATAAAGCTCTGATTGGGCTGATTTCAAATTGGTGTTTTTTGGGGGTAGAATGCACATTTACCCAAAAATCTCAGTGACATTTTTGTTATCAGCCCAAACCAAGGATAGGTGTTTTGGTTTCATGTCAATATAAAAAGGACGAATAAGCTTGCATTCTTCTTTCGGTGTTAAGTCCCCCACAAATAGCAAAGAGAAGTGTAATAAGCCGAAACAAAGCCAAACAGGTTGTTTTGGGTTGCAGCTATATAGAAAGAAGAATCTTGGATTTCGCTTATTTCGTGTTCTATGGTGTTAATGCACATTGTCAGGGGTTCAGGAGCAGAGGCAAGGGCAAGGGAGGAAACAGAGAGCGAGGGAGAGGAGGCAGAAGATAAGATGAGTGATGACGACGACCCGAGATCTCCGAGTCTTTCCAGTGAATCAGAAGATTCACAGAAAGGAGCACCAGTGGCCAGGGCAAGGGGGGAGCCTAGGGGGACACCCCAGGAAGATAGAGCCAGAGGGGACTCAGAGGGGAGCAGTTGGAAATCAGGACCAGCGTCACCGCCAGAGAGCAGGGAAGAGGAAGGGCGCCAGGGATCAAGCGCTGGCAGCTCACAACAGGGGGGAGGGCACGAGTCAGGAGTGGCCACACCTCCATCGGGGAGCGAAGAAACGGTCAGACGGAAGGTGGAAGGTTGGGCGCGCGTGCCAAGTTCAAATGCACAGGAAGGTGGCGCAGTAGGCAGCCCGGAAAGGGAGCCAGGTCCTAAAGCCCGCCGAAAGGAGGGAGAAGAGTCAGGGGGGTCAGCGTCAGAGGAATCCCGGAAGGAAGAGACCCCGGGGGGCAGAGGGACCCAGAGTAGAACAGTCAGGCGGAAAAGGTGGAGCAAGGCTAGGATATTAAGTTGGTGTACAAGGGGCGGAGACTCAGATGGAGCTTCGCCAATCTAACCATGAGACGTAGAGTTGCACGCAGCAGCTTGAGAATGGAAACTGTAACTCAATAAAGACTTTTATTTAATGATCGCTGGCTAGCGTGATCCTCTGTGAGCTAGGATCTGGAAGCAGCTCTGACACACATTGACCCAGAAATCGCAAAATGTGTGTAATGAGACCAAAATAACACAACACTGTCTTTTCGCTTCCATATGCGTAGAAAGAAGACGAATAAGCTTTGTGATTATTTCAATTCGCATGTGTCAGGGGTTCAGGAGCAGAGGCAAGGGCAAGGGAGGAAACAGAGAGCGAGGGGGAGGAGGCAGAAGAAAAGATGAGTGATGACGACGACCCGAGATCTCCGAGTCTTTCCAGTGAATCAGAAGATTCACAGAAAGGAGCACCAGTGGCCAGGGCAAGGGGGGAGCCTAGGGGGACACCCCAGGAAGATAGAGCCAGAGGGGACTCAGAGGGGAGCAGTTGGAAATCGGGACCAGCGTCACCGCCAGAGAGCAGGGAAGAGGAAGAGCGCCAGGGATCAAGCGCTGGCAGCTCACAACAGGGGGGAGGGCACGAGTCAGGAGTGGCCACACCTCCATCGGGGAGCGAAGAAACGGTCAGACGGAAGGTGGAAGGTTGGGCGCGCGCGACAAGTTCAAATGCACAGGAAGGTGGCGCAGTAGGCAGCCCGGAAAGGGAGCCAGGTCCTAAAGCCCGCCGAAAGGAGGGAGAAGAGTCAGGGGGGTCAGCGTCAGCGTCAGAGGAATCCCGGAAGGAAGAGACCCTGGGGGGCAGAGGGACCCAGAGAAGAACAGTCAGGCGGAAAAGGTGGAGCAAGGCTAGGATATTAAGTTGGTGTACAAGGGGCGGAGACTCAGATGGAGCTTCGCCGATCTAACCATTAGACGTAGGGTTGCACGCAGCAGCTTGAGAATGGAAACTGTAACTCAATAAAGACTTTTATTTAATGATCGCTGGCTAGCGTGATCCTCTGTGAGCTAGGATCTGGAAGCAACTCTGACAGCATGCTTCGTAAGCACTTCCAACCTGACCTGGAGATCCCTGTAGGCGGCAGCTGCGTCCTCCTCTCTCTTCCTGGATGCAAGAGCCTCGGCATTCAGTCGTGACACTGCTTCTCTGAGTTCCGCTATCTGCTGTTCGGCCGTCATATTGTCTGCCGTTCGTGAGCTCGCTAGTAGGCACCCGCTTTCTCTCCTCTCCGCGAGGCCGTAGATGCCCACAATTTAAGGGATGGAGCTTACTGTCAGAGCTTACTGTCAGAAGGGAGTAGCGTAGCTGTCAAAAGGAAAGTTAGAGGTTGGGGGCGCGCGCCAAGTTCAAATGTAGAGGCGCGCGGAAGTACAGGGAGCCCGGAGGAGGGGCCAGGTCCCAAAGCCCGCAGGAGGGGGCAAGAGCAGTCTGATTCCGCGTCGGAGGAATCCAGGAGGGGCGAAACCCCAGTGGGCAGAAAGACCCTGCGGAAAAGGAAAGAGAGAAAGAGGTGGAGCAGCGCAAGCCTCTTAAACTGGTGCAGGGCGGGGACAGATTCAGAAGGGACTTCAGCGGTCTAAGCCTAGCAGACGTAGGGCTGCGCGCCTCGGATCTGAAGCAAACAATGAACTGCAATAAACACTTTTGTATATAAGAAAAGAAAGGCGTTGGTCTTTTGTGAGCTGAGACTTGAGGCAGCCCTGACAGCTTCCATCTACTTAAAAAGAAGATAAAGCTCTGATTGGGCTGATTTCAAATTGGTGTTTTTGGGGTTAGAATGCACATTTACCCAAAAGTCGCAGAGTGACATGTTTGTTATCAGCCCAAATCAAATATAGATGTTTTGGATCCATCTGAATAGAAAGAGGACGAATAAGCTTGGATTGTTCTTTCGGTGTTCATTCACTCAAAAATAGCAAAGCGAATTTTAATAAGCCTAAACAAACTCAAACAGGTTGTTTTGGGTTCCTGCTACATAGACCGAACAATCTCAAATTTCGCATATTTCAAGTCGTGTTCTTTGGTGTTAATGCACATTGACCCCGAAATCGCAAAGTGTGTGTAATGAGACCAAAATAACACAACACTGTCTTTTCACTTCCATATGCGTAGAAAGAAGACCAATAAGCTTTGATTGTGCTTATTTCGATTCGCATGGTGTTTTTTGGGTGTGCACCAGAATCACCCCCAACCAAAGCAAAATGTAATTTGGGTTCCATCTACCTAAAAAGAAGATGATAAACCTCTGATTGGGCTTAGTTCAAATTGGTGTTTTTGGGGGTAGAATGCACATTTACCCAAAAATCGCAGTGTGACATTTTTGTTATCAGCCCAAACCAAGGATAGGTGTTTTAGTTCCATCTCAATAGAAAGAGGACGAATAAGATTGCATTCTTCTTTCTGTTTTCAGTCCCCCACAAATAGCAAAGCGAAGTGTAATAAGCCGAAACAAAGCCAAACAGGTTGTTTTGGGTTGCAGCTAAATAGAAAGAAGAATCTTGGATTTCGCTTATTTCAAGTCGTGTTCTCTAGTGTTAATGCACATTGACCCAGAAATCGTAAAGTGTGTGTAATGAGACCAAAAGAACACAACACTGTTGTCAAGGCTGCCTCAGGTCTCAGCTCACAAAAGACCAACGCCAATCTCTTCTTATATACAAAAGTGTTTATTGCAGTTCATTGTTTGCTTCATATCCGAGGCGCGCAGCCCCATGTCTGTACGCTTAGACCGTTGAAGTCCCCTCTGAGTCAGTCCCTCCCCTGCACCAGTTTAAGAAGCTTGCGCTGCTTCACCTCTTTCTCTCTTTCCTTTTCCGCAGGGTCTTCCTGCCCCCTGGAGTTTCGCCCCTCCTGGATTCCCCTGAGGCGGAATCTCCAGATTGCTCTTCCCCCCTCCTGCGGGCTTTGGGACCTGGCCCCTCCTCCTCCGGGCTCCCTGTACTTCCGCGCGCCTCTACATTTGAACTTGGCGCGCGCGCCCAACCTCTAACCTTCCTTTTGACAGTTACACTTCACTACTCCCCTCCCCTTCCGGGAGGGTGGCTTGCTCCGACCTCCCTCCCTTCTCTGCTGCCGGAGCTGCTTCCCCTGATACACTGGAACCTCCACTCCCCTCGCTGCACTCTGGCGGGGAGGCTGGTCCTGACGCCCAGCTGCCACTTTGGGATCCCCCGCTGGCCCCCTGCTCCTGACACGTCCCCCCTGGGGCTCCCCTGGCCTTGACCACCGGCGCCCCCTTCTGGGAATCCTCTGATTCGCTGGAAAGACTCATGGAATCTCTTGAGTCATTGTCATCCTCTTCCTCGCTGTCCTGGGATTCATCCCCATCGCTCTCCATCTCCTGCCTACCCTGTGCCTCTGTCCCTGAACCCCTGACATCCATCCCCCCCTCGAAGCCCCCCCTTCCCCCCTCCCGCTGCTCGGGCGCAGGTTCCCGGAGCTCCGTTGTAGCGGGGGTAGACGCTGGCTACAGTTCGTCGACGTCGATCTCCTCTGCTTCCAGTTCAGTGTATGAGTGCTCGAAACCGGGGTCCTCCCCCAACACATCCAAGTCCTCCCCTCCCTCTGTTACTTCAGGCGATGCTGCTTGCCAAGGCCCCCTTCGCCACCCCACTTCTGGTTGATCGTCCCACCAATAAGAGCGGTCCGTGTCCACCCCCGAGCACGATCCCCTTGGAGGGCTCGATACCGGCGTGGTCTCCTCTGCGGAGGAGAACCCCCGGAAGGTGCTGTCTGAAAGCGTGGGCATAAAAAGACAGTCGTCAAAATACTCCGCTGGCATGGGCCTGTGTGGGAAGAGTGCATGGAACTCGTCTTTAAGAAGAGGTTCCTCCAAAGCATAATCTGGCACCCAACTGTTGGCGCTGGCCGGGGTACCTTCCCTGGCGAGGAGGTATTCTACTCCCTCCTCCCCCCATCTCGAGTCCAGAATTTCCGTGGCCTCGTTGAGTGTCGGGGCCCTCGGTGACTTCCTCCCCTCTTGTGACTTTCTACGTGGGTCTGGTGCCGTCCCTGGCTCCTGAAATCTGTGTGGGGCCTTGTAGGGTGTAAGCACCGACCTATGAAAGACCGGGTGCATTCGGGAACCTTCTGGGAGGGTCAACCGAAAAGCTACGGGATTGATCCTGCCCTCAACTTGGTATGGCCCTAGCTGTTTGTGTCCTAGCTTCTTCTTAGCTAACGAATTGGCCGGCACCGCCTGGCTGCTAACCAGACCCAGTCCCCCACCTGGATGTCTTCTCCTCCCCTCCTGTGCTTGTCTGCCTGCACTTTGTAGGCTTGTTTAGCTAGTTCCAAGTGCCGTCGTAGCTCCTCGTGGACCTCCTGCAGTTCTGCTGCTAAATGCTCAGCTCCCTGCGACTCCCCCTGCGTCGTTGTCTCCAACGCCGGGAAGGTTCTGGGATGTCGCCCATTGTTGGCGAAGAACGGTGTCACCCCCGTTGACGCGTGCTTCGTGTTGTTGTAGGCAAACTCGGCCATCGGTAAGTAGTCCACCCAAGTTGCAGGCTTTTGATTGGCGTAACATCGCAGGTACTGCTGCATGATGGCGTTGACCCTCTCCGCTTGGCCGTTGGTTTGCGGGTGTCTCGCCGACGCTAAGTTGATCTTGACATTCAGGATGCCCAGGAGCTTCTGCCAGAAACTGGAAATGAATTGGCGACCCCGGTCGGACAGGATGGACCGTGGTAAGCCGTGCACCCGGAACACGTGGTCTATGAACAGCTTGGCGGTCTGTTCCGCTGTTGCCACCTTCGCGCAAGGAATGAAGTGCGCCATCTTGGTGAACAGGTCTACAACCACAAGCACCGCCGTCTTGCCCCGCGAACTGGGCAGATCAGTAACAAAGTCCAGCGCCACCCTCTCCCACGGCTGTAGTGGCGTCTCCAGCGGTTCCAGCAATCCCGCTGGCTTCTTGTGCACTGGCTTGGACCTCTGACAAGTGTCACACCTGGCGACGTAATCCGCGACCTCTCCTCGCATCTGGGGCCACCAAAAAAGTCCCTGGCTACTAAGTCCGCAGTCTTTTCCTTGCCGAAGTGACCCGCGCTGGGTGCGTCGTGTAACTGCTGTAGAACCTTCGCGCGGAGATCGTCTCCCGGCACGTAGAGAGCACCTTTGCGGGTTAGCAGGCCGTCGCGTATCTGGAATTCGTCGTCCTTCGCTGTCCCTCTTCGCACCTCCTCCATCTTGGATTGTGCGAACGGATCTGTCTGCAGCGCGCGTCGTACCGCGTCCAGGTCCACGGCGGCGGAAGCGCACGTCCACGCCTGCGGTGCGAAAATGTGCTTGGCTGCCACTGGTGCCGCTTCCTCGAGATACTGCGGTTTTCTAGAGAGCGCATCCGCTATGACGTTGTTGTCTCCCGGGATATACTCTATCCGGAAGTCGAAATCCGCAAAGAACTCTGCCCATCGTATGTGCCTCTGGCTCTGGAGCTTCGCTGTGCGCCAATACTCTAGGTTCTTGTGGTCCGTGCGGACCTGCACGGTGTGCTTGGCGCCGATGAGGAAGTGGCGCCACGCCTTGAAAGCCGCGTGGATGGCCAACAACTCCCTGTCCCAGATGGTGTAGTTCTGTTCCGACTTGCTGAGCTTCCGGGAATAGAAAGCGCAGGGCCTCCAGTTCCCTTGCGGATCTTCCTGCAAGAGGACGGCCCCCACTGCTCTGTCAGATGCGTCAGTCTCAACCCGCATGGGTCTGCCGGGATTCATGTGTAGCAGCTGTTCTTCGGACGCGAAGAGGCTCTTAAGTCTCCTGAAGGACTGCTCCGCCTGATCCGTCCAGGTGAACTTTTTCTTCTTGGAACTGAGGGTGTCCGTGATAGCTGCCGTCTCTTTCGCGAAACCCCTGATGAACTTGCGGTAAAAGTTGGCGAAGCCGACGAACCTCTGGACTTCCTTCCGATTGCGCGGGCTATTCCAGTCCAACACCGCACGGACCTTGGCGCTGTCCATGGCTAGTCCCTTGTCGGACAGCCGGTAGCCCAGGAAATCCACCTCCGTCACGTCGAACTGGCACTTCTCCAGTTTGGCGTAGAGTCTGTGCTCCCATAGCCTCTGCAGGACCTCCTTTACGTCTCTCTCGTGAGTCTCCTGCGATTCTGAGAAGATCAGAATGTCGTCGAGGAAGCATACGCACTTCTTGTAGAGGAGTCCCGCTAGCACGTGGTGCATGAAGGCTTGGAAACAGTGGGAGCCATTTTGGAGACCAAACGGCATAACCCTGTATTCGTAGTTGCCCAGCGGTGTGAACATGGCCGTTTTCCACTCGTCACCTTCCCTCATGCGTATTAGATTGTATGCTCCGCGTAGATCCAACTTGGTGAAGATCCTCCCCTTCCGCACCGTCGCGAGCAGGTCGTCAATTTTGGGCATGGGGAAGGCCTTGGGCTTTGTCATCGAGTTTATGGCCCTATAGTCCACAATGAGCCTTTTTTGGGGCGTGTCCTTCTTCTTCACGAAAAACACAGGACTGCCCCCCACGGCCTTGGATTCTCGGATGAATCCCCGCTTCAAATTGTGATCTATGAACTCCCTGAGTTCCTGCATCTCATCTTCAGACATGGAATACAGCTTCGCAGTCGGCAGCGTCGCCCCTGGTAAGAGGTCAATTGCACAGTCGTAGGGCCGGTGGGGTGGTAATTGGTCAGCTTCCTTTTCGCAGAAGACCTCCAAAAACCCCTTGTACTTGTGGGGCACTGCCTGCACCATGCCTAGATGCAACTGTTGCCCTTCCTCCTGGCCCTCCTCCTCCTGGCCTGTCTGGATGCAATGTTGTGCGCAGTAGGACGAGCCAAAGGTGAGCTGCCGCTGGTACCACGCTAATGATGGGCTGTGTCTATCCAGCCAACTCATGCCTAACACTATAGGCGTGTCTGACAGTCGGGTGACGTTGAAACTGATGACCTCGCGATGATTCCCAATCTTCAGCAGCATGGGTGGCGTCTGTTGTACCACTTGCCCGCCCAGCAACTTCCTGCCATCTACCGTGACGACGTTCAGAGGCAGCGTGGCTGGTAGAAGCGCTATGGGATGCTGCTTGATGAACTGCATCCCCACGAAGTCTGCGTTGCTCCCTGAGTCAATTGTAATGGGGACTTCCAGTGTGAGTCCATTAGGTAGCTGGAGAGTAGCAGTGAGCTGCACCACTGGCTTGGGTGGCAAGGGGTTTGTAGGCTGCAAAAGCGCTGGGGACTGCTTCAGTGACTTGCCTGGCTGAGCCCCAGCATGTTTGCTTCCAGCCAGGCATTGTCCGCAGGAGGGGGCAAGAGCAGTCTGATTCCGCGTCGGAGGAATCCAGGAGGGGCGAAACCCCAGCGGGCAGAAAGACCCTGCGGAAAAGGAAAGAGAGAAAGAGGTGGAGCAGCGCAAGCCTCTTAAACTGGTGCAGGGCGGGGACAGATTCAGAAGGGACTTCAGCGGTCTAAGCCTAGCAGACGTAGGGCTGCGCGCCTCGGATCTGAAGCAAACAATGAACTGCAATAAACACGTTTGTATATAAGAAAAGAAAGGCGTTGGTCTTTTGTGAGCTGAGACTTGAGGCAGCCCTGACAGTAAGTTCCTTCTCCGCAAAACTGCAAAAAATTTTTTTTTGCAAAGCTCACGAAGTTTGGCAGACATGACTACTGAGGATCAGATAACGACCCTGCAAAACGCAGTCGCTGAACTCTCCGTTGCAGTACGGGTCTCTCAGAAGACAGTTGCCGAAGCAGAAGCGCGATGCCAGGATCTGCAAGCCAGGTGGGATCAGGCGTACAAACAGGGGTTCCCGGGGTCCAGATCAGAGGGAATCGCTCTGGGACGAAGGGGGGGCAATTTAGTAGCCCACTTCGATGGGAACCTGAAGCATTATCCCAACTTCAGAGTAGACGTCCTATACGCGCTGCATTTGCTTCGAAAAGACTTCAAAGATGAGGAGGAGAAAGTAGGCTTTATTGTGTCCCACTTGCATGGGGAAGCTAGAACCTGGTTACGCAATTTGTGGCGCGAAGATGGTCTTGCCCGCAGGGACTCTGACGAATTTATCAAAGCCATGGACGCTTGCTTCCAATCTACCGTTGACGTTGATGTGGCGCGCCAGGAGATGCATGGATTGCGGCAGGGCAAGGCTACAGTGCGTCAGTACCATTCTCGCTTTTTTGCATTGCTGAATGTGCTGGGCTGGGAAAAAGACTCCCTGGCAGTGAGAGACTTGTTTTGGGAGGGGCTTCATGGCTCAGTAAAAGATGAGCTGGCTAGGGGAGACAGACCTCAAACCCTAGCAGACGTCGTCCAGAGGGCACTCACGATAGGGGTGCGCCACGAAGAACGCCCTTGGCACAGTGAGGAGGGGCGTCACGTCCGCCCACCAGCTAGAGCGCCTCCTTTTCTTCTTCCCAGGGACCTGGGACGTACAAATCCCTCGCCTATGCTGAAGGGAGGGGAGGAGCCAATGGAGCTGGGTGGTGCAAAGGCTCAGTCAGCTGCCGGAGCCTCAGCGTCCGGAGCAGTCAAGGCGAAGCCTCCTAGAGGGACCAGGAAGTGTTACATCTGTGACAGCCCTCAGCACATGGCTAAAGAGTGTCCCCAGAGGCTCCAGAAGCACACTGCAGCCTTAGCAACAGTAACAGGGGAAGAGTTCCAAGGAGAACAGTTTCAGGGAAACGAGAATGCCTGGATGGAAGCAGAGATGCTGGGGCTCCACCAGGCAAGTCAGTGAAGCAGTCCCCAGCGCTTTTGCAGCCTACAGACCCCTTACCACCCAAGCCAGTGGTGCAGCTCACTGCTACTCTCCAGCTACCTAATGGACTCACCCTGGAAGTCCCCATTACGATTGACTCAGGGAGCAACGCAGACTTCGTGGGGATGCAGTTCATCAAGCAGCATCGCATAGCGCTACTACCAGCCACGCTGCCTCTGAACGTCGTCACGGTAGATGGCAGAAAGTTGCTGGGTGGGCAAGTGGTACAACAGACGCCACCCATGCTGCTGAAAATTGGGAATCATCGCGAGGTCATCAGTTTCAATGTCACCCGACTGTCAGACACGCCTATAGTGTTAGGCATGAGTTGGCTGGATAGACACAGCCCATCATTAGCGTGGTACCAGCGGCAGCTCACCTTTGGCTCGTCCTACTGCGCACAACATTGCATCCAGACCGGCCAGGAGGAGGAGGGCCAGGAGGAAGGGCAGCAGTTGCATCTAGGCATGGTGCAGGCAGTGCCCCACAAGTACAAGGGGTTTTTGGAGGTCTTCTGTGAAAAGGAAGCTGACCAATTACCACCCCACCGGCCCTACGACTGTGCAATTGACCTCTTACCAGGGGCGACGCTGCCGACTGCGAAGCTGTATTCCATGTCTGAAGATGAAATGCAGGAACTCCGGGAGTTCATAGATCACAATTTGAAGCGGGGATTCATCCGAGAATCCAAGGCCGTGGGGGGCAGTCCTGTGTTTTTCGTGAAGAAGAAGGACACGCCCCAAAAAAGGCTCATTGTGGACTATAGGGCCATCAACTCGATGACAAAGCCCAAGGCCTTCCCCATGCCCAAGATTGACGACCTGCTCGCGACAGTGAGGAAGGGGAGGATCTTCACCAAGTTGGATCTACGCGGAGCATACAATCTAATACGCATGAGGGAAGGTGACGAGTGGAAGACGGCCATGTTCACGCCGCTGGGCACCTATGAATACAGAGTTATGCCGTTTGGTCTCCAAAATGGCTCCCACTGTTTCCAAGCATTCATGCACCACGTGCTAGCAGGACTCCTCTACAAGAAGTGTGTATGCTTCCTCGACGACATTCTGATCTTCTCAGAATCGCAGGAGACTCACGAGAGAGACGTAAAGGAGGTCCTGCAGAGGCTACGGGAGCACAGGCTCTACGCCAAACTGGAGAAGTGCCAGTTCGACGTGACGGAGGTGGATTTCCTGGGCTACCGGCTGTCCGACAAGGGACTAGCCATGGACAGCGCCAAAGTCCGCGCGGTGTTGGACTGGAATAGTCCGCGCAATCGGAAGGAGGTCCAGAGGTTCGTCGGTTTCGCCAACTTTTACCGCAAGTTCATCAGGGGTTTCGCGAAAGAGACGGCAGCTATCACGGACACCCTCAGTTCCAAGAAGAAAAAGTTCACCTGGACGGACCAGGCGGAGCAGTCCTTCCGGAGACTTAAGAGTCTCTTCGCGTCCGAAGACCAGCTGCTACACGTGAATCCCGGCAGGCCCATGCGGGTTGAGACTGACGCATCTGACAGAGCAGTGGGGGCCGTCCTCTTGCAGGAAGATCCGCAAGGGAACTGGAGGCCCTGCGCTTTCTATTCCCGGAAGCTCAGCAAGTCGGAACAGAACTACACCATCTGGGACAGGGAGTTGTTGGCCATCCACACGGCTTTCAAGGCGTGGCGGCACTTCCTCATCGGCGCCAAGCACACCGTGCAGGTCCGTACGGACCACAAGAACCTAGAGTATTGGCGCACAGCGAAGCTCCAGAGCCAGAGGCACATGAGATGGGCGGAGTTCTTTGCGGATTTCGATTTCCGGATAGAGTATATCCCGGGAGACAACAACGTCATAGCGGATGCGCTCTCCAGGAAACCGCAGTATCTCAAGGAAGCGGCACCAGTGGCAGCCAGGCACATTTTCGCACCCCAAGCGTGGGCGTGCGCTTCCGCCGCCGTGGACCTGGACGCGGTACGACGCGCGCTACAGACGGATCCGTTCGCACAATCCAAGATGGAGGAGGTGCGAAGAGGGACAGCAAAGGACGGCGAATTCCAGATACGCGACGGTCTGCTGACCCGCAAAGGTGCTCTCTACGTGCCCGGAGACGATCTCCGCGCGAAGGTTTTACAGCAGTTACACGACGCACCCAGCGCGGGTCACTTCGGCAAAGAAAAGACGGCGGACTTAGTAGCCAGAGACTTTTGGTGGCCCCAGATGCGGGGAGAGGTCGCGGATTACGTCGCCAGGTGTGACATTTGTCAGAGGTCCAAGCCAGTGCACAAGAAGCCAGCGGGATTGCTGGAACCGCTGGAGACGCCACTACAGCCGTGGGAACGGGTGGCGCTGGACTTTGTTACTGATCTGCCCAGTTCGCGGGGCAAGGCGGCGGTGCTTGTGGTTGTAGACCTGTTCACCAAGATGGCGCACTTCATTCCTTGCGCGAAGGTGGCAACAGCGGAACAGACCGCCAAGCTGTTCATAGACCACGTGTTCCGGGTGCACGGCTTACCGCGGTCCATCCTGTCCGACCGGGGTCGCCAATTCATTTCCAGTTTCTGGCAGAAGCTCCTGGGCATCCTGAATGTCAAGATCAACTTAGCGTCGGCGAGACACTCGCAAACCAACGGCCAAGCGGAGAGGGTCAACGCCATCATGCAGCAGTACCTGCGATGTTACGCCAATCAAAAGCCTGCAACTTGGGTGGACTACTTACCGATGGCCGAGTTTGCCTACAACAACACGAAGCACGCGTCAACGGGGGTGACACCGTTCTTCGCCAACAATGGGCGACATCCCAGAACCTTCCCGGCGTTGGAGACAACGACGCAGGGGGAGTCGCAGGGAGCTGAGCATTTAGCAGCAGAATTGCAGGAGGTCCACGAGGAGCTACGACGGCACTTGGAAGTAGCTAAACACGCCTACAAAGTGCAGGCAGACAGGCACAGGAGGGCAGGAGAAGACATCCAGGTGGGGGACTGGGTATGGTTAGCAGCCCAGGCGGTGCCGGCCAAGTCGTTAGCTAAGAAGAAGCTAGGACACAAACAGCTAGGGCCATACCAAGTTGAGGGCAGGATCAATCCCGTAGCTTTTCGGTTGACCCTCCCAGAAGGTTCCCGAATGCACCCGGTCTTTCATAGGTCGGTGCTTACACCCTACAAGGCCCCACACAGATTTCAGGAGCCAGGGACGGCACCAGACCCACGTAGAGAATCACCGGGGGGGGGGAGTCACCGAGGACCCCGACACTCAACGAGGTCACGGAAATTCTGGACTCGAGATGGGGGGAGGAGGGAGTGGAATACCTCCTCGCCAGGGAAGGTACCCCGGCCAGCGCCAACAGTTGGGTGCCAGATTATGCTCTGGAGGAACCTCTTCTTAAAGACGAGTTCCATGCACTCTTCCCACACAGGCCCATGCCAGAGGAGTATTTTGACGACTGGCTTTTTACGCCCACACTTTCAGGCAGCACCTTCCGGGGGTTCTCCTCCGCAGAGGAGACCACGCCGGAATCGAGCCCTCCAAGGGGATCGTGCTCGGGGGTGGACACGGACCGCTCTTATTGGTGGGACGATCAACCAGAAGTGGGGTGGCGAAGGGGGCCTTGGCAAGCAGCATCTCCTGAAGTAACAGGGGGAGGGAAGGGTTTGGAAGTGTTGGGGGAGGACCCCGGTTTCGAGCACGCATACACTGAACTGGAAGCAAAGGAGATCGACGTCGATGAACTGTATCCAGCGTCTACCCCCGCTACAACGGAGCTCCCGGAACCTGCACCCGAGCAGCGGGAGGGGGGAAGGGGGGGCTTCGAGGGGGGGATGGATGTCAGGGGTTCAGGGACAGAGGCACAGGGTAGGCAGGAGATGGAGAGCGATGGGGATGAATCCCAGGACAGCGAGGAAGAGGATGACAATGACTCTAGAGATTCCATGAGTCTTTCCAGCGAATCAGAGGATTCCCAGAAGGGGGCGCCGGTGGTCAAGGCCAGGGGAGCCCCAGGGGGGACTTGTCAGGAGCAGGGGGCCAGCGGGGGATCCCAAAGTGGCCGCTGGGCGTCAGGACCAGCCTCCCCGCCAGAGTGCAGCGAAGGGGGTGGAGGTTCCAGTGTATCGGGGAGGTGGCTCCGGCAGTAGAGAAAGGAGGGAGGTCGGAGCAAGCCACCCTCCCGGAAGGGGAGGGGAGTAGTGAAGGGAGTAGCGTAGCTGTCAAAAGGAAAGTTAGAGGTTGGGGGCGCGCGCCAAGTTCAAATGTAGAGGCGCGCGGAAGTACAGGGAGCCCGGAGGAGGGGCCAGGTCCCAAAGCCCGCAGGAGGGGGCAAGAGCAGTCTGATTCCGCGTCGGAGGAAGACAGGAGGGGCGAAACCCCAGCGGGCAGAAAGACCCTGCGGAAAAGGAAAGAGAGAAAGAGGTGGAGCAGCGCAAGCCTCTTAAACTGGTGCAGGGCGGGGACAGATTCAGAAGGGACTTCAGCGGTCTAAGCCTAGCAGACGTGGGGCTGCGCGCCTCGGATCTGAAGCAAACAATGAACTGCAATAAACACTGTTTGTATATAAGAAAAGAAAGGCGTTGGTCTTTTGTGAGCTGAGACTTGAGGCAGCCCTGACAGCATGGTTTTTTGGGTGTGCACCAGAATTACCCCCAACCAAAGCAAAAAGGTCTTTTGGATTCCATCTACATAAAAAGAAGATGATAAACCTCTGATTGGGCTGATTTTAAATTGGTGTTTTTGGAGTTAGAATGCACATTTACCCAAAAGTCGCAGAGTGACATGTTTGTTATCAGCCCAAATCAAGCATAGATGTTTTGGTTTCATCTGAATAGAGAGAGGACGAATAAGCTTGGATTGTTCTTTCGGTGTTCATTCACTCACAAATAGCAAAGCGAATTGTAATAAACCTAAGCAAAGCCAAACAGGTTCTTTTGGTTTCCAGCTACAGAGAACAAAGAATCTTGGATTTCGCTTATTTCAAGTGTTCTCTGGTGTTAATGTACATTGACCCAGAAATCGCAAAGTGTGTGTAATGAGACCAAAATAACACAACACTGTCTTTTCGCTTCCATATGCGTAGAAAGAAGACGAATAAGCTTTGATTGTGCTTATTTCAATCCGCATGGTGTTTTTAGGGTGTGTACCAGCATCACCCCCAACCAACACAAAAAGGTGTTTTGGCTTCCATCTACTTAAAAAGAAGATGATAAAGCTCTGATTGGGCTTAGTTCAAATTGGTGTTTTTTGGGGGTAGAATGCACATTTACCCAAAAATCGCAGTGACATTTTTGTTATCAGCCCAAACCAAGGATAGGTGTTTTGGTTTCATCTCAATAGAAAGAGGACGAATAAGCTTGCCTTCTTCTTTCGATGTTCAGTCCTCCACAAATAGCAAAGCGAAGTGTAATAAGCGGAAACAAAGCCAAATAGGTTGTTTTGGGTTGCAGCTACATAGAAAGAAGAATCTTGGATTTCGCTTATTTCGTGTTCTTTGGTGTTAATGCACATTGACCCAGAAATCGCAAAGTGTGTGTAATGAGACCAAAATAACACAACACTGTCTTTTCGCTTCCATATGCATAGAAAGAAGACGAATAAGCTTTGATTGTGCTTATTTCAATTCGCATGGTGTTTTTTGGGTGTGTACCAGAATCACCCCCAACCAATACAAAAAGGTGTTTTGGCTTCCATCTACTAAAAAAGAAGATGATAAAGCTCTGATTGGGCTGATTTTAAATTGGTGTTTTTGGGGTTAGAATGCACATTTACCCAAAAGTCGCAGAGTGACATGTTTGTTATCAGCCCAAATCAAATATAGATGTTTTGGATCCATCTGAATAGAAAGAGGACGAATAAGCTTGGATTGTATTTTCAGTGTTCATTCACTCACAAATAGCAAAGCGAATTGTAATAAGCCTAAACAAAGCCAAACAGGTTGTTTTGGGTTCCTGCTACATAGAACGAAGAATCTCAAATTTCGCATATTTCAAGTCGTGTTCTTTGGTGTTGTCAGAGCTGCTTCCAGATCCTAGCTCACAGAGGATCACGCTAGCCAGCGATCATTAAATAAAAGTCTTTATTGAGTTACAGTTTCCATTCTCAAGCTGCTGCGTGCAACTCTACGTCTCATGGTTAGATCGGCGAAGCCCCATCTGAGTCTCCGCCCCTTGTACACCAACTTAATATCCTAGCCTTGCTCCACCTTTTCCGCCTGACTGTTCTTCTCTGGGTCCCTCTGCCCCCCGGGGTCTCTTCCTTCCGGGATTCCTCTGACGCTGACGCTGACCCCCCTGACTCTTCTCCCTCCTTTCGGCGGGCTTTAGGACCTGGCTCCCTTTCCGGGCTGCCTACTGCGCCACCTTCCTGTGCATTTGAACTTGGCACGCGCGCCCAACCTTCCACCTTCCGTCTGACCGTTTCTTCGCTCCCCGATGGAGGTGTGGCCACTCCTGACTCGTGCCCTCCCCCCTGTTGTGAGCTGCCAGCGCTTGATCCCTGGCGCCCTTCCTCTTCCCTGCTCTCTGGCGGTGACGCTGGTCCTGATTTCCAACTGCTCCCCTCTGAGTCCCCTCTGGCTCTATCTTCCTGGGGTGTCCCCCTAGGCTCCCCCCTTGCCCTGGCCACTGGTGCTCCTTTCTGTGAATCTTCTGATTCACTGGAAAGACTCGGAGATCTCGGGTCGTCGTCATCACTCATCTTTTCTTCTGCCTCCTCTCCCTCGCTCTCTGTTTCCTCCCTTGCCCTTGCCTCTGCTCCTGAACCCCTGACATCCATCCCCCCCTCGAAGCCCCCTCTTCCCCCCTCCCCTCCTTCCGGTGCGGGATCTGGGTGCTGCCGTGTCAGGGGGACGAATGTCGGATACAGTTCGCTTCCCGTGGCGGGCCGCCATCCGAAGTCTTCCGGTTCTTCCTCCCTGCTCTCGTTGACGACGGTCACCTCCGCTTCCATCTCTGTGCCGCCGTGCTCGAAACCCGGGTCGTCCCCGAAAACGTCCATGTCCGTCTTTCCTTCGTTGCCTTCAGGAGACGTTGCTCGTCCTGGACCCTCCAGCCACCTTCTGCGGAACTGCTCCTCTGGTCGATCATCCCACCAATACGAGGGTTCTGAAGCAGATCCCGAGGGTGACCCCTCCGGGGAACGGGCGTCTCGTGTCGGTTCCTCGTCCGAGTCGAACCCCCGGAACGTGCTGGCTGAAAGCGTGGGCGTGAAAAGCCAGTCGTCGAAAAAGTCTGCTGGCATTGGCCTATGTGGGAAGAGGGCATGAAACTCTTCTTTGAGCAGAGGTTCGTCTAAAGCGTAGCCCGGCACCCAGCTGTTGGCACTGGCCGGGGTGCCCTCCTTGGCGAGAAGGTATTCTACCCCCTCTTCCCCCCATCTGGAGTCCAAAATCTCCGTGACTTCGTTGATGCGCTCCTCCTGTGCCACTCCCCCTTGCCCGGTTCTCTCTCGGAGCGGACCCGGTGCCGTTCCTGGTTCCTGAAACCTGTGAGGTGCCTTGTAGGGAGTGAGCACCGATCTGTGGAACACCGGATGCATTCTGGAACCCTCCGGAAGAGCCAGCCTGAAAGCCACCGGGTTGACCTGTTCGTCGACTTGGTAGGGCCCCAGTTGTTTATGCCCTAGTTTCTTCTTCGCCAACGACCTGGCCGGCACTGCGTGGGCTGCTAACCCGACCCAGTCTCCCACATGGATCTCTTCGCCAACCCTTCTGTGTTTGTCCGCTTGTACCTTGTATGCGTGTTTAGCCAGCTCCAGGTGCCGCCGCAGCTGATCGTGGACCTCCTGCAACTCCGACGCGAACGCATCTGCTGTCTGCGGCTCCCCCTCCCCCATTCTTTCCAGTCCCGGGAAGGTTCTAGGGTGCCTCCCGTTGTTGGCGAAGAACGGCGTGACCCCCGTGGACACGTGCTTCGTGTTGTTGTAGGCAAACTCGGCGAGAGGCAGGTAATCCACCCACGTCGCAGGCTGTTGATTCGCATAACATCTCAGGTACTGCTGCATGATGGCATTGACCCGCTCCGCTTGCCCGTTGGTCTGCGGGTGTCTAGCCGACGCCAGGTTGATCTTGACGTTCAGGAAGCCCATCAGCCTCTGCCAGAAGTTGGAGATGAACTGTCGCCCTCGGTCGGACAGAATAGACCGCGGCAGACCGTGAACCTTGAACACGTGGTCTATGAACAGTTTGGCGGTTTGTTCCGCCGTGGCCACCTTCGCACACGGAATGAAATGTGCCATCTTGGAGAACAAATCCACCACCACCAGCACAGCCGTCTTGCCCCTCGAGCTGGGCAGATCCGTGACAAAGTCCAGGGCCACTCTCTCCCATGGCTCGAACGGAGTTTGCAGCGGTTCCAGCAGTCCGGCCGGCGGTCTGTGCACTGGTTTGGACCTCTGGCAGGTGTCACACCTCGCCACGTAGTCCGCGACTTCCCCTCTCATTCCGGGCCACCAGAAGTCTCTGGCTACTAATTCCACCGTCTTCTCCTTGCCAAAGTGCCCGGCAGTGGGCGCGTCGTGCAGCTGCTGCAGTACCTTGGCGCGAAGTTCGTCTCCCGGCACGTAGATGGCCCCTTTACGGATGAGCAAACCATCTCGCAGCTGGAACTCGTCGGTCGCTGCCGTGACCCTGTGCACCTCTGCCATCTTTGCTTGCGCGAAGGAGTCATCCTGCAACGCTCGTCGCACCGCATCCAGGTCAACTGTTGCCGCCGCGCACGCCCACACTGTCGGTGCGAAGATGTGCATGGCGGCCGCTGGCGTTGCCTCCTCCAGATACTGTGGCTTACGGGAGAGAGCATCCGCCATGATGTTGGTGTCCCCCGGGACATACTCTATTCGGAAGTCGAAATTCGCAAAGAACTCAGCCCAACGTATCTGCCTCTGGTTCAGGAACTGTGCCGTGCGCCAGTGCTCTAGATTCTTGTGGTCCGTGCAGACCTGCACCGTGTGCTTGGCGCCGATCAGGAAGTGCCTCCACGCTTTGAACGCTGCATGAATGGCCAGCAACTCCCTGTCCCAGATGGTGTAGTTCTGTTCGGACTTGCTGAGCTTCCTTGAGTAAAACGCTCCCGGCCTCCAAACCCCCTGCGGGTCTTTCTGCAGCAGGACTGCTCCCACGGCTCTGTCCGAAGCGTCTGTCTCCACCCTCATCGGCCTGCTGGGGTTGACATGAAGCAGCTGCTCTTCCGACGCGAAGAGACGCTTGAGTGCCTGAAAGGACTGCTCCGCCTGCTCTGTCCAGATGAACTTCTTTTTCTTGGAGCTGAGCGTGTCCGTGATGGCCGCTGTCTGCATCGCAAAGCCTTTGATAAACTTGCGATAGAAGTTCGCGAAGCCGACAAACCGTTGGACCTCCTTCCGGTTGCGTGGGCTTTTCCAATCCAACACTGCTCGGACCTTGGCGCTGTCCATGGCGAGCCCTTTATCAGACAACTTGTAGCCCAGGAAATCCACCTCCGTCACGTCGAATTGGCACTTCTCCAGCTTGGCGTAAAGCCTATGTTGCTGTAGCCTGCTCAGCACTTCCTTGACGTGTCTGTCATGCTCCTGCTGCGATTCCGAAAAGATCAGGATGTCATCCAAGAAACAGACGCACGTTTTGTAGAGGAGCCCCGCCAACACGTGATGCATGAAAGCTTGAAAAACGTGGGAGCCATTTTGCAATCCAAAAGGCATAACTCTATATTCGTAGGTGCCCAGGGGCGTGAACATGGCTGTCTTCCACTCATCTCCCTCCCGCATGCGAATGAGGTTGTATGCCCCTCGCAGGTCCAACTTGGTGAACACTCTGCCCTTCCGTACCTTTGCGAGGAGGTCGTCGATTCGGGGCATGGGGAAGTCCGATGGCTTGGTCACACTGTTCAAGATGCGAAAGTCCACTAAAAGTCTTTTTCGGGGCGTGTCCCGCTTCTTAACAAAGAATACCGGACTGCCCCCCGCTGCCTTGGACTCTCGGATGAAACCGCGCTCCAAATTATGATCTATGAACTCTTTGAGTTCCTGCAGTTCGTCCTCAGACATGGAATACAGCTTCCCTTTGGGCAGCGCCGCCCCCGGCAGCAGGTCAATTTTGCAGTCATATGGTCTGTGGGGGGGTAGCCTGTCTGCCTCTTTCTCGCAGAAAACCTCCAAAAATTCTGCGTACTTGTGGGGAACCGCTTGCAGCGTGCCTAGCTGCAGCTGTGACTCCTCTTCCCCTCCTTCCTGCCTGGGCACGATGCAGTGTTCAGCGCAAAAGGAAGAGCCGAAGGTCAGCTGCCTCTGGTACCAAGCCAGCGTCGGGCTGTGCTTGTCCAGCCAACTCATGCCCAATACAATGGGCGTGTCCGATAGTTGAGTGACATTGAAGCTGATGATTTCCCTGTGATTCCCAAGTCGCATCACCATTGGTGGCGTCTGCTTCACCACTTGCCCCCCTAGCAGCTCCCTGCCATCCACCGTGACAACCTGCAGGGGCAGCGTGGCAGGCAGCAACTGTATAGCGTGCCGGTCGACAAAGTCCTGCCCTATAAAGTCCGCATTGCTTCCGGAGTCAATGGTGATTGGCACGTCCATGGTGATTCCATTGGGCAGCTGGAGCGACGCGGTGAGCTTCACTACCGGTTTGGGCGGGAGGGGGTCCATGGGCTGTAAAATCTCTGGGGACTGCTTCACTGACACGTCTGGCTGGGCCCCAGTGCCTCTTCCGCCAACCAGACTCCTTCGTTTCCCTGCTGTGGTTGTCCTTGCTGCGTTGCTGCAGTTACCATTGCTGAGGCTGCAGTGTGCTTGTGGAGCCTCTGGGGACACTCTTTCGCCATATGCTGTGGATCATCGCAGATGTAACACTTCCTGTTCCCTCTAGGAGGCTTCGCTTTCACTGCTGCCGGTGCTAGGGCTCTGGCTGCTGACTGAGCCCTTGCACCTCCAACCTCCATAGGTTCCGCTCCTCCTCCTGGCGGAGGCGTGGATTGCGCACGCGCTGCTTCTCTGGGAAGGAAGGAGGAGCCCCTGGCTGGTTCGCGCCCTCCACGCCCTTCGTCCCTGCTCCACGGACGTCCTTCCAGCCGCACCCCCACCGCCAGCGCCCTCTGAAAGATCTCCTGCGTGGTCCGGGGTCTCTCCCCCCTCGCAATTTCATCTTTAACCGAGCCGTGCAATCCCTCCCAAAACAGGTCTCTTACAGGAGCCGAATCTCTGTCCCATTCCAGGGCACTGACCAAAGCGAAAAAGCGGGCATGGTACTGCCTTACGCTGGCCCTCCCTTGCTTCAGTCCATGTATCTCCTGCCGAGCAAGATCCACGTCAATGCTTGATAAAAAGCACCCATCCATCGCTTTAATAAAGGCATCCGCATTTTGGAGCGCTGGATCATTATCTCTCCACAAATTGCGCAGCCATGCTTTAGCATCTCCATGCAAATGGGACATGATGAATCCCACCTTCTCTTGCTCATCTCTAAAGTCTTTGTTCAGCAGTTGCAGTGCACACATTACATCTGCTCTAAAGTTGGGGTACTGTTGCAAATTCCCATCGAAGTGAGAGACCAGACCGCCTGTTCGTCTCCCCAACCCAATCCCCTCCGGTTTGGGTGTCAGTTGCCCTTGCTTCGTAAGCACTTCCAACCTGACCTGGAGATCCCTGTAGGCGGCAGCTGCGTCCTCCTCTCTCTTCCTGGATGCAAGAGCCTCGGCATTCAGTCGTGTCACTGCTTCTCTGAGTTCCACTATCTGCTGTTCGGCCGTCATGTTGTCTGCCGTTCGTGAGCTCGCTAGTAGGCACCCGCTTTCTCTCCTCTCCTCGAGGACGTAGATGCCCACAATCAATTGATGGGGCTTACTGTCAGAGCTGCTTCCAGATCCTAGCTCACAGAGGATCACGCTAGCCAGCGATCATTAAATAAAAGTCTTTATTGAGTTACAGTTTCCATTCTCAAGCTGCTGCGTGCAACTCTACGTCTCATGGTTAGATCGGCGAAGCCCCATCTGAGTCTCCGCCCCTTGTACCCCAACTTAATATCCTAGCCTTGCTCCACCTTTTCCGCCTGACTGTTCTTCTCTGGGTCCCTCTGCCCCCCGGGGTCTCTTCCTTCCGGGATTCCTCTGACGCTGACGCTGACCCCCCTGACTCTTCTCCCTCCTTTCGGCGGGCTTTAGGACCTGGCTCCCTTTCCGGGCTGCCTACTGCGCCACCTTCCTGTGCATTTGAACTTGGCACGCGCGCCCAACCTTCCACCTTCCGTCTGACCGTTTCTTCGCTCCCCGATGGAGGTGTGGCCACTCCTGACTCGTGCCCTCCCCCCTGTTGTGAGCTGCCAGCGCTTGATCCCTGGCGCCCTTCCTCTTCCCTGCTCTCTGGCGGTGACGCTGGTCCTGATTTCCAACTGCTCCCCTCTGAGTCCCCTCTGGCTCTATCTTCCTGGGGTGTCCCCCTAGGCTCCCCCCTTGCCCTGGCCACTGGTGCTCCTTTCTGTGAATCTTCTGATTCACTGGAAAGACTCGGAGATCTCGGGTCGTCGTCATCACTCATCTTTTCTTCTGCCTCCTCTCCCTCGCTCTCTGTTTCCTCCCTTGCCCTTGCCTCTGCTCCTGAACCCCTGACAGGTGTTAATGCACATTGACCCCGAAATCGCAAAGTGTGTGTAATGAGACCAAAATAACACAACACTGTCTTTTCGCTTCCATATGCGTAGAAAGAAGACCAATAAGCTTTGATTGTGCTTATTTCGATTCGCATGGTGTTTTTTGGGTGTGCACCGGAATCACCCCCAACCAAAGCAAAATGTAATTTGGGTTCCATCTACATAAAAAAAAGATGATAAACCTCTGATTGGGCTTAGTTCAAATTGTTGTTTTTGGGGGTAGAATGCACATTTACCCAAAAATCGCAGTGTGACATTTTTGTTATCAGCCCAAACCAAGGATAGGTGTTTTAGTTCCATCTCAATAGAAAGAGGACGAATAAGATTGCATTCTTCTTTCTGTTTTCAGTCCCCCACAAATAGCAAAGCGAAGTGTAATAAGCCGAAACAAAGCCAAACAGGTTGTTTTGGGTTGCAGCTACATAGAAAGAAGAATCTTGGATTTCGCTTATTTCAAGTCGTGTTCTCTAGTGTTAATGCACATTGACCCAGAAATCGTAAAGTGTGTGTAATGAGACCAAAAGAACACAACACTGTCTTTTCGCTTCCATATGCGTAGAAAGAAGACGAATAGGCTTTGATTGTGCTTATTTCAATTCGCATGGTTTTTTGGGGGTGCACCAGAATTACCCCCAACCAAAGCAAAAAGGTGTTTTGGCTTCCATCTACTTAAAAAGAAGATGATAAAGCTCTGATTGGGCTGATTTCAAATTGGTGTTTTTGGGGTTAGAATGCATCTTTACCCAAAAATCGCAGAGTGACATTTTTCTTATCAGTCCAAATCAAATATAGGTGTTTTGGTTCCATCTGAATAGAAAGAGGACGAATAAGCTTGGATTGTATTTTCGGTGTTCATTCACTCACAAATAGCAAAGCGAATTGTAATAAGCCTAAACAAAGCCAAACAGGTTGTTTTGGGTTCCGGCTACATAGAAGGAAGAATCTCAAATTTCGCATATTTCAAGTCGTGTTCTTTGGTGTTAATGCACATTGACCCAGAAATCGCAAAGTGTGTGTAATGAGACCAAAGTAACACAACACTGTCTTTTCACTTCCATATGCGTAGAAAGAAGACGAATAAGCTTTGATTGTGCTTATTTCAATTCGCATGGTGTTTTTTGGGTGTGTACCAGAATCACCCCCAACCAGTACAAAAAGGTGTTATGGCTTCCATGTACTTAAAAAGAAGATAAAGCTCTGATTGGGCTGATTTCAAATTGGTGTTTTTGGGGTTAGAATGCACATTTACCCAAAAGTCGCAGAGTGACATGTTTGTTATTAGCCCAAATCAAATATATATGTGTCAGGGGTTCAGGGACAGAGGCACAGGGTAGGCAGGAGATGGAGAGCGATGGGGATGAATCCCAGGACAGCGAGGAAGAGGATGACAATGACTCAAGAGATTCCATGAGTCTTTCCAGCGAATCAGAGGATTCCCAGAAGGGGGCGCCGGTGGTCAAGGCCAGGGGAGCCCCAGGGGGGACGTGTCAGGAGCAGGGGGCCAGCGGGGGATCCCAAAGTGGCAGCTGGGCGTCAGGACCAGCCTCCCCGCCAGAGTGCAGCGAAGGGGGTGGAGGTTTCAGTGTATCAGGGGAAGCGGCTCCGGCAGCAGAGAAAGGAGGGAGGTCGGAGCAAGCCACCCTCCCGGAAGGGGAGGGGAGTAGTGAAGGGAGTAGTGTAGCTGTTAAAAGGAAGGTTAGAGGTTGGGCGGGCGCGCCAAGTTCAAATGTAGAGGCGCGCGGAAGTACAGGGAGCCCGGAGGAGGGGCCAGGTCCCAAAGCCCGCAGGAGGGGGCAAGAGCAGTCTGATTCCGCGTCAGAGGAATCCAGGAGGGGCGAAACCCCAGCGGGCAGAAAGACCCTGCGGAAAAGGAAAGAGAGAAAGAGGTGGAGCAGCGCAAGCCTCTTAAACTGGTGCAGGGGAGGGACGGATTCAGAGGGGACTAGCAGACGTAGGGCTGCGCGCCTCGGATGTGAAGCAAACAATGAACTGCAATAAACACTTTTGTATATAAGAAGAGATAGGCGTTGGTCTTTTGTGAGCTCAGACTTGAGGCAGCCTTGACAATATGTTTTGGTTCCATCTGAATAGAAAGAGGACGAATAAGCTTGGATTGTATTTTCGGTCTTCATTCACTCACAAATAGCAAAGCGAATTGTAATAAGCCTAAACAAAGCCAAACAGGTTGTTTTGGGTTCCTGCTACATAGAACGAAGAATCTTGGATTTCGCTTATTTCAAGTGTTCTCTGGTGTTAATGTACATTGACCCAGAAATCGCAAAGTGTAATGAGACCAAAATAACACAACACTGTTGTCAGCGCTGCCTCAGGTCCTAGCTCACAGAGGACCAACGCCAGTTGCTCTTTATAAACAAAAGTCTTTATTGTGGTTCATTGTTGGTTTGACATCCGTGGCGCGCAGCGCTACGTCTGAGTCCTTAGACCGGCGAAGCTCCGTCTGACTCCTCCCCTCCCCTACACCAGTTCAAGACCCGAGCTTTGCTCCACCTCTTCCTCTCCTCCTTCTGCTCCTTTCTCCTCCGGGTCCTCCTGTCCTCTGGGGTTACCTCCTTCCTACTTTCTTCGGAGGCGGATTCTTCTGACTCCTCCCCACCCTTCCGGCGGGCTTTAGGACCTGGCTCCCAATCCGGGTTTTCTGCTAGCCCGCGCGTCTCCACATTTGAACTTGGCGTGGGCGCCCAGCCGCCTACTTTCCTCCTAACGGCTACACTGCTCCCCTCACTGCTTTCTCCTTCAGGGAGGCTGGCCGGACCTGCTCTTCCGTCCGCCCCCCCACTCTCTGACGGAGGCGTGGTCAGTCCAGCCTCACTCTCTCCTCCTGCAGGAGGCTCTTGTTTTAATCCTTGGGATTCTTCCCCCCCGCTACGCTCTGGTGGGGAAGCTTCCCCTGATTTCCAGCTGCCGCTTGGAGACTCCCCACTGGCCCCCCTTGCCCTGCCTCTGGGGGCCCCCTTCTGGGAATCCTCTGATTCACTGGAGAGACTCATGGAATCTCTCTGATCACTGGCATACCCTCCTGAGCTCCCCTCAGATTGTTCCCCTTCGCTCTCCATCTCCTCCTTCCCCTGTGGCTCAGCCCCTGAGCCCATGACATCCATCCCCCCCTCGAAGCCCCCCCTTCCCCCCTCCCCCTCTCCGGGCCTGGGTTCCGGGCGCTCCAGTGCTTCGGGGGCGAGAGCTGGATACTGTTCGGTGCCCCTGTCGTGCAGCCCTCCCGCTGGCTCCAGCCAGTCCGTACTGTGTTCATCGACGTCTATCTCCTCCGCTTCCATCTCTTTGCATTCGTGCTCAAACCCCTGTTCCTCACCCCACTCGTCCATGTTTGTCCCACCCTCCGATACCTCGGGTGACTCTGCGTGCCAAGGTCCCCTCAACCATTTCCGCCTCCATTGCTCCTCCGGTTGATCGTCCCACCAATAGGAGCGGTCTGTGTCGACCCCCGAACAAGATCCCCTTGGTGTGCTCCGTCCCGGCTCCGCCTCCTCGTCTGATGAGAACCCCTGGAACGTGCTGGCCGAAAGTGTGGGTGTGAAAAGCCAGTCGTCGAAAAAATCTGCTGGCATGGGTTTTTGGGGGAAGAGTGCATGAAACTCGTCCTTGAGATAGCGCTCTTCCAGGGCATAGTCCGGTACCCATCTGTTGGCGCTAGCCGGGGTACCCTCCCTGGCGAGGAAATATTCTACTCCCTCTTCCCCCCATCTCGAGTCCAAAATCTCCGTGACCTCGTTGATTGGTGTCACCCTCTGTGACTCCCCCCCTGCAGGTGATTTTCTGCTTGGGGCTGGTGCTGACCCTTGTGCCTGAAACCTGTGTGGTGCCTTGTAGGGTGTGAGCACCGACTTATGAAAGACCGGGTGCATCCTGGAACCCTCCGGAAGTGCCAACCTGAAGGCTACTGGATTGATTTGTGCCTCCACTTGGTAAGGCCCCAACTGCTTGTGTCCTAGCTTCTGCTTGGCTAACGATTTGGCCGGCACTGCCTGGGCCGCTAGCCATACCCAGTCCCCCACCTGGATGTCTTCCCCTACCCTCCTGTGCTTGTCTGCCTGCATTTTGTAGGCGTGTTTGGCTAGTTCCAAGTGCCTCCTGAGCTGCTCATGGACCTCTTGTAACTCTGCTGCCAAGTGCTCAGCTCCCCCTCGTGACTCCCCCTCCCCCTTCTTCTCAAACCCCAGGAAGGTTCTGGGATGCCGCCCATTGTTGGCGAAGAACGGTGTCACCCCTGTGGACCCGTGCTTCGTGTTGTTGTAGGCAAACTCGGCCAGCGGCAGGTAGTCCACCCAGGTCGAGGGCTGTTGATTCGCGTAGCATCGTAGATACTGCTGCATGATGGCGTTGACCCTCTCCGCCTGCCCGTTGGTCTGCGGGTGTCGCGCCGACGCTAAGTTGATCTTGACGTTCAGGATGCCCAGGAGCTTCTGCCAGAAACTCGAGATGAACTGGCGCCCCCTGTCAGACAGGATGGACCGTGGCAAGCCGTGAACCCTGAACACGTGGTCTATGAACAGCTTGGCAGTTTGTTCCGCCGTGGCTACCTTCGCGCATGGGATGAAGTGCGCCATCTTGGTGAACAGGTCTACGACCACTAGAACCGCTGTCTTGCCTCGCGAGCTGGGCAGATCCGTGACAAAGTCCAGGGCCACCTGCTCCCATGGTTCGAACGGCGTCTGTAGCGGTTCCAGCAGTCCCGCCGGTTTCCTGTGCACTGGTTTGGCTCTTTGGCACGTGTCACACCTGGCGACGTAATCTGCGACCTCCCCTCGCATCTGGGGCCACCAAAAGTCTCTGGCCACCAATTCCGCCGTCTTGTCCTTGCCAAAGTGTCCAGCACTGGGCGCGTCATGCAACTGCTGCAGGACTTTCGCACGGAGGTCATCTCCCGGCACGTAGAGCGCCCCTTTGCGGGTGAGCAGTCCGTCACGTATCTGGAACTCGCCGTCCTTCGCTGTGCCCCGTCGCACCTCCTCCATCTTGGATTGCGCGAATGGATCCGTCTGTAGCGCTCGACGTACCGCGTCCAGGTCGACGGTGGCTGCAGAGCACGTCCACACTGCCGGTGTGAAAATGTGTTTAGCTGCCGCCGGCGCCGCTTCCTCCAGATACTGCGGTTTCCTGGAAAGTGCATCCGCCATGACGTTGTTGTCTCCCGGGATGTACTCTATCCTGAAGTCGAAATCCGCAAAGAACTCCGCCCAGCGGATGTGTCTCTGGTTCAGGAACCTCGCCGTGCGCCAGTACTCCAGGTTTTTATGGTCTGTGCGAACTTGCACGGTGTGTCGGGCTCCTATGAGGAAATGCCACCACGCTTTGAAGGCTGCATGAATGGCCAGCAACTCCCTGTCCCAGATTGTGTAGTTCTGCTCCGACTTGCTGAGCTTCCTGGAGTAAAATGCGCAGGGTCTCCAGTTCCCTTGCGGATCTTGCTGCAACAGGACCGCCCCCACCGCTCTGTCTGATGCGTCAGTCTCAATCCTCAGCGGGTTGCCGGGGTTGACGTGCAGCAGCTGTTCCTCGGACGCGAAAAGACGCTTGAGCCTCTGAAAAGACTGCTCCGCCTGTTCCGTCCAGATGAACTTCTTCTTCTTGGAGCTGAGGGTGTCCGTGATAGCCGCCGTCTCCTTCGCAAACCCCTTGATGAATTTGCGGTAGAAATTGGCGAAGCCGACGAACTTCTGGACTTCCTTCCTGTTGCGTGGGCTCTTCCAGTCCAGCACCGAGCGGACTTTGGCGCTGTCCATGGCGAGTCCCTTGTCCGACAGCTTGTATCCCAGGAAATCCACTTCCGTCACGTCGAACTGGCACTTTTCCAGCTTGGCGTAGAGCTTGTGCTCCCGTAGTCTCTGCAGGACCTCCCTGACGTCCTCCTCGTGAGCTCCCTGCGATTCCGAGAAGATCAGGATGTCGTCTAGGAAGCAGACGCACTTCTTGTAGAGGAGCCCCGCCAACACGTGGTGCATAAATTTTTGGAAAGTGTGAGAGCCATTTTGTAATCCGAAAGGCATGACTTTGTATTCATAGGTGCCTAAGGGTGTAAACATGGCCGTCTTCCACTCATCGCCCTCTCGCATGCGTATCAGATTGTATGCGCCTCGCAGATCCAGCTTGGTGAAGATTCTCCCCTTCCTCACCGTCGTTAGCAGATCGTCTATCTTGGGCATGGGGAATGCAGTGGGCTTTGTCCTCGAGTTTAAAATTCTGAAATCCACCACAAGTCTCCGTTGGGGCGTGTCTTTTTTCTTCACGAAGAACACGGGACTGCCCCCTACTGATTTGGATTCTTGGATGAATCCCCGCTTCAAATTGAGCTCTATGAACTCCTTGAGTTCTTGCATTTCGTCCTCAGACATGGAATACAGCTTCCCCGTTGGTAGCTTCGCTCCCGGTAGGAGGTCAATCGTGCAGTCGTAGGGCCGATGAGGAGGTAGCTTGTCAGCTTCTTTCTCGCAGAAAACGTCCAAAAACTCCTTGTACTTGTTGGGTACCGCCTGCACCATGCCGAGATGTAGCTGTTGTGCATCCTCCTTTCCCTCCTCTTCCTGACTGGTCTGGATGCAATGTTCCGCACAGTAAGAGGAGCAGAAGGTCAGTTGCCTCTGGTACCAGGCTAGCGCTGGGCTGTGCCTATCCAGCCAACTCATGCCCAACACTATGGGCGTTTCGGACAGGTGGGTGACATTGAAACTGATGACTTCGCGGTGATTCCCAATTTGCATCACCATAGGTGGTGTCTGCTGTACCACTTGCCCCCCCAGCAGCTTCCTGCCATCGACTGTGACGACGTTCAGGGGCATCGTGGCAGGTAGGAGTGCTATGCTGTGCTGCTTGACAAATTCCACCCCCACAAAGTCTGCATTGCTGCCAGAATCGATGGTAATAGGAACCTCCAAGATGAATCCATTGGGCAGTTGAAGTGATGCAGTGAGCTGCACCACTGGTTTGGGCGGGAGGGGTCTTTGGGCTTCAGAATCTCTGGGGACTGCTTCAAAACCTTGCCTGGCTGGGCCCCAGTGCCTCTGCTTCCAACCAGGCTTGGTCGTTTCCCTGCTGCTCCCCCTCCTGCTGAATTCCCCCTTTAATAATTGCGGAGGCTGCAGTGTGCTTCTGGATCCTCTGGGGACACTCTTTGACCATGTGTTGTGCACTGTCGCATAAGAAACACTTCCTGTTCCCTCTAGGATTTTTCGGCTTGACTGCTCCTGGCGTTAGGGCTCTGGCCGCTGTCTGAGCCTTAGCAACACCCAACTCCATTGGTTCTACTCCCTCCCCCAAAGGAGGCGTGGAGTGGGCGCGTCCACTCTCCCTGGGCATGAAAGGAGGTGCTTTGGCCGGTGTGCGTGCTAAGCGGCCCTCATCTCTGTTCCATGGGCGTTCCTCCATTCTCACTCCTATTGTGAGTGCTCTCTGTACCACTTCTGCAGTGGTGCTAGGTCTATCGCCCCTGGCCAGCTCATCTTTCACGGAAGCGTTTAGCCCTTCCCAGAAGAGATCTCTTACAACCACAGAGTCCTTTTCCCAGCGCAGCGTATTTACCAACGCAAAAAACTGGGCATGGTATTCTCTTACTGTTGCCTTCCCCTGCCGCAAACCGTGCATCTCCTTTCTAGCCACGTCCACATCAGTGGTTGATTGGAAACAAGCGTCCATAGCCTTTATAAAGGCGTCCGCATTCTGGAGGGCTGGATCATTGTCGCGCCACAAATTGCGCAGCCAGGATCTTGCTTCTCCATGCAAGTGCGTTATGATAAATCCTACTTTCTCCTCCTCATCTCTAAAGTCCTTCCGAAGCAGCCTGAGCGCAAAAACTACATCTGCTCTGAAGTTAGGATACTGCTGCAGGTCTCCGTCAAAGTGGGCTACTAGGCTGCCCCCCCCTCTTTCCGAGACCAATTCCCTCTGTTGATCTGGGTCCCGGCAGCCCCTCCTTGCCCAATCTATCCCACCTGGTCTGCAGATCCTCGCAGAACTTCGCTGCTTCCTCCTCTCTCTTCCTGGAAACTGCCAGTTCTGCGTAAAGCGCCTCAACTGCTTTTTCCAGCTGTTCCATCTTCCCTTCTGAAGTCATCTTTGTCTCTCTTCGTGAGCTCACAAAACACCAAGTTTTACCCCTCGCTGCGCCAACTCGCGCTGCGAGGGTTAACTTTTAGCTGAGACGGAGCTTACTGTCAGCGCTGCCTCAGGTCCTAGCTCACAGAGGACCAACGCCAGTTGCTCTTTATAAACAAAAGTCTTTATTGTGGTTCATTGTTGGTTTGACATCCGTGGCGCGCAGCGCTACGTCTGAGTCCTTAGACCGGCGAAGCTCCGTCTGACTCCTCCCCTCCCCTACACCAGTTCAAGACCCGAGCTTTGCTCCACCTCTTCCTCTCCTCCTTCTGCTCCTTTCTCCTCCGGGTCCTCCTGTCCTCTGGGGTTACCTCCTTCCTACTTTCTTCGGAGGCGGACTCTTCTGAATCCTCCCCACCCTTCCGGCGGGCTTTAGGACCTGGCTCCCAATCCGGGTTTTCTGCTGGCCCACGCGCCTCCACATTTGAACTTGGCGCGGGCGCCCAGCCGCCTACTTTCCTCCTAACGGCTACACTGCTCCCCTCACTGCTTTCTCCTTCAGGGAGGCTGGCCGGACCTGCTCTTCCCTCCGCCCACCCACTCTCTGACGGAGGCGTGGTCAGTCCAGTCTCACTCTCTCCTCCTGCAGGAGGCTCTTGTTTTAATCCTTGGTGTCAAGGCTGCCTCAAGTCTCAGCTCACAAAAGACCAATGCCTATCTCTTCTTATATACAAAAGTGTTTATTGCAGTTCATTGTTTGGTTCACATCCGAGGCGCGCAGCCCTACGTCTGTTAGGCTTAGACCGCTGAAGTCCCCTCTGAATCTGTCCCGCCCCTGCACCAGTTTAAGAGGCTTGCGCTGCTCCACCTCTTTCTCTCTTTCCTTTTCCGCAGGGTCTTCCTGCCCCCTGGGGTTTCGCCCCTCCTGGATTCCTCCAACGCGGAATCAGACTGCTCTTGCCCCCTCCTGCGGGCTTTGGGACCTGGCCCCTCCTCCGGGCTCCCTGTACTTCCGCGCGCCTCTACATTTGAACTTGGCGCGCCCGCCCAACCTCTAACCTTCCTTTTAACAGCTACACTACTCCCTTCACTACTCCCCTCCCCTTCCGGGAGGGTGGCTTGCTCCGACCTCCCTCCTTTCTCTGCTGCCGGAGCCGCCTCCCCTGATACACTGAAACCTCCACCCCCTTCGCTGCACTCTGGCGGGGAGGCTGGTCCTGACGCCCAGCTGCCACTTTGGGATCCCCCGCTGGCCCCCTGCTCCTGACACGTCCCCCCTGGGGCTCCCCTGGCCTTGACCACCGGCGCCCCCTTCTGGGAATCCTCTGATTCGCTGGAAAGACTCATGGAATCTCTTGAGTCATTGTCATCCTCTTCCTCGCTGTCCTGGGATTCATCCCCATCGCTCTCCATCTCCTGCCTACCCTGTGCCTCTGTCCCTGAACCCCTGACATCCATCCCCCCCTCGAAGCCCCCCTTCCCCCTCCCGCTGCTCGGGCGCAGGTTCCGGGAGCTCCGTTGTAGCGGGGGTAGATGCTGGATACAGTTCGTCGACGTTGATCTCCTCTGCTTCCAGTTCAGTGTATGAGTGCTCGAAACCGGGGTCCTCCCCCAACACATCCAAACCCTTCCCTCCCCCTGTTACTTCAGGCGATGCTGCTTGCCAAGGCCCCCTTTGCCACCCCACTTCTGGTTGATCGTCCCACCAATAAGAGCGGTCCGTGTCCACCCCCGAGCACGATCCCCTTGGAGGGCTCGATTCCGGCGTGTTCTCCTCTGCGGAGGAGAACCCCCGGAAGGTGCTGCCTGAAAGTGTGGGCGTAAAAAGCCAGTCGTCAAAATACTCCTCTGGCATGGGCCTGTGTGGGAAGAGTGCATGGAACTCGTCTTTAAGAAGAGGTTCCTCCAGAGCATAATCTGGCACCCAACTGTTGGCGCTGGCCGGGGTACCTTCCCTGGCGAGGAGGTATTCCACTCCCTCCTCCGCCCATCTCGAGGCCAGAATTTCCGTGACCTCGTTGAGTGTCGGGGTCCTCGGTGACTTCCCCCCCCCTGGTGACTTTCTACGTGGGTCTGGTGCCGTCCCTGGCTCCTGAAATCTGTGTGGGGCCTTGTAGGGTGTAAGCACCGACCTATGAAAGACCGGGTGCATTCGGGAATCTTCTGGGAGGGTCAACCGAAAAGCTACGGGATTGATCCTGCCCTCAACTTGGTATGGCCCTAGCTGTTTGTGTCCTAGCTTCTTCTTAGCTAACGACTTGGCCGGCACCGCCTGGGCTGCTAACCATACCCAGTCCCCCACCTGGATGTCTTCTCCTGCCCTGTCTTCTCCTGCCCTCCTGTGCCTGTCTGCCTGCACTTTGTAGGCGTGTTTAGCTAGTTCCAAGTGCCGTCGTAGCTCCTCGTAGACCTCCTGCAATTCTGCTGCTAAATGCTCAGCTCCCTGCGACTCCCCCTGCGTCGTTGTCTCCAACGCCGGGAAAGTTCTGGGATGTCGCCCATTGTTGGCGAAGAACGGTGTCACCCCCATTGACGCTTGCTTCGTGTTGTTGTAGGCAAACTCGGCCATGGGTAAGTAGTCCACCCAAGTTGCAGGCTTTTGATTGGCGTAACATCGCAGGTACTGCTGCATGATGGCGTTGACCCTCTCCGCTTGGCCGTTGGTTTGCGGGTGTTTCGCCGACGCTAAGTTGATCTTGGCATTCAGGATGCCCAGGAGCTTCTGCCAGAAACTGGAAATGAATTGGCGACCCCGGTCGGACAGGATGGACCGCGGTAAGCCGTGCACCCGGAACACGTGGTCTATGAACAGCTTGGCGGTCTGTTCCGCTGTTGCCACCTTCGCGCAAGGAATGAAGTGCGCCATCTTGGTGAACAGATCTACAACCACCAGCACCGCCGTCTTGCCCCGCGAACTGGGCAGATCAGTAACAAAGTCCAGCGCCACCCTTTCCCACGGCTGTAGTGGTTTCTCCAGCGGTTCCAGCAATCCCGCTGGCTTCTTGTGCACTGGCTTGGACCTCTGACAAGTGTCACACCTGGCGACGTAATCCGCGACCTCTCCCCGCATCTGGGGCCACCAAAAGTCTCTGGCTACTAAGTCCGCCGTCTTTTCTTTGCCGAAGTGACCCGCGCTGGGTGCGTCGTGTAACTGCTGTAAAACCTTCGCGCGGAGATCGTCTCCCGGCACGTAGAGAGCACCTTTGCGGGTCAGCAGGCCGTCGCGTATCTGGAATTCGCCGTCCTTTGCTGTCCCTCGTCGCACCTCCTCCATCTTGGATTGTGCGAACGGATCCGTCTGTAGCGCGCGTCGTACCGCGTCCAGGTCCACGGCGGCGGAAGCGCACGCCCACGCTTGGGGTGCGAAAATGTGCCTGGCTGCCACTGGTGCCGCTTCCTCGAGATACTGCGGTTTCCTGGAGAGCGCATCCGCTATGACGTTGTTGTCTCCCGGGATATACTCTATCCGGAAATCGAAATCCGCAAAGAACTCCGCCCATCTCATGTGCCTCTGGCTCTGGAGCTTCGCCGTGCCCCAATACTCTAGGTTCTTGTGGTCCGTACGGACCTGCACGGTGTGCTTGGCGCCGATGAGGAAGTGCCGCCACGCCTTGAAAGCCGTGTGGATGGCCAACAACTCCCTGTCCCAGATGGTGTAGTTCTGTTCCGACTTGCTGAGCTTCCGGGAATAGAAAGCGCAGGGCCTCCAGTTCCCTTGCGGATCTTCCTGCAAGAGGACGGCCCCCACTGCTCTGTCAGATGCGTCAGTCTCAACCCGCATGGGCCTGCCGGGATTCACGTGTAGCAGCTGGTCTTCGGACGCGAAGAGACTCTTAAGTCTCCTGAAGGACTGCTCCGCCTGGTCCGTCCAGGTGAACTTTTTCTTCTTGGAACTGAGGGTGTCCGTGATAGCTGCCGTCTCTTTCGCGAAACCCCTGATGAACTTGCGGTAAAAGTTGGCGAAGCCGACGAACCTCTGGACCTCCTTCCGATTGCGCGGGCTATTCAGTCCAACACCGCGCGGACTTTGGCGCTGTCCATGGCTAGTCCCTTGTCGGATAGCCGGTAGCCCAGGAAATCCACCTCCGTCACGTCGAACTGGCACTTCTCCAGTTTGGCGTAGAGTCTGTGCTCCCGTAGCCTCTGCAGGACCTCCTTTACGTCTCTCTCGTGAGTCTCCTGCGATTCTGAGAAGATCAGAATGTCGTCGAGGAAGCATACGCACTTCTTGTAGAGGAGTCCTGCTAGCACGTGGTGCATGAATGCTTGGAAACAGTGGGAGCCATTTTGGAGACCAAACGGCATAACTCTGTATTCATAGGTGCCCAGCGGCGTGAACATGGCCGTCTTCCACTCGTCACCTTCCCTCATGCGTATTAGATTGTATGCTCCGCGTAGATCCAACTTGGTGAAGATCCTCCCCTTCCGCACCGTCGCGAGCAGGTCGTCAATCTTGGGCATGGGGAAGGCCTTGGGCTTTGTCATCGAGTTGATGGCCCTATAGCCCACTGTCAGGGGTTCAGGAGCAGAGGCAAGGGCAAGGGAGGAAACAGAGAGCGAGGGAGAGGAGGCAGAAGAAAAGATGAGTGATGACGACGACCCGAGATCTCCGAGTCTTTCCAGTGAATCAGAAGATTCACAGAAAGGAGCACCAGTGGCCAGGGCAAGGGGGGAGCCTAGGGGGACACCCCAGGAAGATAGAGCCAGAGGGGACTCAGAGGGGAGCAGTTGGAAATCAGGACCAGCGTCACCGCCAGAGAGCAGGGAAGAGGAAGGGCGCCAGGGATCAAGCGCTGGCAGCTCACAACAGGGGGGAGGGCACGAGTCAGGAGTGGCCACACCTCCATCGGGGAGCGAAGAAACGGTCAGACGGAAGGTGGAAGGTTGGGCGCGCGTGCCAAGTTCAAATGCACAGGAAGGTGGCGCAGTAGGCAGCCCGGAAAGGGAGCCAGGTCCTAAAGCCCGCCGAAAGGAGGGAGAAGAGTCAGGGGGGTCAGCGTCAGCGTCAGAGGAATCCCGGAAGGAAGAGACCCCGGGGGGCAGAGGGACCCAGAGAAGAACAGTCAGGCGGAAAAGGTGGAGCAAGGCTAGGATATTAAGTTGGTGTACAAGGGGCGGAGACTCAGATGGGGCTTCGCCGATCTAACCATGAGACGTAGAGTTGCACGCAGCAGCTTGAGAATGGAAACTGTAACTCAATAAAGACTTTTATTTAATGATCGCTGGCTAGCGTGATCCTCTGTGAGCTAGGATCTGGAAGCAGCTCGGACAGTAAGCCCCATCTCAAGATTGTGGGCATCTACGTCCTCGCGGAGAGGAGAGAAAGCGGGTGCCTACTAGCGAGCTCACGAACGGCAGACAACATGACGGCCGAACAGCAGATAGTGGAACTCAGAGAAGCAGTGACACGACTGAATGCCGAGGCTCTTGCATCCAGGAAGAGAGAGGAGGACGCAGCTGCCGCCTACAGGGATCTCCAGGTCAGGTTGGAAGTGCTTACGAAGCAAGGGCAACTGACACCCAAACCGGAGGGGATTGGGTTGGGGAGACGAACAGGCGGTCTGGTCTCTCACTTCGATGGGAATTTGCAACAGTACCCCAACTTTAGAGCAGATGTAATGTGTGCACTGCAACTGCTGAACAAAGACTTTAGAGATGAGCAAGAGAAGGTGGGATTCATCATGTCCCATTTGCATGGAGATGCTAAAGCATGGCTGCGCAATTTGTGGAGAGATAAGGATCCGGCGCTCCAAAATGCGGATGCCTTTATTAAAGCGATGGATGGGTGCTTTTTATCAAGCATTGACGTGGATCTTGCTCGGCAGGAGATACATGGACTGAAGCAAGGGAGGGCCAGCGTAAGGCAGTACCATGCCCGCTTTTTCGCTTTGGTCAGTGCCCTGGAATGGGACAGAGATTCGGCTCCTGTAAGAGACCTGTTTTGGGAGGGATTGCACGGCTCGGTTAAAGATGAAATTGCGAGGGGGGAGAGACCCCGGACCACGCAGGAGATCGTTCAGAGGGCGCTGGCGGTGGGGGTGCGGCTGGAAGGACGTCCGTGGAGCAGGGACGAAGGGCGTGGAGGGCGCGAACCAGCCAGGGGCTCCTCCTTCCTTCCCAGAGAAGCAGCGCGTGCGCAATCCACGCCTCCGCCAGGAGGAGGAGCGGAACCTATGGAGGTTGGAGGTGCAAGGGCTCAGTCAGCAGCCAGAGCCCTAGCACCGGCAGCAGTGAAAGCGAAGCCTCCTAGAGGGAACAGGAAGTGTTACATCTGCGATGATCCACAGCATATGGCGAAAGAGTGTCCCCAGAGGCTCCACAAGCACACTGCAGCTTCAGCAATGGTAATTGCAGCAACGCAGCAAGGACAACCACAGCAGGGAAACGAAGGAGTCTGGTTGGAGGAAGAGGCACTGGGGCCCAACCAGACGTGTCAGTGAAGCAGTCCCCAGAGATTTTACAGCCCATGGACCCCCTCCCGCCCAAACCGGTAGTGAAGCTCACCGCGTCGCTCCAGCTGCCCAATGGAATCACCATGGACGTGCCAATCACCATTGACTCCGGAAGCAATGCGGACTTTATAGGGCAGGACTTTGTCGACCGGCACGCTATACAGTTGCTGCCTGCCACGCTGCCCCTGCAGGTTGTCACGGTGGATGGCAGGGAGCTGCTAGGGGGGCAAGTGGTGAAGCAGACGCCACCAATGGTGATGCGACTTGGGAATCACAGGGAAATCATCAGCTTCAATGTCACTCAACTATCGGACACGCCCATTGTATTGGGCATGAGTTGGCTGGACAAGCACAGCCCGACGCTGGCTTGGTACCAGAGGCGGCTGACCTTCGGCTCTTCCTTTTGCGCTGAACACTGCATCGTGCCCAGGCAGGAAGGAGGGGAAGAGGAGTCACAGCTGCAGCTAGGCACGCTGCAAGCGGTCCCCCACAAGTACGCAGAATTTTTGGAGGTTTTCTGCGAGAAAGAGGCAGACAGGCTACCCCCCCACAGACCATATGACTGCAAAATTGACCTGCTGCCGGGGGCGGCGCTACCCAAAGGGAAGCTGCATTCCATGTCTGAGGACGAACTGCAGGAACTCAAAGAGTTCATAGATCATAATTTGGAGCGCGGTTTCATCCGAGAGTCCAAGGCAGCGGGGGGCAGTCCGGTATTCTTTGTTAAGAAGCGGGACACGCCCCAAAAAAGACTTGTAGTGGACTTTCGCATCTTGAACAGTGTGACCAAGCCATCGGACTTCCCCATGCCCCGAATCGACGACCTCCTCGCAAAGGTACGGAAGGGCAGAGTGTTCACCAAGTTGGACCTGCGAGGGGCATACAACCTCATTCGCATGCGGGAAGGAGATGAGTGGAAGACAGCCATGTTCACGCCCCTGGGCACCTACGAATATAGAGTTATGCCTTTTGGATTGCAAAATGGCTCCCACGTTTTTCAAGCTTTCATGCATCACGTGTTGGCGGGGCTCCTCTACAAGACGTGCGTCTGTTTCTTGGATGACATCCTGATCTTTTCGGAATCGCAGCAGGAGCATGACAGACACGTCAAGGAAGTGCTGAGCAGGCTACAGCAACATAGGCTTTACGCCAAGCTGGAGAAGTGCCAATTCGACGTGACCGAGGTGGATTTCCTGGGCTACAAGTTGTCTGATAAAGGGCTCGCCATGGACAGCGCCAAGGTCCGAGCAGTGTTGGATTGGAAAAGCCCACGCAACCGGAAGGAGGTCCAACGGTTTGTCGGCTTCGCGAACTTCTATCGCAAGTTTATCAAAGGCTTTGCGATGCAGACAGCGGCCATCACGGACACGCTCAGCTCCAAGAAAAAGAAGTTCATCTGGACAGAGCAGGCGGAGCAGTCCTTTCAGGCACTCAAGCGTCTCTTCGCGTCGGAAGAGCAGCTGCTTCATGTCAACCCCAGCAGGCCGATGAGGGTGGAGACAGACGCTTCGGACAGAGCCGTGGGAGCAGTCCTGCTGCAGAAAGACCCGCAGGGGGTTTGGAGGCCGGGAGCGTTTTACTCAAGGAAGCTCAGCAAGTCCGAACAGAACTACACCATCTGGGACAGGGAGTTGCTGGCCATTCATGCAGCGTTCAAAGCGTGGAGGCACTTCCTGATCGGCGCCAAGCACACGGTGCAGGTCTGCACGGACCACAAGAATCTAGAGCACTGGCGCACGGCACAGTTCCTGAACCAGAGGCAGATACGTTGGGCTGAGTTCTTTGCTGTCAGGGGTTCAGGAGCAGAGGCAAGGGCAAGGGAGGAAACAGAGAGCGAGGGAGAGGAGGCAGAAGAAAAGATGAGTGATGACGACGACCCGAGATCTCCGAGTCTTTCCAGTGAATCAGAAGATTCACAGAAAGGAGCACCAGTGGCCAGGGCAAGGGGGGAGCCTAGGGGGACACCCCAGGAAGATAGAGCCAGAGGGGACTCAGAGGGGAGCAGTTGGAAATCAGGACCAGCGTCACCGCCAGAGAGCAGGGAAGAGGAAGGGCGCCAGGGATCAAGCGCTGGCAGCTCACAACAGGGGGGAGGGCACGAGTCAGGAGTGGCCACACCTCCATCGGGGAGCGAAGAAACGGTCAGACGGAAGGTGGAAGGTTGGGCGCGCGTGCCAAGTTCAAATGCACAGGAAGGTGGCGCAGTAGGCAGCCCGGAAAGGGAGCCAGGTCCTAAAGCCCGCCGAAAGGAGGGAGAAGAGTCAGGGGGGTCAGCGTCAGCGTCAGAGGAATCCAGGAAGGAAGAGACCCCGGGGGGCAGAGGGACCCAGAGAAGAACAGTCAGGCGGAAAAGGTGGAGCAAGGCTAGGATATTAAGTTGGTGTACAAGGGGCGGAGACTCAGATGGGGCTTCGCCGATCTAACCATGAGACGTAGAGTTGCACGCAGCAGCTTGAGAATGGAAACTGTAACTCAATAAAGACTTTTATTTAATGATCGCTGGCTAGCGTGATCCTCTGTGAGCTAGGATCTGGAAGCAGCTCTGACAGTAAGCCCCATCTCATAATTGTGGGCATCTACGTCCTCGCGGAGAGGAGAGAAAGAGGGTGCCTACTAGCGAGCTCACGAACGGCAGACAACATGACGGCCGAACAGCAGATAGTGGAACTCAGAGAAGCAGTGACACGACTGAATGCCGAGGCTCTTGCATCCAGGAAGAGAGAGGAGGACGCAGCTGCCGCCTACAGGGATCTCCAGGTCAGGTTGGAAGTGCTTACGAAGCAAGGGCAACTGACACCCAAACCGGAGGGGATTGGGTTGGGGAGACGAACAGGCGGTCTGGTCTCTCACTTCGATGGGAATTTGCAACAGTACCCCAACTTTAGAGCAGATGTAATGTGTGCACTGCAACTGCTGAACAAAGACTTTAGAGATGAGCAAGAGAAGGTGGGATTCATCATGTCCCATTTGCATGGAGATGCTAAAGCATGGCTGCGCAATTTGTGGAGAGATAAGGATCCGGCGCTCCAAAATGCGGATGCCTTTATTAAAGCGATGGATGGGTGCTTTTTATCAAGCATTGACGTGGATCTTGCTCGGCAGGAGATACATGGACTGAAGCAAGGGAGGGCCAGCGTACGGCAGTACCATGCCCGCTTTTTCGCTTTGGTCAGTGCCCTGGAATGGGACAGAGATTCGGCTCCTGTAAGAGACCTGTTTTGGGAGGGATTGCACGGCTCGGTTAAAGATGAAATTGCGAGGGGGGAGAGACCCCGGACCACGCAGGAGATCGTTCAGAGGGCGCTGGCGGTGGGGGTGCGGCTGGAAGGACGTCCGTGGAGCAGGGACGAAGGGCGTGGAGGGCGCGAACCAGCCAGGGGCTCCTCCTTCCTTCCCAGAGAAGCAGCGCGTGCGCAATCCACGCCTCCGCCAGGAGGAGGAGCGGAACCTATGGAGGTTGGAGGTGCAAGGGCTCAGTCAGCAGCCAGAGCCCTAGCACCGGCAGCAGTGAAAGCGAAGCCTCCTAGAGGGAACAGGAAGTGTTACATCTGCGATGATCCACAGCATATGGCGAAAGAGTGTCCCCAGAGGCTCCACAAGCACACTGCAGCCTCAGCAATGGTAACTGCAGCAACGCAGCAAGGACAACCACAGCAGGGAAACGAAGGAGTCTGGTTGGAAGAAGAGGCACTGGGGCCCAGCCAGACGTGTCAGTGAAGCAGTCCCCAGAGATTTTACAGCCCATGGACCCCCTCCCGCCCAAACCGGTAGTGAAGCTCACCGCGTCGCTCCAGCTGCCCAATGGAATCACCATGGACGTGCCAATCACCATTGACTCCGGAAGCAATGCGGACTTTATAGGGCAGGACTTTGTCGACCGGCATGCTATACAGTTGCTGCCTGCCACGCTGCCCCTGCAGGTTGTCACGGTGGATGGCAGGGAGCTGCTAGGGGGGCAAGTGGTGAAGCAGACGCCACCAATGGTGATGCGACTTGGGAATCACAGGGAAATCATCAGCTTCAATGTCACTCAACTATCGGACACGCCCATTGTATTGGGCATGAGTTGGCTGGACAAGCACAGCCCGACGCTGGCTTGGTACCAGAGGCAGCTGACCTTCGGCTCTTCCTTTTGCGCTGAACACTGCATCGTGCCCAGGCAGGAAGGAGGGGAAGAGGAGTCACAGCTGCAGCTAGGCACGCTGCAAGCGGTTCCCCACAAGTACGCAGAATTTTTGGAGGTTTTCTGCGAGAAAGAGGCAGACAGGCTACCCCCCCACAGACCATATGACTGCAAAATTGACCTGCTGCCGGGGGCGGCGCTGCCCAAAGGGAAGCTGTATTCCATGTCTGAGGACGAACTGCAGGAACTCAAAGAGTTCATAGATCATAATTTGGAGCGCGGTTTCATCCGAGAGTCCAAGGCAGTGGGGGGCAGTCCGGTATTCTTTGTTAAGAAGCGGGACACGCCCCAAAAAAGACTTGTAGTGGACTTTCGCATCTTGAACAGTGTGACCAAGCCATCGGACTTCCCCATGCCCCGAATCGACGACCTCCTCGCAAAGGTACGGAAGGGCAGAGTGTTCACCAAGTTGGACCTGCGAGGGGCATACAACCTCATTCGCATGCGGGAGGGAGATGAGTGGAAGACAGCCATGTTCACGCCCCTGGGCACCTACGAATATAGAGTTATGCCTTTTGGATTGCAAAATGGCTCCCACGTTTTTCAAGCTTTCATGCATCACGTGTTGGCGGGGCTCCTCTACAAGACGTGCGTCTGTTTCTTGGATGACATCCTGATCTTTTCGGAATCGCAGCAGGAGCATGACAGACACGTCAAGGAAGTGCTGAGCAGGCTACAGCAACATAGGCTTTACGCCAAGCTGGAGAAGTGCCAATTCGACGTGACGGAGGTGGATTTCCTGGGCTACAAGTTGTCTGATAAAGGGCTCGCCATGGACAGCGCCAAGGTCCGAGCAGTGTTGGATTGGAAAAGCCCACGCAACCGGAAGGAGGTCCAACGGTTTGTCGGCTTCGCGAACTTCTATCGCAAGTTTATCAAAGGCTTTGCGATGCAGACAGCGGCCATCACGGACACGCTCAGCTCCAAGAAAAAGAAGTTCATCTGGACAGAGCAGGCGGAGCAGTCCTTTCAGGCACTCAAGCGTCTCTTCGCGTCGGAAGAGCAGCTGCTTCATGTCAACCCCAGCAGGCCGATGAGGGTGGAGACAGACGCTTCGGACAGAGCCGTGGGAGCAGTCCTGCTGCAGAAAGACCCGCAGGGGGTTTGGAGGCCGGGAGCGTTTTACTCAAGGAAGCTCAGCAAGTCCGAACAGAACTACACCATCTGGGACAGGGAGTTGCTGGCCATTCATGCAGCGTTCAAAGCGTGGAGGCACTTCCTGATCGGCGCCAAGCACACGGTGCAGGTCTGCACGGACCACAAGAATCTAGAGCACTGGCGCACGGCACAGTTCCTGAACCAGAGGCAGATACGTTGGGCTGAGTTCTTTGCGAATTTCGACTTCCGAATAGAGTATGTCCCGGGGGACACCAACATCATGGCGGATGCTCTCTCCCGTAAGCCACAGTATCTGGAGGAGGCAACGCCAGCGGCCGCCATGCACATCTTCGCACCGACAGTGTGGGCGTGCGCGGCGGCAACAGTTGACCTGGATGCGGTGCGACGAGCGTTGCAGGATGACTCTTTCGCGCAAGCAAAGATGGCAGAGGTGCACAGGGGCACGGCAGCGACCGACGAGTTCCAGCTGCGAGATGGTTTGCTCATCCGTAAAGGGGCCATCTACGTGCCGGGAGACGAACTTCGCGCCAAGGTACTGCAGCAGCTGCACAACGCGCCCACTGCCGGGCACTTTGGCAAGGAGAAGACGGTGGAATTAGTAGCCAGAGACTTCTGGTGGCCCGGAATGAGAGGGGAAGTCGCGGACTACGTGGCGAGGTGTGACACCTGCCAGAGGTCCAAACCAGTGCACAGACCGCCGGCCGGACTGCTGGAACCGCTGCAAACTCCGTTCGAGCCATGGGAGAGAGTGGCCCTGGACTTTGTCACGGATCTGCCCAGCTCGAGGGGCAAGACGGCTGTGCTGGTGGTGGTGGATTTGTTCTCCAAGATGGCACATTTCATTCCGTGTGCGAAGGTGGCCACGGCGGAACAAACCGCCAAGCTGTTCATAGACCACGTGTTCAAGGTTCACGGTCTGCCGCGGTCTATTCTGTCCGACCGAGGGCGACAGTTCATCTCGAACTTCTGGCAGAGGCTGATGGGCTTCCTGAACGTCAAGATCAACCTGGCGTCGGCTAGACACCCGCAGACCAACGGGCAAGCGGAGCGGGTCAATGCCATCATGCAGCAGTACCTGAGATGTTATGCGAATCAACAGCCTGCGACGTGGGTGGATTACCTGCCTCTCGCCGAGTTCGCCTACAACAACACGAAGCACGTGTCCACGGGGGTCACGCCGTTCTTCGCCAACAACGGGAGGCACCCTAGAACCTTCCCGGGACTGGAAAGAATGGGGGAGGGGGAGCCGCAGACAGCAGATGCGTTCGCGTCGGAGTTGCAGGAGGTCCACGATCAGCTGCGGCGGCACCTGGAGCTGGCTAAACACGCATACAAGGTACAAGCGGACAAACACAGAAGGGTTGGCGAAGAGATCCATGTGGGAGACTGGGTCTGGTTAGCAGCCCACGCAGTGCCGGCCAGGTCGTTGGCGAAGAAGAAACTAGGGCATAAACAACTGGGGCCCTACCAAGTCGACGAACAGGTCAACCCGGTGGCTTTCAGGCTGGCTCTTCCGGAGGGTTCCAGAATGCATCCGGTGTTCCACAGATCGGTGCTCACTCCCTACAAGGCACCTCACAGGTTTCAGGAACCAGGAACGGCACCGGGTCCGCTCCGAGAGAGAACCGGGCAAGGGGGAGTGGCACAGGAGGAGCGCATCAACGAAGTCACGGAGATTTTGGACTCCAGATGGGGGGAAGAGGGGGTAGAATACCTTCTCGCCAAGGAGGGCACCCCGGCCAGTGCCAACAGCTGGGTGCCGGGCTACGCTTTAGACGAACCTCTGCTCAAAGAAGAGTTTCATGCCCTCTTCCCACATAGGCCAATGCCAGCAGACTTTTTCGACGACTGGCTTTTCACGCCCACGCTTTCAGCCAGCACGTTCCGGGGGTTCGACTCGGACGAGGAACCGACACGAGACGCCCGTTCCCCAGAGGGGTCACCCTCGGGATCTGCTTCAGAACCCTCGTATTGGTGGGATGATCGACCAGAGGAGCAGTTCCGCAGAAGGTGGCTGGAGGGTCCAGGACGAGCAACGTCTCCAGAAGGCAACGAGGGAGAGACGGACATGGACGTTTTCGGGGACGACCTGGGTTTCGAGCACGGCGGCACAGAGATGGAAGCGGAGGTGACCGTCGTCAACGAGAGCAGGGAGGAAGAACCGGAAGACTTCGGATGGCGGCCCGCCACGGGAAGCGAACTGTATCCGACATTCGTCCCCCTGACACGGCAGCACCCAGATCCCGCACCGGAAGGAGGGGAGGGGGGAAGAGGGGGCTTCGAGGGGGGGATGGATGTCAGGGGTTCAGGAGCAGAGGCAAGGGCAAGGGAGGAAACAGAGAGCGAGGGAGAGGAGGCAGAAGAAAAGATGAGTGATGACGACGACCCGAGATCTCCGAGTCTTTCCAGTGAATCAGAAGATTCACAGAAAGGAGCACCAGTGGCCAGGGCAAGGGGGGAGCCTAGGGGGACACCCCAGGAAGATAGAGCCAGAGGGGACTCAGAGGGGAGCAGTTGGAAATCAGGACCAGCGTCACCGCCAGAGAGCAGGGAAGAGGAAGGGCGCCAGGGATCAAGCGCTGGCAGCTCACAACAGGGGGGAGGGCACGAGTCAGGAGTGGCCACACCTCCATCGGGGAGCGAAGAAACGGTCAGACGGAAGGTGGAAGGTTGGGCGCGCGTGCCAAGTTCAAATGCACAGGAAGGTGGCGCAGTAGGCAGCCCGGAAAGGGAGCCAGGTCCTAAAGCCCGCCGAAAGGAGGGAGAAGAGTCAGGGGGGTCAGCGTCAGCGTCAGAGGAATCCAGGAAGGAAGAGACCCCGGGGGGCAGAGGGACCCAGAGAAGAACAGTCAGGCGGAAAAGGTGGAGCAAGGCTAGGATATTAAGTTGGTGTACAAGGGGCGGAGACTCAGATGGGGCTTCGCCGATCTAACCATGAGACGTAGAGTTGCACGCAGCAGCTTGAGAATGGAAACTGTAACTCAATAAAGACTTTTATTTAATGATCGCTGGCTAGCGTGATCCTCTGTGAGCTAGGATCTGGAAGCAGCTCTGACACCCACAATGAGCCTTTTTTGGGGCGTGTGCTTCTTCTTCACGAAAAACACAGGACTGCCCCCCACTGCCTTGGATTCTCGGATGAATCCCCGCTTCAAATTGTGATCTATGAACTCCCTGAGTTCCTGCATCTCATCTTCAGACATGGAATACAGCTTCGCAGTCGGTAGCGTCGCCCCTGGTAAGAGGTCAATTGCACAGTCGTAGGGCCGGTGGGGTGGTAATTGGTCAGCTTCCTTTTCACAGAAGACCTCCAAAAACCCCTTGTACTTGTGGGGCACTGCCTGCACCATGCCTAGATGCAACTGTTGCCCTTCCTCCTGGCCCTCCTCCTCCTGGCCGGTCTGGATGCAATGTTGTGCGCAGTAGGACGAGCCAAAGGTGAGCTGCCGCTGGTACCACGCTAATGATGGGCTGTGTCTATCCAGCCAACTCATGCCTAACACTATAGGCGTGTCTGATAGTTGGGTGACATTGAAACTGATGACCTCGCGATGATTCCCAATTTTCAGCAGCATGGGTGGCGTCTGTTGTACCACTTGCCCACCCAGCAACTTCCTGCCATCTACCGTGACGACGTTCAGAGGCAGCGTGGCTGGTAGTAGCGCTATGCGATGCTGCTTGACGAACTGCATCCCCACGAAGTCTGCGTTGCTCCCTGAGTCAATCGTAATGGGGACTTCCAGGGTGAGTCCATTAGGTAGCTGGAGAGTAGCAGTGAGCTGCACCACTGGTTTGGGTGGTAAGGGGTCTGTAGGCTGCAAAAGCGCTGGGGACTGCTTCACTGACTTGCCTGGCGGAGCCCCAGCATCTCTGCTTCCAGCCAGGCATTCTCGTTTCCCTGAAACTGTTCTCCTTGGAACGCTTCCCCTGTTACTGTTGCTAAGGCTGCAGTGTGCTTCTGAAGCCTCTGGGGACACTCTTTAGCCATGTGCTGTGCACTGTCACAGATGTAACACTTCCTGGTCCCTCTAGGAGGCTTCGCCTTGACTGCTCCGGACGCTGAGGCTCCGGCAGCTGTCTGAGCCTTTGCACCACCCAGCTCCTCCTCACTGTGCCAAGGGCGTTCTTCGTGGCGCACCCCTATCGTGAGTGCCCTCTGCACGACGTCTGCTAGGGTTTGAGGTCTGTCTCCCCTAGCCAGCTCATCTTTTACTGAGCCATGAAGTCCCTCCCAGAACAAGTCTCTCACTGCCAGGGAGTCCTTTTCCCAGCCCAGCACATTCAGCAATGCAAAAAAGCGAGAATGGTACTGACGCACTGTAGCCTTGCCCTGCCGCAATCCATGCATCTCCTGGCGCGCCACATCAACGTCAACGGTAGATTGGAAGCAAGCGTCCATGGCTTTGATAAATTCGTCAGAGTCCCTGCGGGCAAGACCATCTTCGCGCCACAAATTGCGTAACCAGGTTCTAGCTTCCCCATGCAAATGGGACACAATAAAGCCTACTTTCTCCTCCTCATCTTTGAAGTCTTTTCGAAGCAAATGCAGCGCGTATAGGACGTCTGCTCTGAAATTGGGATAATGCTTCAGGTTCCCATCGAAGTGGGCTACTAAATTGCCCCCCCTCCGTCCGAGCCCGATTCCCTCTGATCTGGACCCCGGGAACCCCTGTGTGCACGCCTGCTCCCACCTGGCTTGCAGATCCTGGCATCGCGCTTCTGCTTCGGCAACTGTCTTCTGAGAGACCCGTACTGCAACGGAGAGTTCAGCGACTGCGTTTTGCAGGGTCGTTATCTGCTCCTCAGTAGTCATGTCTGCCAAACTTCGTGAGCTTTGCAAAAAAAAAAATTTTTGCGGTGCAAGAGAGGGGACTTACTGTCAAGGCTGCCTCAAGTCTCAGCTCACAAAAGACCAACGCCTATCTCTTCTTATATACAAAAGTGTTTATTGCAGTTCATTGTTTGGTTCACATCCGAGGCGCGCAGCCCTACGTCTGCTAGGCTTAGACCGCTGAAGTCCCCTCTGAATCTGTCCTTCCCCTGCACCAGTTTAAGAGGCTTGCGCTGCTCCACCTCTTTCTCTCTTTCCTTTTCCGCAGGGTCTTTCTGCCCGCTGGGGTTTCGCCCCTCCTGGATTCCTCTGATGCGGAATCAGACTGCTCTTGCCCCCTCCTGCGGGCTTTGGGACCTGGCCCCTCCTCCGGGCTCCCTGTACTTCCGCGCGCCTCTACATTTGAACTTGGCGCGCCCGCCCAACCTCTAACCTTCCTTTTAACAGCTACACTACTCCCTTCACTACTCCCCTCCCCTTCCGGGAGGGTGGCTTGCTCCGACCTCCCTCCTTTCTCTGCTGCCGGAGCCGCTTCCCCTGATACACTAAAACCTCCACCCCCTTCGCTGCACTCTGGCGGGGAGGCTGGTCCTGACGCCCAGTTGCCACTTTGGGATCCCCCGCTGGCCCCCTGCTCCTGACACGTCCCCCATGGGGCTCCCCTGGCCTTGACCACCGGCGCCCCCTTCTGGGAATCCTCTGATTCGCTGGAAAGACTCATGGAATCTCTTGAGTCATTGTCATCCTCTTCCTCGCTGTCCTGGGATTCATCCCCATCGCTCTCCATCTCCTGTCTACCCTGTGCCTCTGTCCCTGAACCCCTGACACTTGGGATTCTTCCCCCCCCCGCTACGCTCTGGTGGGGAAGCTACCCCTGATTTCCAGCTGCCGCTTGGAGGCTCCCCACTGGCCCCCCTTGCCCTGCCTCTGGGGGCCCCCTTCTGGGAATCCTCTGATTCGCTGGAGAGACTCATGGAATCTCTCTGATCACTGGCATACCCTCCTGAGCTCCCCTCAGATTGTTCCCCTTAACTCTCCATCTCCTCCTTCCCCTGTGGCTCAGCCTCTGAGCCCATGACAACTGTCTTTTCGCTTCCATATGCGTAGAAAGAAGACGAATAGGCTTTGATTGTGCTTATTTCAATTCGCATGGTTTTTTGGGGGTGCACCAGAATTACCCCCAACCAAAGCAAAAAGGTGTTTTGGCTTCCATCTACTTAAAAAGAAGATGATAAAGCTCTGATTGGGCTGATTTCAAATTGGTGTTTTTGGGGTTAGAATGCATCTTTACCCAAAAATCGCAGAGTGACATTTTTCTTATCAGTCCAAATCAAATATAGGTGTTTTGGTTCCATCTGAATAGAAAGAGGACGAATAAGCTTGCATTCTTCTTTCCGTGTTCATTCACTCACAAATAGCAAAGCGAATTGTAATAAGCCGAAACAAAGCCAAACAGGTTGTTTTGGGTTCCGGCTACATAGAAGGAAGAATCTCAAATTTCGCATATTTCAAGTCGTGTTCTTTGGTGTTAATGCACATTGACCCAGAAATCGCAAAGTGTGTGTAATGAGACTAAAATAACACAACACTGTCTTTTCGGTTCCATATGCATAGAAAGAAGACCAATAAGCTTTGATTGTGCTTATTTCGATTCGCATGGTGTTTTTTGGGTGTGCACCAGAATCACCCCCAACCAAAGCAAAAAGGTAATTTGGGTTCCATCTACTTAAAAAGAAGATGATAAATCTCTGATTGGGCTTAGTTCAAATTGGTGTTTTTTGGGGGTAGAATGCACATTTACCCAAAAATCGCAGTGACATTTTTGTTATCAGCCCAAACCAAGGATAGGTGTTTTGGTTTCATTTCAATAGAAAGAGGACGAATAAGCTTGCCTTCTTCTTTCGATGTTCAGTCCTCCACAAATAGCAAAGCGAAGTGTAATAAGCCGAAACAAAGCCAAACAGGTTGTTTTGGGTTGCAGCTACATAGAAAGAAGAATCTTGGATTTCGCTTATTTCGTGTTCTTTGGTGTTAATGCACATTGACCCAGAAATCGCAAAGTGTATGTAATAAGACCAAAATAACACAACACTGTCTTTTCGCTTCCATATGCGTAGAAAGAAGACGATTAAGCTTTGATTGTGCTTATTTCAATTCGCATGGTGTTTTTTGGGTTTGTACCAGAATCACCCCCAACCAATACAAAAAGGTGTTTTGGCTTCCATCTACTTAAAAAGAAGATGATAAAGCTCTGATTGGGCTGATTTCAAATTGGTGTTTTTGGGGTTAGAATGCACATTTATCCAAAAATCGCAGATGACATGTTTGTTATCAGTCCAAATCAAATATATATGTTTTGGTTCCATCTGAATAGAAAGAGGACGAATAAGCTTGGATTGTATTTTCGGTGTTCATTCACTCACAAATAGCAAAGCGAATTGTAATAAGCCTAAACAAAGCCAAACAGGTTCTTTTGGGTTCCTGCTACATAGAACGAAGACTCTCAAATTTCGCTTATTTCATGTTCTTTGGTGTTAATGCACATTGACCCAGAAATCGCAAAGTGTGTGTAATGAGACCAAAATAACACAACACTGTCTTTTCGCTTCCATATGCGTAGAAAGAAGACGAATAAGCTTTGATTGTGCTTATTTCAATTCGCATGGTGTTTTTAGGGTGTGTACCAGAATCACCCCCAACCAATACAAAAAGGTGTTATGGCTTCCATGTACTTAAAAAGAAGATAAATCTCTGATTGGGCTGATTTCAAATTGGTGTTTTTGGGGTTAGAATGCACATTTACCCAAAAGTCGCAGAGTGACATGTTTGTTATCAGCCCAAATCAAATATATATGTTTTGGTTCCATCTGAATAGAAAGAGGACGAATAAGCTTGGATTGTATTTTCGGTGTTCATTCACTCACAAATAGTAAAGCGAATTGTAATAAGCCTAAACAAAGCCAAACAGGTTTTTTTGGGTTCCTGCTACATAGAACGAAGAATCTTAAATTTCGCTTATTTCAAGGTGTTCTTTGGTGTTAATGCACATTGATCCAGAAATCGCAAAGTGTGTGTAATGAGACCAAAATAACACAACACTGTCTTTCCGCTTCCATATGCGTAGAAAGAAGACGAATAAGCTTTGATTGTGCTTATTTCAATTCGCATGGTGTTTTTTGGGTGTGCACCAGAATCACCCCCAACCAAAGCAAAAAGGTCTTTTGGGTTCCATCTACATAAAAAGAAGATGCTAAAGCTCTGATTGGGCTGATTTCAAATTGGTGTTTTTGGGGGGTAGAATGCACATTTACCCAAAAATCGCAGAGTGACATTTTTGTTATCAGCCCAAACCAAGGATCGGTGTTTTGGTTTCATCTCAATAGAAAGAGGACGAATAAGCTTGCATTCTTCTTTCGGTGTTCAGTCCCCCACAAATAGCAAAGCGAAGTGTAATAAGCCGAAACAAAGCCAAAGAGGTTGTTCTGGGTTGCAGCTACATAGAAAGAAGAATCTTGGATTTCCCTTATTTCAAGTCGTGTTCTCTAGTGTTAATGCACATTGACCCAGAAATCGCAAAGTGTGTGTAATGAGACCAAAATAACACAACACTGTCTGTTTGCTTCCATTTGCGTAGAAAGAAGACGAATAAGCTTTGATTGTACTTACTTCAATTCGCATGGTGTTTTTTGGGTGTGCACCAGAATCACCCCCAACCAAAGCAAAAAGGTGTTTTGGCTTCCATCTACATAAAAAGAAGATGATAAACCTCTGATTCGGCTGATTTCAAATTGGTGTTTTTGGGGTTAGAATGCACATTTACCCAAAAATCGCAGAGTGACATGTTTGTTATCAGCCCAAATCAAGCATAGATGTTTTGGTTCCATCTGAATAGAAAGAGGACGAATAAGCTTGGATTGTTCTTTCGGTGTTCATTCACTCACAAATATCAAAGCGAATTGTAATAAACCTAAGCAAAGCCGAACAGGTTCTTTTGGTTTCCAGCTACAGAGAACGAAGAATCTTGGATTTCGCTTATTTCAAGTGTTCTCTGGTGTTAATGCACATTGACCCAGAAATCTCAAAGTGTGTGTAATGAGACCAAAATAACACAACACTGTCTTTCCGCTTCCATATGCGTAGAAAGAAGACGAATATGCTTTGATTGTGCTTATTTCAATTCGCATGGTGTTTTTAGGGTGTGTACCAGAATCACCCCCAACCAAAGCAAAAAGGTAATTTGGGTTCCATCTACATAAAAAGAAGATGCTAAAGCTCTGATTGGGCTGATTTCAAATTGGTGTTTTTGGGGGGTAGAATGCACATTTACCCAAAAATCGCAGAGTGACATTTTTGTTATCAGCCCAAACCAAGGATCGGTGTTTTGGTTTCATCTCAATAGAAAGAGGACGAATAAGCTTGCATTCTTCTTTCGGTGTTCAGTCCCCCACAAATAGCAAAGCGAAGTGTAATAAGCCGAAACAAAGCCAAAGAGGTTGTTCTGGGTTGCAGCTACATAGAAAGAAGAATCTTGGATTTCCCTTATTTCAAGTCGTGTTCTCTAGTGTTAATGCACATTGACCCAGAAATCGCAAAGTGTGTGTAATGAGACCAAAATAACACAACACTGTCTGTTTGCTTCCATTTGCGTAGAAAGAAGACGAATAAGCTTTGATTGTACTTACTTCAATTCGCATGGTGTTTTTTGGGTGTGCACCAGAATCACCCCCAACCAAAGCAAAAAGGTGTTTTGGCTTCCATCTACATAAAAAGAAGATGATAAACCTCTGATTCGGCTGATTTCAAATTGGTGTTTTTGGGGTTAGAATGCACATTTACCCAAAAATCGCAGAGTGACATGTTTGTTATCAGCCCAAATCAAGCATAGATGTTTTGGTTCCATCTGAATAGAAAGAGGACGAATAAGCTTGGATTGTTCTTTCGGTGTTCATTCACTCACAAATATCAAAGCGAATTGTAATAAACCTAAGCAAAGCCGAACAGGTTCTTTTGGTTTCCAGCTACAGAGAACGAAGAATCTTGGATTTCGCTTATTTCAAGTGTTCTCTGGTGTTAATGCACATTGACCCAGAAATCTCAAAGTGTGTGTAATGAGACCAAAATAACACAACACTGTCTTTCCGCTTCCATATGCGTAGAAAGAAGACGAATATGCTTTGATTGTGCTTATTTCAATTCGCATGGTGTTTTTAGGGTGTGTACCAGAATCACCCCCAACCAAAGCAAAAAGGTAATTTGGGTTCCATCTACATAAAAAGAAGATGCTAAAGCTCTGATTGGGCTGATTTCAAATTGGTGTTTTTGGGGGTAGAATGCACATTTACCCAAAAATCGCAGAGTGACATTTTTGTTATCAGCCCAAACCAAGGATCGGTGTTTTGGTTTCATCTCAATAGAAAGAGGACGAATAAGCTTGCCTTCTTCTTTCGGTGTTCAGTCCCCCACAAATAGCAAAGCGAAGTGTAATAAGCCGAAACAAAGCCAAAGAGGTTGTTCTGGGTTGCAGCTACATAGAAAGAAGAATCTTGGATTTCCCTTATTTCAAGTCGTGTTCTCTAGTGTTAATGCACATTGACCCAGAAATCGCAAAGTGTGTGTAATGAGACCAAAATAACACAACACTGTTGTCAGGGGTTCAGGGACAGAGGCACAGGGTAGGCAGGAGATGGAGAGCGATGGGGATGAATCCCAGGACAGCGAGGAAGAGGATGACAATGACTCAAGAGATTCCATGAGTCTTTCCAGCGAATCAGAGGATTCCCAGAAGGGGGCGCCGGTGGTCAAGGCCAGGGGAGCCCCAGGGGGGACGTGTCAGGAGCAGGGGGCCAGCGGGGGATCCCAAAGTGGCAGCTGGGCGTCAGGACCAGCCTCCCCGCCAGAGTGCAGCGAAGGGGGTGGAGGTTCCAGTGTATCAGGGGAGGCGGCTCCGGCAGTAGAGAAAGGAGGGAGGTCGGAGCAAGCCACCCTCCCGGAAGGGGAGGGGAGTAGTGAAGGGAGTAGCGTAGCTGTCAAAAGGAAAGTTAGAGGTTGGGCGCGCGCGCCAAGTTCAAATGTAGAGGCGCGCGGAAGTACAGGGAGCCCGGAGGAGGGGCCAGGTCCCAAAGCCCGCAGGAGGGGGCAAGAGCAGTCTGATTCCGCGTCGGAGGAATCCAGGAGGGGCGAAACCCCAGCGGGCAGAAAGACCCTGCGGAAAAGGAAAGAGAGAAAGAGGTGGAGCAGCGCAAGCCTCTTAAACTGGTGCAGGGGAGGGACGGATTCAGAAGGGACTTCAGCGGTCTAAGCCTAACAGACGTAGGGCCCCGCGCCTCGTTTCTGAAGCAAACAATGAACTGCAATAAACACTTTTGTATATAAGAAAAGAAAGGCGTTGGTCTTTTGTGAGCTGAGACTTGAGGCAGCCCTGACAGTAAGTCCCTTCTCCAAAACTGCAAATAATTTTTTTTTGCAAAGCTCATGAAGTTTGGCAGACATGACTACTGAGGAGCAGATAACGACCCTGCAAAACGCAGTCGCTGAACTCTCCGTTGCAGTACGGGTCTCTCAGAAGACAGTTGCCGAAGCAGAAGCGCGATGCCAGGATCTGCAAGCCAGGTGGGATCAGGCGTGCAAACAGGGGTTCCCGGGGTCCAGATCAGAGGGAATCGGTCTCGGACGGAGGGGGGGCAATTTAGTAGCCCACTTCGATGGGAACCTGAAGCATTATCCCAATTTCAGAGCAGACGTCCTATACGCGCTGCATTTGCTTCGAAAAGACTTCAAAGATGAGGAGGAGAAAGTAGGCTTTATTGTGTCCCATTTGCATGGTGTCAGGGCTGCCTCAAGTCTCAGCTCACAAAAGACCAACGCCTTTCTTTTCTTATATACAAAAGTGTTTATTGCAGTTCATTGTTTGCTTCAGATCCGAGGCGCGCAGCCCTACGTCTGCTAAGCTTAGACCGCTGAAGTCCCTTCTGAATCTGTCCCCGCCCTGCACCAGTTTAAGAGGCTTGCGCTGCTCCACCTCTTTCTCTCTTTCCTTTTCCGCAGGGTCTTTCTGCCCGCTGGGGTTTCGCCCCTCCTGGATTCCTCTGATGCGGAATCAGACTGCTCTTGCCCCCTCCTGCGGGCTTTGGGACCTGGCCCCTCCTCCGGGCTCCCTGTACTTCCGCGCGCCTCTACATTTGAACTTGGCGCGCCCGCCCAACCTCTAACTTTCCTTTTGACAGCTACGCTACTCCCTTCACTACTCCCCTCCCCTTCCGGGAGGGTGGCTTGCTCCGACCTCCCTCCTTTCTCTACTGCCGGAGCCGCCTCCCCTGATACACTGGAACCTCCACCCCCTTCGCTGCACTCTGGCGGGGAGGCTGGTCCTGACGCCCAGCTGCCACTTTGGGATCCCCCGCTGGCCCCCTGCTCCTGACACGTCCCCCCTGGGGCTCCCCTGGCCTTGACCACCGGCGCCCCCTTCTGGGAATCCTCTGATTCGCTGGAAAGACTCATGGAAGCTCTAGAGTCATTGTCATCCTCTTCCTCGCTGTCCTGGGATTCATCCCCATCGCTCTCCATCTCCTGCCTACCCTGTGCCTCTGTCCCTGAACCCCTGACACATGGGGAAGCTAGAACCTGGTTACGCAATTTGTGGCGCGAAGATGGTCTTGCCCGCAGGGACTCTGACGAATTTATCAAAGCCATGGACGCTTGCTTCCAATCTACCGTTGACGTTGATGTGGCGCGCCAGGAGATGCATGGATTGCGGCAGGGCAAGGCTACAGTGCGTCAGTACCATTCTCGCTTTTTTGCATTGCTGAATGTGCTGGGCTGGGAAAAGGACTCCCTGGCAGTGAGAGACTTGTTCTGGGAGGGGCTTCATGGCTCAGTAAAAGATGAGCTGGCTAGCGGAGACAGACCTCAAACCCTAGCAGACGTCGTGCAGAGGGCACTCACGATAGGGGTGCGCCATGAAGAACGCCCTTGGCACAGTGAGGAGGGGCGTCACGTCCGCCCACCAGCTAGAGCGCCTCCTTTTCTTCTTCCCAGGGACCTGGGACGTACAAATCCCTCACCTATGCTGAAGGGAGGGGAGGAACCAATGGATCTGGGTGGTGCAAAGGCTCAGCCAGCTGCCGGAGCCTCAGCGTCCGGAGCAGTCAAGGCGAAGCCTCCTAGAGGGACCAGGAAGTGTTACATCTGTGACAGTGCACAGTACATGGCTAAAGAGTGTCCCCAGAGGCTCCAGAAGCACACTGCAGCCTTAGCAACAGTAACAGGGGAAGCGTTCCAAGGAGAACAGTTTCAGGGAAACGAGAATGCCTGGCTGGAAGCAGAGATGCTGGGGCTCCGCCAGGCAAGTCAGTGAAGCAGTCCCCAGTGCTTTTGCAGCCTACAGACCCCTTACCACCCAAGCCAGTGGTGCAGCTCACTGCTACTCTCCAGCTACCTAATGGACTCACCCTGGTAGTCCCCATTACGATTGACTCAGGGAGCAACGCAGACTTCGTGGGGATGCAGTTCATCAAGCAGCATCGCATAGCGCTACTACCAGCCACGCTGCCTCTGAACGTCGTCACGGTAGATGGCAGAAAGTTGCTGGGTGGGCAAGTGGTACAACAGACGCCACCCATGCTGCTGAAAATTGGGAATCATCGCGAGGTCATCAGTTTCAATGTCACCCAACTGTCAGACACGCCTATAGTGTTAGGCATGAGTTGGCTGGATAGACACAGCCCATCATTAGCGTGGTACCAGCGGCAGCTCACCTTTGGCTCGTCCTACTGCGCACAACATTGCATCCAGACCGGCCAGGAGGAGGAGGGCCAGGAGGAAGGGCAACAGTTGCATCTAGGCATGGTGCAGGCAGTGCCCCACAAGTACAAGGGGTTTTTGGAGGTCTTCTGTGAAAAGGAAGCTGACCAATTACCACCCCACCGGCCCTACGACTGTGCAATTGACCTCTTACCAGGGGCGACGCTGCCGACTGCGAAGCTGTATTCCATGTCTGAAGATGAGATGCAGGAACTCAGGGAGTTCATAGATCACAATTTGAAGCGGGGATTCATCCGAGAATCCAAGGCCGTGGGGGGCAGTCCTGTGTTTTTCGTGAAGAAGGACACGCCCCAAAAAAGGCTCATTGTGGACTATAGGGCCATAAACTCGATGACAAAGCCCAAGGCCTTCCCCATGCCCAAAATTGACGACCTGCTCGCGATGGTGCGGAAGGGGAGGATCTTCACCAAGTTGGATCTACGCGGAGCATACAATCTAATACGCATGAGGGAAGATGACGAGTGGAAAACGGCCATGTTCACACCGCTGGGCACCTACGAATACAGGGTTATGCCGTTTGGTCTCCAAAATGGCTCCCACTGTTTCCAAGCCTTCATGCACCACGTGCTAGCGGGACTCCTCTACAAGAAGTGCGTATGCTTCCTCGACGACATTCTGATCTTCTCAGAATCGCAGGAGACTCACGAGAGAGACGTAAAGGAGGTCCTGCAGAGGCTACGGGAGCACAGACTCTACGCCAAACTGGAGAAGTGCCAGTTAGACGTGACGGAGGTGGATTTCCTGGGCTACCGGCTGTCTGACAAGGGACTAACCATGGACAGTGCCAAAGTCCGGGCGGTGTTGGACTGGAATAGCCCACGAAATCGGAAGGAGGTCCAGAGGTTCGTCGGCTTCGCCAACTTTTACCGCAAGTTCATCAGGTGTTTCGCGAAAGAGACGGCAGCTATCACGGACACCCTCAGTTCCAAGAAGAAAAAGTTCACCTGGACGGACCAGGCGGAGCAGTCCTTCCGGAGACTTAAGAGTCTCTTCGCGTCCGAAGACCAGCTGCTACACGTGAATCCCGGCAGGCCCATGCGGGTTGAGACTGACACATCTGACAGAGCAGTGGGGGACGTCCTCTTGCAGGAAGATCCGCAAGGGAACTGGAGGCCCTGCGCTTTCTATTCCCGGAAGCTCAGCAAGTCGGAACAGAACTACACCATCTGGGACAGGGAGTTGTTGGCCATCCACGCGGCTTTCAAGGCGTGGCGGCACTTCCTCATCGGAGCCAAGCACACCGTGCAGGTCCGCACGGACCACAAGAACCTAGAGTATTGGCGCACGGCGAAGCTCCAGAGCCAGAGGCACATGAGATGGGCGGAGTTCTTTGCGGATTTCGATTTCCGGATAGAGTATATCCCGGGTGTCAGAGCTGCTTCCAGATCCTAGCTCACAGAGGATCACGCTAGCCAGCGATCATTAAATAAAAGTCTTTATTGAGTTACAGTTTCCATTCTCAAGCTGCTGCGTGCAACTCTACGTCTCATGGTTAGATCGGCGAAGCTCCATCTGAGTCTCCGCCCCTTGTACACCAACTTAATATCCTAGCCTTGCTCCACCTTTTCCGCCTGACTGTTCTTCTCTGGGTCCCTCTGCCCCCCGGGGTCTCTTCCTTCCGGGATTCCTCTGACGCTGACGCTGACCCCCCTGACTCTTCTCCCTCCTTTCGGTGGGCTTTAGGACCTGGCTCCCTTTCCGGGCTGCCTACTGCGCCACCTTCCTGTGCATTTGAACTTGGCACGCGCGCCCAACCTTCCACCTTCCGTCTGACCGTTTCTTCGCTCCCCGATGGAGGTGTGGCCACTCCTGACTCGTGCCCTCCCCCCTGTTGTGAGCTGCCAGCGCTTGATCCCTGGCGCCCTTCCTCTTCCCTGCTCTCTGGCGGTGACGCTGGTCCTGATTTCCAACTGCTCCCCTCTGAGTCCCCTCTGGCTCTATCTTCCTGGGGTGTCCCCCTAGGCTCCCCCCTTGCCCTGGCCACTGGTGCTCCTTTCTGTGAATCTTCTGATTCACTGGAAAGACTCGGAGATCTCGGGTCGTCGTCATCACTCATCTTTTCTTCTGCCTCCTCTCCCTCGCTCTCTGTTTCCTCCCTTGGCCTTGCCTCTGCTCCTGAACCCCTGACACCGGGAGACAACAACGTCATAGCGGATGCGCTCTCCAGGAAACCGCAGTATCTCGAGGAAGCGGCACCAGTGGCAGCCAGGCACATTTTCGCACCGCAAGCGTGGGCGTGCGCTTCCGCCGCCGTGGACCTGGACACGGTACGACGCGCGCTACAGACGGATCCGTTCGCACAATCCAAGATGGAGGAGGTGCGAAGAGGGACAGCAAAGGACGGCGAATTCCAGATACGCGACGGCCTGCTGACCCGCAAAGGTGCTCTCTACGTGCCGGGAGACGATCTCCGCGCAAAGGTTTTACAGCAGTTACACGACGCACCCAGCGCGGGTCACTTCGGCAAAGAAAAGACGGCGGACTTAGTAGCCAGAGACTTTTGGTGGCCCCAGATACGGGGAGAGGTCACGGATTACGTCGCCAGGTGTGACACTTGTCAGAGGTCCAAGCCAGTGCACAAGAAGCCAGCGGGATTGCTGGAACCGCTGGAGACGCCACTACAGCCGTGGGAAAGGGTGGCGCTGGACTTTGTTACTGATCTGCCCAGTTCGCGGGGCAAGACGGCGGTGCTTGTGGTTGTAAACCTGTTCACCAAGATGGCGCACTTCATTCCTTGCGCGAAGGTGGCAACAGCGGAACAGACCGCCAAGCTGTTCATAGACCACGTGTTCCGGGTGCACGGTTTACCGCGGTCCATCCTGTCCGACCGGGGTCGCCAATTCATTTCCAGTTTCTGGCAGAAGCTCCTGGGCATCCTGAATGTCAAGATCAACTTAGCGTCGGCGAGACACCCGCGAACCAACGGCCAAGCGGAGAGGGTCAACGCCATCATGCAGCAGTACCTGCGATGTTACGCCAATCAAAAGCCTGCAACTTGGGTGGACTACTTACCGATGGCCGAGTTTGCCTACAACAACACGAAGCACGCGTCAACGGGGGTGACACCGTTCTTCGCCAACAATGGGCGACATCCCAGAACCTTCCCGGCGTTGGAGACAACGACGCAGGGGGAGTCGCAGGGAGCTGAGCATTTAGCAGCAGAATTGCAGGAGGTCCACGAGGAGCTACGACGGCACTTGGAACTAGCTAAACACGCCTACAAAGTGCAGGCAGACAGGCACAGGAGGGCAGGAGAAGACATCCAGGTGGGGGACTGGGTATGGTTAGCAGCCCAGGCGGTGCCGGCCAAGTCGTTAGCTAAGAAGAAGCTAGGACACAAACAGCTAGGGCCATACCAAGTTGAGGGCAGGATCAATCCCGTAGCTTTTCGGTTGACCCTCCCAGAAGGTTCCCGAATGCACCCGGTCTTTCATAGGTCGGTGCTTACACCCTACAAGACCCCACACAGATTTCAGGAGCCAGGGACGGCACCAGACCCACGTAGAGAGTCACCGGGGGGGGAAGTCACCGAGGACCCCGACACTCAACGAGGTCACGGAAATTCTGGACTCGAGATGGGGGGAGGAGGGAGTGGAATACCTCCTCGCCAGGGAAGGTACCCCGGCCAGCGCCAACAGTTGGGTGCCAGATTATGCTCTGGAGGAACCTCTTCTTAAAGACGAGTTCCATGCACTCTTCCCACACAGGCCCATGCCAGAGGAGTATTTTGACGACTGGCTTTTTACGCCCACACTTTCAGGCAGCACCTTCCGGGGGTTCTCCTCCGCAGAGGAGACCACACCGGAATCGAGCCCTCCAAGGGGATCGTGCTCGGGGGTGGACACGGACCGCTCTTATTGGTGGGACGATCAACCAGAAGTGGGGTGGCGAAGGGGGCCTTGGCAAGCAGCATCGCCTGAAGTAACAGGGGGAGGGAAGGGTTTGGATGTGTTGGGGGAGGACCCCGGTTTCGAGCACGCATACACTGAACTGGAAGCAGAGGAGATCGACGTCGATGAACTGTATCCAGCGTCTACCCCCGCTACAACGGAGCTCCCGGAACCTGCGCCCGAGCAGCGGGAGGGGGGAAGGGGTGGCTTCGAGGGGGGGATGGATGTCAGGGGTTCAGGGACAGAGGCACAGGGTAGGCAGGAGATGGAGAGCGATGGGGATGAATCCCAGGACAGCGAGGAAGAGGATGACAATGACTCAAGAGATTCCATGAGTCTTTCCAGCGAATCAGAGGATTCCCAGAAGGGGGCGCCGGTGGTCAAGGCCAGGGGAGCCCCAGGGGGGACGTGTCAGGAGCAGGGGGCCAGCGGGGGATCCCAAAGTGGCAGCTGGGCGTCAGGACCAGCCTCCCCGCCAGAGTGCAGCGAAGGGGGTGGAGGTTCCAGTGTATCAGGGGAGGCGGCTCCGGCAGTAGAGAAAGGAGGGAGGTCGGAGCAAGCCACCCTCCCGGAAGGGGAGGGGAGTAGTGAAGGGAGTAGCGTAGCTGTCAAAAGGAAAGTTAGAGGTTGGGCGCGCGCGCCAAGTTCAAATGTAGAGGCGCGCGGAAGTACAGGGAGCCCGGAGGAGGGGCCAGGTCCCAAAGCCCGCAGGAGGGGGCAAGAGCAGTCTGATTCCGCGTCGGAGGAATCCAGGAGGGGCGAAACCCCAGCGGGCAGAAAGACCCTGCGGAAAAGGAAAGAGAGAAAGAGGTGGAGCAGCGCAAGCCTCTTAAACTGGTGCAGGGGAGGGACGGATTCAGAAGGGACTTCAGCGGTCTAAGCCTAACAGACGTAGGGCTGCGCGCCTCGGATCTGAAGCAAACAATGAACTGCAATAAACACATTTGTATATAAGAAAAGAAAGGCGTTCGTCTTTTGTGAGCTGAGACTTGAGGCAGCCCTGACAACATGTTTTGTTTCCATCTGAATAGAAAGAGGACGAATAAGCTTGGATTGTATTTTCGGTGTTCATTCACTCACAAATAGCAAAGCGAATTGTAATAAGCCTAAACAAAGCCAAACAGGTTGTTTTGGGTTCCTGCTACATAGAACGAAGACTCTCAAATTTCGCTTATTTCGTCTTCTTTGGTGTTAATGCACATTGACCCTGAAATCGCAAAGTGTGTGTAATGAGACCAAAATAACACAACACTGTCTTTTCGCTTCCATATGCGTAGAAAGAAGACGAATAAGCTTTGATTGTGCTTATTTCAATTCGCATGTTGTTTTTTGGGTATGCACCAGAATCACCCCCAACCAAACCAAAAGGTGTTTTGGCTTCCATCTACATAAAAAGAAGATGATAAACCTCTGATTGGGCTGATTTCAAATTGATGTTTTTGGGGTTAGAATGCACATTTACCCAATAATCGCAGTGACGTGTTTGTTTTCAGTCCAAATCAAGTATAGGTGTTTTGGTTCCATCTGAATAGAAAGAGGACGAATAAGCTTGCATTCTTTTTTCGGCGTTCATTCACTCACAAATAGCAAAACGAATTGTAATAAGCCTAAACAAGGCCAAACAGGTTGTTTTGGGTTCCTGCTACATAGAACGAAGCATCTTAAATTTCAGTTATTTCAAGTGGTGTTCTTTGGTATTAATGCACATTGACCCAGAAATCGCAAAGTGTAATGAGACCAAAATAACACAACACTGTCTTTTCGCTTCCATATGCATAGAAAGAAGACGAATAAGCTTTGATTGTGCTTATTTCAATTCGCATGGTGTTTTTTGGGTGTGCACCAGAATCACCCCCAACCAAAGCAAAAAGGTGTTATGGCTTCCATCTACATAAAAAGAAGCTGATAAAGCTCTGATTGGGCTGATTTCAAATTGGTGTTTTTTGGGGTAGAATGCACATTTACCCAAAAATCGCAGAGTGACATTTTTGTTATCAGCCCAAACCAAGGATAGGTGTTTTGGTTCCATCTCAATAGAAAGAGGACGAATAAGCTTGCATTCTTCTTTCGGTGTTCAGTCCTCCACAAATAGCAAAGCGAAGTGTGATAAGCCTAAACAAAGCCAAACAGGTTGTTTTGGGTTCCTGCTACATAGAATGAAGAATCTCAAATTTCGCATATTTCAAGTAGTGTTCTTTGGTGTTAATGCACATTGACCCAGAAATCGCAAAGTGTGTGTAATGAGACCAAAATAACACAACACTGTCTTTTCGCTTCCATATGCGTAGAAAGAAGACGAATAAGCTTTTATTGTGCTTATTTCAATTCGCATGGTGTTTTTAGGGTGTGTACCAGAATCACCCCCAACCAATACAAAAAGGTGTTATGGCTTCCATCTACTTAAAAAGAAGATAAAGCTCTGATTGGGCTGATTTCAAATTGGTGTTTTTGGGGTTAGAATGCACATTTACCCAAAAATCGCAGATGACATGTTTGTTATCAGTCCAAATCAAATATACATGTGTCAGGGGTTCAGGGACAGAGGCACAGGGTAGGCAGGAGATGGAGAGCGATGGGGATGAATCCCAGGACAGCAAGGAAGGACAGCGAGGAAGGAATGAATCCCAGGACAGCGAGTCTTTCCAGCGAATCAGAGGATTCCCAGAAGGGGGCGCCGGTGGTCAAGGCCAGGGGAGCCCCAGGGGGGACGTGTCAGGAGCAGGGGGCCAGCGGGGGATCCCAAAGTGGCAGCTGGGCGTCAGGACCAGCCTCCCCGCCAGAGTGCAGCGAAGGGGGTGGAGGTTTCAGTGTATCAGGGGAAGCGGCTCTGGCAGCAGAGAAAGGAGGGAGGTCGGAGCAAGCCACCCTCCCGGAAGGGGAGGGGAGTAGTGAAGGGAGTAGTGTAGCTGTTAAAAGGAAGGTTAGAGGTTGGGCGCGCGCGCCAAGTTCAAATGTAGAGGCGCGCGGAAGTACAGGGAGCCCGGAGGAGGGGCCAGGTCCCAAAGCCCGCAGGAGGGGGCAAGAGCAGTCTGATTTCGCGTCGGAGGAATCCAGGAGGGGCGAAACCCCAGCGGGCAGAAAGACCCTGCGGAAAAGGAAAGAGAGAAAGAGGTGGAGCAGCGCAAGCCTCTTATTTTTTTTTTTATAGAAATTTATTGGGTTTTACAATAGAAATAAACATAATAAACAATGTAACTGTCAGGGGTTCAGGAGCAGAGGCAAGGGCAAGGGAGGAAACAGAGAGCGAGGGAGAGGAGGCAGAAGAAAAGATGAGTGATGACGACGACCCGAGATCTCCGAGTCTTTCCAGTGAATCAGAAGATTCACAGAAAGGAGCACCAGTGGCCAGGGCAAGGGGGGAGCCTAGGGGGACACCCCAGGAAGATAGAGCCAGAGGGGACTCAGAGGGGAGCAGTTGGAAATCAGGACCAGCGTCACCGCCAGAGAGCAGGGAAGAGGAAGGGCGCCAGGGATCAAGCGCTGGCAGCTCACAACAGGGGGGAGGGCACGAGTCAGGAGTGGCCACACCTCCATCGGGGAGCGAAGAAACGGTCAGACGGAAGGTGGAAGGTTGGGCGCGCGTGCCAAGTTCAAATGCACAGGAAAGTGGCGCAGTAGGCAGCCCGGAAAGGGAGCCAGGTCCTAAAGCCCGACGAAAGGAGGGAGAAGAGTCAGGGGGGTCAGCGTCAGCGTCAGAGGAATCCCGGAAGGAAGAGACCCCGGGGGGCAGAGGGACCCAGAGAAGAACAGTCAGGCGGAAAAGGTGGAGCAAGGCTAGGATATTAAGTTGGTGTACAAGGGGCGGAGACTCAGATGGAGCTTCGCTGATCTAACCATGAGACGTAGAGTTGCACGCAGCAGCTTGAGAATGGAAACTGTAACTCAATAAAGACTTTTATTTAATGATCGCTGGCTAGCGTGATCCTCTGTGAGCTAGGATCTGGAAGCAGCTCTGACAGTAAGCTCCATCTCAAGATTGTGGGCATCTACGTCCTAGCGGAGAGGAGAGAAAGCGGGTGCCTACTAGCGAGCTCACGAACGGCAGACAACATGACGGCCGAACAGCAGATAGTGGAACTCAGAGAAGCAGTGACACGACTGAATGCCGAGGCTCTTGCATCCAGGAAGAGAGAGGAGGACGCAGCTGCCGCCTACAGGGATCTCCAGGTCAGGTTGGAAGTGCTTACGAAGCAAGGGCAACTGACACCCAAACCGGAGGGGATTGGGTTGGGGAGACGAACAGGCGGTCTGGTCTCTCACTTCGATGGGAATTTGCAACAGTACCCCAACTTTAGAGCAGATGTAATGTGTGCACTGCAACTGCTGAACAAAGACTTTAGAGATGAGCAAGAGAAGGTGGGATTCATCATGTCCCATTTGCATGGAGATGCTAAAGCATGGCTGCGCAATTTGTGGAGAGATAAGGATCCGGCGCTCCAAAATGCGGATGCCTTTATTAAAGCGATGGATGGGTGCTTTTTATCAAGCATTGACGTGGATCTTGCTCGGCAGCAGATACATGGACTGAAGCAAGGGAGGGCCAGCGTAAGGCAGTACCATGCCCGCTTTTTCGCTTTGGTCAGTGCCCTGGAATGGGACAGAGATTCGGCTCCTGTAAGAGACCTGTTTTGGGAGGGATTGCACGGCTCGGTTAAAGATGAAATTGCGAGGGGGGAGAGACCCCGGACCACGCAGGAGATCGTTCAGAGGGCGCTGGCGGTGGGGGTGCGGCTGGAAGGACGTCCGTGGAGCAGGGACGAAGGGCGTGGAGGGCGCGAACCAGCCAGGGGCTCCTCCTTCCTTCCCAGAGAAGCAGCGCGTGCGCAATCCACGCCTCCGCCAGGAGGAGGAGCGGAACCTATGGAGGTTGGAGGTGCAAGGGCTCAGTCAGCAGCCAGAGCCCTAGCACCGGCAGCAGTGAAAGCGAAGCCTCCTAGAGGGAACAGGAAGTGTTACATCTGCGATGATCCACAGCATATGGCGAAAGAGTGTCCCCAGAGGCTCCACAAGCACACTGCAGCCTCAGCAATGGTAACTGCAGCAACGCAGCAAGGACAACCACAGCAGGGAAACGACGGAGTCTGGTTGGAGGAAGAGGCACTGGGGCCCAGCCAGACGTGTCAGTGAAGCAGTCCCCAGAGATTTTACAGCCCATGGACCCCCTCCCGCCCAAACCGGTAGTGAGGCTCACTGCGTCGCTCCAGCTGCCCAATGGAATCACCATGGACGTGCCAATCACCATTGACTCCGGAAGCAATGCGGACTTTATAGGGCAGGACTTTGTCGACCGGCACGCTATACAGTTGCTGCCTGCCACGCTGCCCCTGCAGGTTGTCACGGTGGATGGCAGGGAGCTGCTAGGGGGGCAAGTGGTGAAGCAGACGCCATCAATGGTGATGCGACTTGGGAATCACAGGGAAATCATCAGCTTCAATGTCACTCAACTATCGGACACGCCCATTGTATTGGGCATGAGTTGGCTGGACAAGCACAGCCCGACGCTGGCTTGGTACCAGAGGCAGCTGACCTTCGGCTCTTCCTTTTGCGCTGAACACTGCATCATGCCCAGGCAGGAAGGAGGGGAAGAGGAGTCACAGCTGCAGCTAGGCACGCTGCAAGCGGTTCCCCACAAGTACGCAGAATTTTTGGAGGTTTTCTGCGAGAAGGAGGCAGACAGGCTACCCCCCCACAGACCATATGACTGCAAAATTGACCTGCTGCCGGGGGCGGCGCTGCCCAAAGGGAAGCTGTATTCCATGTCTGAGGACGAACTGCAGGAACTCAAAGAGTTCATAGATCATAATTTGGAGCGCGGTTTCATCCGAGAGTCCAAGGCAGCGGGGGGCAGTCCGGTATTCTTTGTTAAGAAGCGGGACACGCCCCAAAAAAGACTTGTAGTGGACTTTCGCATCTTGAACAGTGTGACCAAGCCATCGGACTTCCCCATGCCCCGAATCGACGACCTCCTCGCAAAGGTACGGAAGGGCAGAGTGTTCACCAAGTTGGACCTGCGAGGGGCATACAACCTCATTCGCATGCGGGAGGGAGATGAGTGGAAGACAGCCATGTTCACGCCCCTGGGCACCTACGAATATAGAGTTATGCCTTTTGGATTGCAAAATGGCTCCCACGTTTTTCAAGCTTTCATGCATAACGTGTTGGCGGGGCTACTCTACAAGACGTGCGTCTGTTTCTTGGATGACATCCTGATCTTTTCGGAATCGCAGCAGGAGCATGACAGACACGTCAAGGAAGTGCTGAGCAGGCTACAGCAACATAGGCTTTACGCCAAGCTGGAGAAGTGCCAATTCGACGTGACGGAGGTGGATTTCCTGGGCTACAAGTTGTCTGATAAAGGGCTCGCCATGGACAGCGCCAAGGTCCGAGCAGTGTTGGATTGGAAAAGCCCACGCAACCGGAAGGAGGTCCAACGGTTTGTCGGCTTCGCGAACTTCTATCGCAAGTTTATCAAAGGCTTTGCGATGCAGACAGCGGCCATCACGGACACGCTCAGCTCCAAGAAAAAGAAGTTCATCTGGACAGAGCAGGCGGAGCAGTCCTTTCAGGCACTCAAGCGTCTCTTCGCGTCGGAAGAGCAGCTGCTTCATGTCAACCCCAGCAGGCCGATGAGGGTGGAGACAGACGCTTCGGACAGAGCCGTGGGAGCAGTCCTGCTGCAGAAAGACCCGCAGGGGGTTTGGAGGCCGGGAGCGTTTTACTCAAGGAAGCTCAGCAAGTCCGAACAGAACTACACCATCTGGGACAGGGAGTTGCTGGCCATTCATGCAGCGTTCAAAGCGTGGAGGCACTTCCTGATCGGCGCCAAGCACACGGTGCAGGTCTGCACGGACCACAAGAATCTAGAGCACTGGCGCACGGCACAGTTCCTGAACCAGAGGCAGATACGTTGGGCTGAGTTCTTTGCGAATTTCGACTTCCGAATAGAGTATGTCCCGGGGGACACCAACATCATGGCAGATGCTCTCTCCCGTAAGCCACAGTATCTGGAGGAGGCAACGCCAGCGGCCGCCATGCACATCTTCGCACCGACAGTGTGGGCGTGCGCGGCGGCAACAGTTGACCTGGATGCGGTGCGACGAGCGTTGCAGGATGACTCCTTCGCGCAAGCAAAGATGGCAGAGGTGCACAGGGGCACGGCAGCGACCGACGAGTTCCAGCTGCGAGATGGTTTGCTCATCCGTAAAGGGGCCATCTACGTGCCGGGAGACGAACTTCGCGCCAAGGTACTGCAGCAGCTGCACGACGCGCCCACTGCCGGGCACTTTGGCAAGGAGAAGACGGTGGAATTAGTAGCCAGAGACTTCTGGTGGCCCGGAATGAGAGGGGAAGTCGCGGACTACGTGGCGAGGTGTGACACCTGCCAGAGGTCCAAACCAGTGCACAGACCGCCGGCCGGACTGCTGGAACCGCTGCAAACTCCGTTCGAGCCATGGGAGAGAGTGGCCCTGGACTTTGTCACGGATCTGCCCAGCTCGAGGGGCAAGAGGGATGTGCTGGTGGTGGTGGATTTGTTCTCCAAGATGGCACATTTCATTCCGTGTGCGAAGGTGGCCACGGCGGAACAAACCGCCAAACTGTTCATAGACCACGTGTTCAAGGTTCACGGTCTGCCGCGGTCTATTCTGTCCGACCGAGGGCGACAGTTCATCTCAAACTTCTGGCAGAGGCTGATGGGCTTCCTGAACGTCAAGATCAACCTGGCGTCGGCTAGACACCCGCAGACCAACGGGCAAGCGGAGCGGGTCAATGCCATCATGCAGCAGTACCTGAGATGTTATGCGAATCAACAGCCTGCGACGTGGGTGGATTACCTGCCTCTCGCCGAGTTCGCCTACAACAACACGAAGCACGTGTCCACGGGGGTCACGCCGTTCTTCACCAACAACGGGAGGCACCCTAGAACCTTCCCGGGACTGGAAAGAATGGGGGAGGGGGAGCCGCAGACAGCAGATGCGTTCGCGTCGGAGTTGCAGGAGGTCCACGATCAGCTGCGGCGGCACCTGGAGCTGGCTAAACACGCATACAAGGTACAAGCGGACAAACACAGAAGGGTTGGCGAAGAGATCCATGTGGGAGACTGGGTCTGGTTAGCAGCCCACGCAGTGCCGGCCAGGTCGTTGGCGAAGAAGAAACTAGGGCATAAACAACTGGGGCCCTACCAAGTCGACGAACAGGTCAACCCGGTGGCTTTCAGGCTGGCTCTTCCGGAGGGTTCCAGAATGCATCCGGTGTTCCACAGATCGGTGCTCACTCCCTACAAGGCACCTCACAGGTTTCAGGAACCAGGAACGGCACCGGGTCCGCTCCGAGAGAGAACCGGGCAAGGGGGAGTGGCACAGGAGGAGCGCATCAACGAAGTCACGGAGATTTTGGACTCCAGATGGGGGGAAGAGGGGGTAGAATACCTTCTCGCCAAGGAGGGCACCCCGGCCAGTGCCAACAGCTGGGTGCCGGGCTACGCTTTAGACGAACCTCTGCTCAAAGAAGAGTTTCATGCCCTCTTCCCACATAGGCCAATGCCAGCAGACTTTTTCGACGACTGGCTTTTCACGCCCACGCTTTCAGCCAGCACGTTCCGGGGGTTCGACTCGGACGAGGAACCGACACGAGACGCCCGTTCCCCGGAGGGGTCACCCTCGGGATCTGCTTCAGAACCCTCGTATTGGTGGGATGATCGACCAGAGGAGCAGTTCCGCAGAAGGTGGCTGGAGGGTCCAGGACGAGCAACGTCTCCAGAAGGCAACGAGGGAGAGACGGACATGGACGTTTTCGGGGACGACCCGGGTTTCGAGCACGGCAGCACAGAGATGGAAGCGGAGGTGACCGTCGTCAACGAGAGCAGGGAGGAAGAACCGGAAGACTTCGGATGGCGGCCCGCCACGGGAAGCGAACTGTATCCGACATTCGTCCCCCTGACACGGCAGCACCCAGATCCCGCACCGGAAGGAGGGGAGGGGGGAAGAGGGGGCTTCGAGGGGGGGATGGATGTCAGGGGTTCAGGAGCAGAGGCAAGGGCAAGGGAGGAAACAGAGAGCGAGGGAGAGGAGGCAGAAGAAAAGATGAGTGATGACGACGACCCGAGATCTCCGAGTCTTTCCAGTGAATCAGAAGATTCACAGAAAGGAGCACCAGTGGCCAGGGCAAGGGGGGAGCCTAGGGGGACACCCCAGGAAGATAGAGCCAGAGGGGACTCAGAGGGGAGCAGTTGGAAATCGGGACCAGCGTCACCGCCAGAGAGCAGGGAAGAGGAAGGGCGCCAGGGATCAAGCGCTGGCAGCTCACAACAGGGGGGAGGGCACGAGTCAGGAGTGGCCACACCTCCATCGGGGAGCGAAGAAACGGTCAGACGGAAGGTGGAAGGTTGGGCGCGCGTGCCAAGTTCAAATGCACAGGAAAGTGGCGCAGTAGGCAGCCCGGAAAGGGAGCCAGGTCCTAAAGCCCGCCGAAAGGAGGGAGAAGAGTCAGGGGGGTCAGCGTCAGCGTCAGAGGAATCCCGGAAGGAAGAGACCCCGGGGGGCAGAGGGACCCAGAGAAGAACAGTCAGGCGGAAAAGGTGGAGCAAGGCTAGGATATTAAGTTGGTGTACAAGGGGCGGAGACTCAGATGGAGCTTCGCCGATCTAACCATGAGACGTAGAGTTGCACGCAGCAGCTTGAGAATGGAAACTGTAACTCAATAAAGACTTTTATTTAATGATCGCTGGCTAGCGTGATCCTCTGTGAGCTAGGATCTGGAAGCAGCTCTGACACATACACTTTGCGATTTTTGGGTCAATGTGCATTAACACCATAGAACACGACTTGAAATAACCGAAATCCAAGCTTTTCCTTTGTAGTTGGATCCCAAAACAACCTGTTTTGCGTCGTTTAGGCTTATTACACTTTGCTTTGCTATTTGTGGGTAAATGAACACTGAAAGAACAATCCAAGCTTATTCGTCCTCTTTCAATTGAGATGGAATCAAAACCCCTATGCTTGATTTGGGCTAACAAACATTCCTGCGATTTTGGGGTGAATGTGCATTCTAACCCCCAAAACACGAGTTTGAAATAAGCCCAAACAGAGCTTGATCATCTTCTTTTTTTTTAGTTGGAACCCAAAACAGCTTTTTGCTTTGTTTGGGGATGATTCTGGTGCACACTCAAAAAACACCATGCGAATTGAAATAAGCCCAATCAAAGCTTATTCGTCTTCTTTCTACACATATGGAAGCGCAAAGACGGTCTTTTGGTATTTTGCTCTCATTACATAAACTTTGCGATTTTTGGGTCAATGTGCATTAACACCATAGAACACGACTTGAAATAAGCGAAATCCAAGATTTTCCTTTCTATGTAGTTGGAGCCCAAAACAACCTGCTTTGCGTCCTTTAGGCTTATTACACTTCGCTTTGCTATTTGTGGGTGAATGAACACTGAAAGAACGATTCCAAGGTTATATGTCCTCTTTCTATTGAGATGGAACCAAAGCACCTATGCTTGATTTGGGCTGAAAACAAACATTTCACTCTGCTATTTTTGGTTGAATGTGCATTCCAACCCCAAAAACACCAATTTTAAATAAGCCCAATCAAAGCTTATTTGTCTTCTTTCTACGCATATGGAAGAGAAAAGACGTTGTTTTGTTAGTTTGGTCTCATTACATACACTTTGCTATTTATGGGGTCCCTAGAACGCGACGAAATAAGCGAAATCCAAGATTCTTCTTTCTATGTAGGAACCCAAAACAACCTGTTTTGCTTTGTTTTGACATTACACTTTGCTTTGCTATTTGTCCGAGAATGAACACCGAAAGAACAATCAAAGCTTATTCGTCCTCTTTCAATTGAGATGGAATCAAAACCCCTATGCTTGATTTGGGCTAACAAACATTCCTGCGATTTTGGGGTGAATGTGCATTCTAACCCCCAAAACACGAGTTTGAAATAAGCCCAAACAGAGCTTGATCATCTTCTTTTTTTTTAGTTGGAACCTGTCAGAGCTGCTTCCAGATCCTAGCTCACAGAGGATCACGCTAGCCAGCGATCATTAAATAAAAGTACCTTGGCGCGAAGTTCGTCTCCCGGCACGTAGATGGCCCCTTTACGGATGAGCAAACCATCTCGCAGCTGGAACTCGTCGGTCGCTGCCGTGCCCCTGTGCACCTCTGCCATCTTTGCTTGCGCGAAGGAGTCATCCTGCAACGCTCGTCGCACCGCATCCAGGTCAACTGTCGCCGCCGCGCACGCCCACACTGTCGGTGCGAAGATGTGCATGGCGGCCGCTGGCGTTGCCTCCTCCAGATACTGTGGCTTACGGGAGAGAGCATCCGCCATGATGTTGGTGTCCCCCGGGACATACTCTATTCGGAAGTCGAAATTCGCAAAGAACTCAGCCCAACGTATCTGCCTCTGGTTCAGGAACTGTGCCGTGCGCCAGTGCTCTAGATTCTTGTGGTCCGTGCAGACCTGCACCGTGTGCTTGGCGCCGATCAGGAAGTGCCTCCACGCTTTGAACGCTGCATGAATGGCCAGCAACTCCCTGTCCCAGATGGTGTAGTTCTGTTCGGACTTGCTGAGCTTCCTTGAGTAAAACGCTCCCGGCCTCCAAACCCCCTGCGGGTCTTTCTGCAGCAGGACTGCTCCCACGGCTCTGTCCGAAGCGTCTGTCTCCACCCACATCGGCCTGCTGGGGTTGACATGAAGCAGCTGCTCTTCCGACGCGAAGAGACGCTTGAGTGCCTGAAAGGACTGCTCCGCCTGCTCTGTCCAGATGAACTTCTTTTTCTTGGAGCTGAGCGTGTCCGTGATGGCCGCTGTCTGCATCGCAAAGCCTTTGATAAACTTGCGATAGAAGTTCGCGAAGCCGACAAACCGTTGGACCTCCTTCCGGTTGCGTGGGCTTTTCCAATCCAACACTGCTCGGACCTTGGCGCTGTCCATGGTGAGCCCTTTATCAGACAACTTGTAGCCCAGGAAATCCACCTCCGTCACGTCGAATTGGCACTTCTCCAGCTTGGCGTAAAGCCTATGTTGCTGTAGCCTGCTCAGCACTTCCTTGACGTGTCTGTCATGCTCCTGCTGCGATTCCGAAAAGATCAGGATGTCATCCAAGAAACAGACGCACGTCTTGTAGAGGAGCCCCGCCAACACGTGATGCATGAAAGCTTGAAAAACGTGGGAGCCATTTTGCAATCCAAAAGGCATAACTCTATATTCGTAGGTGCCCAGGGGCGTGAACATGGCTGTCTTCCACTCATCTCCCTCCCGCATGCGAATGAGGTTGTATGCCCCTCGCAGGTCCAACTTGGTGAACACTCTGCCCTTCCGTACCTTTGCGAGGAGGTCGTCGATTCGGGGCATGGGGAAGTCCGATGGCTTGGTCACACTGTTCAAGATGCGAAAGTCCACTACAAGTCTTTTTTGGGGCGTGTCCCGCTTCTTAACAAAGAATACCGGACTGCCCCCCGCTGCCTTGGACTCTCGGATGAAACCGCGCTCCAAATTATGATCTATGAACTCTTTGAGTTCCTGCAGTTCGTCCTCAGACATGGAATACAGCTTCCCTTTGGGCAGCGCCGCCCCCGGCAGCAGGTCAATTTTGCAGTCATATGGTCTGTGGGGGGGTAGCCTGTCTGCCTCTTTCTCGCAGAAAACCTCCAAAAATTCTGCGTACTTGTGGGGAACCGCTTGCAGCGTGCCTAGCTGCAGCTGTGACTCCTCTTCCCCTCCTTCCTGCCTGGGCACGATGCAGTGTTCAGCGCAAAAGGAAGAGCCGAAGGTCAGCTGCCTCTGGTACCAAGCCAGCGTCGGGCTGTGCTTGTCCAGCCAACTCATGCCCAATACAATGGGCGTGTCCGATAGTTGAGTGACATTGAAGCTGATGATTTCCCTGTGATTCCCAAGTCGCATCACCATTGGTGGCGTCTGCTTCACCACTTGCCCCCCTAGCAGCTCCCTGCCATCCACCGTGACAACCTGCAGGGGCAGCGTGGCAGGCAGCAACTGTATAGCGTGCCGGTCGACAAAGTCCTGCCCTATAAAGTCCGCATTGCTTCCGGAGTCAATGGTGATTGGCACGTCCATGGTGATTCCATTGGGCAGCTGGAGCGACGCGGTGAGCTTCACTACCGGTTTGGGCGGGAGGGGGTCCATGGGCTGTAAAATCTCTGGGGACTGCTTCACTGACACGTCTGGCTGGGCCCCAGCGCCTCTTCCTCCAACCAGACTCCTTCGTTTCCCTGCTGTGGTTGTCCTTGCTGCGTTGCTGCAGTTACCATTGCTGAGGCTGCAGTGTGCTTGTGGAGCCTCTGGGGACACTCTTTCGCCATATGCTGCGGATCATCGCAGATGTAACACTTCCTGTTCCCTCTAGGAGGCTTCGCTTTCACTGCTGCCGGTGCTAGGGCTCTGGCTGCTGACTGAGCCCTTGCACCTCCAACCTCCATAGGTTCCGCTCCTCCTCCTGGCGGAGGCGTGGATTGCGCACGCGCTGCTTCTCTGGGAAGGAAGGAGGAGCCCCTGGCTGGTTCGCGCCCTCCACGCCCTTCGTCCCTGCTCCACGGACGTCCTTCCAGCCGCACCCCCACCGCCAGCGCCCTCTGAACGATCTCCTGCGTGGTCCGGGGTCTCTCCCCCCTCGCAATTTCATCTTTAACCGAGCCGTGCAATCCCTCCCAAAACAGGTCTCTTACAGGAGCCGAATCTCTGTCCCATTCCAGGGCACTGACCAAAGCGAAAAAGCGGGCATGGTACTGCCTTACGCTGGCCCTCCCTTGCTTCAGTCCATGTATCTGCTGCCGAGCAAGATCCACGTCAATGCTTGATAAAAAGCACCCATCCATCGCTTTAATAAAGGCATCCGCATTTTGGAGCGCCGGATCCTTATCTCTCCACAAATTGCGCAGCCATGCTTTAGCATCTCCATGCAAATGGGACATGATGAATCCCACCTTCTCTTGCTCATCTCTAAAGTCTTTGTTCAGCAGTTGCAGTGCACACATTACATCTGCTCTAAAGTTGGGGTACTGTTGCAAATTCCCATCGAAGTGAGAGACCAGACCGCCTGTTCGTCTCCCCAACCCAATCCCCTCCGGTTTGGGTGTCAGTTGCCCTTGCTTCGTAAGCACTTCCAACCTGACCTGGAGATCCCTGTAGGCGGCAGCTGCGTCCTCCTCTCTCTTCCTGGATGCAAGAGCCTCGGCATTCAGTCGTGTCACTGCTTCTCTGAGTTCCACTATCTGCTGTTCGGCCGTCATGTTGTCTGCCGTTCGTGAGCTCGCTAGTAGGCACCCGCTTTCTCTCCTCTCCGCGAGGACGTAGATGCCCACAATCTAGGGATGGAGCTTACTGTCAGAGCTGCTTCCAGATCCTAGCTCACAGAGGATCACGCTAGCCAGCGATCATTAAATAAAAGTCTTTATTGAGTTACAGTTTCCATTCTCAAGCTGCTGCGTGCAACTCTACGTCTCATGGTTAGATCGGCGAAGCTCCATCTGAGTCTCCGCCCCTTGTACACCAACTTAATATCCTAGCCTTGCTCCACCTTTTCCGCCTGACTGTTCTTCTCTGGGTCCCTCTGCCCCCCGGGGTCTCTTCCTTCCGGGATTCCTCTGACGCTGACGCTGACCCCCCTGACTCTTCTCCCTCCTTTCGGCGGGCTTTAGGACCTGGCTCCCTTTGCGGGCTGCCTACTGCGCCACCTTCCTGTGCATTTGAACTTGGCACGCGCGCCCAACCTTCCACCTTCCGTCTGAACGTTTCTTCGCTCCCCGATGGAGGTGTGGCCACTCCTGACTCGTGCCCTCCCCCCTGTTGTGAGCTGCCAGCGCTTGATCCCTGGCGCCCTTCCTCTTCCCTGCTCTCTGGCGGTGACGCTGGTCCCGATTTCCAACTGCTCCCCTCTGATTCCCCTCTGGCTCTATCTTCCTGGGGTGTCCCCCTAGGCTCCCCCCTTGCCCTGGCCACTGGTGCTCCTTTCTGTGAATCTTCTGATTCACTGGAAAGACTCGGAGATCTCGGGTCGTCGTCATCACTCATCTTTTCTTCTGCCTCCTCTCCCTCGCTCTCTGTTTCCTCCCTTGCCCTTGCCTCTGCTCCTGAACCCCTGACAGAACCCAAAACAGCTTTTTGCTTTGTTTGGGGATGATTCTGGTGCACACTCAAAAAACACCATGCGAATTGAAATAAGCCCAATCAAAGCTTATTCGTCTTCTTTCTACATATATGGAAGCGCAAAGACGGTGTTTTGGTATTTTGCTCTCATTACATACACTTTGCGATTTTTGGGTCAATGTGCATTAACACCATAGAACACGACTTGAAATAACCGAAATCCAAGCTTTTCCTTTGTAGTTGGAACCCAAAACAACCTGTTTTGCGTCGTTTAGGCTTATTACACTTCGCTTTGCTATTTGTGGGTGAATGAACACTGAAAGAACAATCCAAGCTTATATGTCCTCTATCTATTGATGGAACCAAAACCCCTATGCTTGATTTGGGCTAACAAACATTCCTGCGATTTTGGGGTGAATGTGCATTCTAACCCCCAAAACACGAGTTTGAAATAAGCCCAAACAGAACTTGATCATCTTCTTTTTTTTTAGTTGGAACCCAAAACAGCTTTTTGCTTTGTTTGGGGATGATTCTGGTGCACACTCAAAAAACACCATGCGAATTGAAATAAGCCCAATCAAAGCTTATTCGTCTTCTTTATACACATATGGAAGCGCAAAGACGGTCTTTTGGTATTTTGCTCTCATTACATACACTTTGCGATTTTTGGGTCAATGTGCATTAACACCATAGAACACGACTTGAAATAAGCGAAATCCAAGATTTTCCTTTCTATGTAGTTGGAGCCCAAAACAACCTGCTTTGCGTCCTTTAGGCTTATTACACTTCGCTTTGCTATTTGTGGGTGAATGAACACTGAAAGAACGATTCCAAGGTTATATGTCCTCTTTCTATTGAGATGGAACCAAAGCACCTATGCTTGATTTGGGCTGAAAACAAACATTTCACTCTGCTATTTTTGGTTGAATGTGCATTCCAACCCCAAAAACACCAATTTTAAATAAGCCCAAGCAAAGCTTCTTTGTCTTCTTTCTACGCATATGGAAGCGAAAAGACGTTGTTTTGTTAGTTTGGTCTCATTACATACACTTTGCTATTTATGGGGTCCCTAGAACGCGACGAAATAAGCGAAATCCAAGATTCTTCTTTCTATGTAGGAACCCAAAACAACCTGTTTTGCTTTGTTTTGACATTACACTTTGCTTTGCTATTTGTCCGAGAAGGAACACCGAAAGAACAATCAAAGCTTATTCGTCCTCTTTCAATTGAGATGGAATCAAAACCCCTATGCTTGATTTGGGCTAACAAACATTCCTGCGATTTTGGGGTGAATGTGCATTCTAACCCCCAAAACACGAGTTTGAAATAAGCCCAAACAGAGCTTGATCATCTTCTTTTTTTTTAGTTGGAACCCAAAACAGCTTTTTGCTTTGTTTGGGGATGATTCTGGTGCACACTCAAAAAACACCATGCGAATTGAAATAAGCCCAATCAAAGCTTATTCGTCTTCTTTCTACATATATGGAAGCGCAAAGACGGTTGTCAGGGGTTCAGGAGCAGAGGCAAGGGCAAGGGAGGAAACAGAGAGCGAGGGGGAGGAGGCAGAAGAAAAGATGAGTGATGACGACGACCCGAGATCTCCGAGTCTTTCCAGTGAATCAGAAGATTCACAGAAAGGAGCACCAGTGGCCAGGGCAAGGGGGGAGCCTAGGGGGACACCCCAGGAAGATAGAGCCAGAGGGGACTCAGAGGGGAGCAGTTGGAAATCGGGACCAGCGTCACCGCCAGAGAGCAGGGAAGAGGAAGGGCGCCAGGGATCAAGCGCTGGCAGCTCACAACAGGGGGGAGGGCACGAGTCAGGAGTGGCCACACCTCCATCGGGGAGCGAAGAAACGGTCAGACGGAAGGTGGAAGGTTGGGCGCGCGCGACAAGTTCAAATGCACAGGAAGGTGGCGCAGTAGGCAGCCCGGAAAGGGAGCCAGGTCCTAAAGCCCGCCGAAAGGAGGGAGAAGAGTCAGGGGGGTCAGCGTCAGCATCAGAGGAATCCCGGAAGGAAGAGACCCCGGGGGGCAGAGGGACCCAGAGAAGAACAGTCAGGCGGAAAAGGTGGAGCAAGGCTAGGATATTAAGTTGGTGTACAAGGGGCGGAGACTCAGATGGAGCTTCGCCGATCTAACCATTAGACGTAGGGTTGCACGCAGCAGCTTGAGAATGGAAACTGTAACTCAATAAAGACTTTTATTTAATGATCGCTGGCTAGCGTGATCCTCTGTGAGCTAGGATCTGGAAGCAACTCTGACAGTAAGCTCCATCTCCTAAATTGTGGGCATCTACAGCCTCGCGGAGAGGAGAGAAAGCGGGTGCCTACTAGCGAGCTCACGAACGGCAGACAACATGACGGCCGAACAGCAGATAGTGGAACTCAGAGAAGCAGTGTCGCGCCTGAATGCCGAGGCTCTTGCATCCAGGAAGAGAGAGGAGGACGCAGCTGCCGCCTACAGGGATCTCCAGGTCAGGTTGGAAGTGCTTACGAAGCAAGGGCAACTGACACCCAAACCGGAGGGGATTGGGTTGGGGAGACGAACAGGCGGTCTGGTCTCTCACTTCGATGGGAATTTGCAACAGTACCCCAACTTTAGAGCAGATGTAATGTGTGCACTGCAACTGCTGAACAAAGACTTTAGAGATGAGCAAGAGAAGGTGGGATTCATCATGTCCCATTTGCGTGGAGATGCTAAAGCATGGCTGCGCAATTTGTGGAGAGATAAGGATCCGGCGCTCCAAAATGCGGATGCCTTTATTAAAGCGATGGATGGGTGCTTTTTATCAAGCATTGACGTGGATCTTGCTCGGCAGGAGATACATGGACTGAAGCAAGGGAGGGCCAGCGTAAGGCAGTACCATGCCCGCTTTTTCGCTTTGGTCAGTGCTCTGGAATGGGACAGAGATTCGGCTCCTGTAAGAGACCTGTTTTGGGAGGGATTGCACGGCTCGATTAAAGATGAAATTGCGAGGGGGGAGAGACCCCGGACCACGCAGGAGATAGTTCAGAGGGCGCTGGCGGTGGGGGTGCGGCTGGAAGAACGTCCGTGGAGCAGGGACGAAGGGCGTGGAGGGCGCGAACCAGCCAGGGGCTCCTCCTTCCTTCCCAGAGAAGCAGCGCGTGCGCAATCCACGCCTCCGCCAGGAGGAGGAGCGGAACCTATGGAGGTTGGAGGTGCAAGGGCTCAGTCAGCAGCCAGAGCCCTAGCACCGGCAGCAGTGAAAGCGAAGCCTCCTAGAGGGAACAGGAAGTGTTACATCTGCGATGATCCACAGCATATGGCGAAAGAGTGTCCCCAGAGGCTCCACAAGCACACTGCAGCCTCAGCAATGGTAACTGCAGCAACGCAGCAAGGACAACCACAGCAGGGAAACGACGGAGTCTGGCTGGAGAAAGAGGCACTGGGGCCCAGCCAGACGTGTCAGTGAAGCAGTCCCCAGAGATTTTACAGCCCATGGACCCCCTCCCGCCCAAACCAGTAGTGAGGCTCACCGCGTCGCTCCAGCTGCCCAATGGAATCACCATGGACGTGCCAATCACCATTGACTCCGGAAGCAATGCGGACTTTATAGGGCAGGACTTTGTCGACCGGCACGCTATACAGTTGCTGCCTGCCACGCTGCCCCTGCAGGTTGTCACGGTGGATGGCAGGGAGCTGCTAGGGGGGCAAGTGGTGAAGCAGACGCCACCAATGGTGATGCGACTTGGGAATCACAGGGAAATCATCAGCTTCAATGTCACTCAACTATCGGACACGCCCATTGTATTGGGCATGAGTTGGCTGGACAAGCACAGCCCGACGCTGGCTTGGTACCAGAGGCAGCTGACCTTCGGCTCTTCCTTTTGCGCTGAACACTGCATCGTGCCCCGGCAGGAAGGAGAGGAAGAGGAGTCACAGCTGCAGCTAGGCACGCTGCAAGCGGTTCCCCACAAGTACGCAGAATTTTTGGAGGTTTTCTGCGAGAAGGAGGCAGACAGGCTACCCCCCCACAGACCATATGACTGCAAAATTGACCTGCTGCCGGGGGCGGTGCTGCCCAAAGGGAAGCTGTATTCCATGTCTGAGGACGAACTGCAGGAACTCAAAGAGTTCATAGATCATAATTTGGAGCGCGGTTTCATCCGAGAGTCCAAGGCAGCGGGGGGCAGTCCGGTATTCTTTGTTAAGAAGCGGGACACGCCCCAAAAAAGACTTGTAGTGGACTATCGCATTTTGAACAGTGTGACCAAGCCATCGGACTTCCCCATGCCCCGAATCGACGACCTCCTCGCAAAGGTACGGAAGGGCAGCGTGTTCACCAAGTTGGACCTGCGAGGGGCGTACAACCCCATTCGCATGCGGGAAGGAGATGAGTGGAAGACAGCCATGTTCACGCCCCTGGGCACCTACGAATATAGAGTTATGCCTTTTGGATTGCAAAATGGTTCCCACGTTTTTCAAGCTTTCATGCATCACGTGTTGGCGGGGCTCCTCTACAAGACGTGCGTCTGTTTCTTGGATGACATCCTGATCTTTTCGGAATCGCAGCAGGAGCATGACAGACACGTCAAGGAAGTGCTGAGCAGGCTACAGCAACATAGGCTTTACGCCAAGCTGGAGAAGTGCCAATTCGACGCGACCGAGGTGGATTTCCTGGGCTGCAAGTTGTCTGACAAGGGGCTCGCCATGGACAGCGCCAAGGTTCGAGCAGTGTTGGATTGGAAAAGCCCACGCAACCGGAAGGAGGTCCAACGGTTTGTCAGCTTCGCGAACTTCTATCACAAGTTTATCAAAGGCTTTGCGATGCAGACAGCGGCCATCACGGACACGCTCAGCTCCAAGAAAAAGAAGTTCATCTGGACAGAGCAGGCGGAGCAGTCCTTTCAGGCACTCAAGCGTCTCTTCGCGTCGGAAGAGCAGCTGCTTCATGTCAACCCCAGCAGGCCGATGAGGGTGGAGACAGACGCTTCGGACAGAGCCGTGGGAGCAGTCCTGCTGCAGAAAGACCCGCAGGGGGCTTGGAGGCCGGGAGCGTTTTACTCCAGGAAGCTCAGCAAGTCTGAACAGAACTACACCATCTGGGACAGGGAGTTGCTGGCCATTCATGCAGCATTCAAAGCGTGGAGGCACTTCCTGATCGGCGCCAAGCACACGGTGCAGGTCTGCACGGACCACAAGAATCTGGAGCACTGGCGCACGGCACAGTTCCTGAACCAGAGGCAGATACGTTGGGCTGAGTTCTTTGCGAACTTCGACTTCCGAATAGAGTATGTCCCGGGGGACACCAACATCATGGCGGATGCTCTCTCCCGTAAGCCACAGTATCTGGAGGAGGCAACGCCAGCGGCCGCCATGCACATCTTCGCACCGACAGTGTGGGCGTGCGCTGCTGCAACAGTTGACCTGGAGGCGGTGCGACGAGCGTTGCAGGATGACTCCTTCGCGCAAGCAAAGATGGCAGAGGTGCGCAAGGGCACGGCAGCGACCGACGAGTTCCAGCTGCGAGATGGATTGCTCATCCGTAAAGGGGCCATCTACGTGCCGGGAGACGAACTTCGCGCCAAGGTACTGCAGCAGCTGCACGACGCGCCCACTGCCGGGCACTTTGGCAAGGAGAAGACGGTGGAATTAGTCGCCAGAGACTTCTGGTGGCCCGGAATGAGAGGGGAAGTCGCGGACTACGTGGCGAGGTGTGACACCTGCCAGAGGGCCAAACCAGTGCACAGACCGCCGGCCGGACTGCTGGAACCGCTGCAAACTCCGTTCGAACCATGGGAGAGAGTGGCCCTGGACTTTGTCACGGATCTGCCCAGCTCGAGGGGCAAGACGGCAGTGCTAGTGGTGGTGGACATGTTCACCAAAATGGCCCACTTCATTCCGTGCGCAAAGGTGGCCACAGCGGAACAGACCGCCAAACTGTTCATAGACCACGTGTTCAGGGTTCACGGTCTGCCACGGTCTATCCTGTCCGACCGGGGGCGACAGTTCATCTCGAACTTCTGGCAGAAGCTGATGGGTTTCCTGAACGTCAATATCAACCTAGCGTCGGCAAGACACCCGCAGACCAACGGACAAGCGGAGCGAGTCAACGCCATCATGCAGCAGTACCTGAGATGCTACGCAAATCAGCAGCCGGCAACATGGGTGGACTACCTGCCGCTCGCTGAGTTCGCCTACAACAACACGAAGCACGTGTCCATGGGGGTGACACCGTTCTTCGCCAACAACGGGAGGCATCCCAGAACCTTCCCGGGATTAGAGAGACTGGGGAAGGGGGAGCCACAGGCAGCGGAAGCCTTAGCGTCAGAGTTGCAGGAGGTTCACGAACAGCTTCGGAGGCAGTTAGAACTAGCAAAGCACGCATACAAACTGCAGGCTGACAAGCACAGAAGGGTTGGGGAAGACATACAGGTGGGAGACTGGGTTTGGTTAGCAGCCCAGGCGGTGCCGGCCAGATCGTTAGCGAAGAAGAAGCTCGGACATAAGCAGCTAGGCCCTTACCAAGTCGAGGCACAGGTCAATCCAGTGGCCTTCCGGTTGACACTTCCGGAGGGATCCAGAATGCACCCAGTGTTCCATAGATCAGTGCTCACGCCCTACAAAGCACCTCACAGATTTCAGGAGCCGGGCACGGCACCAGACCCGCTCAGGGAGACGCCCCCAAGGAGGGGGTCGCCAAGGGGGGAACCCATCAACGAGGTCACAGAGATTTTAGACTCGAGATGGGGGGAAGAGGGTGTAGAATATTTTCTCGCCAGAGAAGGTACCCCGGCCAGCGCCAACAGTTGGGTGCCGGACTATGCCTTGGACGAGCCTCTTCTCAAGGACGAGTTTCATGCCCTTTTCCCACACAGGCCCATGCCAGCCGAGTATTTCGACGACTGGCTTTTCACACCCACATTTTCAGCCAGCACATTCCAGGGGTTCACCTCGGACGAGGAACCGGCACTAGAAACACGTTCCCCGGAGGGATCACCCTCGGGGTCGGCCTCAGACCGTTCCTATTGGTGGGACGATCGACCAGAGGAGCAGTGGCGCAGGAAGTGGCTGGGGGGTCCTTGGCAGGCAACGTCCCCGGAGGAGACCGGGGGAGAGACGGACATGGACGTGTTGGGGGAGGACCTTGGGTTCGAGCACGGCGGCAAAGAGATGGAAGCAGAGGAAATCGAGGTCGGCGAGAGCACGGAGGACGAGCCGAACTTATCCGGCTGGATGCACGCCACGGGGGACGAACTGTATCCGGCACTCACCCCCACAACGACGGAGCACCCACACCTGAAGGAGGGGAGGGGGGAAGAGGGGGCTTCGAGGGGGGGATGGATGTCAGGGGTTCAGGAGCAGAGGCAAGGGCAAGGGAGGAAACAGAGAGCGAGGGGGAGGAGGCAGAAGAAAAGATGAGTGATGACGACGACCCGAGATCTCCGCGTCTTTCCAGTGAATCAGAAGATTCACAGAAAGGAGCACCAGTGGCCAGGGCAAGGGGGGAGCCTAGGGGGACACCCCAGGAAGATAGAGCCAGAGGGGACTCAGAGGGGAGCAGTTGGAAATCGGGACCAGCGTCACCGCCAGAGAGCAGGGAAGAGGAAGGGCGCCAGGGATCAAGCGCTGGCAGCTCACAACAGGGGGGAGGGCACGAGTCAGGAGTGGCCACACCTCCATCGGGGAGCGAAGAAACGGTCAGACGGAAGGTGGAAGGTTGGGCGCGCGCGCCAAGTTCAAATGCACAGGAAGGTGGCGCAGTAGGCAGCCCGGAAAGGGAGCCAGGTCCTAAAGCCCGCCGAAAGGAGGGAGAAGAGTCAGGGGGGTCAGCGTCAGCGTCAGAGGAATCCCGGAAGGAAGAGACCCCGGGGGGCAGAGGGACCCAGAGAAGAACAGTCAGGCGGAAAAGGTGGAGCAGGGCTAGGATATTAAGTTGGTGTACAAGGGGCGGAGACTCAGACGGAGCTTCGCCGATCTAACCATTAGACGTAGGGTTGCACGCAGCAGCTTGAGAATGGAAACTGTAACTCAATAAAGACTTTTATTTAATGATCGCTGGCTAGCGTGATCCTCTGTGAGCTAGGATCTGGAAGCAACTCTGACAATAACGCTCTTTAAAATTGGTGTTTTTGGGGTTGGAATGCACATTCAACCAAAAATAGCAGAGTGAAATGTTTGTTTTCAGCCCAAATCAAGCATAGGTGCTTTGGTTCCATCTCAATAGAAAGAGGACATATAACCTTGGAATCGTTCTTTCAGTGTTCATTCACCCACAAATAGCAAAGCGAAGTGTAATAAGCCTAAAGGACGCAAAGCAGGTTGTTTTGGGCTCCAACTACATAGAAAGGAAAATCTTGGATTTCGCTTATTTCAAGTCGTGTTCTATGGTGTTAATGCACATTGACCCAAAAATCGCAAAGTGTATGTAATGAGAGCAAAATACCAAAAGACCGTCTTTGCGCTTCCATATGTGTAGAAAGAAGACGAATAAGCTTTGATTGGGCTTATTTCAATTCGCATGGTGTTTTTTGAGTGTGCACCAGAATCATCCCCAAACAAAGCAAAAAGCTGTTTTGGGTTCCAACTAAAAAAAAAGAAGATGATCAAGCTCTGTTTGGGCTTATTTCAAACTCGTGTTTTTGGGGTTAGAATGCACATTCACCCCAAAATCGCAGAAATGTTTGTTAGCCCAAATCAAGCATAGGGGTTTTGATTCCATCTCAACTGAAAGAGGACGAATAAGCTTTGATTGTTTTTTCGGTGTTCATTCTCGGACAAATAGCAAAGCAAAGTGTAATGTCAAAGCAAAATAGATTGTTTTGGGTTCCTACATAGAAAGAAGAATCTTGGATTTCGCTTATTTCGTCGTGCTCTATGGACCCCATAAATAGCAAAGTGTATGTAATGAGACCAAACTAACAAAACAACGTCTTTTTGCTTCCATATGCGTAGAAAGAAGACAAGCTTTGCTTGGGCTTATTTCAATTCGCATGGTGTTTTTTGGGTGTGCATCAGAATCACTCCTAACAGAAGCAAAACAGTGTTTTGGGTTCCATCTACATAAAAAGAAGATAATAACGCTCTTTAAAATTGGTGTTTTTGGGGTTGGAATGCACATTCAACCAAAAATAGCAGAGTGAAATGTTTGTTTTCAGCCCAAATCAAGCATAGGTGCTTTGGTTCCATCTCAATAGAAAGAGGACATATGTCAGAGCTGCTTCCAGATCCTAGCTCACAGAGGATCACGCTAGCCAGCGATCATTAAATAAAAGTCTTTATTGAGTTACAGTTTCCATTCTCAAGCTGCTGCGTGCAACTCTACGTCTCATGGTTAGATCGGCGAAGCTCCATCTGAGTCTCCGCCCCTTGTACACCAACTTAATATCCTAGCCTTGCTCCACCTTTTCCGCCTGACTGTTTTTCTCTGGGTCCCTCTGCCCCCCGGGGTCTCTTCCTTCCGGGATTCCTCTGACGCTGACGCTGACCCCCCTGACTCTTCTCCCTCCTTTCGGCGGGCTTTAGGACCTGGCTCCCTTTCCGGGCTGCCTACTGCGCCACCTTCCTGTGCATTTGAACTTGGCACGCGCGCCCAACCTTCCACCTTCCGTCTGACCGTTTCTTCGCTCCCCGATGGAGGTGTGGCCACTCCTGACTCGTGCCCTCCCCCCTGTTGTGAGCTGCCAGCGCTTGATCCCTGGCGCCCTTCCTCTTCCCTGCTCTCTGGCGGTGACGCTGGTCCTGATTTCCAACTGCTCCCCTCTGAGTCCCCTCTGGCTCTATCTTCCTGGGGTGTCCCCCTAGGCTCCCCCCTTGCCCTGGCCACTGGTGCTCCTTTCTGTGAATCTTCTGATTCACTGGAAAGACTCGGAGATCTCGGGTCGTCGTCATCACTCATCTTTTCTTCTGCCTCCTCTCCCTCGCTCTCTGTTTCCTCCCTTGCCCTTGCCTCTGCTCCTGAACCCCTGACAACATATAACCTTGGAATCGATCTTTCAGTGTTCATTCACCCACAAATAGCAAAGCGAAGTGTAATAAGCCTAAAGGACGCAAAACAGGTTGTTTTGGGCTCCAACTACATAGAAAGGAAAATCTTGGATTTCGCTTATTTCAAGTGGTGTTCTATGGTGTTAATGCACATTGACCCAAAAATCGCAAAGTGTATGTAATGAGAGCAAAATACCAAAACACCGTCTTTGCGCTTCCATGTAGAAAGAAGACGAATAAGCTTTGATTGGGCTTATTTCAATTCGCATGGTGTTTTTTGAGTGTGCACCAGAATCATCCCCAAACAAAGCAAAAAGCTCTTTTGGGTTCCAACTAAAAAAAAAGAAGATGATCAAGCTCTGTTTGGGCTTATTTCAAACTCGTGTTTTGGGGGTTAGAATGCACATTCACCCAAAAATCGCAGGAATGTTTGTTAGCCCAAATCAAGCATAGGGGTTTTGGTTCCATCAATAGATAGAGGACATAAGCTTGGATTGTTCTTTCAGTGTTCATTCACCCACAAATAGCAAAGCGAAGTGTAATAAGCCTAAACGACGCAAAACAGGTTGTTTTGGGCTCCAACTACAAAGGAAAAGCTTGGATTTCGGTTATTTCAATTCGTGTTCTATGGTGTTAATGCACTTTGACCCAAAAATCGCAAAGTGTATGTAATGAGAGCAAAATACCAAAACACCGTCTTTGCGCTTCCATATGTGTAGAAAGAAGACGAATAAGCTTTGATTGGGCTTATTTCAATTCGCATGGTGTTTTTTGGGTGTGCATCAGAATCACGCCTAACAGAAGCAAAACGGAATTTTGGGTTCCATCTACATAAAAAGAAGATAATAACGCTCTTTAAAATTGGTGTTTTTGGGGTTGGAATGCACATTCAACCAAAAATAGCAGAGTGAAATGTTTGTTTTCAGCCCAAATCAAGCATAGGTGCTTTGGTTCCATCTCAATAGAAAGAGGACATATAACCTTGGAATCGTTCTTTCAGTGTTCATTCACCCACAAATAGCAAAGCGAAGTGTAATAAGCCTAAAGGACGTAAAACAGGTTGTTTGGGGCTCCAACTACATAGAAAGGAAAATCTTGGATTTCGCTTATTTCAAGTCGTGTTCTATGGTGTTAATGCACATTGACCCAAAAATCGCAAAGTGTATGTAATGAGAGCAAAATACCAAAACACCGTCTTTGCGCTTCCATATATGGAGAAAGAAGACGAATAAGCTTTGATTGGGCTTATTTCAATTCGCATGGTGTTTTTTGAGTGTGCACCAGAATCATCCCCAAACAAAGCAAAAAGCTGTTTTGGGTTCCAACTAAAAAAAAAAGAAGATGATCAAGCTCTGTTTGGGCTTATTTCAAACTCGTGTTTTGGGGGTTAGAATGCACATTCACCCCAAAATCGCAGGAATGTTTGTTAGCCCAAATCAAGCATAGGGGTTTTGATTCCATCTCAATTGAAAGAGGACGAATAAGCTTTGATTGTTCTTTCGGTGTTCCTTCTCGGACAAATAGCAAAGCAAAGTGTAATGTCAAAACAAAGCAAAACAGGTTGTTTTGGGTTCCTACATAGAAAGAAGAATCTTGGATTTCGCTTATTTCGTCGTGTTCTATGGACCCCATAAATAGCAAAGTGTATGTAATGAGACCAAACTAACAAAACAACGTCTTTTCGCTTCCATATGCGTAGAAAGAAGACAAAGAAGCTTTGCTTGGGCTTATTTCAATTCGCATGGTGTTTTTTGGGTGTGCATCAGAATCACGCCTAACAGAAGCAAAACGGTGTTTTGGGTTCCATCTACGTAAAAAGAAGTTAATAACTGTCAGAGCTGCTTCCAGATCCTAGCTCACAGAGGATCACGCTAGCCAGCGATCATTAAATAAAAGTCTTTATTGAGTTACAGTTTCCATTCTCAAGCTGCTGCGTGCAACTCTACGTCTCATGGTTAGATCGGCGAAGCTCCATCTGAGTCTCCGCCCCCTGTACACCAGTTTAAGATTCTAGCCTTACTCCACCTCTTCCGTCTCTCCTTTCTCCTCTGGGTCCTGCTACCCCCCGGGGTCCCTTCCTTCCTGGATTCTTCTGACGCTGACGTTGACCCCCCTGACTCCTCCCCGTCTTTTCGGCGGGCTTTGGGACCTGGCTCCCTATCCGGGCTGCCAACTGCACCGCCCTCCTGTACATTTGAACTTGGCGCGCGCGCCCAGCCTTCAACCTTCCTCTCGACCGTTTCCTCGCTCCCCGATGGAGGCGTGGCCAATCCTGACTCATGTCCTCCCACTGGCAGTGCGCCGCCTGATCCCGATGCCTGGGACTCCTCCCCCCTACTGCACTCTGGTGTGGACGCTGGTCCTGATTTCCAACTGCTTCTCTCTGAGTCCCCTCTGGCCCCTTCTTCCTGGGGTGTCCCCCTCGGCACCCCCCTTGCTCTGACCATGGGAGCCCCTTTCTGTGAATCTTCTGATTCGCTGGAAAGACTCAGAGACCTCGGACCGCTGTCATCGCTAACATTACCTTCGGACTCCTCCCCCTCGCTCTCTATTTCCTCCCTTTCCTGTGCCTCTGCTCCTGAACCCCTGACATCCATCCCCCCCTCGAAGCCCCCCCTTCCCCCCTCCCCTCCTTCAGGTGTGGGTACTGGGTGCTCCGTCGTTGTGGGGGTGAGTGCCGGATACAGTTCGTCCCCCGTGGCGTGCATCCAGCCGGATAAGTCCGGCTCGTCCTCCGTGCTCTCGCCGACCTCGATTTCCTCTGCTTCCATCTCTTTGCCGCCGTGCTCGAACCCAAGGTCCTCCCCCAACACGTCCATGTCCGTCTCTCCCCCGGTCTCCTCCGGGGACGTTGCCTGCCAAGGACCCCCCAGCCACTTCCTGCGCCACTGCTCCTCTGGTCGATCGTCCCACCAATAGGAACGGTCTGAGGCCGACCCCGAGGGTGATCCCTCCGGGGAACGTGTTTCTAGTGCCGGTTCCTCGTCCGAGGTGAACCCCTGGAATGTGCTGGCTGAAAATGTGGGTGTGAAAAGCCAGTCGTCGAAATACTCGGCTGGCATGGGCCTGTGTGGGAAAAGGGCATGAAACTCGTCCTTGAGAAGAGGTTCGTCCAAGGCATAGTCCGGCACCCAACTGTTGGCGCTGGCCGGGGTACCTTCTCTGGCGAGAAAATTTTCTACACCCTCTTCCCCCCATCTCGAGTCTAAAATCTCTGTGACCTCGTTGATGGGTTCCCCCCTTGGCGACCCCTCCTTGGGGGCGTCTCCCTGAGCGGGTCTGGTGCCGTGCCCGGCTCCTGAAATCTGTGAGGTGCTTTGTAGGGCGTGAGCACTGATCTATGGAACACTGGGTGCATTCTGGATCCCTCCGGAAGTGTCAACCGGAAGGCCACTGGATTGACCTGTGCCTCGACTTGGTAAGGGCCTAGCTGCTTATGTCCGAGCTTCTTCTTCGCTAACGATCTGGCCGGCACCGCCTGGGCTGCTAACCAAACCCAGTCTCCCACCTGTATGTCTTCCCCAACCCTTCTGTGCTTGTCAGCCTGCAGTTTGTATGCGTGCTTTGCTAGTTCTAACTGCCTCCGAAGCTGTTCGTGAACCTCCTGCAACTCTGACGCTAAGGCTTCCGCTGCCTGTGGCTCCCCCTCCCCCAGTCTCTCTAATCCCGGGAAGGTTCTGGGATGCCTCCCGTTGTTGGCGAAGAACGGTGTCACCCCCGTGGACACGTGCTTCGTGTTGTTGTAGGCGAACTCAGCGAGCGGCAGGTAGTCCACCCATGTTGCCGGCTGCTGATTTGCGTAGCATCTCAGGTACTGCTGCATGATGGCGTTGACTCGCTCCGCTTGTCCGTTGGTCTGCGGGTGTCTTGCCGACGCTAGGTTGATCTTGACGTTCAGGAAACCCATCAGCTTCTGCCAGAAGTTCGAGATGAACTGTCGCCCCCGGTCGGACAGGATAGACCGTGGCAGACCGTGAACCCTGAACACGTGGTCTATGAACAGTTTGGCGGTCTGTTCCGCCGTGGCCACCTTTGCGCACGGAATGAAGTGGGCCATTTTGGTGAACATGTCCACCACCACTAGCACTGCCGTCTTGCCCCTCGAGCTGGGCAGATCCATGACAAAGTCCAGGGCCACTCTCTCCCATGGTTCGAACGGAGTTTGCAGCGGTTCCAGCAGTCCGGCCGGCGGTCTGTGCACTGGTTTCGCCCTCTGGCAGGTGTCACACCTCGCCACGTAGTCCGCGACTTCCCCTCTCATTCCGGGCCACCAGAAGTCTCTGGCGACTAATTCCACCGTCTTCTCCTTGCCAAAGTGCCCGGCAGTGGGCGCGTCGTGCAGCTGCTGCAGTACCTTGGCGCGAAGTTCGTCTCCCGGCACGTAGATGGCCCCTTTACGGATGAGCAATCCATCTCGCAGCTGGAACTCGTCGGTCGCTGCCGTGCCCTTGCGCACCTCTGCCATCTTTGCTTGCGCGAAGGAGTCATCCTGCAACGCTCGTCGCACCGCCTCCAGGTCAACTGTTGCAGCAGCGCACGCCCACACTGTCGGTGCGAAGATGTGCATGGCGGCCGCTGGCGTTGCCTCCTCCAGATACTGTGGCTTATGGGAGAGAGCATCCGCCATGATGTTGGTGTCCCCCGGGACATACTCTATTCGGAAGTCGAAGTTCGCAAAGAACTCAGCCCAACGTATCTGCCTCTGGTTCAGGAACTGTGCCGTGCGCCAGTGCTCCAGATTCTTGTGGTCCGTGCAGACCTGCACCGTGTGCTTGGCGCCGATCAGGAAGTGCCTCCACGCTTTGAATGCTGCATGAATGGCCAGCAACTCCCTGTCCCAGATGGTGTAGTTCTGTTCAGACTTGCTGAGCTTCCTGGAGTAAAACGCTCCCGGCCTCCAAGCCCCCTGCGGGTCTTTCTGCAGCAGGACTGCTCCCACGGCTCTGTCCGAAGCGTCTGTCTCCACCCTCATCGGCCTGCTGGGGTTGACATGAAGCAGCTGCTCTTCCGACGCGAAGAGACGCTTGAGTGCCTGAAAGGACTGCTCCGCCTGCTCTGTCCAGATGAACTTCTTTTTCTTGGAGCTGAGCGTGTCCGTGATGGCCGCTGTCTGCATGGCAAAGCCTTTGATAAACTTGCGATAGAAGTTCGCGAAGCCGACAAACCGTTGGACCTCCTTCCGGTTGCGTGGGCTTTTCCAATCCAACACTGCTCGAACCTTGGCGCTGTCCATGGCGAGCCCCTTGTCAGACAACTTGTAGCCCAGGAAATCCACCTCGGTCACGTCGAATTGGCACTTCTCCAGCTTGCCGTAAAGCCTATGTTGCTGTAGCCTGCTCAGCACTTCCTTGACGTGTCTGTCATGCTCCTGCTGCGATTCCGAAAAGATCAGGATGTCATCCAAGAAACAGACGCACGTCTTGTAGAGGAGCCCCGCCAACACGTGATGCATGAAAGCTTGAAAAACGTGGGAGCCATTTTGCAATCCAAAAGGCATAACTCTATATTCGTAGGTGCCCAGGGGCGGGAACATGGCTGTCTTCCACTCATCTCCTTCCCGCATGCGAATGAGGTTGTACGCCCCTCGCAGGTCCAACTTGGTGAACACGCTGCCCTTCCGTACCTTTGCGAGGAGGTCGTCGATTCGGGGCATGGGGAAGTCCGATGGCTTGGTCACACTGTTCAAAATGCGATAGTCCACTACAAGTCTTTTTTGGGGCGTGTCCCGCTTCTTAACAAAGAATACCGGACTGCCCCCCGCTGCCTTGGACTCTCGGATGAAACCGCGCTCCAAATTATGATCTATGAACTCTTTGAGTTCCTGCAGTTCGTCCTCAGACATGGAATACAGCTTCCCTTTGGGCAGCGCCGCCCCCGGCAGCAGGTCAATTTTGCAGTCATATGGTCTGTGGGGGGGTAGCCTGTCTGCCTCCTTCTCGCAGAAAACCTCCAAAAATTCTGCGTACTTGTGGGGAACCGCTTGCAGCGTGCCTAGCTGCAGCTGTGACTCCTCTTCCTCTCCTTCCTGCCGGGGCACGATGCAGTGTTCAGCGCAAAAGGAAGAGCCGAAGGTCAGCTGCCTCTGGTACCAAGCCAGCGTCGGGCTGTGCTTGTCCAGCCAACTCATGCCCAATACAATGGGCGTGTCCGATAGTTGAGTGACATTGAAGCTGATGATTTCCCTGTGATTCCCAAGTCGCATCACCATTGGTGGCGTCTGCTTCACCACTTGCCCCCCTAGCAGCTCCCTGCCATCCACCGTGACAACCTGCAGGGGCAGCGTGGCAGGCAGCAACTGTACGGCGTGCCGGTCGACAAAGTCCTGCCCTATAAAGTCCGCATTGCTTCCGGAGTCAATGGTGATTGGCACGTCCATGGTGATTCCATTGGGCAGCTGGAGCGACGCGGTGAGCCTCACTACCGGTTTGGGCGGGAGGGGGTCCATGGGCTGTAAAATCTCTGGGGACTGCTTCACTGACACGTCTGGCTGGGCCCCAGTGCCTCTTTCTCCAGCCAGACTCCGTCGTTTCCCTGCTGTGGTTCTCCTTGCTGCGTTGCTGCAGTTACCATTGCTGAGGCTGCAGTGTGCTTGTGGAGCCTCTGGGGACACTCTTTCGCCATATGCTGTGGATCATCGCAGATGTAACACTTCCTGTTCCCTCTAGGAGGCTTCGCTTTCACTGCTGCCGGTGCTAGGGCTCTGGCTGCTGACTGAGCCCTTGCACCTCCAACCTCCATAGGTTCCGCTCCTCCTCCTGGCGGAGGCGTGGATTGCGCACGCGCTGCTTCTCTGGGAAGGAAGGAGGAGCCCCTGGCTGGTTCGCGCCCTCCACGCCCTTCGTCCCTGCTCCACGGACGTTCTTCCAGCCGCACCCCCACCGCCAGCGCCCTCTGAACTATCTCCTGCGTGGTCCGGGGTCTCTCCCCCCTCGCAATTTCATCTTTAACCGAGCCGTGCAATCCCTCCCAAAACAGGTCTCTTACAGGAGCCGAATCTCTGTCCCATTCCAGAGCACTGACCAAAGCGAAAAAGCGGGCATGGTACTGCCTTACGCTGGCCCTCCCTTGCTTCAGTCCATGTATCTCCTGCCGAGCAAGATCCACGTCAATGCTTGATAAAAAGCACCCATCCATCGCTTTAATAAAGGCATCCGCATTTTGGAGCGCCGGATCCTTATCTCTCCACAAATTGCGCAGCCATGCTTTAGCATCTCCACGCAAATGGGACATGATGAATCCCACCTTCTCTTGCTCATCTCTAAAGTCTTTGTTCAGCAGTTGCAGTGCACACATTACATCTGCTCTAAAGTTGGGGTACTGTTGCAAATTCCCATCGAAGTGAGAGACCAGACCGCCTGTTCGTCTCCCCAACCCAATCCCCTCCGGTTTGGGTGTCAGTTTCCCTTGCTTCGTAAGCACTTCCAACCTGACCTGGAGATCCCTGTAGGCGGCAGCTGCGTCCTCCTCTCTCTTCCTGGATGCAAGAGCCTCGGCATTCAGTCGTGACACTGCTTCTCTGAGTTCCGCTATCTGCTGTTCGGCCGTCATATTGTCTGCCGTTCGTGAGCTCGCTAGTAGGCACCCGCTTTCTCTCCTCTCCGCGAGGCCGTAGATGCCCACAATTTAAGGGATGGAGCTTACTGTCAGAGCTGCTTCCAGATCCTAGCTCACAGAGGATCACGCTAGCCAGCGATCATTAAACAAAAGTCTTTATTGAGTTACAGTTTCCATTCTCAAGCTGCTGTGTGCAACTCTACGTCTCATGGTTAGATCGGCGAAGCTCCATCTGAGTCTCCGCCCCCTGTACACCAATTTAAGATTCTAGCCTTACTCCACCTCTTCCGTCTCTCCTTTCTCCTCTGGGTCCTGCTACCCCCCGGGGTCCCTTCCTTCCTGGATTCTTCTGACGCTGACGTTGACCCCCCTGACTCCTCCCCGTCTTTTCGGCGGGCTTTGGGACCTGGCTCCCTATCCGGGCTGCCAACTGCACCGCCCTCCTGTACATTTGAACTTGGCGCGCGCGCCCAGCCTTCAACCTTCCTCTCGACCGTTTCCTCGCTCCCCGATGGAGGCGTGGCCAATCCTGACTCATGTCCTCCCACTGGCAGTGCGCCGCCTGATCCCGATGCCTGGGACTCCTCCCCCCTACTGCACTCTGGTGTGGACGCTGGTCCTGATTTCCAACTGCTGCTCTCTGAGTCCCCTCTGGCCCCTTCTTCCTGGGGTGTCCCCCTAGGCACCCCCCTTGCTCTGACCATGGGAGCCCCTTTCTGTGAATCTTCCGATTCGCTGGAAAGACTCAGAGACCTCGGACCGCTGTCATCGCTAACATTACCTTCGGACTCCTCCCCCTCGCTCTCTATTTCCTCCCTTTCCTGTGCCTCTGCTCCTGAACCCCTGACAACCGTCTTTGCGCTTCCATATGTGTAGAAAGAAGACGAATAAGCTTTGATTGGGCTTATTTCAATTCGAATGGTGTTTTTTGAGTGTGCACCAGAATCATCCCCAAACAAAGCAAAAAGCTGTTTTGGGTTCCAACTAAAAAAAAAGATGATCAAGCTCTGTTTGGGCTTATTTCAAACTCTTGTTTTGGGGGTTAGAATGCACATTCACCCAAAAATCGCAGGAATGTTTGTTAGCCCAAATCAAGCATAGGGGTTTTGGTTCCATCAATAGATAGAGGACATATAAGCTTGGATTGTTCTTTCAGTGTTCATTCACCCACAAATAGCAAAGCGAAGTGTAATAAGCCTAAACGACGCAAAACAGGTTGTTTTGGGCTCCAACTACAAAGGAAAAGCTTGGACTTCGGTTATTTCAAGTCGTGTTCTATGGTGTTAATGCACATTGACCCAAAAATCGCAAAGTGTATGTAATGAGAGCAAAATACCAAAACACCGTCTTTGCGCTTCCATATATGTAGAAAGAAGACGAATAAGCTTTCATTGGGCTTATTTCAATTCGCATGGTGTTTTTTGAGTGTGCACCAGAATCATCCCCAAACAAAGCAAAAAGCTGTTTTGGGTTCTGTCAGGGGTTCAGGAGCAGAGGCACAGGAAAGGGAGGAAATAGAGAGCGAGGGGGAGGAGTCCGAAGGAAATGTTAGCGATGACAGCGGTCCGAGGTCTCTGAGTCTTTCCAGCGAATCGGAAGATTCACAGAAAGGGGCTCCCATGGTCAGAGCAAGGGGGGTGCCTAGGGGGACACCCCAGGAAGAAGGGGCCAGAGGGGACTCAGAGAGCAGCAGTTGGAAATCAGGACCAGCGTCCACACCAGAGTGCAGTAGGGGGGAGGAGTCCCAGGCATCGGGATCAGGCGGCGCACTGCCAGTGGGAGGACATGAGTCAGGATTGGCCACGCCTCCATCGGGGAGCGAGGAAACGGTCGAGAGGAAGGTTGAAGGCTGGGCGCGCGCGCCAAGTTCAAATGTACAGGAGGGCGGCGCAGTTGGCAGCCCGGATAGGGAGCCAGGTCCCAAAGCCCGCCGAAAAGAGGGGGAGGAGTCAGGGGGGTCAACGTCAGCGTCAGAAGAATCCAGGAAGGAAGGGACCCCAGGGGGTAGCAGGACCCAGAGGAGAAAGGAGAGACGGAAGAGGTGGAGTAAGGCTAGAATCTTAAACTGGTGTACAGGGGGCGGAGACTCAGATGGAGCTTCGCCGATCTAACCCCGAGACGTAGAGCTGGGGCGCTGCGGCTTGGAAATGGAAACTGTACTTCAATAAAGACTTTTGTACATTACTGCCGGCTAGCGTTGGTCCTCTGTGAGCTGGGACCTGGAGCCAGCTCTGACAGTAAGCTCCATCTCTAAAAGTTTTGCACCAAAAACCTCGTAACATGAGTGGACGCAGCGAGGGAAGAAGATTGGTGCTTCGCGAGCTCACAAAAGTCAGGCAAGATGACTACAGAACAGCAACTAGCAGCCCTGCAAGATGCAGTGACACAACTCAACGCGGAGGTACTCGCATCCAGGAAAAGGGAAGAGGAAGCGGCTGCCGCCTGCAGGGATCTCCAAGCCAGGTTGGAAGTGCTTGCTAAGCAGGGGCAACCGGGACTCAAATCAGAGGGGATTGGGCTGGGGAAAAGAGGAGGCAGCCTGGTATCTCATTTCGATGGGAATTTGCAGCAGTACCCTAACTTCCGAGCAGACGTGCTGTTTGCGCTGGAACTGCTGGATAAAGACTTTAGAGATGAGCAAGAGAAGGTGGGGTTTATCTTGTCCCATTTGCATGGGGAAGCTAAAGCGTGGCTGCGCAATCTGTGGAGAGATATGGATCCGGCGCTCCAAAATGCGGATGCATTCATTAAAGCGATGGATTCGTGTTTTTTATCAAATATAGACATTGATATCGCCAGAAAAGACATACATGGGCTCAAACAAGGCAGAGCCAGTGTAAGGCAGTACCATTCCCGCTTTTTTGCATTAGTCCATGCGCTGGGATGGGAGAAGGATTCTGCCCCAGCCAGAGACCTTTTTTGGGAAGGCTTGAATGCAAATGTGAAAGATGAGATTGCAAGGGGGGAGAGACCAAAGAGCACTCAGGAGGTTGTCCAGCGGGCGCTGCAAATTGGGGTGCGTCTGGAAGAACGTCCATGGAACAGAGAAGAAGGACGTTGGGGACGTACGCCAGTGAGAGCACCTCCCCTCTTTCCCAAGGATGCAGCGCGTGCGCAATCCACACCTCCGCAGGGAGGGGGAGAGGAACCGATGGAGATTGGAGGCGCCAGGGCTCAGTCAGCAACCAGAGCCCTAACACCGGGAGCAGTCAAAGCGAAGCCTCCTAGAGGGAACAGGAAGTGCTACATCTGCGACAGTGCTCAGCACATGGCGAAAGAGGGTCCCCAGAGGCTCCACAAGCACACTGCAGCCTCAGCAACTGTAACAGCCGCAACTCAGCAGAGAGAACCACAGCAGGGAAACGACAGAGTCTGGCTGGAGGAAGAGGCACTGGGGCCCAGCCAGACAAGTCAATGAAGCCGTCCCCAGAGATTTTGCAGCCCACAGATCCCCTCCCGCCCAAACCAGTGGTGCAGCTCACAGCATCGCTCCAACTACCCAATGGACTCACTATGGAAGTGCCGATTACCATTGACTCTGGTAGTAACGCAGACTTCATAGGACTGGATTTCATTCAAGAGCACAACATAGCACTCCTGCCAGCCACGCTGCCTCTGAAGGTTGTCACGGTGGATGGCAGGGAATTGCTGGGGGGGCAGGTGGTGCAGCAAACGCCTCCGATGGTGATGCAAATTGGGAATCACCGAGAAGTCATCAGCTTCAATGTCACCCAACTGTCGGACACGCCTATAGTATTAGGCATGAGTTGGCTGCACAGGCACAGCCCAGCATTGGCGTGGTACCAGCGACAACTGACCTTCGGCTCCTCATACTGTGCGGAACATTGCATTCTGCCTAGCCCGGAAGGGGAAGAGGATGACCCGCAGCTACAATTAGGCACGCTGCAAGCAGTGCCACTCAAGTACGCAGCGTTTTTGGAGGTTTTCTGCGAGAAGGAAGCGGACAAGCTGCCTCCCCACAGGTCCTATGACTGCAAGATTGACCTCCTGCCAGGGGCGACGCTGCCAACCGGGAAACTGTATTCCATGTCTGAAGACGAGCTGCAGGAACTCAGGGAGTTCATAGACCTCAACTTGAAGCGCGGTTTCATCCAGGAGTCGAAGGCAGTGGGGGGCAGTCCTGTATTCTTTGTGAAGAAGAAGGACACGCCCCAAAAAAGGCTTGTGGTGGACTATAGAATTTTGAACTCGAAAACCAAGCCCACAGCCTTTCCCATGCCCAAGATAGATGACCTGCTCGCAACGGTGAGGAAAGGACGCGTTTTCACAAAGTTGGATCTGCGAGGGGCGTACAACCTGATTCGCATACGGGAGGGCGACGAATGGAAGACTGCCATTGTCAGAGCTGCTTCCAGATCCTAGCTCACAGAGGATCACGCTAGCCAGCGATCATTAAATAAAAGTCTTTATTGAGTTACAGTTTCCATTCTCAAGCTGCTGCGTGCAACTCTACGTCTCATGGTTAGATCGGCGAAGCCCCATCTGAGTCTCCGCCCCTTGTACACCAACTTAATATCCTAGCCTTGCTCCACCTTTTCCGCCTGACTGTTCTTCTCTGGGTCCCTCTGCCCCCCGGGGTCTCTTCCTTCCGGGATTCCTCTGACGCTGACGCTGACCCCCCTGACTCTTCTCCCTCCTTTCGGCGGGCTTTAGGACCTGGCTCCCTTTCCGGGCTGCCTACTGCGCCACCTTCCTGTGCATTTGAACTTGGCACGCGCGCCCAACCTTCCACCTTCCGTCTGACCGTTTCTTCGCTCCCCGATGGAGGTGTGGCCACTCCTGACTCGTGCCCTCCCCCCTGTTGTGAGCTGCCAGCGCTTGATCCCTGGCGCCCTTCCTCTTCCCTGCTCTCTGGCGGTGACGCTGGTCCTGATTTCCAACTGCTCCCCTCTGAGTCCCCTCTGGCTCTATCTTCCTGGGGTGTCCCCCTAGGCTCCCCCCTTGCCCTGGCCACTGGTGCTCCTTTCTGTGAATCTTCTGATTCACTGGAAAGACTCGGAGATCTCGGGTCGTCGTCATCACTCATCTTTTCTTCTGCCTCCTCTCCCTCGCTCTCTGTTTCCTCCCTTGCCCTTGCCTCTGCTCCTGAACCCCTGACATCCATCCCCCCCTCGAAGCCCCCTCTTCCCCCCTCCCCTCCTTCCGGTGCGGGATCTGGGTGCTGCCGTGTCAGGGGGACGAATGTCGGATACAGTTCGCTTCCCGTGGCGGGCCGCCATCCGAAGTCTTCCGGTTCTTCCTCCCTGCTCTCGTTGACGACGGTCACCTCCGCTTCCATCTCTGTGCCGCCGTGCTCGAAACCCGGGTCGTCCCCGAAAACGTCCATGTCCGTCTCTCCTTCGTTGCCTTCAGGAGACGTTGCTCGTCCTGGACCCTCCAGCCACCTTCTGCGGAACTGCTCCTCTGGTCGATCATCCCACCAATACGAGGGTTCTGAAGCAGATCCCGAGGGTGACCCCTCTGGGGAACGGGCGTCTCGTGTCGGTTCCTCGTCCGAGTCGAACCCCCGGAACGTGCTGGCTGAAAGCGTGGGCGTGAAAAGCCAGTCGTCGAAAAAGTCTGCTGGCATTGGCCTATGTGGGAAGAGGGCATGAAACTCTTCTTTGAGCAGAGGTTCGTCTAAAGCGTAGCCCGGCACCCAGCTGTTGGCACTGGCCGGGGTGCCCTCCTTGGCGAGAAGGTATTCTACCCCCTCTTCCCCCCATCTGGAGTCCAAAATCTCCGTGACTTCGTTGATGCGCTCCTCCTGTGCCACTCCCCCTTGCCCGGTTCTCTCTCGGAGCGGACCCGGTGCCGTTCCTGGTTCCTGAAACCTGTGAGGTGCCTTGTAGGGAGTGAGCACCGATCTGTGGAACACCGGATGCATTCTGGAACCCTCCGGAAGAGCCAGCCTGAAAGCCACCGGGTTGACCTGTTCGTCGACTTGGTAGGGCCCCAGTTGTTTATGCCCTAGTTTCTTCTTCGCCAACGACCTGGCCGGCACTGCGTGGGCTGCTAACCAGACCCAGTCTCCCACATGGATCTCTTCGCCAACCCTTCTGTGTTTGTCCGCTTGTACCTTGTATGCGTGTTTAGCCAGCTCCAGGTGCCGCCGCAGCTGATCGTGGACCTCCTGCAACTCCGACGCGAACGCATCTGCTGTCTGCGGCTCCCCCTCCCCCATTCTTTCCAGTCCCAGGAAGGTTCTAGGGTGCCTCCCGTTGTTGGCGAAGAACGGCGTGACCCCCGTGGACACGTGCTTCGTGTTGTTGTAGGCGAACTCGGCGAGAGGCAGGTAATCCACCCACGTCGCAGGCTGTTGATTCGCATAACATCTCAGGTACTGCTGCATGATGGCATTGACCCGCTCCGCTTGCCCGTTGGTCTGCGGGTGTCTAGCCGACGCCAGGTTGATCTTGACGTTCAGGAAGCCCATCAGCCTCTGCCAGAAGTTTGAGATGAACTGTCGCCCTCGGTCGGACAGAATAGACCGCGGCAGACCGTGAACCTTGAACACGTGGTCTATGAACAGTTTGGCGGTTTGTTCCGCCGTGGCCACCTTCGCACACGGAATGAAATGTGCCATCTTGGAGAACAAATCCACCACCACCAGCACATCCGTCTTGCCCCTCGAGCTGGGCAGATCCGTGACAAAGTCCAGGGCCACTCTCTCCCATGGCTCGAACGGAGTTTGCAGCGGTTCCAGCAGTCCGGCCGGCGGTCTGTGCACTGGTTTGGCCCTCTGGCAGGTGTCACACCTCGCCACGTAGTCCGCGACTTCCCCTCTCATTCCGGGCCACCAGAAGTCTCTGGCTACTAATTCCACCGTCTTCTCCTTGCCAAAGTGCCCGGCAGTGGGCGCGTCGTGCAGCTGCTGCAGTACCTTGGCGCGAAGTTCGTCTCCCGGCACGTAGATGGCCCCTTTACGGATGAGCAAACCATCTCGCAGCTGGAACTCGTCGGTCGCTGCCGTGCCCCTGTGCACCTCTGCCATCTTTGCTTGCGCGAAGGAGTCATCCTGCAACGCTCGTCGCACCGCATCCAGGTCAACTGTTGCCGCCGCGCACGCCCACACTGTCGGTGCGAAGATGTGCATGGCGGCCGCTGGCGTTGCCTCCTCCAGATACTGTGGCTTACGGGAGAGAGCATCTGCCATGATGTTGGTGTCCCCCGGGACATACTCTATTCGGAAGTCGAAATTCGCAAAGAACTCAGCCCAACGTATCTGCCTCTGGTTCAGGAACTGTGCCGTGCGCCAGTGCTCTAGATTCTTGTGGTCCGTGCAGACCTGCACCGTGTGCTTGGCGCCGATCAGGAAGTGCCTCCACGCTTTGAACGCTGCATGAATGGCCAGCAACTCCCTGTCCCAGATGGTGTAGTTCTGTTCGGACTTGCTGAGCTTCCTTGAGTAAAACGCTCCCGGCCTCCAAACCCCCTGCGGGTCTTTCTGCAGCAGGACTGCTCCCACGGCTCTGTCCGAAGCGTCTGTCTCCACCCTCATCGGCCTGCTGGGGTTGACATGAAGCAGCTGCTCTTCCGACGCGAAGAGACGTTTGAGTGCCTGAAAGGACTGCTCCGCCTGCTCTGTCCAGATGAACTTCTTTTTCTTGGAGCTGAGCGTGTCCGTGATGGCCGCTGTCTGCATCGCAAAGCCTTTGATAAACTTGCGATAGAAGTTCGCGAAGCCGACAAACCGTTGGACCTCCTTCCGGTTGCGTGGGCTTTTCCAATCCAACACTGCTCGGACCTTGGCGCTGTCCATGGCGAGCCCTTTATCAGACAACTTGTAGCCCAGGAAATCCACCTCGGTCACGTCGAATTGGCACTTCTCCAGCTTGGCGTAAAGCCTATGTTGCTGTAGCCTGCTCAGCACTTCCTTGACGTGTCTGTCATGCTCCTGCTGCGATTCCGAAAAGATCAGGATGTCATCCAAGAAACAGACGCACGTCTTGTAGAGGAGCCCCGCCAACACGTGATGCATGAAAGCTTGAAAAACGTGGGAGCCATTTTGCAATCCAAAAGGCATAACTCTATATTCGTAGGTGCCCAGGGGCGTGAACATGGCTGTCTTCCACTCATCTCCTTCCCGCATGCGAATGAGGTTGTACGCCCCTCGCAGGTCCAACTTGGTGAACACGCTGCCCTTCCGTACCTTTGCGAGGAGGTCGTCGATTCGGGGCATGGGGAAGTCCGATGGCTTGGTCACACTGTTCAAAATGCGATAGTCCACTACAAGTCTTTTTTGGGGCGTGTCCCGCTTCTTAACAAAGAATACCGGACTGCCCCCCGCTGCCTTGGACTCTCGGATGAAACCGCGCTCCAAATTATGATCTATGAACTCTTTGAGTTCCTGCAGTTCGTCCTCAGACATGGAATACAGCTTCCCTTTGGGCAGCGCCGCCCCCGGCAGCAGGTCAATTTCGCAGTCATATGGTCTGTGGGGGGGTAGCCTGTCTGCCTCCTTCTCGCAGAAAACCTCCAAAAATTCTGCGTACTTGTGGGGAACCGCTTGCAGCGTGCCTAGCTGCAGCTGTGACTCCTCTTCCTCTCCTTCCTGCCGGGGCACGATGCAGTGTTCAGCGCAAAAGGAAGAGCCGAAGGTCAGCTGCCTCTGGTACCAAGCCAGCGTCGGGCTGTGCTTGTCCAGCCAACTCATGCCCAATACAATGGGCGTGTCCGATAGTTGAGTGACATTGAAGCTGATGATTTCCCTGTGATTCCCAAGTCGCATCACCATTGGTGGCGTCTGCTTCACCACTTGCCCCCCTAGCAGCTCCCTGCCATCCACCGTGACAACCTGCAGGGGCAGCGTGGCAGGCAGCAACCGTATAGCGTGCCGGTCGACAAAGTCCTGCCCTATAAAGTCCGCATTGCTTCCGGAGTCAATGGTGATTGGCACGTCCATGGTGATTCCATTGGGCAGCTGGAGCGACGCGGTGAGCCTCACTACTGGTTTGGGCGGGAGGGGGTCCATGGGCTGTAAAATCTCTGGGGACTGCTTCACTGACACGTCTGGCTGGGCCCCAGTGCCTCTTTCTCCAGCCAGACTCCGTCGTTTCCCTGCTGTGGTTCTCCTTGCTGCGTTGCTGCAGTTACCATTGCTGAGGCTGCAGTGTGCTTGTGGAGCCTCTGGGGACACTCTTTCGCCATATGCTGTGGATCATCGCAGATGTAACACTTCCTGTTCCCTCTAGGAGGCTTCGCTTTCACTGCTGCCGGTGCTAGGGCTCTGGCTGCTGACTGAGCCCTTGCACCTCCAACCTCCATAGGTTCCGCTCCTCCTCCTGGCGGAGGCGTGGATTGCGCACGCGCTGCTTCTCTGGGAAGGAAGGAGGAGCCCCTGGCTGGTTCGCGCCCTCCACGCCCTTCGTCCCTGCTCCACGGACGTTCTTCCAGCCGCACCCCCACCGCCAGCGCCCTCTGAACGATCTCCTGCGTGGTCCGGGGTCTCTCCCCCCTCGCAATTTCATCTTTAACCGAGCCGTGCAATCCCTCCCAAAACAGGTCTCTTACAGGAGCCGAATCTCTGTCCCATTCCAGAGCACTGACCAAAGCGAAAAAGCGGGCATGGTACTGCCTTACGCTGGCCCTCCCTTGCTTCAGTCCATGTATCTGCTGCCGAGCAAGATCCACGTCAATGCTTGATAAAAAGCACCCATCCATCGCTTTAATAAAGGCATCCGCATTTTGGAGCGCCGGATCCTTATCTCTCCACAAATTGCGCAGCCATGCTTTAGCATCTCCATGCAAATGGGACATGATGAATCCCACCTTCTCTTGCTCATCTCTAAAGTCTTTGTTCAGCAGTTGCAGTGCACACATTACATCTGCTCTAAAGTTGGGGTACTGTTGCAAATTCCCATCGAAGTGAGAGACCAGACCGCCTGTTCGTCTCCCCAACCCAATCCCCTCCGGTTTGGGTGTCAGTTGCCCTTGCTTCGTAAGCACTTCCAACCTGACCTGGAGATCCCTGTAGGCGGCAGCTGCGTCCTCCTCTCTCTTCCTGGATGCAAGAGCCTCGGCATTCAGTCGTGACACTGCTTCTCTGAGTTCCGCTATCTGCTGTTCGGCCGTCATATTGTCTGCCGTTCGTGAGCTCGCTAGTAGGCACCCGCTTTCTCTCCTCTCCGCGAGGACGTAGATGCCCACAATCTGGAGATGGGGCTTACTGTCAGAGCTGCTTCCAGATCCTAGCTCACAGAGGATCACGCTAGCCAGCGATCATTAAATAAAAGTCTTTATTGAGTTACAGTTTCCATTCTCAAGCTGCTGCGTGCAACTCTACGTCTCATGGTTAGATCGGCGAAGCTCCATCTGAGTCTCCGCCCCTTGTACACCAACTTAATATCCTAGCCTTGCTCCACCTTTTCCGCCTGACTGTTCTTCTCTGGGTCCCTCTGCCCCCCGGGGTCTCTTCCTTCCGGGATTCCTCTGACGCTGACCCCCCTGACTCTTCTCCCTCCTTTCGGCGGGCTTTAGGACCTGGCTCCCTTTCCGGGCTGCCTACTGCGCCACCTTCCTGTGCATTTGAACTTGGCACGCGCGCCCAACCTTCCACCTTCCGTCTGACCGTTTCTTCGCTCCCCGATGGAGGTGTGGCCACTCCTGACTCGTGCCCTCCCCCCTGTTGTGAGCTGCCAGCGCTTGATCCCTGGCGCCCTTCCTCTTCCCTGCTCTCTGGCGGTGACGCTGGTCCTGATTTCCAACTGCTCCCCTCTGAGTCCCCTCTGGCTCTATCTTCCTGGGGTGTCCCCCTAGGCTCCCCCCTTGCCCTGGCCACTGGTGCTCCTTTCTGTGAATCTTCTGATTCACTGGAAAGACTCGGAGATCTCGGGTCGTCGTCATCACTCATCTTTTCTTCTGCCTCCTCTCCCTCGCTCTCTGTTTCCTCCCTTGCCCTTGCCTCTGCTCCTGAACCCCTGACAGCCATGTTCACGCCCCTGGGCACCTATGAATATAGAGTTATGCCCTTTGGATTACAAAATGGCTCCCACTGTTTTCAAGCCTTCATGCATCACGTATTGGCGGGTCTCCTCTACAAGAAATGCGTCTGCTTCCTGGACGACATCCTGATATTTTCAGAATCAGAGGAGACCCACGAGGGAGACGTCAAGGAAGTTCTGCAGAGACTGCAGGAGCACAGGCTGTACGCCAAGCTGGAGAAGTGCCAGTTCGACATGAAGGAGGTAGATTTCCTGGGCTACAAGTTGTCGGACAAGGGGCTCGCCATGGACAGCGCCAAGGTTCGCTCAGTGTTGGACTGGAAGAGCCCGCGCAATCGGAAGGAGGTCCAGCGGTTTGTCGGTTTCGCCAACTTTTACCGCAAGTTCATCAAGGGGTTCGCGATGCAGACGGCGGCCATTACCGACACGCTCAGCTCCAAGAAGAAGAAGTTCATCTGGACGGAGCAAGCGGAGCAGTCCTTTCAGAAACTCAAGCGTCTCTTCTCGTCCGAAGAGCAGCTACTGCATGTGAATCCCAGCAGACCGATGAGGGTTGAAACGGACGCCTCAGACAGAGCCGTGGGAGCAGTACTGTTGCAGCAAGACCCGCATGGGAACTGGAGACAGTGTGCCTTCTACTCCAGGAAGCTCAGCAAGTCAGAGCAGAACTACACCATCTGGCAGTAGTTCTAGCCGGCAGTAATGTACAAAAGTCTTTATTGAAGTAAAGTTTCCATTTTCAAGCCGCAGCGCCCCAGCTCTACGTCTAGGGGTTAGATCGGCGAAGCTCCATCTGAGTCTCCGCCCCCTGTACACCAGTTTAAGATTCTAGCCTTACTCCACCTCTTCCGTCTCTCCTTTCTCCTCTGGGTCCTGCTACCCCCCGGGGTCCCTTCCTTCCTGGATTCTTCTGACGCTGACGTTGACCCCCCTGACTCCTCCCCGTCTTTTCGGCGGGCTTTGGGACCTGGCTCCCTATCCGGGCTGCCAACTGCGCCGCCCTCCTGTACATTTGAACTTGGCGCGCGCGCCCAGCCTTCAACTTTCCTCTCGACCGTTTCCTCGCTCCCCGATGGAGGCGTGGCCAATCCTGACTCATGTCCTCCCACTGGCAGTGCGCCGCCTGATCCCGATGCCTTGGACTCCTCCCCCCTACTGCACTCTGGTGTGGACGCTGGTCCTGATTTCCAACTGCTGCTCTCTGAGTCCCCTCTGGCCCCTTCTTCCTGGGGTGTCCCCCTAGGCACCCCCCTTGCTCTGACCATGGGAGCCCCTTTCTGTGAATCTTCCGATTCGCTGGAAAGACTCAGAGACCTCGGACCGCTGTCATCGCTAACATTTCCTTCGGACTCCTCCCCCTCGCTCTCTATTTCCTCCCCTTCCTGTGCCTCTGCTCCTGAACCCCTGACAACATATAACCTTGGAATCGTTCTTTCAGTGTTCATTCACCCACAAATAGCAAAGCGAAGTGTAATAAGCCTAAAGGACGTAAAACAGGTTGTTTTGGGCTCCAACTACATAGAAAGGAAAATCTTGGATTTCGCTTATTTCAAGTCGTGTTCTATGGTGTTAATGCACATTGACCCAAAAATCGCAAAGTGTATGTAATGAGAGCAAAATACCAAAAGACCGTCTTTGCGCTTCCATATGTGTAGAAAGAAGACGAATAAGCTTTGATTGGGCTTATTTCAATTCGCATGGTGTTTTTTGAGTGTGACCAGAATCATCCCCAAACAAAGCAAAAAGCTGTTTTGGGTTCCAACTAAAAAAAAAGAAGATGATCAAGCTCTGATTGGGCTTATTTCAAACTCGTGTTTTGGGGGTTAGAATGCACATTCACCCCAAAATCGCAGAAATGTTTGTTAGCCCACATCAAGCATAGGGGTTTTGATTCCATCTCAATTGAAAGAGGACGAATAAGCTTTGATTGTTCTTTCGGTGTTCATTCTCGGACAAATAGCAAAGCAAAGTGTAATGTCAAAGCAAAACAGGTTGTTTTGGGTTCCTACATAGAAAGAAGAATCTTGGATTTCGCTTATTTCGTCGTGCTCTATGGACCCCATAAATAGCAAAGTGTAATGAGACCAAACTAACAAAACAACGTCTTTTTGCTTCCATATGCGTAGAAAGAAGACAAAGAAGCTTTGCTTGGGCTTATTTCAATTCGCATGGTGTTTTTTGGGTGTGCATCAGAATCACTCCTAACAGAAGCAAAATGGTGTTTTGGGTTCCATCTACATAAAAAGAAGATAATAACGCTCTTTAAAATTGGTGTTTTTGGGGTTGGAATGCACATTCAACCAAAAATAGCAGAGTGAAATGTTTGTTTTCAGCCCAAATCAAGCATAGGTGCTTTGGTTCCATCTCAATAGAAAGAGGACATATAACCTTGGAATCGTTCTTTCAGTGTTCATTCACCCACAAATAGCAAAGCGAAGTGTAATAAGCCTAAAGGACGCAAAGCAGGTTGTTTTGGGCTCCAACTACATAGAAAGGAAAATCTTGGATTTCGCTTATTTCAAGTCGTGTTCTATGGTGCTAATGCACATTGACCCAAAAATCGCAAAGTGTATGTAATGAGAGCAAAATACCAAAAGACCGTCTTTGCGCTTCCATATATGTAGAAAGAAGACGAATAGGCTTTGATTGGGCTTATTTCAATTCGCATGGTGTTTTTTGAGTGTGCACCAGAATCATCCCCAAACAAAGCAAAAAGCTGTTTTGGGTTCCAACTAAAAAAAAAGAAGATGATCAAGCTCTGTTTGGGCTTATTTCAAACTCGTGTTTTGGGGGTTAGAATGCACATTCACCCAAAAATCGCAGGAATGTTTGTTAGCCCAAATCAAGCATAGGGGTTTTGGTTCCATCAATAGATAGAGGACATATAAGCTTGGATTGTTCTTTCAGTGTTCATTCACCCACAAATAGCAAAGCGAAGTGTAATAAGCCTAAACGACGCAAAACAGGTTGTTTGGGGCTCCAACTACAAAGGAAAAGCTTGGATTTCGGTTATTTCAAGTCGTGTTCTATGGTGTTAATGCACATTGACCCAAAAATCGCAAAGTGTATGTAATGAGAGCAAAATACCAAAACACCGTCTTTGCGCTTCCATATGTGTAGAAAGAAGACGAATAAGCTTTGATTGGGCTTATTTCAATTCGCATGGTGTTTTTTGAGTGTGACCAGAATCATCCCCAAACAAAGCAAAAAGCTGTTTTGGGTTCCAACTAAAAAAAAAGAAGATGATCAAGCTCTGATTGGGCTTATTTCAAACTCGTGTTTTGGGGGTTAGAATGCACATTCACCCCAAAATCGCAGAAATGTTTGTTAGCCCACATCAAGCATAGGGGTTTTGATTCCATCTCAATTGAAAGAGGACGAATAAGCTTTGATTGTTCTTTCGGTGTTCATTCTCGGACAAATAGCAAAGCAAAGTGTAATGTCAAAGCAAAACAGGTTGTTTTGGGTTCCTACATAGAAAGAAGAATCTTGGATTTCGCTTATTTCGTCGTGCTCTATGGACCCCATAAATAGCAAAGTGTAATGAGACCAAACTAACAAAACAACGTCTTTTTGCTTCCATATGCGTAGAAAGAAGACAAAGAAGCTTTGCTTGGGCTTATTTCAATTCGCATGGTGTTTTTTGGGTGTGCATCAGAATCACTCCTAACAGAAGCAAAATGGTGTTTTGGGTTCCATCTACATAAAAAGAAGATAATAACGCTCTTTAAAATTGGTGTTTTTGGGGTTGGAATGCACATTCAACCAAAAATAGCAGAGTGAAATGTTTGTTTTCAGCCCAAATCAAGCATAGGTGCTTTGGTTCCATCTCAATAGAAAGAGGACATATAACCTTGGAATCGTTCTTTCAGTGTTCATTCACCCACAAATAGCAAAGCGAAGTGTAATAAGCCTAAAGGACGCAAAGCAGGTTGTTTTGGGCTCCAACTACATAGAAAGGAAAATCTTGGATTTCGCTTATTTCAAGTCGTGTTCTATGGTGCTAATGCACATTGACCCAAAAATCGCAAAGTGTATGTAATGAGAGCAAAATACCAAAAGACCGTCTTTGCGCTTCCATATATGTAGAAAGAAGACGAATAGGCTTTGATTGGGCTTATTTCAATTCGCATGGTGTTTTTTGAGTGTGCACCAGAATCATCCCCAAACAAAGCAAAAAGCTGTTTTGGGTTCCAACTAAAAAAAAAGAAGATGATCAAGCTCTGTTTGGGCTTATTTCAAACTCGTGTTTTGGGGATTAGAATGCACATTCACCCAAAAATCGCATGAATGTTTGTTAGCCCAAATCAAGCATAGGGGTTTTGGTTCCATCAATAGATAGAGGACATATAAGCTTGGATTGTTCTTTCAGTGTTCATTCACCCACAAATAGCAAAGCGAAGTGTAATAAGCCTAAACGACGCAAAACAGGTTGTTTGGGGCTCCAACTACAAAGGAAAAGCTTGGATTTCGGTTATTTCAAGTCGTGTTCTATGGTGTTAATGCACATTGACCCAAAAATCGCAAAGTGTATGTAATGAGAGCAAAATACCAAAACACCGTCTTTGCGCTTCCATATATGGAGAAAGAAGACGAATAAGCTTTGATTGGGCTTATTTCAATTCGCATGGTGTTTTTTGAGTGTGCACCAGAATCATCCCCAAACAAAGCAAAAAGCTGTTTTGGGTTCCAACTAAAAAAAAAGAAGATGATCAAGCTCTGTTTGGGCTTATTTCAAACTCGTGTTTTGGGGGTTAGAATGCACATTCACCCCAAAATCGCAGGAATGTTTGTTAGCCCAAATCAAGCATAGGGGTTTTGATTCCATCTCAATTGAAAGAGGACGAATAAGCTTTGATTGTTCTTTCGGTGTTCCTTCTCGGACAAATAGCAAAGCAAAGTGTAATGTCAAAACAAAGCAAAACAGGTTGTTTTGGGTTCCTACATAGAAAGAAGAATCTTGGATTTCGCTTATTTCGTCGTGTTCTAGGGACCCCATAAATAGCAAAGTGTATGTAATGAGACCAAACTAACAAAACAACGTCTTTTCGCTTCCATATGCTTAGAAAGAAGACATATAAGCTTTGATAGGGCTTATTTAAAATTGGTGTTTTTGGGGTTGGAATGCACATTCAACCAAAAATAGCAGAGTGAAATGTTTGTTTTCAGCCCAAATCAAGCATAGGTGCTTTGGTTCCATCTCAATAGAAAGAGGACATATAACCTTGGAATCGTTCTTTCAGTGTTCATTCACCCACAAATAGCAAAGCGAAGTGTAATAAGCCTAAAGGACGCAAAACAGGTTGTTTTGGGCTCCAACTACATAGAAAGGAAAATCTTGGATTTCGCTTATTTCAAGTCGTGTTCTATGGTGCTAATGCACATTGACCCAAAAATCGCAAAGTGTATGTAATGAGAGCAAAATACCAAAAGACCGTCTTTGCGCTTCCATATGTGTAGAAAGAAGACGAATAAGCTTTGATTGGGCTTATTTCAATTCGCATGGTGTTTTTTGAGTGTGCACCAGAATCATCCCCAAACAAAGCAAAAAGCTGTTTTGGGTTCCAACTAAAAAAAAAGAAGATGATCAAGCTCTGTTTGGGCTTATTTCAAACTCGTGTTTTGGGGGTTAGAATGCACATTCACCCAAAAATCGCAGGAATGTTTGTTAGCCCAAATCAAGCATAGGGGTTTTGGTTCCATCAATAGATAGAGGACATATAACCTTGGAATCGTTCTTTCAGTGTTCATTCACCCACAAATAGCAAAGCGAAGTGTAATAAGCCTAAAGGACGCAAAACAGGTTGTTTTGGGCTCCAACTACATAGAAAGGAAAATCTTGGATTTCGCTTATTTCAAGTCGTGTTCTATGGTGTTAATGCACATTGACCCAAAAATCGCAAAGTGTATGTAATGAGAGCAAAATACCAAAAGACCGTCTTTGCGCTTCCATATGTGTAGAAAGAAGACGAATAAGCTTTGATTGGGCTTATTTCAATTCGCATGGTGTTTTTTGAGTGTGCACCAGAATCATCCCCAAACAAAGCAAAAAGCTGTTTTGGGTTCCAACTAAAAAAAAAGAAGATGATCAAGCTCTGTTTGGGCTTATTTCAAACTCGTGTTTTGGGGGTTAGACTGCACATTCACCCCAAAATCGCAGGAATGTTTGTTAGCCCAAATCAAGCATAGGGGTTTTGATTCCATCTCAATTGAAAGAGGACGAATAAGCTTTGATTGTTCTTTCGGTGTTCATTCTCGGACAAATAGCAAAGCAAAGTGTAATGTCAAAGCAAAACAGGTTGTTTTGGGTTCCTACATAGAAAGAAGAATCTTGGATTTCGCTTATTTCGTCGTGCTCTATGGACCGCATAAATAGCAAAGTGTAATGAGACCAAACTAACAAAACAACGTCTTTTTGCTTCCATATGCGTAGAAAGAAGACAAAGAAGCTTTGCTTGGGCTTATTTCAATTCGCATGGTGTTTTTTGGGTGTGCATCAGAATCACTCCTAACAGAAGCAAAATGGTGTTTTGGGTTCTGTCAGGGGTTCAGGAGCAGAGGCAAGGGCAAGGGAGGAAACAGAGAGCGAGGGGGAGGAGGCAGAAGAAAAGATGAGTGATGACGACGACCCGAGATCTCCGAGTCTTTCCAGTGAATCAGAAGATTCACAGAAAGGAGCACCAGTGGCCAGGGCAAGGGGGGAGCCTAGGGGGACACCCCAGGGAGATAGAGCCAGAGGGGACTCAGAGGGGAGCAGTTGGAAATCGGGACCAGCGTCACCGCCAGAGAGCAGGGAAGAGGAAGGGCGCCAGGGGTCAAGCGCTGGCAGCTCACAACAGGGGGGAGGGCACGAGTCAGGAGTGGCCACACCTCCATCGGGGAGCGAAGAAACGGTCAGACGGAAGGTGGAAGGTTGGGCGCGCGCACCAAGTTCAAATGCACAGGAAGGTGGCGCAGTAGGCAGCCCGGAAAGGGAGCCAGGTCCTAAAGCCCGCCGAAAGGAGGGAGAAGAGTCAGGGGGGTCAGCGTCAGCGTCAGAGGAATCCCGGAAGGAAGAGACCCCGGGGGGCAGAGGGACCCAGAGAAGAACAGTCAGGCGGAAAAGGTGGAGCAAGGCTAGGATATTAAGTTGGTGTACAAAGGGCGGAGACTCAGATGGAGCTTCGCCGATCTAACCATGAGACGTAGAGTTGCACGCAGCAGCTTGAGAATGGAAACTGTAACTCAATAAAGACTTTTATTTAATGATCGCTGGCTAGCGTGATCCTCTGTGAGCTAGGATCTGGAAGCAGCTCTGACAGTAAGCTCCATCTCTAAATTGTGGGCATCTACGTCCTCGCGGAGAGGAGAGAAAGCGGGTGCCTACTAGCGAGCTCACGAACGGCAGACAACATGACGGCCGAACAGCAGATAGTGGAACTCAGAGAAGCAGTGACACGACTGAATGCCGAGGCTCTTGCATCCAGGAAGAGAGAGGAGGACGCAGCTGCCGCCTACAGGGATCTCCAGGTCAGGTTGGAAGTGCTTACGAAGCAAGGGCAACTGACACCCAAACCGGAGGGGATTGGGTTGGGGAGACGAACAGGCGGTCTGGTCTCTCACTTCGATGGGAATTTGCAACAGTACCCCAACTTTAGAGCAGATGTAATGTGTGCACTGCAACTGCTGAACAAAGACTTTAGAGATGAGCAAGAGAAAGTGGGATTCATCATGTCCCATTTGCATGGAGATGCTAAAGCATGGCTGCGCAATTTGTGGAGAGATAAGGATCCGGCGCTCCAAAATGCGGATGCCTTTATTAAAGCGATGGATGGGTGCTTTTTATCAAGCATTGACGTGGATCTTGCTCGGCAGGAGATACATGGACTGAAGCAAGGGAGGGCCAGCGTAAGGCAGTACCATGCCCGCTTTTTCGCTTTGGTCAGTGCCCTGGAATGGGACAGAGATTCGGCTCCTGTAAGAGACCTGTTTTGGGAGGGATTGCACGGCTCGGTTAAAGATGAAATTGCGAGGGGGGAGAGACCCCGGACCACGCAGGAGATCGTTCAGAGGGCGCTGGCGGTGGGGGTGCGGCTGGAAGGACGTCCGTGGAGCAGGGACGAAGGGCGTGGAGGGCGCGAACCAGCCAGGGGCTCCTCCTTCCTTCCCAGAGAAGCAGCGCGTGCGCAATCCACGCCTCCGCCAGGAGGAGGAGCGGAACCTATGGAGGTTGGAGGTGCAAGGGCTCAGTCAGCAGCCAGAGCCCTAGCACCGGCAGCAGTGAAAGCGAAGCCTCCTAGAGGGAACAGGAAGTGTTACATCTGCGATGATCCACAGCATATGGCGAAAGAGTGTCCCCAGAGGCTCCACAAGCACACTGCAGCCTCAGCAATGGTAACTGCAGCAACGCAGCAAGGACAACCACAGCAGGGAAACGAAGGAGTCTGGTTGGAAGAAGAGGCACTGGGGCCCAGCCAGACGTGTCAGTGAAGCAGTCCCCAGAGATTTTACAGCCCATGGACCCCCTCCCGCCCAAACGGGTAGTGAAGCTCACCGCGTCGCTCCAGCTGCCCAATGGAATCACCATGGACGTGCCAATCACCATTGACTCCGGAAGCAATGCGGACTTTATAGGGCAGGACTTTGTCGACCGGCACGCTATACAGTTGCTGCCTGCCACGCTGCCCCTGCAGGTTGTCACGGTGGATGGCAGGGAGCTGCTAGGGGGGCAAGTGGTGAAGCAGACGCCACCAATGGTGATGCGACTTGGGAATCACAGGGAAATCATCAGCTTCAATGTCACTCAACTATCGGACACGCCCATTGTATTGGGCATGAGTTGGCTGGACAAGCACAGCCCGACGCTGGCTTGGTACCAGAGGCAGCTGACCTTCGGCTCTTCCTTTTGCGCTGAACACTGCATCGTGCCCAGGCAGGAAGGAGGGGAAGAGGAGTCACAGCTGCAGCTAGGCACGCTGCAAGCGGTTCCCCACAAGTACGCGGAATTTTTGGAGGTTTTCTGCGAGAAGGAGGCAGACAGGCTACCCCCCCACAGACCATATGACTGCAAAATTGACCTGCTGCCGGGGGCGGCGCTGCCCAAAGGGAAGCTGTATTCCATGTCTGAGGACGAACTGCAGGAACTCAAAGAGTTCATAGATCATAATTTGGAGCGCGGTTTCATCCGAGAGTCCAAGGCAGCGGGGGGCAGTCCGGTATTCTTTGTTAAGAAGCGGGACACGCCCCAAAAAAGACTTGTAGTGGACTTTCGCATCTTGAACAGTGTGACCAAGCCATCGGACTTCCCCATGCCCCGAATCGACGACCTCCTCGCAAAGGTACGGAAGGGCAGAGTGTTCACCAAGTTGGACCTGCGAGGGGCATACAACCTCATTCGCATGCGGGAAGGAGATGAGTGGAAGACAGCCATGTTCACGCCCCTGGGCACCTACGAATATAGAGTTATGCCTTTTGGATTGCAAAATGGCTCCCACGTTTTTCAAGCTTTCATGCATCACGTGTTGGCGGGGCTCCTCTACAAGACGTGCGTCTGTTTCTTGGATGACATCCTGATCTTTTCGGAATCGCAGCAGGAGCATGACAGACACGTCAAGGAAGTGCTGAGCAGGCTACAGCAACATAGGCTTTACGCCAAGCTGGAGAAGTGCCAATTCGACGTGACGGAGGTGGATTTCCTGGGCTACAAGTTGTCTGATAAAGGGCTCGCCATGGACAGCGCCAAGGTCCGAGCAGTGTTGGATTGGAAAAGCCCACGCAACCGGAAGGAGGTCCAACGGTTTGTCGGCTTCGCGAACTTCTATCGCAAGTTTATCAAAGGCTTTGCGATGCAGACAGCGGCCATCACGGACACGCTCAGCTCCAAGAAAAAGAAGTTCATCTGGACAGAGCAGGCGGAGCAGTCCTTTCAGGCACTCAAGCGTCTCTTCGCGTCGGAAGAGCAGCTGCTTCATGTCAACCCCAGCAGGCCGATGAGGGTGGAGACAGACGCTTCGGACAGAGCCGTGGGAGCAGTCCTGCTGCAGAAAGACCCGCAGGGGGTTTGGAGGCCGGGAGCGTTTTACTCAAGGAAGCTCAGCAAGTCCGAACAGAACTACACCATCTGGGACAGGGAGTTGCTGGCCATTCATGCAGCGTTCAAAGCGTGGAGGCACTTCCTGATCGGCGCCAAGCACACGGTGCAGGTCTGCACGGACCACAAGAATCTAGAGCACTGGCGCACGGCACAGTTCCTGAACCAGAGGCAGATACGTTGGGCTGAGTTCTTTGCGAATTTTGACTTCCGAATAGAGTATGTCCCGGGGGACACCAACATCATGGCGGATGCTCTCTCCCGTAAGCCACAGTATCTGGAGGAGGCAACACCAGCGGCCGCCATGCACATCTTCGCACCGACAGTGTGGGCGTGCGCGGCGGCAACAGTTGACCTGGATGCGGTGCGACGAGCGTTGCAGGATGACTCCTTCGCGCAAGCAAAGATGGCAGAGGTGCACAGGGGCACGGCAGCGACCGACGAGTTCCAGCTGCGAGATGGTTTGCTCATCCGTAAAGGGGCCATCTACGTGCCGGGAGACGAACTTCGCGCCAAGGTACTGCAGCAGCTGCACGACGCGCCCACTGCCGGGCACTTTGGCAAGGAGAAGACGGTGGAATTAGTAGCCAGAGACTTCTGGTGGCCCGGAATGAGAGGGGAAGTCGCGGACTACGTGGCGAGGTGTGACACCTGCCAGAGGGCCAAACCAGTGCACAGACCGCCGGCCGGACTGCTGGAACCGCTGCAAACTCCGTTCGAACCATGGGAGAGAGTGGCCCTGGACTTTGTCACGGATCTGCCCAGCTCGAGGGGCAAGACGGCTGTGCTGGTGGTGGTGGACTTGTTCTCCAAGATGGCACATTTCATTCCGTGTGCGAAGGTGGCCACGGCGGAACAAACCGCCAAACTGTTCATAGACCACGTGTTCAAGGTTCACGGTCTGCCGCGGTCTATTCTGTCCGACCGAGGGCGACAGTTCATCTCGAACTTCTGGCAGAGGCTGATGGGCTTCCTGAACGTCAAGATCAACCTGGCGTCGGCTAGACACCCGCAGACCAACGGGCAAGCGGAGCGGGTCAATGCCATCATGCAGCAGTACCTGAGATGTTATGCGAATCAACAGCCTGCGACGTGGGTGGATTACCTGCCTCTCGCCGAGTTCGCCTACAACAACACGAAGCACGTGTCCACGGGGGTCACGCCGTTCTTCGCCAACAACGGGAGGCACCCCAGAACCTTCCCGGCACTGGAAAGAATGGGGGAGGGGGAGCCGCAGACAGCAGATGCGTTCGCGTCGGAGTTGCAGGAGGTCCACGATCAGCTGCGGCGGCACCTGGAGCTGGCTAAACACGCATACAAGGTACAAGCGGACAAACACAGAAGGGTTGGCGAAGAGATCCATGTGGGAGACTGGGTCTGGTTAGCAGCCCACGCAGTGCCGGCCAGGTCGTTGGCGAAGAAGAAACTAGGGCATAAACAACTGGGGCCCTACCAAGTCGAAGAACAGGTCAACCCGGTGGCTTTCAGGCTGGCTCTTCCGGAGGGTTCCAGAATGCATCCGGTGTTCCACAGATCGGTGCTCACTCCCTACAAGGCACCTCACAGGTTTCAGGAACCAGGAACGGCACCGGGTCCGCTCCGAGAGAGAACCGGGCAAGGGGGAGTGGCACAGGAGGAGCGCATCAACGAAGTCACGGAGATTTTGGACTCCAGATGGGGGGAAGAGGGGGTAGAATACCTTCTCGCCAAGGAGGGCACCCCGGCCAGTGCCAACAGCTGGGTGCCGGGCTACGCTTTAGACGAACCTCTGCTCAAAGAAGAGTTTCATGCCCTCTTCCCACATAGGCCAATGCCAGCAGACTTTTTCGACGACTGGCTTTTCACGCCCACGCTTTCAGCCAGCACGTTCCGGGGGTTCGACTCGGACGAGGAACCGACACGAGACGCCCGTTCCCCGGAGGGGTCACCCTAGGGATCTGCTTCAGAACCCTCGTATTGGTGGGATGATCGACCAGAGGAGCAGTTCCGCAGAAGGTGGCTGGAGGGTCCAGGACGAGCAACGTCTCCAGAAGGCAACGAGGGAGAGACGGACATGGACGTTTTCGGGGACGACCCGGGTTTCGAGCACGGCGGCACAGAGATGGAAGCGGAGGTGACCGTCGTCAACGAGAGCAGGGAGGAAGAACCGGAAGACTTCGGATGGCGGCCCGACACGGGAAGCGAACTGTATCCGACATTCGTCCCCCTGACACAGCAGCACCCAGATCCCGCACCGGAAGGAGGGGAGGGGGGAAGAGGGGGCTTCGAGGGGGGGATGGATGTCAGGGGTTCAGGAGCAGAGGCAAGGGCAAGGGAGGAAACAGAGAGCGAGGGGGAGGAGGCAGAAGAAAAGATGAGTGATGACGACGACCCGAGATCTCCGAGTCTTTCCAGTGAATCAGAAGATTCACAGAAAGGAGCACCAGTGGCCAGGGCAAGGGGGGAGCCTAGGGGGACACCCCAGGGAGATAGAGCCAGAGGGGACTCAGAGGGGAGCAGTTGGAAATCGGGACCAGAGTCACCGCCAGAGAGCAGGGAAGAGGAAGGGCGCCAGGGGTCAAGCGCTGGCAGCTCACAACAGGGGGGAGGGCACGAGTCAGGAGTGGCCACACCTCCATCGGGGAGCGAAGAAACGGTCAGACGGAAGGTGGAAGGTTGGGCGCGCGCACCAAGTTCAAATGCACAGGAAGGTGGCGCAGTAGGCAGCCCGGAAAGGGAGCCAGGTCCTAAAGCCCGCCGAAAGGAGGGAGAAGAGTCAGGGGGGTCAGCGTCAGAGGAATCCCGGAAGGAAGAGACCCCGGGGGGCAGAGGGACCCAGAGAAGAACAGTCAGGCGGAAAAGGTGGAGCAAGGCTAGGATATTAAGTTGGTGTACAAAGGGCGGAGACTCAGATGGAGCTTCGCCGATCTAACCATGAGACGTAGAGTTGCACGCAGCAGCTTGAGAATGGAAACTGTAACTCAATAAAGACTTTTATTTAATGATCGCTGGCTAGCGTGATCCTCTGTGAGCTAGGATCTGGAAGCAGCTCTGACAGGTTCCATCTACATAAAAAGAAGATAATAACGCTCTTTAAAATTGGTGTTTTTGGGGTTGGAATGCACATTCAACCAAAAATAGCAGAGTGAAATGTTTGTTTTCAGCCCAAATCAAGCATAGGTGCTTTGGTTCCATCTCAATAGAAAGAGGACATATAACCTTGGAATCGTTCTTTCAGTGTTCATTCACCCACAAATAGCAAAGCGAAGTGTAATAAGCCTAAAGGACGCAAAGCAGGTTGTTTTGGGCTCCAACTACATAGAAAGGAAAATCTTGGATTTCGCTTATTTCAAGTCGTGTTCTATGGTGCTAATGCACTTGGACCCAAAAATCGCAAAGTGTATGTAATGAGAGCAAAATACCAAAAGACCGTCTTTGCGCTTCCATATGTGTAGAAAGAAGACGAATAGGCTTTGATTGGGCTTATTTCAATTCGCATGGTGTTTTTTGAGTGTGCACCAGAATCATCCCCAAACAAAGCAAAAAGCTGTTTTGGGTTCCAACTAAAAAAAAAGAAGATGATCAAGCTCTGTTTGGGCTTATTTCAAACTCGTGTTTTGGGGGTTAGACTGCACATTCACCCCAAAATCGCAGGAATGTTTGTTAGCCCAAATCAAGCATAGGGGTTTTGATTCCATCTCAATTGAAAGAGGACGAATAAGCTTTGATTGTTCTTTCGGTGTTCATTCTCGGACAAATAGCAAAGCAAAGTGTAATGTCAAAGCAAAACAGGTTGTTTTGGGTTCCTACATAGAAAGAAGAATCTTGGATTTCGCTTATTTCGTCGTGCTCTATGGACCGCATAAATAGCAAAGTGTAATGAGACCAAACTAACAAAACAACGTCTTTTTGCTTCCATATGCGTAGAAAGAAGACAAAGAAGCTTTGCTTGGGCTTATTTCAATTCGCATGGTGTTTTTTGGGTGTGCATCAGAATCACTCCTAACAGAAGCAAAATGGTGTTTTGGGTTCTGTCAGGGGTTCAGGAGCAGAGGCAAGGGCAAGGGAGGAAACAGAGAGCGAGGGGGAGGAGGCAGAAGAAAAGATGAGTGATGACGACGACCCGAGATCTCCGAGTCTTTCCAGTGAATCAGAAGATTCACAGAAAGGAGCACCAGTGGCCAGGGCAAGGGGGGAGCCTAGGGGGACACCCCAGGGAGATAGAGCCAGAGGGGACTCAGAGGGGAGCAGTTGGAAATCGGGACCAGCGTCACCGCCAGAGAGCAGGGAAGAGGAAGGGCGCCAGGGGTCAAGCGCTGGCAGCTCACAACAGGGGGGAGGGCACGAGTCAGGAGTGGCCACACCTCCATCGGGGAGCGAAGAAACGGTCAGACGGAAGGTGGAAGGTTGGGCGCGCGCACCAAGTTCAAATGCACAGGAAGGTGGCGCAGTAGGCAGCCCGGAAAGGGAGCCAGGTCCTAAAGCCCGCCGAAAGGAGGGAGAAGAGTCAGGGGGGTCAGCGTCAGCGTCAGAGGAATCCCGGAAGGAAGAGACCCCGGGGGGCAGAGGGACCCAGAGAAGAACAGTCAGGCGGAAAAGGTGGAGCAAGGCTAGGATATTAAGTTGGTGTACAAAGGGCGGAGACTCAGATGGAGCTTCGCCGATCTAACCATGAGACGTAGAGTTGCACGCAGCAGCTTGAGAATGGAAACTGTAACTCAATAAAGACTTTTATTTAATGATCGCTGGCTAGCGTGATCCTCTGTGAGCTAGGATCTGGAAGCAGCTCTGACAGTAAGCTCCATCTCTAAATTGTGGGCATCTACGTCCTCGCGGAGAGGAGAGAAAGCGGGTGCCTACTAGCGAGCTCACGAACGGCAGACAACATGACGGCCGAACAGCAGATAGTGGAACTCAGAGAAGCAGTGACACGACTGAATGCCGAGGCTCTTGCATCCAGGAAGAGAGAGGAGGACGCAGCTGCCGCCTACAGGGATCTCCAGGTCAGGTTGGAAGTGCTTACGAAGCAAGGGCAACTGACACCCAAACCGGAGGGGATTGGGTTGGGGAGACGAACAGGCGGTCTGGTCTCTCACTTCGATGGGAATTTGCAACAGTACCCCAACTTTAGAGCAGATGTAATGTGTGCACTGCAACTGCTGAACAAAGACTTTAGAGATGAGCAAGAGAAAGTGGGATTCATCATGTCCCATTTGCATGGAGATGCTAAAGCATGGCTGCGCAATTTGTGGAGAGATAAGGATCCGGCGCTCCAAAATGCGGATGCCTTTATTAAAGCGATGGATGGGTGCTTTTTATCAAGCATTGACGTGGATCTTGCTCGGCAGGAGATACATGGACTGAAGCAAGGGAGGGCCAGCGTAAGGCAGTACCATGCCCGCTTTTTCGCTTTGGTCAGTGCCCTGGAATGGGACAGAGATTCGGCTCCTGTAAGAGACCTGTTTTGGGAGGGATTGCACGGCTCGGTTAAAGATGAAATTGCGAGGGGGGAGAGACCCCGGACCACGCAGGAGATCGTTCAGAGGGCGCTGGCGGTGGGGGTGCGGCTGGAAGGACGTCCGTGGAGCAGGGACGAAGGGCGTGGAGGGCGCGAACCAGCCAGGGGCTCCTCCTTCCTTCCCAGAGAAGCAGCGCGTGCGCAATCCACGCCTCCGCCAGGAGGAGGAGCGGAACCTATGGAGGTTGGAGGTGCAAGGGCTCAGTCAGCAGCCAGAGCCCTAGCACCGGCAGCAGTGAAAGCGAAGCCTCCTAGAGGGAACAGGAAGTGTTACATCTGCGATGATCCACAGCATATGGCGAAAGAGTGTCCCCAGAGGCTCCACAAGCACACTGCAGCCTCAGCAATGGTAACTGCAGCAACGCAGCAAGGACAACCACAGCAGGGAAACGACGGAGTCTGGTTGGAAGAAGAGGCACTGGGGCCCAGCCAGACGTGTCAGTGAAGCAGTCCCCAGAGATTTTACAGCCCATGGACCCCCTCCCGCCCAAACGGGTAGTGAAGCTCACCGCGTCGCTCCAGCTGCCCAATGGAATCACCATGGACGTGCCAATCACCATTGACTCCGGAAGCAATGCGGACTTTATAGGGCAGGACTTTGTCGACCGGCACGCTATACAGTTGCTGCCTGCCACGCTGCCCCTGCAGGTTGTCACGGTGGATGGCAGGGAGCTGCTAGGGGGGCAAGTGGTGAAGCAGACGCCACCAATGGTGATGCGACTTGGGAATCACAGGGAAATCATCAGCTTCAATGTCACTCAACTATCGGACACGCCCATTGTATTGGGCATGAGTTGGCTGGACAAGCACAGCCCGACGCTGGCTTGGTACCAGAGGCAGCTGACCTTCGGCTCTTCCTTTTGCGCTGAACACTGCATCGTGCCCAGGCAGGAAGGAGGGGAAGAGGAGTCACAGCTGCAGCTAGGCACGCTGCAAGCGGTTCCCCACAAGTACGCGGAATTTTTGGAGGTTTTCTGCGAGAAGGAGGCAGACAGGCTACCCCCCCACAGACCATATGACTGCAAAATTGACCTGCTGCCGGGGGCGGCGCTGCCCAAAGGGAAGCTGTATTCCATGTCTGAGGACGAACTGCAGGAACTCAAAGAGTTCATAGATCATAATTTGGAGCGCGGTTTCATCCGAGAGTCCAAGGCAGCGGGGGGCAGTCCGGTATTCTTTGTTAAGAAGCGGGACACGCCCCAAAAAAGACTTGTAGTGGACTTTCGCATCTTGAACAGTGTGACCAAGCCATCGGACTTCCCCATGCCCCGAATCGACGACCTCCTCGCAAAGGTACGGAAGGGCAGAGTGTTCACCAAGTTGGACCTGCGAGGGGCATACAACCTCATTCGCATGCGGGAAGGAGATGAGTGGAAGACAGCCATGTTCACGCCCCTGGGCACCTACGAATATAGAGTTATGCCTTTTGGATTGCAAAATGGCTCCCACGTTTTTCAAGCTTTCATGCATCACGTGTTGGCGGGGCTCCTCTACAAGACGTGCGTCTGTTTCTTGGATGACATCCTGATCTTTTCGGAATCGCAGCAGGAGCATGACAGACACGTCAAGGAAGTGCTGAGCAGGCTACAGCAACATAGGCTTTACGCCAAGCTGGAGAAGTGCCAATTCGACGTGACCGAGGTGGATTTCCTGGGCTACAAGTTGTCTGATAAAGGGCTCGCCATGGACAGCGCCAAGGTCCGAGCAGTGTTGGATTGGAAAAGCCCACGCAACCGGAAGGAGGTCCAACGGTTTGTCGGCTTCGCGAACTTCTATCGCAAGTTTATCAAAGGCTTTGTGATGCAGACAGCGGCCATCACGGACACGCTCAGCTCCAAGAAAAAGAAGTTCATCTGGACAGAGCAGGCGGAGCAGTCCTTTCAGGCACTCAAGCGTCTCTTCGCGTCGGAAGAGCAGCTGCTTCATGTCAACCCCAGCAGGCCGATGAGGGTGGAGACAGACGCTTCGGACAGAGCCGTGGGAGCAGTCCTGCTGCAGAAAGACCCGCAGGGGGTTTGGAGGCCGGGAGCGTTTTACTCAAGGAAGCTCAGCAAGTCCGAACAGAACTACACCATCTGGGACAGGGAGTTGCTGGCCATTCATGCAGCGTTCAAAGCGTGGAGGCACTTCCTGATCGGCGCCAAGCACACGGTGCAGGTCTGCACGGACCACAAGAATCTAGAGCACTGGCGCACGGCACAGTTCCTGAACCAGAGGCAGATACGTTGGGCTGAGTTCTTTGCGAATTTTGACTTCCGAATAGAGTATGTCCCGGGGGACACCAACATCATGGCGGATGCTCTCTCCCGTAAGCCACAGTATCTGGAGGAGGCAACACCAGCGGCCGCCATGCACATCTTCGCACCGACAGTGTGGGCGTGCGCGGCGGCAACAGTTGACCTGGATGCGGTGCGACGAGCGTTGCAGGATGACTCCTTCGCGCAAGCAAAGATGGCAGAGGTGCACAGGGGCACGGCAGCGACCGACGAGTTCCAGCTGCGAGATGGTTTGCTCATCCGTAAAGGGGCCATCTACGTGCCGGGAGACGAACTTCGCGCCAAGGTACTGCAGCAGCTGCACGACGCGCCCACTGCCGGGCACTTTGGCAAGGAGAAGACGGTGGAATTAGTAGCCAGAGACTTCTGGTGGCCCGGAATGAGAGGGGAAGTCGCGGACTACGTGGCGAGGTGTGACACCTGCCAGAGGGCCAAACCAGTGCACAGACCGCCGGCCGGACTGCTGGAACCGCTGCAAACTCCGTTCGAACCATGGGAGAGAGTGGCCCTGGACTTTGTCACGGATCTGCCCAGCTCGAGGGGCAAGACGGCTGTGCTGGTGGTGGTGGACTTGTTCTCCAAGATGGCACATTTCATTCCGTGTGCGAAGGTGGCCACGGCGGAACAAACCGCCAAACTGTTCATAGACCACGTGTTCAAGGTTCACGGTCTGCCGCGGTCTATTCTGTCCGACCGAGGGCGACAGTTCATCTCGAACTTCTGGCAGAGGCTGATGGGCTTCCTGAACGTCAAGATCAACCTGGCGTCGGCTAGACACCCGCAGACCAACGGGCAAGCGGAGCGGGTCAATGCCATCATGCAGCAGTACCTGAGATGTTATGCGAATCAACAGCCTGCGACGTGGGTGGATTACCTGCCTCTCGCCGAGTTCGCCTACAACAACACGAAGCACGTGTCCACGGGGGTCACGCCGTTCTTCGCCAACAACGGGAGGCACCCCAGAACCTTCCCGGCACTGGAAAGAATGGGGGAGGGGGAGCCGCAGACAGCAGATGCGTTCGCGTCGGAGTTGCAGGAGGTCCACGATCAGCTGCGGCGGCACCTGGAGCTGGCTAAACACGCATACAAGGTACAAGCGGACAAACACAGAAGGGTTGGCGAAGAGATCCATGTGGGAGACTGGGTCTGGTTAGCAGCCCACGCAGTGCCGGCCAGGTCGTTGGCGAAGAGGAAACTAGGGCATAAACAACTGGGGCCCTACCAAGTCGAAGAACAGGTCAACCCGGTGGCTTTCAGGCTGGCTCTTCCGGAGGGTTCCAGAATGCATCCGGTGTTCCACAGATCGGTGCTCACTCCCTACAAGGCACCTCACAGGTTTCAGGAACCAGGAACGGCACCGGGTCCGCTCCGAGAGAGAACCGGGCAAGGGGGAGTGGCACAGGAGGAGCGCATCAACGAAGTCACGGAGATTTTGGACTCCAGATGGGGGGAAGAGGGGGTAGAATACCTTCTCGCCAAGGAGGGCACCCCGGCCAGTGCCAACAGCTGGGTGCCGGGCTACGCTTTAGACGAACCTCTGCTCAAAGAAGAGTTTCATGCCCTCTTCCCACATAGGCCAATGCCAGCAGACTTTTTCGACGACTGGCTTTTCACGCCCACGCTTTCAGCCAGCACGTTCCGGGGGTTCGACTCGGACGAGGAACCGACACGAGACGCCCGTTCCCCGGAGGGGTCACCCTCGGGATCTGCTTCAGAACCCTCGTATTGGTGGGATGATCGACCAGAGGAGCAGTTCCGCAGAAGGTGGCTGGAGGGTCCAGGACGAGCAACGTCTCCAGAAGGCAACGAGGGAGAGACGGACATGGACGTTTTCGGGGACGACCCGGGTTTCGAGCACGGCGGCACAGAGATGGAAGCGGAGGTGACCGTCGTCAACGAGAGCAGGGAGGAAGAACCGGAAGACTTCGGATGGCGGCCCGACACGGGAAGCGAACTGTATCCGACATTCGTCCCCCTGACACAGCAGCACCCAGATCCCGCACCGGAAGGAGGGGAGGGGGGAAGAGGGGGCTTCGAGGGGGGGATGGATGTCAGGGGTTCAGGAGCAGAGGCAAGGGCAAGGGAGGAAACAGAGAGCGAGGGGGAGGAGGCAGAAGAAAAGATGAGTGATGACGACGACCCGAGATCTCCGAGTCTTTCCAGTGAATCAGAAGATTCACAGAAAGGAGCACCAGTGGCCAGGGCAAGGGGGGAGCCTAGAGGGACACCCCAGGGAGATAGAGCCAGAGGGGACTCAGAGGGGAGCAGTTGGAAATCGGGACCAGAGTCACCGCCAGAGAGCAGGGAAGAGGAAGGGCGCCAGGGGTCAAGCGCTGGCAGCTCACAACAGGGGGGAGGGCACGAGTCAGGAGTGGCCACACCTCCATCGGGGAGCGAAGAAACGGTCAGACGGAAGGTGGAAGGTTGGGCGCGCGCACCAAGTTCAAATGCACAGGAAGGTGGCGCAGTAGGCAGCCCGGAAAGGGAGCCAGGTCCTAAAGCCCGCCGAAAGGAGGGAGAAGAGTCAGGGGGGTCAGCGTCAGCGTCAGAGGAATCCCGGAAGGAAGAGACCCCGGGGGGCAGAGGGACCCAGAGAAGAACAGTCAGGCGGAAAAGGTGGAGCAAGGCTAGGATATTAAGTTGGTGTACAAAGGGCGGAGACTCAGATGGAGCTTCGCCGATCTAACCATGAGACGTAGAGTTGCACGCAGCAGCTTGAGAATGGAAACTGTAACTCAATAAAGACTTTTATTTAATGATCGCTGGCTAGCGTGATCCTCTGTGAGCTAGGATCTGGAAGCAGCTCTGACAGGTTCCATCTACATAAAAAGAAGATAATAACGCTCTTTAAAATTGGTGTTTTTGGGGTTGGAATGCACATTCAACCAAAAATAGCAGAGTGAAATGTTTGTTTTCAGCCCAAATCAAGCATAGGTGCTTTGGTTCCATCTCAATAGAAAGAGGACATATAACCTTGGAATCGTTCTTTCAGTGTTCATTCACCCACAAATAGCAAAGCGAAGTGTAATAAGCCTAAAGGACGCAAAACAGGTTGTTTTGGGCTCCAACTACATAGAAAGGAAAATCTTGGATTTCGCTTATTTCAAGTCGTGTTCTATGGTGCTAATGCACATTGACCCAAAAATCGCAAAGTGTATGTAATGAGAGCAAAATACCAAAAGACCGTCTTTGCGCTTCCATATGTGTAGAAAGAAGACGAATAAGCTTTGATTGGGCTTATTTCAATTCGCATGGTGTTTTTTGAGTGTGCACCAGAATCATCCCCAAACAAAGCAAAAAGCTGTTTTGGGTTCCAACTAAAAAAAAAGAAGATGATCAAGCTCTGTTTGGGCTTATTTCAAACTCGTGTTTTGGGGGTTAGAATGCACATTCACCCAAAAATCGCAGGAATGTTTGTTAGCCCAAATCAAGCATAGGGGTTTTGGTTCCATCAATAGATAGAGGACATATAACCTTGGAATCGTTCTTTCAGTGTTCATTCACCCACAAATAGCAAAGCGAAGTGTAATAAGCCTAAAGGACGCAAAACAGGTTGTTTTGGGCTCCAACTACATAGAAAGGAAAATCTTGGATTTCGCTTATTTCAAGTCGTGTTCTATGGTGTTAATGCACATTGACCCAAAAATCGCAAAGTGTATGTAATGAGAGCAAAATACCAAAAGACCGTCTTTGCGCTTCCATATGTGTAGAAAGAAGACGAATAAGCTTTGATTGGGCTTATTTCAATTCGCATGGTGTTTTTTGAGTGTGCACCAGAATCATCCCCAAACAAAGCAAAAAGCTGTTTTGGGTTCCAACTAAAAAAAAAGAAGATGATCAAGCTCTGTTTGGGCTTATTTCAAACTCGTGTTTTGGGGGTTAGAATGCACATTCACCCCAAAATCGCAGGAATGTTTGTTAGCCCAAATCAAGCATAGGGGTTTTGATTCCATCTCAATTGAAAGAGGACGAATAAGCTTTGATTGTTCTTTCGGTGTTCCTTCTCGGACAAATAGCAAAGCAAAGTGTAATGTCAAAACAAAGCAAAACAGGTTGTTTTGGGTTCCTACATAGAAAGAAGAATCTTGGATTTCGCTTATTTCGTCGCGTTCTAGGGACCCCATAAATAGCAAAGTGTATGTAATGAGACCAAACTAACAAAACAACGTCTTTTCGCTTCCATATGCGTAGAAAGAAGACAAAGAAGCTTTGCTTGGGCTTATTTAAAATTGGTGTTTTTGGGGTTGGAATGCACATTCAACCAAAAATAGCAGAGTGAAATGTTTGTTTTCAGCCCAAATCAAGCATAGGTGCTTTGGTTCCATCTCAATAGAAAGAGGACATATAACCTTGGAATCGTTCTTTCAGTGTTCATTCACCCACAAATAGCAAAGCGAAGTGTAATAAGCCTAAAGGACGCAAAGCAGGTTGTTTTGGGCTCCAACTACATAGAAAGGAAAATCTTGGATTTCGCTTATTTCAAGTCGTGTTCTATGGTGTTAATGCACATTGACCCAAAAATCGCAGTGTATGTAATGAGAGCAAAATACCAAAAGACCGTCTTTGCGCTTCCATATGTGTATAAAGAAGACGAATAAGCTTTGATTGGGCTTATTTAAATTCGCATGGTGTTTTTTGAGTGTGCACCAGAATCATCCCCAAACAAAGCAAAAAGCTGTTTTGGGTTCCAACTAAAAAAAAAGAAGATGATCAAGCTCTGTTTGGGCTTATTTCAAACTCGTGTTTTGGGGGTTAGAATGCACATTCACCCCAAAATCGCAGGAATGTTTGTTAGCCCAAATCAAGCATAGGGGTTTTGATTCCATCTCAATTGAAAGAGGACGAATAAGCTTTGATTGTTCTTTCGGTGTTCATTCTCGGACAAATAGCAAAGCAAAGTGTAATGTCAAAGCAAAACAGGTTGTTTTGGGTTCCTACATAGAAAGAAGAATCTTGGATTTCGCTTATTTCGTCGTGCTCTATGGACCGCATAAATAGCAAAGTGTAATGAGACCAAACTAACAAAACAACGTCTTTTTGCTTCCATATGCGTAGAAAGAAGACAAAGAAGCTTTGCTTGGGCTTATTTCAATTCGCATGGTGTTTTTTGGGTGTGCATCAGAATCACTCCTAACAGAAGCAAAATGGTGTTTTGGGTTCCATCTACATAAAAAGAAGATAATAACGCTCTTTAAAATTGGTGTTTTTGGGGTTGGAATGCACATTCAACCAAAAATAGCAGAGTGAAATGTTTGTTTTCAGCCCAAATCAAGCATAGGTGCTTTGGTTCCATCTCAATAGAAAGAGGACATATAACCTTGGAATCGTTCTTTCAGTGTTCATTCACCCACAAATAGCAAAGCGAAGTGTAATAAGCCTAAAGGACGCAAAGCAGGTTGTTTTGGGCTCCAACTACATAGAAAGGAAAATCTTGGATTTCGCTTATTTCAAGTCGTGTTCTATGGTGCTAATGCACTTGGACCCAAAAATCGCAAAGTGTATGTAATGAGAGCAAAATACCAAAAGACCGTCTTTGCGCTTCCATATATGTAGAAAGAAGACGAATAGGCTTTGATTGGGCTTATTTCAATTCGCATGGTGTTTTTTGAGTGTGCACCAGAATCATCCCCAAACAAAGCAAAAAGCTGTTTTGGGTTCCAACTAAAAAAAAGAAGATGATCAAGCTCTGTTTGGGCTTATTTCAAACTCGTGTTTTGGGGGTTAGAATGCACATTCACCCCAAAATCGCAGGAATGTTTGTTAGCCCAAATCAAGCATAGGGGTTTTGATTCCATCTCAATTGAAAGAGGACGAATAAGCTTTGATTGTTCTTTCGGTGTTCCTTCTCTGACAAATAGCAAAGCAAAGTGTAATGTCAAAACAAAGCAAAACAGGTTGTTTTGGGTTCCTACATAGAAAGAAGAATCTTGGATTTCGCTTATTTCGTCGTGTTCTATGGACCCCATAAATAGCAAAGTGTATGTAATGAGACCAAACTAACAAAACAACGTCTTTTCGCTTCCATATGCTTAGAAAGAAGACATATAAGCTTTGATAGGGCTTATTTAAAATTGGTGTTTTTGGGGTTGGAATGCACATTCAACCAAAAATAGCAGAGTGAAATGTTTGTTTTCAGCCCAAATCAAGCATAGGTGCTTTGGTTCCATCTCAATAGAAAGAGGACATATAACCTTGGAATCGTTCTTTCAGTGTTCATTCACCCACAAATAGCAAAGCGAAGTGTAATAAGCCTAAAGGACGCAAAGCAGGTTGTTTTGGGCTCCAACTACATAGAAAGGAAAATCTTGGATTTCGCTTATTTCAAGTCGTGTTCTATGGTGTTAATGCACATTGACCCAAAAATCGCAAAGTGTATGTAATGAGAGCAAAATACCAAAAGACCGTCTTTGCGCTTCCATATGTGTAGAAAGAAGACGAATAAGCTTTGATTGGGCTTATTTCAATTCGCATGGTGTTTTTTGAGTGTGCACCAGAATCATCCCCAAACAAAGCAAAAAGCTGTTTTGGGTTCCAACTAAAGAAAAAGAAGATGATCAAGCTCTGTTTGGGCTTATTTCAAACTCGTGTTTTGGGGGTTAGAATGCACATTCACCCAAAAATCGCAGGAATGTTTGTTAGCCCAAATCAAGCATAGGGGTTTTGGTTCCATCAATAGATAGAGGACATATAAGCTTGGATTGTTCTTTCAGTGTTCATTCACCCACAAATAGCAAAGCGAAGTGTAATAAGCCTAAACGACGCAAAACAGGTTGTTTTGGGTTCCAACTACAAAGGAAAAGCTTGGATTTCGGTTATTTCAAGTCGTGTTCTATGGTGTTAATGCACATTGACCCAAAAATCGCAAAGTGTATGTAATGAGAGCAAAATACCAAAACACCGTCTTTGCGCTTCCATATATGTAGAAAGAAGACGAATAAGCTTTGATTGGGCTTATTTCAATTCGCATGCTGTTTTTTGAGTGTGCACCAGAATCATCCCAAAACAAAGCAAAAAGCTGTTTTGGGTTCCAACTAAAAAAAAAGAAGATGATCAAGCTCTGTTTGGGCTCATTTCAAACTCGTGTTTTGGGGGTTAGAATGCACATTCACCCCAAAATCGCAGGAATGTTTGTTAGCCCAAATCAAGCATAGGGGTTTTGGTTCCATCAATAGATAGAGGACATATAAGCTTGGATTGTTCTTTCAGTGTTCATTCACCCACAAATAGCAAAGCGAAGTGTAATAAGCCTAAACGACGCAAAACAGGTTGTTTTGGGTTCCAACTACAAAGGAAAAGCTTGGATTTCGGTTATTTCAAGTCGTGTTCTATGGTGTTAATGCACATTGACCCAAAAATCGCAAAGTGTATGTAATGAGAGCAAAATACCAAAACACCGTCTTTGCGCTTCCATATATGTAGAAAGAAGACGAATAAGCTTTGATTGGGCTTATTTCAATTCGCATGGTGTTTTTTGAGTGTGCACCAGAATCATCCCCAAACAAAGCAAAAAGCTGTTTTGGGTTCCAACTAAAAAAAAAGAAGATGATCAAGCTCTGTTTGGGCTCATTTCAAACTCGTGTTTTGGGGGTTAGAATGCACATTCACCCCAAAATCGCAGGAATGTTTGTTAGCCCAAATCAAGCATAGGGGTTTTGATTCCATCTCAATTGAAAGAGGACGAATAAGCTTTGATTGTTCTTTCGGTGTTCCTTCTCGGACAAATAGCAAAGCAAAGTGTAATGTCAAAACAAAGCAAAACAGGTTGTTTTGGGTTCCTACATAGAAAGAAGAATCTTGGATTTCGCTTATTTCGTCGCGTTCTAGGGACCCCATAAATAGCAAAGTGTATGTAATGAGACCAAACTAACAAAACAACGTCTTTTCGCTTCCATATGCGTAGAAAGAAGACAAAGAAGCTTTGCTTGGGCTTATTTAAAATTGGTGTTTTTGGGGTTGGAATGCACATTCAACCAAAAATAGCAGAGTGAAATGTTTGTTTTCAGCCCAAATCAAGCATAGGTGCTTTGGTTCCATCTCAATAGAAAGAGGACATATGTCAGGGGTTCAGGAGCAGAGGCAAGGGCAAGGGAGGAAACAGAGAGCGAGGGAGAGGAGGCAGAAGAAAAGATGAGTGATGACGACGACCCGAGATCTCCGAGTCTTTCCAGTGAATCAGAAGATTCACAGAAAGGAGCACCAGTGGCCAGGGCAAGGGGGGAGCCTAGGGGGACACCCCAGGAAGATAGAGCCAGAGGGGACTCAGAGGGGAGCAGTTGGAAATCAGGACCAGCGTCACCGCCAGAGAGCAGGGAAGAGGAAGGGCGCCAGGGATCAAGCGCTGGCAGCTCACAACAGGGGGGAGGGCACGAGTCAGGAGTGGCCACACCTCCATCGGGGAGCGAAGAAACGGTCAGACGGAAGGTGGAAGGTTGGGCGCGCGTGCCAAGTTCAAATGCACAGGAAGGTGGCGCAGTAGGCAGCCCGGAAAGGGAGCCAGGTCCTAAAGCCCGCCGAAAGGAGGGAGAAGAGTCAGGGGGGTCAGCGTCAGCGTCAGAGGAATCCCGGAAGGAAGAGACCCCGGGGGGCAGAGGGACCCAGAGAAGAACAGTCAGGCGGAAAAGGTGGAGCAAGGCTAGGATATTAAGTTGGTGTACAAGGGGCGGAGACTCAGATGGAGCTTCGCCGATCTAACCATGAGACGTAGAGTTGCACGCAGCAGCTTGAGAATGGAAACTGTAACTCAATAAAGACTTTTATTTAATGATCGCTGGCTAGCGTGATCCTCTGTGAGCTAGGATCTGGAAGCAGCTCTGACAGTAAGCTCCATCTCAAGATTGTGGGCATCTACGTCCTCGCGGAGAGGAGAGAAAGAGGGTGCCTACTAGCGAGCTCACGAACGGCAGACAACATGACGGCCGAACAGCAGATAGTGGAACTCAGAGAAGCAGTGACACGACTGAATGCCGAGGCTCTTGCATCCAGGAAGAGAGAGGAGGACGCAGCTGCCGCCTACAGGGATCTCCAGGTCAGGTTGGAAGTGCTTACGAAGCAAGGGCAACTGACACCCAAACCGGAGGGGATTGGGTTGGGGAGACGAACAGGCGGTCTGGTCTCTCACTTCGATGGGAATTTGCAACAGTACCCCAACTTTAGAGCAGATGTAATGTGTGCACTGCAACTGCTGAACAAAGACTTTAGAGATGAGCAAGAGAAGGTGGGATTCATCATGTCCCATTTGCATGGAGATGCTAAAGCATGGCTGCGCAATTTGTGGAGAGATAAGGATCCGGCGCTCCAAAATGCGGATGCCTTTATTAAAGCGATGGATGGGTGCTTTTTATCAAGCATTGACGTGGATCTTGCTCGGCAGGAGATACATGGACTGAAGCAAGGGAGGGCCAGCGTAAGGCAGTACCATGCCCGCTTTTTCGCTTTGGTCAGTGCCCTGGAATGGGACAGAGATTCGGCTCCTGTAAGAGACCTGTTTTGGGAGGGATTGCACGGCTCGGTTAAAGATGAAATTGCGAGGGGGGAGAGACCCCGGACCACGCAGGAGATCGTTCAGAGGGCGCTGGCGGTGGGGGTGCGGCTGGAAGGACGTCCGTGGAGCAGGGACGAAGGGCGTGGAGGGCGCGAACCAGCCAGGGGCTCCTCCTTCCTTCCCAGAGAAGCAGCGCGTGCGCAATCCACGCCTCCGCCAGGAGGAGGAGCGGAACCTATGGAGGTTGGAGGTGCAAGGGCTCAGTCAGCAGCCAGAGCCCTAGCACCGGCAGCAGTGAAAGCGAAGCCTCCTAGAGGGAACAGGAAGTGTTACATCTGCGATGATCCACAGCATATGGCGAAAGAGTGTCCCCAGAGGCTCCACAAGCACACTGCAGCCTCAGCAATGGTAACTGCAGCAACGCAGCAAGGACAACCACAGCAGGGAAACGAAGGAGTCTGGTTGGAGAAAGAGGCACTGGGGCCCAACCAGACGTGTCAGTGAAGCAGTCCCCAGAGATTTTACAGCCCATGGACCCCCTCCCGCCCAAACCGGTAGTGAAGCTCACCGCGTCGCTCCAGCTGCCCAATGGAATCACCATGGACGTGCCAATCACCATTGACTCCGGAAGCAATGCGGACTTTATAGGGCAGGACTTTGTCGACCGGCACGCTATACAGTTGCTGCCTGCCACGCTGCCCCTGCAGGTTGTCACGGTGGATGGCAGGGAGCTGCTAGGGGGGCAAGTGGTGAAGCAGATGCCACCAATGGTGATGCGACTTGGGAATCACAGGGAAATCATCAGCTTCAATGTCACTCAACTATCGGACACGCCCATTGTATTGGGCATGAGTTGGCTGGACAAGCACAGCCCGACGCTGGCTTGGTACCAGCGGCAGCTGACCTTCGGCTCTTCCTTTTGCGCTGAACACTGCATCGTGCCCAGGCAGGAAGGAGGGGAAGAGGAGTCACAGCTGCAGCTAGGCACGCTGCAAGCGGTCCCCCACAAGTACGCAGAATTTTTGGAGGTTTTCTGCGAGAAAGAGGCAGACAGGCTACCCCCCCACAGACCATATGACTGCAAAATTGACCTGCTGCCGGGGGCGGCGCTACCCAAAGGGAAGCTGTATTCCATGTCTGAGGACGAACTGCAGGAACTCAAAGAGTTCATAGATCATAATTTGGAGCGCGGTTTCATCCGAGAGTCCAAGGCAGCGGGGGGCAGTCCGGTATTCTTTGTTAAGAAGCGGGACACGCCCCAAAAAAGACTTGTAGTGGACTTTCGCATCTTGAACAGTGTGACCAAGCCATCGGACTTCCCCATGCCCCGAATCGACGACCTCCTCGCAAAGGTACGGAAGGGCAGAGTGTTCACCAAGTTGGACCTGCGAGGGGCATACAACCTCATTCGCATGCGGGAGGGAGATGAGTGGAAGACGGCCATGTTCACGCCCCTGGGCACCTACGAATATAGAGTTATGCCTTTTGGATTGCAAAATGGCTCCCACGTTTTTCAAGCTTTCATGCATCACGTGTTGGCGGGGCTCCTCTACAAGACGTGCGTCTGTTTCTTGGATGACATCCTGATCTTTTCGGAATCGCAGCAGGAGCATGACAGACACGTCAAGGAAGTGCTGAGCAGGCTACAGCAACATAGGCTTTACGCCAAGCTGGAGAAGTGCCAATTCGACGTGACCGAGGTGGATTTCCTGGGCTACAAGTTGTCTGATAAAGGGCTCGCCATGGACAGCGCCAAGGTCCGAGCAGTGTTGGATTGGAAAAGCCCACGCAACCGGAAGGAGGTCCAACGGTTTGTCGGCTTCGCGAACTTCTATCGCAAGTTTATCAAAGGCTTTGCGATGCAGACAGCGGCCATCACGGACACGCTCAGCTCCAAGAAAAAGAAGTTCATCTGGACAGAGCAGGCGGAGCAGTCCTTTCAGGCACTCAAGCGTCTCTTCGCGTCGGAAGAGCAGCTGCTTCATGTCAACCCCAGCAGGCCGATGAGGGTGGAGACAGACGCTTCGGACAGAGCCGTGGGAGCAGTCCTGCTGCAGAAAGACCCGCAGGGGGTTTGGAGGCCGGGAGCGTTTTACTCAAGGAAGCTCAGCAAGTCCGAACAGAACTACACCATCTGGGACAGGGAGTTGCTGGCCATTCATGCAGCGTTCAAAGCGTGGAGGCACTTCCTGATCGGCGCCAAGCACACGGTGCAGGTCTGCACGGACCACAAGAATCTAGAGCACTGGCGCACGGCACAGTTCCTGAACCAGAGGCAGATACGTTGGGCTGAGTTCTTTGCGAATTTCGACTTCCGAATAGAGTATGTCCCGGGGGACACCAACATCATGGCGGATGCTCTCTCCCGTAAGCCACAGTATCTGGAGGAGGCAACGCCAGCGGCCGCCATGCACATCTTCGCACCGACAGTGTGGGCGTGCGCGGCGGCAACAGTTGACCTGGATGCGGTGCGACGAGCGTTGCAGGATGACTCCTTCGCGCAAGCAAAGATGGCAGAGGTGCACAGGGGCACGGCAGCGACCGACGAGTTCCAGCTGCGAGATGGTTTGCTCATCCGTAAAGGGGCCATCTACGTGCCGGGAGACGAACTTCGCGCCAAGGTACTGCAGCAGCTGCACGACGCGCCCACTGCCGGGCACTTTGGCAAGGAGAAGACGGTGGAATTAGTAGCCAGAGACTTCTGGTGGCCCGGAATGAGAGGGGAAGTCGCGGACTACGTGGCGAGGTGTGACACCTGCCAGAGGTCCAAACCAGTGCACAGACCGCCGGCCGGACTGCTGGAACCGCTGCAAACTCCGTTCGAGCCATGGGAGAGAGTGGCCCTGGACTTTGTCACGGATCTGCCCAGCTCGAGGGGCAAGACGGCTGTGCTGGTGGTGGTGGATTTGTTCTCCAAGATGGCACATTTCATTCCGTGTGCGAAGGTGGCCACGGCGGAACAAACCGCCAAACTGTTCATAGACCACGTGTTCAAGGTTCACGGTCTGCCGCGGTCTATTCTGTCCGACCGAGGGCGACAGTTCATCTCAAACTTCTGGCAGAGGCTGATGGGCTTCCTGAACGTCAAGATCAACCTGGCGTCGGCTAGACACCCGCAGACCAACGGGCAAGCGGAGCGGGTCAATGCCATCATGCAGCAGTACCTGAGATGTTATGCGAATCAACAGCCTGCGACGTGGGTGGATTACCTGCCTCTCGCCGAGTTCGCCTACAACAACACGAAGCACGTGTCCACGGGGGTCACGCCGTTCTTCGCCAACAACGGGAGGCACCCTAGAACCTTCCCGGGACTGGAAAGAATGGGGGAGGGGGAGCCGCAGACAGCAGATGCGTTCGCGTCGGAGTTGCAGGAGGTCCACGATCAGCTGCGGCGGCACCTGGAGCTGGCTAAACGCGCATACAAGGTACAAGCGGACAAACACAGAAGGGTTGGCGAAGAGATCCATGTGGGAGACTGGGTCTGGTTAGCAGCCCACGCAGTGCCGGCCAGGTCGTTGGCGAAGAAGAAACTAGGGCATAAACAACTGGGGCCCTACCAAGTCGAAGAACAGGTCAACCCGGTGGCTTTCAGGCTGGCTCTTCCGGAGGGTTCCAGAATGCATCCGGTGTTCCACAGATCGGTGCTCACTCCCTACAAGGCACCTCACAGGTTTCAGGAACCAGGAACGGCACCGGGTCCGCTCCGAGAGAGAACCGGGCAAGGGGGAGTGGCACAGGAGGAGCGCATCAACGAAGTCACGGAGATTTTGGACTCCAGATGGGGGGAAGAGGGGGTAGAATACCTTCTCGCCAAGGAGGGCACCCCGGCCAGTGCCAACAGCTGGGTGCCGGGCTACGCTTTAGACGAACCTCTGCTCAAAGAAGAGTTTCATGCCCTCTTCCCACATAGGCCAATGCCAGCAGACTTTTTCGACGACTGGCTTTTCACGCCCACGCTTTCAGCCAGCACGTTCCGGGGGTTCGACTCGGACAAGGAACCGACACGAGACGCCCGTTCCCCAGAGGGGTCACCCTCGGGATATGCTTCAGAACCCTCGTATTGGTGGGATGATCGACCAGAGGAGCAGTTCCGCAGAAGGTGGCTGGAGGGTCCAGGACGAGCAACGTCTCCAGAAGGCAACGAGGGAGAGACGGACATGGACGTTTTCGGGGACGACCCGGGTTTCGAGCACGGCGGCACAGAGATGGAAGCGGAGGTGACCGTCGTCAACGAGAGCAGGGAGGAAGAACCGGAAGACTTCGGATGGCGGCCCGCCACGGGAAGCGAACTGTATCCGACATTCGTCCCCCTGACACGGCAGCACCCAGATCCCGCACCGGAAGGAGGGGAGGGGGGAAGAGGGGGCTTCGAGGGGGGGATGGATGTCAGGGGTTCAGGAGCAGAGGCAAGGGCAAGGGAGGAAACAGAGAGCGAGGGAGAGGAGGCAGAAGAAAAGATGAGTGATGACGACGACCCGAGATCTCCGAGTCTTTCCAGTGAATCAGAAGATTCACAGAAAGGAGCACCAGTGGCCAGGGCAAGGGGGGAGCCTAGGGGGACACCCCAGGAAGATAGAGCCAGAGGGGACTCAGAGGGGAGCAGTTGGAAATCAGGACCAGTGTCACCGCCAGAGAGCAGGGAAGAGGAAGGGCGCCAGGGATCAAGCGCTGGCAGCTCACAACAGGGGGGAGGGCACGAGTCAGGAGTGGCCACACCTCCATCGGGGAGCGAAGAAACGGTCAGACGGAAGGTGGAAGGTTGGGCGCGCGTGCCAAGTTCAAATGCACAGGAAGGTGGCGCAGTAGGCAGCCCGGAAAGGGAGCCAGGTCCTAAAGCCCGCCGAAAGGAGGGAGAAGAGTCAGGGGGGTCAGCGTCAGCGTCAGAGGAATCCCGGAAGGAAGAGACCCCGGGGGGCAGAGGGACCCAGAGAAGAACAGTCAGGCGGAAAAGGTGGAGCAAGGCTAGGATATTAAGTTGGTGTACAAGGGGCGGAGACTCAGATGGAGCTTCGCCGATCTAACCATGAGACGTAGAGTTGCACGCAGCAGCTTGAGAATGGAAACTGTAACTCAATAAAGACTTTTATTTAATGATCGCTGGCTAGCGTGATCCTCTGTGAGCTAGGATCTGGAAGCAGCTCTGACAACATATAACCTTGGAATCGTTCTTTCAGTGTTCATTCACCCACAAATAGCAAAGCGAAGTGTAATAAGCCTAAAGGACGCAAAGCAGGTTGTTTTGGGCTCCAACTACATAGAAAGGAAAATCTTGGATTTCGCTTATTTCAAGTCGTGTTCTATGGTGCTAATGCACTTGGAACCAAAAATCGCAAAGTGTATGTAATGAGAGCAAAATACCAAAAGACCGTCTTTGCGCTTCCATATATGTAGAAAGAAGACGAATAGGCTTTGATTGGGCTTATTTCAATTCGCATGGTGTTTTTTGAGTGTGCACCAGAATCATCCCCAAACAAAGCAAAAAGCTGTTTTGGGTTCCAACTAAAAAAAAAGAAGATGATCAAGCTCTGTTTGGGCTCATTTCAAACTCGTGTTTTGGGGGTTAGAATGCACATTCACCCCAAAATCGCAGGAATGTTTGTTAGCCCAAATCAAGCATAGGGGTTTTGGTTCCATCAATAGATAGAGGACATATAAGCTTGGATTGTTCTTTCAGTGTTCATTCACCCACAAATAACAAAGCGAAGTGTAATAAGCCTAAACGACGCAAAACAGGTTGTTTTGGGTTCCAACTACAAAGGAAAAGCTTGGATTTCGGTTATTTCAAGTCGTGTTCTATGGTGTTAATGCACATTGACCCAAAAATCGCAAAGTGTATGTAATGAGAGCAAAATACCAAAACACCGTCTTTGCGCTTCCATATATGTAGAAAGAAGACGAATAAGCTTTGATTGGGCTTATTTCAATTCGCATGGTGTTTTTTGAGTGTGCACCAGAATCATCCCCAAACAAAGCAAAAAGCTGTTTTGGGTTCCAACTAAAAAAAAAGAAGATGATCAAGCTCTGTTTGGGCTCATTTCAAACTCGTGTTTTGGGGGTTAGAATGCACATTCACCCCAAAATCGCAGGAATGTTTGTTAGCCCAAATCAAGCATAGGGGTTTTGATTCCATCTCAATTGAAAGAGGACGAATAAGCTTTGATTGTTCTTTCGGTGTTCCTTCCTGGACAAATAGCAAAGCAAAGTGTAATGTCAAAACAAAGCAAAACAGGTTGTTTTGGGTTCCTACATAGAAAGAAGAATCTTGGATTTCGCTTATTTCGTCGCGTTCTAGGGACCCCATAAATAGCAAAGTGTATGTAATGAGACCAAACTAACAAAACAACGTCTTTTCGCTTCCATATGCGTAGAAAGAAGACAAAGAAGCTTTGCTTGGGCTTATTTAAAATTGGTGTTTTTGGGGTTGGAATGCACATTCAACCAAAAATAGCAGAGTGAAATGTTTGTTTTCAGCCCAAATCAAGCATAGGTGCTTTGGTTCCATCTCAATAGAAAGAGGACATATAACCTTGGAATCGTTCTTTCAGTGTTCATTCACCCACAAATAGCAAAGCGAAGTGTAATAAGCCTAAAGGACGCAAAGCAGGTTGTTTTGGGCTCCAACTACATAGAAAGGAAAATCTTGGATTTCGCTTATTTCAAGTCGTATTCTATGGTGTTAATGCACATTGACCCAAAAATCGCAAAGTGTATGTAATGAGAGCAAAATACCAAAAGACCGTCTTTGCGCTTCCATATGTGTATAAAGAAGACGAATAAGCTTTGATTGGGCTTATTTCAATTCGCATGGTGTTTTTTGAGTGTGCACCAGAATCATCCCCAAACAAAGCTGTCAGGGGTTCAGGAGCAGAGGCAAGGGCAAGGGAGGAAACAGAGAGCGAGGGGGAGGAGGCAGAAGAAAAGATGAGTGATGACGACGACCCGAGATCTCCGAGTCTTTCCAGTGAATCAGAAGATTCACAGAAAGGAGCACCAGTGGCCAGGGCAAGGGGGGAGCCTAGGGGGACACCCCAGGAAGATAGAGCCAGAGGGGACTCAGAGGGGAGCAGTTGGAAATCGGGACCAGCGTCACCGCCAGAGAGCAGGGAAGAGGAAGGGCGCCAGGGATCAAGCGCTGGCAGCTCACAACAGGGGGGAGGGCACGAGTCAGGAGTGGCCACACCTCCATCGGGGAGCGAAGAAACGGTCAGACGGAAGGTGGAAGGTTGGGCGCGCGCGACAAGTTCAAATGCACAGGAAGGTGGCGCAGTAGGCAGCCCGGAAAGGGAGCCAGGTCCTAAAGCCCGCCGAAAGGAGGGAGAAGAGTCAGGGGGGTCAGCGTCAGCGTCAGAGGAATCCCGGAAGGAAGAGACCCCGGGGGGCAGAGGGACCCAGAGAAGAACAGTCAGGCGGAAAAGGTGGAGCAAGGCTAGGATATTAAGTTGGTGTACAAGGGGCGGAGACTCAGATGGAGCTTCGCCGATCTAACCATTAGACGTAGGGTTGCACGCAGCAGCTTGAGAATGGAAACCGTAACTCAATAAAGACTTTTATTTAATGATCGCTGGCTAGCGTGATCCTCTGTGAGCTAGGATCTGGAAGCAACTCTGACAGTAAGCTCCATCTCTTGAATTGTGGGCATCTACAGCCTCGCGGAGAGGAGAGAAAGCGGGTGCCTACTAGCGAGCTCACGAACGGCAGACAACATGACGGCCGAACAGCAGATAGTGGAACTCAGAGAAGCAGTGTCGCGCCTGAATGCCGAGGCTCTTGCATCCAGGAAGAGAGAGGAGGACGCAGCTGCCGCCTACAGGGATCTCCAGGTCAGGTTGGAAGTGCTTACGAAGCAAGGGCAACTGACACCCAAACCGGAGGGGATTGGGTTGGGGAGACGAACAGGCGGTTTGGTCTCTCACTTCGATGGGAATTTGCAACAGTACCCCAACTTTAGAGCAGATGTAATGTGTGCACTGCAACTGCTGAACAAAGACTTTAGAGATGAGCAAGAGAAGGTGGGATTCATCATGTCCCATTTGCATGGAGATGCTAAAGCATGGCTGCGCAATTTGTGGAGAGATAAGGATCCGGCGCTCCAAAACGCGGATGCCTTTATTAAAGCGATGGATGGGTGCTTTTTGTCAAGCATTGACGTGGATCTTGCTCGGCAGCAGATACATGGACTGAAGCAAGGGAGGGCCAGCGTAAGGCAGTACCATGCCCGCTTTTTCGCTTTGGTCAGTGCTCTGGAATGGGACAGAGATTCGGCTCCTGTAAGAGACCTGTTTTGGGAGGGATTGCACGGCTCGGTTAAAGATGAAATTGCGAGGGGGGAGAGACCCCGGACCACGCAGGAGATCGTTCAGAGGGCGCTGGCGGTGGGGGTGCGGCTGGAAGGACGTCCGTGGAGCAGTGGCGAAGGGCGTGGAGGGCGCGAACCAGCCAGGGGCTCCTCCTTCCTTCCCAGAGAAGCAGCGCGTGCGCAATCCACGCCTCCGCCAGGAGGAGGAGCGGAACCTATGGAGGTTGGAGGTGCAAGGGCTCAGTCAGCAGCCAGAGCCCTAGCACCGGCAGCAGTGAAAGCGAAGCCTCCTAGAGGGAACAGGAAGTGTTACATCTGCGATGATCCACAGCATATGGCGAAAGAGTGTCCCCAGAGGCTCCACAAGCACACTGCAGCCTCAGCAATGGTAACTGCAGCAACGCAGCAAGGACAACCACAGCAGGGAAACGACGGAGTCTGGTTGGAAGAGGCACTGGGGCCCAGCCAGACGTGTCAGTGAAGCAGTCCCCAGAGATTTTACAGCCCATGGACCCCCTCCCGCCCAAACCGGTAGTGAGGCTCACCGCGTCGCTCCAGCTGCCCAATGGAATCACCATGGACGTGCCAATCACCATTGACTCCGGAAGCAATGCGGACTTTATAGGGCAGGACTTTGTCGACCGGCACGCTATACAGTTGCTGCCTGCCACGCTGCCCCTGCAGGTTGTCACGGTGGATGGCAGGGAGCTGCTAGGGGGGCAAGTGGTGAAGCAGACGCCACCAATGGTGATGCGACTTGGGAATCACAGGGAAATCATCAGCTTCAATGTCACTCAACTATCGGACACGCCCATTGTATTGGGCATGAGTTGGCTGGACAAGCACAGCCCGACGCTGGCTTGGTACCAGAGGCAGCTGACCTTCGGCTCTTCCTTTTGCGCTGAACACTGCATCGTGCCCAGGCAGGAAGGAGAGGAAGAGGAGTCACAGCTGCAGCTAGGCACGCTGCAAGCGGTTCCCCACAAGTACGCAGAATTTTTGGAGGTTTTCTGCGAGAAGGAGGCAGACAGGCTACCCCCCCACAGACCATATGACTGCAAAATTGACCTGCTGCCGGGGGCGGCGCTGCCCAAAGGGAAGCTGTATTCCATGTCTGAGGACGAACTGCAGGAACTCAAAGAGTTCATAGATCATAATTTGGAGCGCGGTTTCATCCGAGAGTCCAAGGCAGCGGGGGGCAGTCCGGTATTCTTTGTTAAGAAGAGGGACACGCCCCAAAAAAGACTTGTAGTGGACTTTCGCATCTTGAACAGTGTGACCAAGCCATCGGACTTCCCCATGCCCCGAATCGACGACCTCCTCGCAAAGGTACGGAAGGGCAGAGTGTTCACCAAGTTGGACCTGCGAGGGGCATACAACCTCATTCGCATGCGGGAAGGAGATGAGTGGAAGACAGCCATGTTCACGCCCCTGGGCACCTACGAATATAGAGTTATGCCTTTTGGATTGCAAAATGGCTCCCACGTTTTTCAAGCTTTCATGCATCACGTGTTGGCGGGGCTCCTCTACAAGACGTGCGTCTGTTTCTTGGATGACATCCTGATCTTTTCGGAATCGCAGCAGGAGCATGACAGACACGTCAAGGAAGTGCTGAGCAGGCTACAGCAACATAGGCTTTACGCCAAGCTGGAGAAGTGCCAATTCGACGTGACGGAGGTGGATTTCCTGGGCTACAAGTTGTCTGATAAAGGGCTCGCCATGGACAGCGCCAAGGTCCGAGCAGTGTTGGATTGGAAAAGCCCACGCAACCGGAAGGAGGTCCAACGGTTTGTCGGCTTCGCGAACTTCTATCGCAAGTTTATCAAAGGCTTTGCGATGCAGACAGCGGCCATCACGGACACGCTCAGCTCCAAGAAAAAGAAGTTCATCTGGACAGAGCAGGCGGAGCAGTCCTTTCAGGCACTCAAGCGTCTCTTCGCGTCGGAAGAGCAGCTGCTTCATGTCAACCCCAGCAGGCCGATGAGGGTGGAGACAGACGCTTCGGACAGAGCCGTGGGAGCAGTCCTGCTGCAGAAAGACCCGCAGGGGGTTTGGAGGCCGGGAGCGTTTTACTCAAGGAAGCTCAGCAAGTCCGAACAGAACTACACCATCTGGGACAGGGAGTTGCTGGCCATTCATGCAGCGTTCAAAGCGTGGAGGCACTTCCTGATCGGCGCCAAGCACACGGTGCAGGTCTGCACGGACCACAAGAATCTAGAGCACTGGCGCACGGCACAGTTCCTGAACCAGAGGCAGATACGTTGGGCTGAGTTCTTTGCGAATTTCGACTTCCGAATAGAATATGTCCCGGGGGACACCAACATCATGGCGGATGCTCTCTCCCGTAAGCCACAGTATCTGGAGGAGGCAACGCCAGCGGCCGCCATGCACATCTTCGCACCGACAGTGTGGGCGTGCGCGGCGGCAACAGTTGACCTGGATGCGGTGCGACGAGCGTTGCAGGATGACTCCTTCGCGCAAGCAAAGATGGCAGAGGTGCACAGGGGCACGGCAGCGACCGACGAGTTCCAGCTGCGAGATGGTTTGCTCATCCGTAAAGGGGCCATCTACGTGCCGGGAGACGAACTTCGCGCCAAGGTACTGCAGCAGCTGCACGACGCGCCCACTGCCGGGCACTTTGGCAAGGAGAAGACGGTGGAATTAGTCGCCAGAGACTTCTGGGGGCCCGGAATGAGAGGGGAAGTCGCGGACTACGTGGCGAGGTGTGACACCTGCCAGAGGGCCAAACCAGTGCACAGACCGCCGGCCGGACTGCTGGAACCGCTGCAAACTCCGTTCGAACCATGGGAGAGAGTGGCCCTGGACTTTGTCACGGATCTGCCCAGCTCGAGGGGCAAGACGGCTGTGCTGGTGGTGGTGGACTTGTTCTCCAAGATGGCACATTTCATTCCGTGTGCGAAGGTGGCCACGGCGGAACAAACCGCCAAACTGTTCATAGACCACGTGTTCAAGGTTCACGGTCTGCCGCGGTCTATTCTGTCCGACCGAGGGCGACAGTTCATCTCGAACTTCTGGCAGAGGCTGATGGGCTTCCTGAACGTCAAGATCAACCTGGCGTCGGCTAGACACCCGCAGACCAACGGGCAAGCGGAGCGGGTCAATGCCATCATGCAGCAGTACCTGAGATGTTATGCGAATCAACAGCCTGCGACGTGGGTGGATTACCTGCCTCTCGCCGAGTTCGCCTACAACAACACGAAGCACGTGTCCACGGGGGTCACGCCGTTCTTCGCCAACAACGGGAGGCACCCCAGAACCTTCCCGGGACTGGAAAGAATGGGGGAGGGGGAGCCGCAGACAGCAGATGCGTTCGCGTCGGAGTTGCAGGAGGTCCACGATCAGCTGCGGCGGCACCTGGAGCTGGCTAAACACGCATACAAGGTACAAGCGGACAAACACAGAAGGGTTGGCGAAGAGATCCATGTGGGAGACTGGGTCTGGTTAGCAGCCCACGCAGTGCCGGCCAGGTCGTTGGCGAAGAAGAAACTAGGGCATAAACAACTGGGGCCCTACCAAGTCGAAGAACAGGTCAACCCGGTGGCTTTCAGGCTGGCTCTTCCGGAAGGTTCCAGAATGCATCCGGTGTTCCACAGATCGGTGCTCACTCCCTACAAGGCACCTCACAGGTTTCAGGAACCAGGAACGGCACCGGGTCCGCTCCGAGAGAGAACCGGGCAAGGGGGAGTGGCACAGGAGGAGCGCATCAACGAAGTCACGGAGATTTTGGACTCCAGATGGGGGGAAGAGGGGGTAGAATACCTTCTCGCCAAGGAGGGCACCCCGGCCAGTGCCAACAGCTGGGTGCCGGGCTACGCTTTAGACGAACCTCTGCTCAAAGAAGAGTTTCATGCCCTCTTCCCACACAGGCCAATGCCAGCAGACTTTTTCGACGACTGGCTTTTCACGCCCACGCTTTCAGCCAGCACGTTCCGGGGGTTCGACTCGGACGAGGAACCGACACGAGACGCCCGTTCCCCGGAGGGGTCACCCTCGGGATCTGCTTCAGAACCCTCGTATTGGTGGGATGATCGACCAGAGGAGCAGTTCCGCAGAAGGTGGCTGGAGGGTCCAGGACGAGCAACGTCTCCAGAAGGCAACGAGGGAGAGATGGACATGGACGTTTTCGGGGACGACCCGGGTTTCGAGCACGGCGGCACAGAGATGGAAGCGGAGGTGACCGTCGTCAACGAGAGAAGGGAGGAAGAACCGGAAGACTTCGGATGGCGGCCCGCCACGGGAAGCGAACTGTATCTGACATTCGTCCCCCTGACACAGCAGCACCCAGATCCCGCACCGGAAGGAGGGGAGGGGGGAAGAGGGGGCTTCGAGGGGGGGATGGATGTCAGGGGTTCAGGAGCAGAGGCAAGGGCAAGGGAGGAAACAGAGAGCGAGGGGGAGGAGGCAGAAGAAAAGATGAGTGATGACGACGACCCGAGATCTCCGAGTCTTTCCAGTGAATCAGAAGATTCACAGAAAGGAGCACCAGTGGCCAGGGCAAGGGGGGAGCCTAGGGGGACACCACAGGAAGATAGAGCCAGAGGGGACTCAGAGGGGAGCAGTTGGAAATCGGGACCAGCGTCACCGCCAGAGAGCAGGGAAGAGGAAGGGCGCCAGGGATCAAGCGCTGGCAGCTCACAACAGGGGGGAGGGCACGAGTCAGGAGTGGCCACACCTCCATCGGGGAGCGAAGAAACGGTCAGACGGAAGGTGGAAGGTTGGGCGCGCGCGACAAGTTCAAATGCACAGGAAGGTGGCGCAGTAGGCAGCCCGGAAAGGGAGCCAGGTCCTAAAGCCCGCCGAAAGGAGGGAGAAGAGTCAGGGGGGTCAGCGTCAGCGTCAGAGGAATCCCGGAAGGAAGAGACCCCGGGGGGCAGAGGGACCCAGAGAAGAACAGTCAGGCGGAAAAGGTGGAGCAAGGCTAGGATATTAAGTTGGTGTACAAGGGGCGGAGACTCAGATGGAGCTTCGCCGATCTAACCATTAGACGTAGGGTTGCACGCAGCAGCTTGAGAATGGAAACCGTAACTCAATAAAGACTTTTATTTAATGATCGCTGGCTAGCGTGATCCTCTGTGAGCTAGGATCTGGAAGCAACTCTGACAAAAGCAAAAAGCTGTTTTGGGTTCCAACTAAAAAAAAAGAAGATGATCAAGCTCTGTTTGGGCTTATTTCAAACTCGTGTTTTGGGGGTTAGAATGCACATTCACCCAAAAATCGCAGGAATGTTTGTTAGCCCAAATCAAGCATAGGGGTTTTGGTTCCATCAATAGATAGAGGACATATAAGCTTGGATTGTTCTTTCAGTGTTCATTCACCCACAAATAACAAAGCGAAGTGTAATAAGCCTAAACGACGCAAAACAGGTTGTTTTGGGTTCCAACTACAAAGGAAAAGCTTGGATTTCGGTTATTTCAAGTCGTGTTCTATGGTGTTAATGCACATTGACCCAAAAATCGCAAAGTGTATGTAATGAGAGCAAAATACCAAAACACCGTCTTTGCGCTTCCATATATGTAGAAAGAAGACGAATAAGCTTTGATTGGGCTTATTTCAATTCGCATGGTGTTTTTTGAGTGTGCACCAGAATCATCCCCAAACAAAGCAAAAAGCTGTTTTGGGTTCTGTCAGGGGTTCAGGAGCAGAGGCAAGGGCAAGGGAGGAAACAGAGAGCGAGGGAGAGGAGGCAGAAGAAAAGATGAGTGATGACGACGACCCGAGATCTCCGAGTCTTTCCAGTGAATCAGAAGATTCACAGAAAGGAGCACCAGTGGCCAGGGCAAGGGGGGAGCCTAGGGGGACACCCCAGGAAGATAGAGCCAGAGGGGAATCAGAGGGGAGCAGTTGGAAATCGGGACCAGCGTCACCGCCAGAGAGCAGGGAAGAGGAAGGGCGCCAGGGATCAAGCGCTGGCAGCTCACAACAGGGGGGAGGGCACGAGTCAGGAGTGGCCACACCTCCATCGGGGAGCGAAGAAACGGTCAGACGGAAGGTGGAAGGTTGGGCGCGCGTGCCAAGTTCAAATGCACAGGAAGGTGGCGCAGTAGGCAGCCCGGAAAGGGAGCCAGGTCCTAAAGCCCGCCGAAAGGAGGGAGAAGAGTCAGGGGGGTCAGCGTCAGCGTCAGAGGAATCCCGGAAGGAAGAGACCCCGGGGGGCAGAGGGACCCAGAGAAGAACAGTCAGGCGGAAAAGGTGGAGCAAGGCTAGGATATTAAGTTGGTGTACAAGGGGCGGAGACTCAGATGGAGCTTCGCCGATCTAACCATGAGACGTAGAGTTGCACGCAGCAGCTTGAGAATGGAAACTGTAACTCAATAAAGACTTTTATTTAATGATCGCTGGCTAGCGTGATCCTCTGTGAGCTAGGATCTGGAAGCAGCTCTGACAGGTTCCAACTAAAAAAAAAGAAGATGATCAAGCTCTGTTTGGGCTTATTTCAAACTCGTGTTTTGGGGGTTAGAATGCACATTCACCCCAAAATCGCAGGAATGTTTGTTAGCCCAAATCAAGCATAGGGGTTTTGATTCCATCTCAATTGAAAGAGGACGAATAAGCTTTGATTGTTCTTTCGGTGTTCATTCTCGGACAAATAGCAAAGCAAAGTGTAATGTCAAAACAAAGCAAAACAGGTTGTTTTGGGTTCCTACATAGAAAGAAGAATCTTGGATTTCGCTTATTTCGTCGCGTTCTAGGGACCCCATAAATAGCAAAGTGTATGTAATGAGACCAAACTAACAAAACAACGTCTTTTCTCTTCCATATGCGTAGAAAGAAGACAAATAAGCTTTGATTGGGCTTATTTAAAATTGGTGTTTTTGGGGTTGGAATGCACATTCAACCAAAAATAGCAGAGTGAAATGTTTGTTTTCAGCCCAAATCAAGCATAGGTGCTGTCAGAGCTGCTTCCAGATCCTAGCTCACAGAGGATCACGCTAGCCAGCGATCATTAAATAAAAGTCTTTATTGAGTTACAGTTTCCATTCTCAAGCTGCTGCGTGCAACCCTACGTCTAATGGTTAGATCGGCGAAGCTCCATCTGAGTCTCCGCCCCTTGTACACCAACTTAATATCCTAGCCTTGCTCCACCTTTTCCGCCTGACTGTTCTTCTCTGGGTCCCTCTGCCCCCCGGGGTCTCTTCCTTCCGGGATTCCTCTGACGCTGACGCTGACCCCCCTGACTCTTCTCCCTCCTTTCGGCGGGCTTTAGGACCTGGCTCCCTTTCCGGGCTGCCTACTGCGCCACTTTCCTGTGCATTTGAACTTGGCGCGCGCGCCCAACCTTCCACCTTCCGTCTGACCGTTTCTTCGCTCCCCGATGGAGGTGTGGCCACTCCTGACTCGTGCCCTCCCCCCTGTTGTGAGCTGCCAGCGCTTGATCCCTGGCGCCCTTCCTCTTCCCTGCTCTCTGGCGGTGACGCTGGTCCCGATTTCCAACTGCTCCCCTCTGAGTCCCCTCTGGCTCTATCTTCCTGGGGTGTCCCCCTAGGCTCCCCCCTTGCCCTGGCCACTGGTTCTCCTTTCTGTGAATCTTCTGATTCACTGGAAAGACTCGGAGATCTCGGGTCGTCGTCATCACTCATCTTTTCTTCTGCCTCCTCCCCCTCGCTCTCTGTTTCCTCCCTTGCCCTTGCCTCTGCTCCTGAACCCCTGACATGCACATTGACCCAAAAATCGCAAAGTGTATGTAATGAGAGCAAAATACCAAAACACCGTCTTTGCGCTTCCATATGTGTAGAAAGAAGACGAATAAGCTTTGATTGGGCTTATTTCAATTCGCATGGTGTTCTTTGAGTGTGCACCAGAATCATCCCCAAACAAAGCAAAAAGCTGTTTTGGGATCCAACTAAAAAAAAAGATGATGATCAAGCTCTGATTGGGCTTATTTCAAACTCGTGTTTTGGGGGTTAGAATGCACATTCACCCCAAAATCGCAGGAATGTTTGTTAGCCCAAATCAAGCATAGGGGTTTTGGTTCCATCAATAGATAGACATATAAGCTTGGATTGTTCTTTCGGTGTTCATACACCCACAAATCGCAAAGCGAAGTGTAATAAGCCTAAACGATGCTAAACAGGTTCTTTTGGGTTCTAAATACATAGAAAGGAAAATCTTGGATTTCGCTTATTTCAAGTCGTGTTCTATGGTGTTAATGCACATTGACACAAAAATAGCAAAGTGTATGTAATGAGAGCAAAATACCAAAACACCGTCTTTGCGCTTCCATATGCTTAGAAAGAAGACGAATAAGCTTTGATTGGGCTTATTTCAATTCGCATGGTGTTCTTTGAGTGTGCACCAGAATCATCCCCAAACAAAGCAAAAAGGTGTTTTGGGTTCCAACTAAAAAAAAAAGAAGATGATCAAGCTCTGATTGGGTTTATTTCAAACTCGTGTTTTTGGGGTTAGAATGCACATTCACCCAAAAGTCGCAGAAATGTTTGTTAGCCCAAATCAAGCATAGGGGTTTTGGTTCCATCTCAATTGAAAGAGGACGAATAAGCTTTAATTGTTCTTTCGGTGTTTATTCTCGGACAAATAGCAAAGCAAAGTGTAATAAGTCAAAACAAAGCAAAACAGGTAGTTTTGGTTTCCTACATAGAAAGAAGAATCTTGGATTTCGCTTATTTCGTCGTGTTCTATGGACCCCATAAATAGCAAAGTGTATGTAATGAGACCAAACTAACAAAACAACGTCTTTTCGCTTCCATATGCGTAGAAAGAAGACAAGCTTTGATTGGGCTTATTTCAATTTGCATGGTGTTTTTTGGGTGTGCATCAGAATCACTCCTAACAGAAGCAAAACGGTGTTTTGGGTTCCATCTACAAAAAAAGAAGATAATAACTGTCAGGGGTACAGGGACAGAGGCACAGGGAAGGCAGGAAATGGAGAGCGATGGAGAGGAATCCCAGGACAGCGAGGAAGAGGATAGCAATGACGCAAGGGATTCCATGAGTCTCTCCAGCGAATCAGAGGATTCCCAGAAGGGGGCGCCTGTGGTAAGGGCAAGGGGAGCCCCAGGGGGAAAGTGTCAGGAGCGGGGGGCCAGCAGGGGACCCCAAAGCGGCAGCTGGGAATCAGGGCCAGCCTCCCCACCAGAGCGCAGCGAAGGGGGGGGAGGTTCCAGTGTGTCAGAGGGAGCAGCTCCGGCGACAGAGAAAGAGGAGGGATCAGAGCAAGCCATTCTCCCGGAAGAGGAGGAGGGCAGTGAGGGGAGTAGCATAACTGTCAAAAGGAAGGTCAGAGGTTGGGCGCGCGCGCCAAGTTCAAATGAGGAGGCGCGCGGAAGAACAGGGAGCCCGGAGGAGGAGCCAGTTCCCAAAGCCCGCAGGAGGGGGGAGGAGCAGTCTGGAGATTCCGCTTCAGGAGAATCCAGGAGGGGAGGAACCCCGGCGGGCAGAAAGACCCTGCGGAAAAGGAAAGAGAGAAAAAGGTGGAGCAGCGTTAGCTTATTAAACTGGTGTAGGGGAGGGACCGATTCAGAGGGGACTTCTACCGTCTAAGGTTAACAGACATGGGGGCTGCGCGCCTCGGTTGTGGAACTTACTATGAACTGCAATAAACGTCCTTGTATATAAGAAGAACCTGGCGTTGATCTTTTGTGAGCTGAGATCTGAGGCAGCCCTGACAGTAAGTCCCCTCTCAAAAGAACGCAAAATTTTTTTTTGCAAAGCTCACGAAGTTTGGCGGCCATGAGTATGGAGGAGCAGATAACAGCCCTGAGCAATGCAGTCTCCGAGCTTACCACTGCGGTAGTGGTCTCCCAGAAGAAGGGGGAAGAGGCGGAAAAGCGATGCCAGGATCTGCAAGCCAGGTGGGATCATGCATGCCAAGTGGGGTTCCCGGGGTCCAGATCTGCAGGAATAGGACTGGGCCGCAGGGGGGGCAGTTTGGTAGCCCACTTCGATGGGAACCTGAAGCAGTACCCCAGTTTTCGAGCAGACGTCGTATATGCGTTGCATTTGCTTCGCGAGGACTTTAAAGATGAGGAGGAAAAAGTGGGTTTCATTGTGTCCCACTTGCATGGGGAAGCGAGGGCTTGGCTGCGCAATTTGTGGCGTGAAGATTGTCCTGCTCGAAGGGACTCCGATGAATTTATCAAAGCCATGGACGCTTGCTTCCAATCTACCGTGGATGTGGATGTAGCACGCAAAGAGATGCATGGTTTACGGCAGGGCAAGGCTACAGTACGTCAGTACCATGCTCGCTTTTTCGCCTTGCTGAATGTGCTGAGGTGGGAGAAAGACTCCCTGGCAATAAGAGACTTGTTTTGGGAGGGGCTGTCTGGCTCTGTAAAAGATGAATTGGCTAGGGGGGACAGACCTCAAACCCTAGCAGAAGTTGTGCAGCGGGCGCTCGCAATTGGAGTGCGCCACGAAGAACGCCCTTGGCGCAATGAGGAGGGTCGCCAGATCCACGCACCGTCTAGAGCGCCTCCTTTTCTTCCCAGGGATCTAGGACGTACCCGTCCCTCACCTCAGCTGCAGGCAGGGGAGGAACCAATGGAACTTGGTGGTGCAAAGGCTCAGACAGCTGCCGGAGCCCCAGCGTCCGGAGCAGTCAAGGCGAAGCCTCCTAGAGGGAACAGGAAGTGTTACATCTGTGACAGTGCGATGCACATGGCCAAAGAGTGTCCCCAGAGGCTCCAGAAGCACACTGCAGCCTTAGCAACAGTAACTGCAGCAGCACAACATGGAGAGCAGTTTCAGGGAAACGACAATGCCTGGCTGGAAGCAGAAATGCTGGGGCACAGCCAGGCGAGTCAGTAGAGCAGTCCCCAGCGCTTTTGCAGCCTACAGACCCACTACCACCCAAGCCAGTGGTGCAGCTCACTGCAACTCTCCAGCTACCTAATGGACGCACCCTGGAAGTCCCCATCACAATTGACTCTGGCAGCAACACAGACTTCGTGGGGGTGCAGTTCATCAAGCAGCATCGCATAGAGCTTCTACCAGCCACGCTGCCCTTAAACGTCGTCACAGTGGATGGCAGGAAGCTGCTGGGTGGGCAGGTGGTACAACAAACGCCACCCATGGTGATGCAGATTGGGAATCACCGAGAGGTCATCAGTTTCAACGTCACCCGCCTGTCAGACACGCCTATAGTGTTAGGCATGAGTTGGCTAGATAGGCACAGCCCGGCCATGGCGTGGTACCAGCGGCAGCTCACCTTTTGCTCGTCCTACTGCGCGCAGCATTGCATCCAGACCGGTCAGGAGGAGGAGGGCCAAGAGGAGGGGCAGCAGCTACGTCTCAGCATGGCGCAAGCAGTACCCCTCAAGTACAAGGGGTTTTTGGAGGTCTTCTGCGAAAAGGAGGCTGACCAGTTGCCACCCCACCGGCCCTACGATTGCGCAATTGACCTCTTGCCAGGGACAACGCTGCCGACTGCGAAGCTGTATTCCATGTCCGAGGATGAGATGCAGGAGCTCAGGGAGTTCATAGATCACAACCTGCAGCGGGGATTCATCCGGGAATCCAAGGCTGTAGGGGGCAGTCCTGTGTTTTTCGTGAAGAAGAAGGACACGCCCCAAAAAAGATTGATCGTAGACTATAGATTCATAAATTCGAAGACAAAGCCCACGGCCTTTCCCATGCCCAAGATTGACGACCTGCTCGCGACGGTGAGGAAGGGGAGGATCTTCACCAAGTTGGATCTGCGCGGAGCATACAATCTCATACGCATGCGAGAGGGTGATGAGTGGAAGACGGCCATGTTCACGCCGTTGGGCACCTATGAATACAGAGTTATGCCGTTTGGTCTCCAAAATGGCTCCCACTGTTTCCAAGCATTTATGCACCACGTGCTAGCGGGACTCCTCTACAAGAAGTGCGTATGCTTCCTCGACGACATCCTGATCTTCTCGGAATCGCAGGAGGCTCACGAGAGTGACGTTAAGGAAGTCCTGCAGAGGCTACGGGAGCACAGGCTCTACGCCAAGCTGGAGAAGTGCCAATTCGACGTGACGGAGGTGGATTTTCTGGGCTATAGGCTGTCCGACAAGGGACTAGCCATGGGCAGCGCCAAGGTCCGCGCGGTGTAGGACTGGAAGAGCCCGCGAAATCGGAAGGAGGTCCAGAGGTTCGTCGGCTTCGCCAACTTTTACCGCAAGTTCATCAGGGGTTTCGCCAAGGAGACGGCAGCTATCACGGACACCCTCAGTTCCAAGAAGAAAAAGTTCACCTGGACAGACCAGGCGGAGCAGTCCTTCAGGAGGCTTAAGAGTCTCTTTGCGTCCGAAGAACAGCTGCTACACGTGAATCCCGGCAGGCCCATGAGGGTTGAGACTGACGCATCTGACAGAGCCGTGGGGGCCGTCCTCTTACAGGAAGACCCGCAGGGGAACTGGAGGCCCTGCGCTTTCTACTCCCGGAAGCTCAGCAAGTCGGAACAGAACTACACCATCTGGGACAGGGAGTTGCTGGCCATCCACGCAGCTTTCAAGGCGTGGAGGCACTTCCTCATCGGAGCCAAGCACACCGTGCAGGTCCGCACGGACCACAAGAACCTAGAGTATTGGCGCACGGCGAAGCTACAAAGCCAGAGGCACATACGCTGGGCAGAGTTCTTTGCGGATTTTGATTTCAGGATAGAGTACATCCCAGGCGACAACAATGTCATAGCAGATGCGCTCTCCAGGAAACCGCAGTATCTCGAGGAAGCGGCACCTGTGGCAGCCAAGCACATTTTCGCACCGCAGGCGTGGGCGTGCGCTTCAGCCGCCGTGGACCTGGACGCGGTGCGTCGCGCGCTGCAGACGGATCCGTTCGCACAGTCCAAGATGGAAGAGGTGCGGAGAGGCACAGCGAAGGACGACGAGTTCCAGATACGCGACGGCCTGCTAACCCGTAAAGGTGCTCTCTACGTTCCAGGAGACGATCTCCGCGCGAGGGTTCTGCAGCAGTTGCACGACGCACCCAGCGCTGGCCACTTCGGCAAGGAAAAGACGGCGGAATTAGTAGCCAGAGACTTTTGGTGGCCCCAGATGCGAGGGGAGGTCGCGGATTACGTCGCCAGGTGTGACACTTGCCAAAGGTCCAAGCCAGTGCACCAGAAGCCAGCGGGATTGCTGGAACCGTTGGAGACGCCACTACAACCGTGGGAGAGGGTGGCGCTGGACTTTGTTACTGATCTGCCCAGTTCGCGAGGCAAGACGGCGGTGCTTGTGGTTGTAGACCTATTCACCAAGATGGCGCATTTCATTCCTTGCGCGAAGGTGGCGACAGCGGAGCAGACCGCCAAACTGTTCATAGACCACGTGTTCAGAGTGCACGGCTTGCCGCGGTCCATCCTGTCCGACCGCGGTCGCCAGTTCGTTTCCAGTTTCTGGCAGAAGCTCCTGGGTATCCTGAACGTCAAGATCAACTTAGCGTCGGCGAGACACCCACAGACCAACGGCCAAGCGGAGAGGGTCAACGCCATCATGCAGCAGTACCTGCGATGTTACGCCAATCAACAGCCTGCGACTTGGGTGGACTACTTACCGATGGCCGAGTTTGCCTACAACAACACGAAGCACGCGTCCACGGGGGTGACGCCGTTCTTCGCCAACAATGGGCGGCATCCCAGAACCTTTCCGGGATTGGAGACGACGGCGCAGGGAGAGACGCAGGGAGCTGAGCATTTGGCGGCAGAATTGCAGGAGGTCCACGAGGAGCTCCGACGGCACTTAGAGCTAGCTAAACACGCTTACAAAGTGCAGGCAGACAGGCACAGGAGGGCAGGAGAAGACATACAGGTGGGGGACTGGGTATGGTTGGCAGCCCAGGCGATGCCTGCTAAGTCATTAGCTAGGAAGAAGCTAGGCCACAAACAGCTGGGGCCATACCAAGTTGAGGCCAGGATCAACCCCGTAGCTTATCGGTTGACCCTCCCAGAAGGTTCCCGAATGCACCCGGTCTTTCATAGGTCGGTGCTTACGCCCTACAAAGCCCCCCACAGGTTTCAGGAGCCAGGGACGGCACCGGACCCACGCAGGGAGTCCCCGGGGGGGGGGGAAGTCACCGAGGGCCGAGACACTCAACGAGGTCACGGAAATTCTGGACTCGAGATGGGGGGAGGAGGGAGTGGAATACCTCCTCGCCAGAGAGGGTACCCCGGCCAGTGCCAATAGTTGGGTGCTGGACTATGCTCTGGAGGAACCTCTTCTTAAGGACGAGTTCCATGCACTCTTCCCACACAGGCCCATGCCAGCGGAGTATTTCGACGACTGGCTTTTTACGCCCACACTTTCAGGCAGCACCTTCCGGGGGTTCTCCTCAGCGGAGGAGACCACGCCAGAATTGAGTCCTCCAAGGGGATCGTGCTCGGGGGTGGACACGGATCGCTCTTACTGGTGGGACGACCAACCAGAGGAGGAGTGGCGCAGGAGATTGCTGAGAGGGCCCTGGCAAACAGCGTCGTCCGAAGAAACAGGGGGAGGGGAGGACATGGATGTGTTGGGAGAGGACCTTGGTTTCGAGCACACATACAATGAACTGGAAGCAGAGGAGATTGACGTCGACGAACTGTATCCAAGATCTACCCCGGCAACTGCGGAGCTTCCGGAACCTGCACCCGAGCAGCGGGAGGGGGGAAGGGGGGGCTTCGAGGGGGGATGGATGTCAGGGGTACAGGGACAGAGGCACAGGGAAGGCAGGAAATGGAGAGCGATGGAGAGGAATCCCAGGACAGCGAGGAAGAGGATAGCAATGACGCAAGGGATTCCATGAGTCTCTCCAGCGAATCAGAGGATTCCCAGAAGGGGGCGCCTGTGGTAAGGGCAAGGGGAGCCCCAGGGGGAAAGTGTCAGGAGCGGGGGGCCAGCAGTGGACCCCAAAGCGGCAGCTGGGAATCAGGGCCAGCCTCCCCACCAGAGCGCAGCGAAGGGGGGGGAGGTTCCAGTGTGTCAGAGGGAGCAGCTCCGGCGACAGAGAAAGAGGAGGGATCAGAGCAAGCCGTTCTCCCGGAAGAGGAGGAGGGCAGTGAGGGGAGTAGCATAACTGTCAAAAGGAAGGTCAGAGGTTGGGCGCGCGCGCCAAGTTCAAATGAGGAGGCGCGCGGAAGAACAGGGAGCCCGAAGGAGGAGCCAGGTCCCAAAGCCCGCAGGAGGGGGGAGGAGCAGTCTGGAGATTCCGCTTCAGGAGAATCCAGGAGGGGAGGAACCCCGGCAGGCAGAAAGACCCTGCGGAAAAGGAAAGAGAGAAAAAGGTGGAGCAGCGCAAGCCTCTTAAACTGGTGCAGGGGAGGGACGGATTCAGAGGGGACTTCAGTGGTCTAAGCCTAGCAGACGTAGGGCTGCGCGCCTTGGATGTGAAGCACACAATGAACTGCAATAAACACTTTTGTATATAAGAAGAGATAGGCGTTGTTCTTTTGTGAGCTGAGACTTGAGGCAGCCTTGACAATAACGCTCTTTAAAATTGGTGTTTTTGGGGTTGGAATGCACATTCAACCAAAAATAGCAGAGTGAAATGTTTGTTTTCAGCCCAAATCAAGCATAGGTGCTTTGGTTCCATCTCAATAGAAAGAGGACATATAACCTTGGAATCGTTCTTTCAGTGTTCATTCACCCACAAATAGCAAAGCGAAGTGTAATAAGCCTAAACGACGCAAAACAGGTTGTTTTGGGCTCCAACTACATAGAAAGGAAAAGCTTGGATTTCGCTTATTTCAAGTCGTGTTCTATGGTGTTAATGCACATTGACCCAAAAATCGCAAAGTGTATGTAATGAGAGCAAAATACCAAAACACCGTCTTTGCGCTTCCATATGTGTAGAAAGAAGACGAATAAGCTTTGATTGGGCTTATTTCAATTCGCATGGTGTTCTTTGAGTGTGCACCAGAATCATCCCCAAACAAAGCAAAAAGCTGTTTTGGGTTCCAGCTAAAAAAAAAGAAGATGATCAAGCTCTGATTGGGCTTATTTCAAACTCGTGTTTTGGGGGTTAGAATGCACATTCACCCCAAAATCGCAGAAATGTTTGTTAGCCCAAATCAAGCATAGGGGTTTGGGTTCCATCAATAGAAAGAGGATGAATAAGCTTTGATTGTTCTTTCGGTGTTCATTCTCGGACAAATAGCAAAGCAAAGTGTAATGTCAAAACAAAGCAAAACAGGTTGTTTTGGGTTCCTACATAGAATCTTGGATTTTGCTTATTTTGTCGTGTTCTATGGACCCCATAAATAGCAAAGTGTATGTAATGAGACCAAACTAACAAAACAACGTCTTTTCGCTTCCATATGCGTAGAAAGAAGACAAATAAGCTTTGATTGGGCTTATTTCAATTCGCATGGTGTTTTTTGGGTGTGCATCAGAATCACTCCTAACAGAAGCAAAACGGTGTTTTGGGTTCCATCTACATAAAAAGAAGATAATAACGCTCTGATTGGGCTTATCACGTCAGACACTTTTGAGTGGTATCTTTTGGGACTGGGCATCCTCCATGCCATAACGGCACCATTTCATCCATCCATCAACGGGCAAGCAGAGAGAATGGTGTGCTCGGCAAAAGAGGCAGTGGCGCGCCTGGACCGGGGAGACTGGCACGAGCGGGTCACCGAATACTTGTTCGTGCAACACACTTGTTCGTGCACCAGCGGCAGTGGGAGAGGCGCAGGTGGTTGAGGTTCAGGCGGCGGAAGCACAAGTGGCAGTGGGAGAGACGCAGGTGGTAGAGGCTGAGGCTGAGGTGGCGGAGGCACAAGCCGCAGCGGCAGAATCCCAGGCGGTAGAGGTTCAGGCTGTGGAGGCACCAGCGGCATCAGCAGAGGCCTAGGCAGTAGAGGCTCTGGCGGCGGAGGCAGCAGCGGCAGCGTCTCAGGCTGTAGAGGCTCTGGCAGCGGAAGCACCTGCTGCAGGGGCTGAGGCCCAGGCGGTACAGGGTCTGGCGGCGGAGGCAACAGCGGCAGAGGCGCAGGCGGAAGAGGCGGAGGCCGGGGAGGTACCAGCGGCAATAACAGAGGCCCAGGCGGAAGAGGTGGAGGTGGGGCAGGCACCAGCGGCAGCAGCACAGGCGGAAGAGGCGGAGACGGCGGAGGCATGAGCGGCAGCGGCAAAGGAGCAGGCAGAAAAGGCTGAGGCGGCGGAAGCACCAGCGGCAGGGGCCCAGGAGGAAGAGGCACCAGTGGCGGAGACACCACCAGCAGCAGCAGAGGCCCAGGCAGTAGAGGTTCTGGCGGTGGAGGCAGCAGCATAAGCGGCAGAGGCCCAGGCGGTAGAGGTTAACGCAGCTGAGGCACCAGCGCAGCGGCAGCGGTAGAGGCTCAGGAAGCAGCGGCAGCAGAGGCCAAGGCCGTAGAGGCTCTGGCGGCAGAGGCACCAGCGGCAGCAGCTCAGGCGGTAGAGGCTCTGGCGGCGGAAGCACCTGCTGCATGGGCTGAGGCCCAGGCGGTACAGGGTCTGGCGGCGGAGGCACCAGCGGCAGCGGCAGAGGCGCAGGCGGCAGAGGCTGAGGCGGTGGAAGCACCAGCGGCAGAGGTGCAGGTGGTAGAGGCTCAGGTGGAGGAGACACCAGAGGCACCATCAGAGGCCCAGGTGAGTATTTTCAGACTAGCCGTGCTCCAGAGAGCTTGCTGGGGAGACCACACGATACAAGGTACGCAAAATAACTTTAGCTAGGTTTTAATAGTAATAATAATAAGAGTTTGGATTTGATATCCCGCTTTCTCACTACCCTAAGGAGTCTCAAAGCGGCTAACATTCTCCTTTCCCTTCCTCCCCCACAACAAACACTCTGTGAGGTGAGTGGGGCTGAGACACTTCAAAGAAGTGTGACTGGCCCAAGGTCACCCAACAGCTGCGTGTGGAGGAGCGGAGACGCGAACCCGGTTCCCCAGATTACGAGACTACTGCTCTTAACCACTACACCAGACTGGCTACACCACACCACAACAAAAAACTCCTTTTACATTCAAATTTAAAGAAACCATTCAACAGCAGCAGCAGAGGCGAAGGTGGTAGAGGTTCAGGCAGCAGAGGCACCAACGGCAGGAGCAGAAGCCCAGGCGATGGAGGCTGCGGCGGGAGAGGCACCAGTGGCAGCGGCGGAGGCCCAGGCGGTTGAGGTTAAGGCGGCGGAGGAACCAGCGGCAGCGGAAGAGGAGCAGGCGGTAGAGGCTCAGGCTGCTGAGGCACCAGTGGCAGAGGCACAGGTGCTAGTGGCTGAGGCAGCGGAGGCACCAATGGCAAAGGCAGAAGCGCAGGTGGTAGAGGTTCAGGTGGCGGAGGCACCAGCGGCAACGGGAGAGGCACAGGCGGTAGAAGCTCAAGCGGCGGAGGCACCAGAGGCATTGGCAGAGGCTGAGGTGGTGGAGGCACCAGCAGGAGAGGTGCAGGTGGTAGAGGTTCAGGCAGCGGAGGAACCAGCGGCTACGGCGGAGGCGCAGGCAGTACATGCTCAGGCGGCGGAGGCACCAGCAGCAGAGGCGCAGGTAGTAGAGGCTGAGGCTGAGGCTGAGGCTGAGGCTGAGGCGGAGGCTGAGGCTGAGGCACTAGCATCAGCGGCAGATGACAGAGGCCCAGGTGGTAGTGGATGAGGCGGTGGAGGTACCAGCGGCAGTGACAGAGGCCCAGGTGGTAGTGGATGAGGCGGCGGAGGCACCAGTGGCAGTGGCAGAGGTGCAGGTGGTAGAAGCTCAGGAGGTGGAGGCACCAGCGGCATTGGTAGAGGCTGAGGCGGTGGAGGCACCAGAGGGAGAGGTGCAGGTGGTAAAGGTTCAGGCAGCGGAGGAACCAGCGGCATTGAAAGAGGCTGAGGCGGTGGAGGCACCAGAGGAAGAGGTGCAGGTGGTAGAGGTTCGGGCGGCGGAGGCACCAGTGGCAGCGGCAGAGGCCCAGGCGTTAGAGGAGGAGGTGGCGGAGGCACCAACGGCAGCGGCAGAGGCACAGGCGGTAGAGGCTAAGGTGGCGGAGGCACCAGCGTTAGCAGAAGAGGCGCAGGCGGTACAGGCTCAGGCGACAGAGGAACCAGCGGCAGCGGGAAAGGAGCAGGTGGTAGAGGCTCAGGCTGCAGAGGCATGAGTGGCAGCGGCAGAGGCACAGGTGCTAGTGGCTGAGGCAGTGGAGGCACCAATGGCAATGGCAGAAGCGCAGATGGTAGAGGTTCAGGCAGCGGAGGCACCAGCATCAGCGGCAGAGGAACAGGTGGTAGTGGCTGAGGCGGCGGAGGCACCAGCGGCATCAGCAGAGGTGCAGGCGGTACAGGCTCAGGCGGCAGAAGCACCAGCGGCTGCGGCAGAGGCCTAGGTGGTAGAGGTTCTGGTAGTGGAGGCACCAGCGGCAGCGACAGAGGTGCGGGTGGTAGAGGTTCAGGCAGCGGAGGCACCAGTGGCATTGGCAGAGGCTGAGGCGGTGGAGGCACCAGCGGGAGAGGTGCAAGTGGTAGAGGTTCAGGCAGCGGAGGAACCAGTGGTAACGGCAGAGGCGCAGGCGGTACAGGCTGGTGGCAGCAGAGGCACCAGCAGCAGAGGCGCAGGTGGTAGAGATTAAGGTGGCGGAGGCACCAGCGGCATCGGCAGAGGCGCAGGCAGTAGAGGTTCAGTCAGCGGAGTCACCAGCGGCAAAGGCAGAGGTGCAGATGGTAGAGGCTCAGGCAGTGGAGGCAGCAGCGGCAGAGGCTCACGTGGCAGAGGCACCAGCAGCAGAGGTGCAGGTGGTAGAGGCTCAGGCGGTGGAGGGACCAGCGGCAGCGGCAGAGGCTCAGGTGGCAGAGGCACCAGCGGCAGAGGTGCAGGTGGTAGAGGCTCAGGCGGTGGAAGGACCAGCGGCTGCGGAAGAGGTGCAGGTGGTAGAGGCTCAGGTGGCGGAGGCACCAGTGGCAGAGGCACAGGTGGTAGAGGCTCAGGCCGCGGAGGCACCAGCGACAGCGGCAGAGTTGCAGGTGGTAGAGATTCAGGCGGCAGAGGCACCAGCGGCAGCGGCAGAGGCCTAGGCGGTAGAGGTTCTGGTAGTGGAGGTACCAGCAGCACCGGCAGAGGCGCAGGGTGATAGAGATGGAGGTGGTGGAGGCAGAAGCGTCAAAGGCAGAGGTGCAGGAGGTAGAGGCTCAGGCGGCGGAAGCACCAGCGGCAGAGGCGCAGGTGTAAGAGGCTCAGGCGGCGGAGGCACAAGCGGCAGAGGTACAGGTGGTAGAGGCTCAGGCAGCAGACGCACCAGCGGCTGCGGCAGAATCTCCGGTGATAGTGGGTTATGCGGCGGAGGCAGCAGAGGCACCAGCGGCAGCTGCAGAGGTGAAGGTGGTACAGGGTCAGGCGGTAGAGGCACCAGCGGCAGCGGCAGAGACGCAGGCGGTAGAGGCTCAGTCAGCGGAGTCACCAGCGGCAGCTGCAGATGCTCAGGTGGCGGAGGCACGAGCGGCAGAGGTGCAGGTGGTAAATGCTCAGGTGGCGGAGGTACCAGCGGCTGAGGTGCAGGTTGTAGAGGCTCAGACGTTGGCGTGACCAGCGGCAGCGGTAGAGGTTCAGGTGGCGGAGGTAACAGAGGCAGCGGCAGAGGCTCAGGTGGCGGAGGCACCAGCGGCAGAGGCTCAGGTGGTGGAGGCACCAGTGGCAGCGGCAGAGGCTCAGGCGTTAGAGGAGGAGGTGGCAGAGGCACCAGCGTTAGCAGCAGAGGTGCAGGCGGTACAGGCTCAGGCGACGGAGGAACCAGCAGCAGCGGGAAAGGAGCAGGCGGTAGAGGCTCAGGCTGCGGAGGCACGAGCGGCAGCAGCAGAGGCACAGGTGCTAGTGGCTGAGGCATCGGAGGCACCAATGGCAATGGCAGAAGCGCAGGTGGTAGAGGTTCAGGCGGCAGAGGCAACAGCGGCAGCGGCACAGGTGCAGGCAGTAGAGGCTCAGGAGGCGGAGGCACCAGGGGCAGCGGCAGAATCTCAGGTGATAGAGGGTCAGGCGGCAGAGTCACCAGCTGCAGTGGCAGAGGCGCAGATGGTAGAGGCTCAGGCAGCGGAGGCACCTGCGGCAGTGGCAGAGTTTCAGCTGGAAGAGATTCAGGCAGCAGAGGCACCAGCGGCAGCGGCAAAGGCCTAGGTGGCAGAGGTTCTGGTAGTGGAGGGACCAGTGGCACCGGCAGAGGCGCAGGGTGGTAGAGAGGGATGGTGGAGTCATCAGCTGCAAAGGCAGAGGCATACGAGATAGAGTGTCAGGCGGCGGAGGCACCAGCTGCAGAGGCGCAGGTGGTAGAGGCTCAGACGGCGGAGGCACCAGCTGCAGCGGAAGAGGTGCAGGTGGTAGAGGCTCAGGTAGTGGAGGTAACAGCGGCAGCGGCAGAGGCTCAGGTGGAAGAGATTCAGGCGGCGGAGGGAACAGCGGCCGTGGCAGTGGTGCAGGCAGTAGAGGCTCAGGTGGCAGAGGCACCAGCGGCATCGGCAGAGGCGCAGGTGACGGAGGCACCAGCGGCAGAGGTGCAGGTGGTAGAGGCTCAGGCGGCAGAGGTAACAGCGGCAGCGGCAGAGGCTCAGGTGGAAGAGATTCAGGCGGTGGAGGCAACAGCGGCAGAGGCAGAGGTGCAGGCAGCAGAGGTGCAGGCAGCAGAGGCTCAGGTGGCAGAGGCACCAGCGGCAGCGGCAGAATCTCAGGTGATAGCGGGTTAGGCGGCGGAGGCAGCAGAGGCACGAGTGGCAGCGGCAGAGGCTCAGGTGGCGGAGGCACCAGCGGCAGAGGCACAGGTGGTAGAGGCTCAGGCCGCGGAGGCACCAGAGGCAGAGGCCTAGGCGGTAGAGGTTCTGGTAGTGGAGGCACCAGCAGCACCGGCAGAGGCGCAGAGTGGTAGAGATGGAGGTGGTGGAGGCAGAAGCGTCAAAGGCAGAGGTGCAGGTGGTAGAGTCTCAGGCGGCGGAAGCACCAGTGGCAGAGGCGCAGGTGTAAGAGGCTCAGGCGGCGGAGGCACAAGCGGCAGAGGTACAGGTGGTAGAGGCTCAGGCAGCAGACGCACCAGCGGCTGCAGCAGAATCTCCGGTGATAGTGGGTTATGCGGCGGAGGCAGCAGAGGCACCAGCGGCAGCGGCAGAAGTGAAGGTGGTACAGGGTCAGGCGGTGGAGGCACCAGCGGCAGCGGCGGAGGCACCAGCGCCTGAGGTGCAGGTTGTAGAGGCTCAGACGTTGGAGTGACCAGCGGCAGCGGAAGAGGTGCAGGTGGTAGAGGCTCAGGTGGCGGAGGTAAAAGAGGCAGCGGCAGAGGCTCAGGTGGCGGAGGTAAAAGAGGCAGCGGCAGAGGCTCAGGTGGCGGAGGCACCAGCGGCAGAGGCTCAGGTGGTGGAGGCACCAGCGGCAGAGGTGCAGGTGGTAGAGGCTCTGGTGGCAGAGGTAACAGAGGCAGTGGCAGAGGCTCAGGTGGCGGAGGCACCAGGGGCAGAGGCACCTGTGGTAGAGGCTCAGGAGGCGGAGGCACCAGGGGCAGAGGCACAGGTTGTAGAGGCTCAGGAGGCAAAGGCACCAGCGGCAGCGGCAGAATCTCAGGTGATAGAGGGTCAGGCGGCAGAGTCACCAGCTGCAGCGGCAGAGGCCCAGGCTGTAGAGGCTCAGCGGCGGAGGCAACAGTGGCAGCGGCAGAGGCCCAGGCTGTAGAGGCTCAGGCGGCGGAGGCAACAGTGGCAGCGGCAGAGTCTCAATCGGCGGAGGCACCAGCGGCAGTGGCAGAGGCACAGGTGGTAGAGGCTCAGGTGGCAGAGGCCCCAGCGGCCCCAGCGGCCCCAGCGGCCCCAGCGGCCCCAGCGGCCCCAGCGGCAGAGGCCCAGGCGGTAGAGGCTCAGGCGGTGGAGGCAACAGCGGCAGTGGTAGAGGCCCAGGCTGTAGAGGCTCATCTGGCGGAGGCAACAGCGGCAGCGGCAGAGGCCCAGGCGGTAGAGGTTCTGGCGGTGGAGGCACCAGTGGCAGTGGCAGAGTCTCAGACGGCGGAGGCACCAGCGGCAAAGGAAGAGGCGCAGGTGGTAGAGGCTCAGGCGGTGGAGGTAGCAGCAGCAGAGGCCCAGGCGGTAGAGGCTCAGGCGGCGGAGGCAACAGCGGCAGCGGCAGAGGGCAAGGCGGTAGAGGTTCTTGCAGCGGAGGCACCAGGGCAGCAGCAGAGGTGCAGGCGGTAGAGGCTCAGGAGGCGGAGGCACCAGCGGCAATGGCAGAGGCGCAGTGGGTGGAGGCATGAGCGGCAGCGGCAGAGGCGCAGGTGGTAGAGGTTCAGGCGGAGGAGGCACCAGTGACAGCGGCATAGTAGCAGGTGGTAGAGGCTTAGGCACCAGAGACACCAGCAGCAGATGTGCAGGTGGTAGAGGCTCAGGCGGTGGAGGCACCAGCGGCAAAGGCAGAGGGGTAGGTGGAAGAGGCTCAGGGGGCGGAGGCACCAGCGGCACGGCAGAGTCTCAGGTGGTAGAGGGTCAGATGGCGGAGTCAAAAGCTGCAGCAGCAGGCGCACAGGTGGTAGAGGCTTAGTTGGCGGCAGAGGCACCAGAGGCACCAGCGGCACCATCAGAGGTGCAGGTGGTAGAGGCTGAGGCGTAGGAGGCATCAGCCGCAGATTTGCAGGTGGTAGAGGCTCCGGCGGCAGAGGCACGAGTGGCAGTGGCAGAGGCACAGGTGGTAGAGTCTCACGTGGCGGAGGCACTAGCAGCAGCGGCTGAGGCCCAGATGGAATATGCTCAGGCCGTGGAGGCACCAGCTGCAGCGGCAGAGTCTCAGGAGGTAGAGGGTCAGTTGGCGGCAGAGGCACCAGCGGCACCATCAGAGGCGCAGGTGGTAGAGGCTGAGGCGTAGGAGGCATCAGCCGCAGATTTGCAGGTGGTAGAGGCTGAGGCGGCGGAGGCACCAGCAGCAGCGGCAGAGGCTCAGGTGGCGGAGGCAGAGACACCAGCGTCTGCAGTAGAGGCGGAGGTGGTATGGATTCAGTTGGCGGAGGCACCAGCGTCAGGGGCAGAGGCGCAGGTGGTAGAGATTCAGGCGGCAGAGGCACCAGTGGCAGAGGCAGCGGCGGAGGTGGTAGAGGCTCAGACGGGGAAGGCACCAGTGGCAGCGGCAGAGGCGCAGGCGGTAGAGGTTCTGGCGGCGGAGGCACCAGTGGCAGTGGCATAGGCGTAGGTGGTAGAGGGTCAGGCGGCAGAGGCACCAGTGGCAGAGGCGCAGGTGGTAGAGGGTCAAGCGGCGGAAGCACCAGCGGCACCATCAGAGGTGCAGGTGGTAGAGGTTCAAGTGGCAGAGGTAGAGGCACCAGCGGCAGCAGTAGAGGCTCAGGCCGCGGAGGCACCATCGGCAGAGGCGCAGATGAAGAGATTCAGGCGGCAGAGGCACCAGCGGCAGAGGCATGTTAGTTCCTGTTTCTCACAGTTTCTCACAGTTTCTCACAGTTTCTCACAGTTTCTCACAGTTTCTCACAGTTTCTCACATTTTCTCACAGTTTCAAGAGTGGTATGAGCGTTACAAATGTACACATAGAATCAAAGAATCTTAGAGTTGGAAGCGACCCAATGGTCATTTAGTCCAACCTCCTGCAATGCAGTAATCTCAGCTAAATATCCATGACAGATGGCCATCCAACCACTGCTTCAAAACCTCCAAGGAAGGAGTGTCCACAACCTCCCAAGAGAGACTGTTCCACTATCAAACAGTTCTTACTATCAGAAAGTTTTTCTGTATGTTTAGTCAGAATCGCCTTTTGTAATGGTTTCTAAGGGGTTGCTCGTGCGTAAGCAGGTACCTATCTTCCTGGCTGGGTGCAAACACCTGGCTGGGCTGCCAAAGTGAACCTTATCTGTCCGGACCGCCACTCACCCGTGGCTGACTCAGTCGCTGGCAGAATCCGTGAGTGGGCGTTTCTTAAACTTCTTCCAGCAAAGAAGCTCTTTGACGCCTAGTCTCCGCCTACCCTCTCTGCGTGAAAGCCTTCTGCGCAGGGAGGGCGTGGGCAACGAAGGACCCCTACTCTCCCCGCTGGTCCCAGGCAAGGAGTCATGGGACCGCCTCGCCACTTCCCCCACCTGCCCCCCTTCTCCACTGGTGCTACGCTGATTCTCTTCCCCAGAAGATGGGCTGCTTCTCCCGATCCCTGGACGCTCTCTGGAATCCCTCTGGCTTTTGCGCTCTCCCTCCAGTACTGATGGCAGTTCCCTGACACCTTTCTTTTAGCTTGCAGCCATTGGTTCGAGTCCTACCTTCCAGAGCACAAGAAAACAAGCTTGCTCCATCTTCCATGTGACAGCCCTTTTTCAGAATCGGAAGAATCTTTATTTGCATCAGCCACTAGCCATAGCAATAAAATAAAATAAAATAAAATAAAATAAAATAAAATAAAATAAAATAAAATAAAATAAAATAAAATAAAATAAAATAAAATAAAATAAAATAAAATAAAATAAAATAAAATAAAATAAAATGTACTAATGATAGAGGTAAAACCGTAACTATACAAAATAAATTCTGGATGTTTACATCAATAATAAAATAATAGATCTTATTCTAATTGCCCCTGCTAATTTTTTTTTTTTTTTTGCAGTTTTTGCTGTCACCTGGTTATCTTGATCTGCTAGAAGAAAGGACACAGTATGTATCATCCCCTGATCCGAAAGAAGGGGGTGAGGGCACTAGGCACACAGCCCTCGTGTGGTATGGCTCTCCCGGACGCTGTCTCTGATTGCACGCCTGGTTGCAGGAGCTCAAAATAAACAATTAGAAAGAAGCAAATGCACATATTTCGAGCGAAGATCGGGAGTTAAGACTGCTAAATGAAGTAACCTCAGTGAAGTGGAGCAACGGGTTGGATTCAACAATAAATCAAGAAGAAGACACATCAAAGGGTCGGTATATCGGAACGGGACTGAAAGGGGGGAGGGAAAAACTTTTCTTTTTTTTATCTTGAAGGACACTGACAAACTGGAACGTGTCCAGAGGAGGGCAACCAAAATGGTCAAAGGCCTGGAAACGATGCCTTATGAGGAACGGCTAAGAGAGCTGGGCATGTTTAGCCTGGAGAAGAGGACGTTTAGGGGTGATATGATAGCCATGTTCAAATATATAAAAGGATGTCACATAGAGGAGGGAGAAAGGTTGTTTTCTGCTGCTCCAGAGAAGCGGACACGGAGTAATGGATCCAAACTACAAGAAAGAAGATTCCACCTAAACATTAGGAAGAACTTCCTGACAGTAAGAGCTGTTTGACAGTGGAATTTGCTGCCAAGGAGTGTGGTGGAGTCTCCTTCTTTGGAGGTCTTTAAGCAGAGGCTTGACAACCATATGTCAGGAGTGCTCTGGTGGTGTTTCCTGCTTGGCAGGGGGTTGGACTCGATGGCCCTTGTGGTCTCTTCCAACTCTATGATTCTATGAGTACCTAACAATCCTCCCCCCAAGAAGAATCGTTGCAATTACTGATTACAAGCAGGATGATTAAGAACTGTGTGGAAATAAATTACTAATCAAAGATACGGTTTGTGGGAATATCCGGAAAGGAATGAAAGGCCTTTGTGATGCAGTTATAAAAAGAGACTTCTCAGGGCAGGCCTGGCTACAGGTTTTATGATCGAGGGGGAGGAGACCAGGGCTTGTTATTTTATCGGACTGTGAGTTTGATCTGGCAGAACCCCCTTAGAAGATTGATGAGAGACTGTCAGGCCTGTGAGAATTAATGGACAGACTTTAAGAACATTCTGTATGGAAGTGCGGAAATGGCGTCTGTCTGTCTGATATGGCTCTTGGAGGAATGCAAAATCCACACAGGATATAACAACGTTTGTTTTTAACCCGCTTGCGGAGACTACCAGAGGTTACAAAAAAAAGAAAGGAATATATGACAACAATAAGAAGATGAGGAAAATAATAAAGAGAAGATGGAACTGCACTGTGAATATTATTTGGACAGAATTGTGAACATCAAAGCAGCAGCAAGAGAGATGTTTGGATCCCTTTCCGAGCTCGAAGCATGGGTACCCCCAACAAAAATTTAAAAATTTGGCTGTGTAATTTGGAATTAATGTGATTTGATTGATTGGTTAATAAAAATTATATTAAAAGAAGAAGAAGAAGAAGAAGAAGAAGAAGAAGAAGAAGAAGAAGAAGAAGAAGAAGAAAGGACACAGTATGGTATGGGTAGTAGTAGAGGGATAATAACCTCACTCCTCAAATCTTTATAAAGAGTGAAATCTAGAAGCACATGAGCTACAGATTCAATACTGCCATCTCCACATGGACATAATAAGCATTATCCATGCAACAGCCTATTGAGATACCGGTATTTGAAGATATGAATCTCCTCTCAGTCTCCTCTTTTCCAGGGTAAACATATACAGCTCCTGCAAGGATTCCTCATAAGGTTTGGCTTATAAGCTGCCATTTTCAGACCCTTAATCATCTTGGTTGCTGTCTTCTGCGCACATCCCAGCATGTTAACATCCTACTTAAATTATGGTGCCCAGAGCTGGACACAGTATTCCAGGTGTAGTCTGACCCAGGCAGAATAGAGTGGAACTATTTCTTCTCTTGACCTGGACACTATATTTTTGCTGATGCAGCCTAGAATAGCATTATCTTTTTTGCTGCTGCATCATATTATTGATTCATGTTAAGCTTGTGGTCCACCAAGACCCCTAGATCCTTTTTACATGTACTGCTGGTACATTTTCCTTGTTACCATCTGCAAAATAGTGGAGGGTATATATTATTTGAGTGCCCCACCAGGAAAAGCATCACGTGCAGCATATCAGCATGTTGAATAAAGAATGAAGAAATGTCTCATAAAATACTTCTTGAGAGGCAAGGCATCTCCCCTACTCTTTGGTCCTCCCCAATACCAAGAATAAGAGACATGGGAATCAATGTTTGAGTGAAATCAGGCCACAACTTTATTGACAACAGATGTAAGAGGTTTGGCTTAGGCACTGGGTAGCCCCATCCCTTCCGGCTCGCTGGTTGGAAGAACTTGCATTTTGGGGTCAACTGGTGGGTGGAATAGATATGGGAGGATACTGGTGGGTGGAATAGATATGGGAGGATGGCTCAGTCCCATGAGACTCTTCCTCTGTGGGTTTTGGGTTCCAGCCAAAAAGATTGGGTTGGATTGGATGACCCTCAGGGTCCCTTCCCATTCTCCCATTCCCATACCCACAGACAGGTCTCAGGGCAGTTCACGAGACAGAGAGAGAGAAACTCACTCACACATACACACATATATATGACCCATATAAAATATTTTTGAAGAAAGAATTATCATAAAGAGAACGGGAGCCTTATTTCTACTCCTTTTTTCCTTACTGCTTCGCTGCATGCAACCAGGAGACAGGATCATCCAGAGCAATGCTGCTTTGGGGATCCCTCCCAATGGAACCCTCAAGGAAAATATTACAGCTCCTTCTGCCAAGGGACATTCTGCTTTCCCCCTATTTATATCGCAGAAGTGCTCTAGGAAGGCAGTGTGGTGTCAGACCTGGGAGATCAGGGTTCGAATCCTCACTCAGTCCAGAAGCTCAATGGGTGACTTTGGTGTCAGTTGCCTCCTCTTAGCAAACCTCGCAGGGTTGTTGTAGGGAATAATTAGTGGGGTGAATCACAGACTCCTTGGAGAAAAAGGGGGAGACCAAGGCAATAAGAATAAGTTGGAATCTAGTTACAAATGTCTGTAAATTTCTTATCAAAATAAATGCAATAGAAATGTGCTTAAAACTTTTGTTGACTTCTTTGGGTTAACTGTTCATATCTGCTGCTTTGTGAATGTGCTTATGTAACATTGATGCAAATCCGTGATTGCGCAGAAGGGGCTTTGGGTTGCATTCAGAAACATTTCCATGAGCTTGGTATGATCAAACATCCACAGATGAAGTTTCATAGATACCCATACATACATACATACAGGCGACATTGTGTTGACAATGCAATATTGTGAACTGGCTTTTAGAATTTTGGAGAAAACACAAAGCTGTTTTCTCTGTGCGTGCAAATATCCATGTCAATTTATAATAAAATATCTGTTTTTCTGCAAAGCCACTTCCGACGTAGAAGGAGGTGGGGTTGGGGCTTCACCCTCCCACCATGCACGCGCCTCAGCCTCCGCGGGATTGCGGGAATCCCGATCGCATCATCCCCTGGCCAGCCAATCGGATGGCCTGGGGGCGTGGCCTGCTCCATTTAACGCAGGGGTGGCCTGGGATCTCCCTCTTTGCCGCTTCCAGCTGCTCCAGTTTGTCGGAGATCTTATCTCCGCGTCGCCTGCTCTGGAGCACGTGCGCCTGCTTGTTCTTTTGCTTTAATCTTCCCCTTTGCTTTTAGTTGCTGTGCCTGCTGCTGCCTGCCTAATTCCCCTCCCCGCCCCCATGGCTCTCGTGCTGCTGGTTGTTTATTGTTGTCAGGGTTACGGCTCCCTGGCCGTCACCATTTTTTCGCCACGTGGTCCAGCACGGGCAGCCATTTTAGGAGAGGCAGTTTCTTGCAAGGCTGGACCCTTTTTTCATGTCCGATGCATTTTGGGGCTTTTTATTAAGCTCCGTTGCATGCGAGCCCTGTGGGAACTTGAATTTATCTGACCACCACCTTTACTTACCTCCTGTGCATAGGCGCCGACTCCATGGGGCCTGAGGGGGCCCGAGCCCCCTCAAAAATTCGTTTGGGGGGGGCTCCGCCCCCCCAATAATCTCGGGCGCCCCTCCAGCAGAGCGCCACCGCCGCCCCTCCCCCAGCCCAAAATGCACAGGGTCGGGCTGCATGCCTCCTGCCCTCCCTCCCGAGCAAAAGCTCCACCCAATTTCCTTCGGAGCTGATTAATAGGCGCAGCACGCTCTCCCCTATTCGCTCACGAGGAGGAGATGCCACTTTATCTGCATATTCATGAGCTTATTTATTATTCATGAGCTTTCCCGGTCCCCCCCAATATTTTTTATAAGTCCGCGCCCCTGCTCCTGTGGGCTATATTGTTTATAATCTAGCTTAGTTTCTCCGTGCTAGTAGCTTTATATTGTGACATAGCTAGCTACATCGGTATTTAATTGCATCACGTTTCTTAGCCTGCAGTCCCTATCGTTACATTGCGGCTTGCCTTCAGCTTGTTGCTACTCAAGTGATACATTGTTGGTTCTGAATGCTTGGGTAGTTGGTGGTTGTGGCACAAATTGATAGCACGCGTGGGTTTTCTGGGGCTGATTGTGGGGCTAAAAATAATAAATAGATAATATATATATATTAAAATGATACACACACACACACACACACACACACATATATATACTACAGTGCTTTTCATTAAAGTTAATAGGGAGAAACGAACGCAGCTGACTGCACAGCATAAAAATAAAATAAAATAAATTTAGCAATAATAGTAATAATAATAAAATTTAATTATATCATTGCAATTTTATTGCCTTACGCCTGGCACAGTTTACTTAAATACATTAATTTATTATAAGTGATTTGGAGTTATTTGTTCATGTAGCAGGAAACGCCCCCCCCCCCAATCATTCAGTTTGTACAAACTTCACTCACACTCACACACTACATACGCTACACTTCTGTTATAAATTCATAGAAAATCAACCATACATCGGATTTGCACTGTTCCACTTTTATTTTACTCCACAAAATGGGGAAGGTTTGATACAGGGCACCATAATCCCTTCACCATACCAGCACATCCACAGGAGCCCTGCCCAGTTGCTATGCCAACCCTGATGGTCCCAGACAGAAGACAATCAAGATCACAAAGAACTTGCATTCAGCACAGACTGGAACAAAGGACAATAATCAGCTCTTCCCTCTGGGGCAGGAAACTGCAAAGTCCCGTCTGTCACCTGGAAAATGACTCATGGGGAGGGGGAGAAGGGAACCAGCCAGGTGACAGGACACTCAGGTTACCACCACCACCCCTCCCTCAACCCCTCCTTTCTGTGATGTATGCATGATGTTTCTGGGGGTGGGCTTGACCTACAGGATGGGAATTTCAAAAGTTTTTATAAGGCCTTGCATACCATTTTCCGTGTCTTTTCTCTCTCCTGCAAGTGAGGGGAACATCCTGTTGCAACAGTTCAATAAAGGCCAAGCCTACAGGCTGCTGTTTTGCTCCAAGTTATCCTGGTTGGTGTCTTTGTTTTGTCCAAGGGAGCCCTCAGATTTTTCCGGTAACATTCATAAAGGCCGGTGTCAGGGGTTCAGGGACAGAGGCACAGGGTAGGCAGGAGATGGAGAGCGATGGGGATGAATCCCAGGACAGCGAGGAAGAGGATGACGATGACTCTAGAGATTCCATGAGTCTTTCCAGCGAATCAGAGGATTCCCAGAAGGGGGCGCCGGTGGTCAAGGCCAGGGGAGCCCCAGGGGGGATGTGTCAGGAGCAGGGGGCCAGCGGGGGATCCCAAAGTGGCAGCTGGGCGTCAGGACCAGCCTCCCCGCCAGAGTGCAGCGAAGGGGGTGGAGGTTCCAGTGTATCAGAGGAGGCGGCTCCGGCAGTAGAGAAAGGAGGGAGGTCGGAGCAAGCCACCCTCCCGGAAGGGGAGGGGAGTAGTGAAGGGAGTAGCATAGCTGTCAAAAGGAAAGTTAGAGGTTGGGCACGCGCGCCAAGTTCAAATGTAGAGGCGCGCGGAAGTACAGGGAGCCCGGAGGAGGGGCCAGGTCCCAAAGCCCGCAGGAGGGGGCAAGAGCAGTCTGATTCCGCGTTGGAGGAATCCAGGAGGGGCGAAACCCCAGCGGGCAGAAAGACCCTGCGGAAAAGGAAAGAGAGAAAGAGGTGGAGCAGCGCAAGCCTCTTAAACTGGTGCAGGGGAGGGACGGATTCAGAAGGGACTTCAGCGGTCTAAGCCTAACAGACGTAGGGCTGCGCGCCTCGGATCTGAAGCAAACAATGAACTGCAATAAACACTTTTGTATATAAGAAAAGAAAGGCGTTGGTCTTTTGTGAGCTGAGACTTGAGGCAGCCCTGACAGTAAGTCCCTTCTCTATAAAACTGCAAAAAAAATTTTTTTTTTGCAAAGCTCACGAAGTTTGGCAGACATGACTACTGAGGAGCAGATAACGACCCTGCAAAACGCAGTCGCTGAACTCTCCGTTGCAGTACGGGTCTCTCAGAAGACAGTTGCCGAAGCAGAAGCGCGATGCCAGGATCTGCAAGCCAGGTGGGATCAGGCGTGCAAACAGGGGTTCCCGGGGTCCAGATCAGAGGGAATCGGTCTCGGACGGAGGGGGGGCAATTTAGTAGCCCACTTCGATGGGAACCTGAAGCATTATCCCAGTTTCAGAGCAGACAGTTGGGTTGGAGACTCTCAGCTACTCTGCATTAGTTGCACCTGGTGTCCCAGGCTGATCATGAGTGATGCCTGCTAACCAGGTGCAATCAATCAAATCAACGTTGTCTATAAAAGCTGTAGGCTGAAGGGGCTCAGTGAGCTTCTTCACAAATGAAGGTACCAGATGCTGTGAGACTGTCAGCCAGGGGTCTCTCTCGCTGCTCTACCTGGAGCTCCAGGCAGCTGAAGGGGAGATTGTGTGTGACTCCTCTCTGGTATGCTGTAATTTGTGTTTTGTATGCCTGCTGCTATCTGTTAACCTTATGCAAATAAAGCATTGCTTATTCTTCATCCACTGGCGTGCTTATTGGCTCCAGATCCAGAAACAACCCTGCCCCTGGCAGAACATATACAGTGCTTTTTTCTGGGGGGACGCAGGGGAATGCATACTCCAAAGTCACCTTTCATTTAGATGGAGACTGAATGAAGATTTATTAGATGACCAAAAATTTATGGAAAAAGTTAAAAAGGCCTTGAGTGATTATTTTGAAATAAATATTCAAGGACAGACAAAATTGCAGGCGGTCTGGGATGCAAGTAAGGCGGTAATGAAGGGACTGTTTATACAACAAAACTCATTTAAAAAGAAATTGAAAGGAAAAAGGAAAAAAGAGATTCTAGATGAAATTGTGGAAAAGGAGAAATAATTATCAAAGAAAGCAAATAAAGGGTCAGTTAAACAGGCGATTAGAATATTACAAACTCAATATTCTATGATAGTTAATGAAGAAATTAGTTGGAAAATGAAATGAATGAAACAAAAATATTTTGAGCATGCCAACAAATCAGGAAAACTGCTAGCATGGCAGTTGAAGAAAAGTGAACAAAGAAATTCCATAAGTAAAATAAATATAAATGGAAAGATCACAGACAAGATGAAGGAAATAAGAGCAGCATTTGTAAAATATTTCTCAGAATTGTATAAGAAAGGGAAGGGGAAAATTTTTAAATAGAGGAATATACTCAAATACTCTAACATTGTTAGAGACAATAAAGTGGAAGAAATTAATTGTGGATTCAATTTTTTAAAAGGAATTCAAGCAATATATTCAGAACAAAAAGCTAAATTGATTGTAAATCAGGTGATAATAGAGGATTGTAAGATACAAAAAGGAACTAGACAAGGATGTCCACTATCACCGTTATTGTTCATTCTGGTTCTGGAGGTACTTGCAAGAAATATAAGAGCAGATAAAGAGATCACAGGGATAAAAACTGGAAAAAGTGAATTTAAATTGAAAGCATATGCTGATGATTTAGTAATTACAGTGGAAGAGCCAAAAAATTATTTCCCTATAGTTATAGAAAAGATTCAAAAATTTGGGGAAGTGGCAGGATTTAAATTAAACAGAAATAAAACTAAGTTATTAGTCAAAAATTTGAAGGAAGAAGAGAAAAAAGGTAAAATATTTAGGGATATGGTTAACAGCAGAAAATATAAATATCTACAAAGATAATTATGAAAAAGTGTGGCTTGAGATAAAAATAAATTTAGAAATATGGAGTAAAATGAACCTTTCCCTATTAGGAAAAATAGCAGCGATAAAAATGAATGTATTGCCAAAAATGCTCTTTCTCTTCCAGACAGTCCCAATAATGGTGAAAGATGATTGCCTCAGAAGATGGTAGAAGGAAATTTCTAAGTTTATGGGGGGGGGGGGGAGAAGGCCAAGGATTAAACATAAGATACTTACAGATACAAAAGAAAGAGGCGGTTTTGCCCTCCCAGACCTTAAATTGCATTATGAGGCTGCATGTTTGGTATGGATTAGGGACTGGATAAAACTGGAAAAGGAAGAAGCATTGGATTCAGAAGGTCATGATAACAGATTTGGATGGCATGCATACTTGGATTTAGAAGGTCATAATACAGTGGTACCTCAGGTTAAGTACTTAATTTGTTCCGGAGGTCCATTCTTAACCTGAAACTGATCTTAACCTGAAGCACCACTTTAGCTAATGGAGCCTCTTGCTGTTGTCGCGCTGCCGGAGCACAATTTCTGTTCTCATCCTGAAGCAAAGTTCTTAACCTGAAGCACTATTTCAGGGTTAGCGGAGTCTGTAACCTGAAGCGTATGTAACCTGAAGCGTATGTAACCCGAGGTACCACTGTAACAGATTTGGATGGTATGCATACTTATGGTATGGGAAAGAAAAAGTGCATAAAGGATTTTATAATCATATAATTAGGAAATCATTATATATAAAGATTTAATAGTACAAAAGACACCTTGGTGGCTGTCACCAATTGAAGCTTTGTTGCTCAAGCCACTTGGCAAAAAAGGGAAGTGGCTTACATATAGAGATTTATTAAAGGATCAAGAAGGAAAATGGAAACGAAAAGACTATGAGGAAATAAAAGACCATTTTCACAGTTGGTTACACTACAGGCAATTACACGAGATGTACAAAGAAGACAATAAGAAAGGATTTAGCTACACCACTTCTAGATTTCAAAAGAAGGTCATAGAAGAAGATGTGAAGCTGCTGAAGAGTGCATATAGTATTCTACTACAATGGGAAACAAAAGATGAGGAGGTAAAATTGGTCATGATCAAACAGGCACAGGATATAGGACATAACATACAATTTGAGGATTGGGAAAAATTGTGGAAAACAGATTTAAAATTTACAGACTGTTCTCTTTTGAAAGAAAATTATATGAAAATGATGTATGGATGGTACATAACACCAGTACAGATAGCAAAAATGTATAAAACCAAAATACATGTTGAAAATGTAAAGAAAAAGAAGGGACTTTTTATCATATGCCGTGGGAATGTAGAGAAGTTAAAAAAAAATTGGGAAATGATATATAATGAATTGAAGAAAATGTTTAAAATGACATTTGTAAAAAAAACCAGAAGCATTTTTGTTAGGAATTGTAGGAAGAAGAAGAGGAGGAGGAGGAGGAGGAGTTTGGATTTGATATCCCGCCTTATCGCTACCCGAAAGAGTCTCAAAGCGGCAAACATTCTCCTTTTCCTTTCCACAACAAAGACTCTGTGAGGTGAGTGAGGCTGAGAGACTTCAAAGAAGTTTGACTAGCCCAAGGTCAGCCAGCAGCTGCAGGTGGAGGAACGGAGACGCGGATCCCCAGATTACACGTCTACCGCTCTTAACCACTACACCACACTGGCTCTCAAGACCTGCCAAGGAAAACAAGGAATTTATGTATGCTACAATAGCAGCAAGAGTTTTGATAGCACAAGGATGGAAGAATGAGGAAACCCAGACAAAAGAACAGTGGCAAGAGAAATTGATGAACTATGTGGAACTGGCTAAACTGACACACAAATGGCAAGAGAAGGACAACTGCGATTTCAAAGAAGAATGGGAACTTTTTACGAATTACTTAAAAAGACAACAAAAAGAACTGGACTCCTTGGCAGGTTTTGAATAAACATACACAAATTTATTTATTGTTAACATAGTAGACAGATAATATAAAGATTTATACAATTTTACAATATGCTGAAAATAATATGTGTGGAGAAATGAGAGAGAGTTGCTGAGGGAAGTCTCTGGGGGGGTTTGATGGGGAGGTGGGAGGAAAGGGGGGAAAATAAAGGGGGGAAAGGGGGGAAATGAATAGGATATGTTCTGATACTTTGATATGTTGAAATTGCTAATAAAAATGTTTTTTTAGAAAAAGAAAAACTTGGAAAAGCGATACATTATTCAGAAAGCAACAGTTAAGGTATTACAGGGCAGGTGGTGATTTGTTAGAAATGCATGGGGTGATTTGATTGATACATAATGTACTGTAAAAGGTATTTCAGCCCTGTGTTCTGGGCTCAGACTTTGGAAATAATTCCTTTGAGACATTCTGCTAGCTAGCACAAAATAAACACCTTTCCTTTTCCATTGCTGTGTGGAGTTTTTCCTTCAGCCTATAGGTTTGCAACAGCAGGGGGAGGGGTATCCTTTCCATGCAAGAGAGACTGGCGGGGGAATGGCGGAGGGAGGGGGATCCTACCTTCATGCAAGGGAGGCTGGGGACAAAGGGGAGGCCGACCTGCCGAGTGCCCAGGCCGGTGCTGTGCTGCTCCTCCCAGGACCACACGCGGGCAAGGGGATTTGATGAAAATAGATCAAAGTTTGAATTAGAGATATTAAGCAACGACTGTAAAATTTTGTCTAAAATGTATAAATTGCTGCTTGAATGGCATTTGAAGGATGAGGAGGTAAAGTGATTCATTGGGCTAAAGATTTTGGGTATAATATACAGCTGAGTGATTGGGTAAAATTATGGAAAGAAGGTTTAAAATTTACTGCATGCAATGCCTTAAAAGAAAATGTAATGAAAATGATGTATAAATGGTATATTACACCCGTTAAATTAGCCAAAATGTATAGTTAGCAACAAATGTTGGAAATGTAAAGAAAAAGAAAGAACATTTTATCACATGTGGTGGGAATGTAAAAAGGTGAAAAACTTCTGGGAGATGATATATAATGAGATGAAAAAAATGTTGAAATATACATTTATAAAGAAACCAGAAGCATTTTTACTGGGCATTGTAGGAAGTGATGTAAGTTGTTTTTATATGCAACAACAGCAGCAAGAATATTATTGACACAAAAATGGAAGCAAGAAGAATTACCGATGAAAGAAGAATGGAGGATGAAATTAATGGACTATGCAGAGCTAGATAAGCTAACAGGAAGGATTCGAAATCTGCGGGACCAGAAATTCACAGAAGACTGGCGTAAATTTACAGACTATTTGAAAAGTATTTGTGATTATCAGACTACGTTTGTAGGTTTGCAAGAAGTTTTGTGAGGAGAATTATTGGAACTATTGCAAAAATGGATAAAGGGGAGGATGGTTAGTTAAGATAATTAAAGGCAATATGAATTTAAGAAATGCATAAGAAGTGGTTAAAACGGTGGATCATCAGAGGTGCTGATGGAAGTCCAAAAAAGATTGTATAAGTGGTGAAGTTTTGTGGTATGTATTATAATTTATACGTTAAAATTAATAAAAATTATTATTTTTTAAAAAAATTAAATACAGTGGTACCTCGGGTTACATACGCTTCAGGTTACATACGCTTCAGGTTACATACGTTTCGGTGGTACTTAACCCCAGCCAAGCTAGCAAAAATCTATCATTTGTCAGATAGTAAATGTTGGAAATGTAAAGAGACTGAGGGCACATTTTTTCACCTTTGGTGGACGTGCCCAAGGATTAAGGCTTTCTGGGAAATGATATATAATGAATTGAAAAAGGTATTTAAATATACCTTTCTGAAGAAACCAGAGGCCTTTCTTCTGGGCATGGTCGGCCAATTGGTGCGAAGGGAGGATAGAACTTTTTTTATGTATGCTACAACAGCAGCAAGAATACTCATCAGAAAGTACTGGAAGACACAAGAATTGCCCACCCGAGAAGAATGGCAGATGAAAGTGATGGACTACATGGAACTGGCTGAGATGACCGGCAGAATTCGAGACCAGGGAGAAGGGTCAATGGAAGAAGATTGGAAAAAATTCAAAATATACCTTCAAAAATACTGCAATATAAAAGACTGTTAGAAAGAGGTTGGAAAAAGAAAATTAGGTCGTTTTGGTAGATATGATATAAAGGATTAAGCAAAAATGAGTTGATGAAATTGACGAAACAGAGGAGGTTTAATTATATTATTTTAATTTAAAATACGCAAATAAAAATAAGGTTAGAAGGATTTGCTGGAAATACGATTTGAACTAGAATACAAAATTGGGAGGTGAGAGGAGGTCATGGAAATAAGTAAAGGGAAAAGGCTTTAATCTGTTTTTGCTTTATTTTAACTTAATGCATTTTTATATTTTTTGTTAAGTCTTCTTTTTTATTCTATTTTATTGTTTACTTTAATCTTTTTATTTTTCGCTTTGTTATGGTTAAAGTTTTCTTTGTATTGTGTATGGTTTTTCTTTCTCTTTTTTTGTAACTTTAAACTTGGAATAAATATCATTTTAAAAAAAGAAAAAAAAGAAAAAAAGGTTACATACGTTTCAGGTTACAGGCTCCGGTAACCCAGAAATATTACCTCGGGTTAAGAACTTTGCTTCAGGATGAGAACAGAAATTGTGCTCCAGCGGCACGGCGGCAGTGGGAGGCCCCATTTGCTAAAGTGGTGCTTCAGGTTAAGAACAGTTTCAGGTTAAGAACGGACCTCCAGAACAAAATAAATACTTAACCCAAGGTACCACTGTAGTTCAGCTGGAATACCATCACTTCCACTGGCCTTGTTATTTGCAGTGCTTTCTAAGGCCCATTTGACTTCACTCTCCAGGATGTCTGGCTCAAGGTCAGCAACCACACTACCTGGGGTGTATGAGACATCCATATCTTTCTGGTATAATTCCTCTGTGTATTCTTGCCACCGCTTCTTGATGTCTTCTGCTTCTGTTAGGTCCTTACCACTTTTGTCTTTTATTATGGAAATCTTTGTACGAAAAGTTCCTTTCACATCTCCAATTTTCTTGAACAGATTTCTGGTTTTCCCCATTCTATTGTTTTCCTCCATTTCTTTGCATAGCTCGTTTAAGACAACCCTCTTGTCTCTCCTTGCTATTCTTTGGAAATCTGCATTCAATTTCCTGTATCTTTCATTATCTCCCTCGCATTTTGCTTGCCTTCTCTCTCCCGCTTCGTTAAGGCCTCGTTAGACAGTCACTTTGCTTTCTTGCATTCCCTTTTCACTGGGATGTTTTTCGTTGTTTTTGTTTTGTTTTGTGTTTCAGTAGGATTGTTAATTTTTCTTGATTTTACTGCTTTGGTGTTTTTTGTTTTTTGTTTTGGTAAACCAATTTGCAGGTTTTTAAAAATAAATTTTATTAAATAAATATAAATAAAATAGTACAAGCCAAAACACAATCCATCCTGTAGATTTAAGTATCTGTCCACAGTCCCCTACTTGTTATCAGAGGCCCAGAATCCACATTCCTTTGTTAAAAAAAAAAAAAAGAAATAAAGTCAAACCATTTTTGCCGGGGGGGGGGGGGACAAGAAATTTTCCGCACTGGGTACCACCTGACCTTCCTATGCCACTGGGTCTGGGAAGGGAGCATGGATAAGGCAAATAACAGGAAGATAATATGCCTGGTCTGTTACTTGCATACTATAATAGTCCTGTGCCATGGTATTGCCAGAGAATGTAGGGGAGGAGCAGAGACAGGCAGAGGGAGGGGGGCAGGAAGTGGCGACTGAGGAAAGAGGGGAAAGCCAGGAGCTGGGACAGCTCACAGATGTTGAACCAGAGCCACAGGAAGTTCTGGCACAGACAGTGAAACAATGCCTATTCCGTCTGCCAAGGAAAGGAGAGTGTTAAAGAGGAGGGGGCAGAGGCGTCATGTGAAACTTCCCCGCCTTTTCTGTTGGAGAAGGAGCTGGCATAAGCCACTCCCAGAATCTGAGCCAGAGGATTCGGATGCATGATTGTAATGGGCTGCTTGTACATATGTAAAATAAAGACTGTATATATGTATCTCTGAGTGAGTGTAGCACCCTGCTTGTGGTTAACGCTTAGCTGGAATGAAATATTCAACGCAGCAATAGAGAAATTAAAATAATAATTTATTTGTCAGACAAATAAATGAGAGGCACAGTGGTATATGGTTACCAAGCTCTGGCCTGGTCTCCTGCCATTATGGCCAGCCCTTATATTCCCTCAGCCCAGCCCCCTTGCTCCTCCTTTGGCTGCCTCTGTCCAATCAGCCTGGTTGAATTTCCTATTGGCTGATTGCTATAACCAATCCTAAAAGATACACCCATTTCCTATTGCCTTTTATGGGATACAAAAAGCTATATATTCTTCTATCTATAAATGACAAATAAGTAGTCATATATCTTACATTTGTCTCAACAAGGAACCTTAATTACCAGCTCACCTCTTGCCCTCCTTGCCCTATTGCCCTCCAAAACAGATGGTTAATAGTTTTAAATTTTTATCTTAAACAGATGTCAGAGATCTTGGGTTCACATTCTCATGCATCATCAATGAAAGATCTCCTTTTTGAAGGTCTTTAAACAAAGGCCTGACAACCATATGTCAGGAGTGCTCGATGGCGTCTCCTGTCTGGCAGGGGGCTGGGCTCGTTTGCCCCTCTGGTCTCCTACAGCAATATGACTCTATGAAATAAGAATTTAACATTTCTTTCTTTCTAGATCCTTTGCATAATTACATTTAAGCCAGTATATTTCATACATTATCATAGATAGCTTTTTAGAAGAATAAACCTTCTCAAAGTAACAGGAAGGAATCAGTTTACAGCCTCAAAATAAAATAGGAAAGAAGCCTCTTCTTCTGTTTACACTCCCCTTTCTTTTCCATTTGCTCTTGGCCTTTAACCTTAGGAAGATATGGCTCAAGTTTAATGATTTTACTATTTACCAACTCTTAATTATGTAGGGTGGTGTAACCTTGCTCTCAGCCTGTAATTCCCTTTTACGACTTTGAGAATTATTTTCTGCTATAAATCAGGGGGCCCCCTTGTCCAGGAGGATAAACATCTTGCCAAAGTACTTAGGCAGCTGGTCTTCTGCCTGGCATAAAACATTTGAAAATCTTTAAGCTCATTTTAAAATACAGACCCTAATCAAACTATAAGCCTTGATAAAAATGCAGGCTATGATTAGATGCCTCATGAGCAGAAGCATTTCTTGCGAAGAGCATTCACAAGCCATCACATCCTGTATATTAGCCAATTTACTACCTTGAGTCGGTAGACCATTTTTCAACATTAACATATCTCAGTCATAGTGGTTCATATTAACATAATTGGGTTTTTTTTTTACTTTAAACATTAGAGTTTTTCTCGCCAAAACTCCTGTAGAGAAGCAGTCATGCCACAAGTCCACGATGTGACTTTTAAGTGATCATTTCAAACCCAGGAACCACAACAGTATTCCATCTGATTGGCAGCACATCCTGTCTATCTCTTTGAGTCTCTGCACAAATTATACTGCTCTTAACACTAGTCAGACAGAACATAAAGTGGCATCTCCTCCCAAATAATGCAGACGGCTCTAGATTAAATACTTCAGCTTAACTGATCTTGATTTGAAGATTCTGAAAAAAGATGAAAGGCCTCCTCTAATGAGAACAACCTGTGGGTCATCCCACGGAATACTCAGATAAATGGTGAAAGTATGCTGATAAGAGAATATGACAGCACCAGCTTGTTATTTTTAAATAGATGAAGTCAGACGACATGGAGTGGGGAGAGCGAGAGCGAGCCCAAAATTATTACCTGAAATAGCACAATGACGAAACCCCTTCGGAAAGTCTACTGAAGAAACCTCTCAAAAAACTACAGTCTTCCAAATTACAAAACTTGACAGCTTACCATAGACTCCTAACCTATGTTCTGTTTCTTTTTAAAACAAAACAAAACCAATTTTGCTCCTGATAATTTCAAAGGCTGCTAAGGTTGCTGGAAACTACCTGTTCTTGAGATCTCTCTTGCTCTCTCTCTCTCTCTCTGTGTGTGTGTGTGTGTGTTCTAAGGATGGGTGGATCTGTCTGTTTTGGTTTCTCTCTTTTTGTCATTTTTCCAAGCTTGGGTTCAGTTCTCCACATTTCCATATTAGTTTGCCATTAAAAACAGCCCTCATGATAATATACACATTTTTGCAAATTTCCCCTAGAGAAGAAGAAGAAGAAGAGTTTGGATTTGATATCCCGCCTTTCACTCCCTTTAAGGAGTCTCAAAGCGGCTAACATTCTCCTTTCCCTTCCTCCCCCACAACAGACACTCTGTGAGGTGAGTGGGGCTGAGAGACTTCAAAGAAGTGTGACTGGCCCAAGGTCACCCAGCAGCTGCATGTGGAGGAGTGGAGACGCGAACCCGGTTCCCCAGATTACGAGACTAACGCTCTTAACCACTACACCACACTGGCCCTAACATGATGCTTTAAAAAAAACACTAATTTATGCATTTCTAGACACACCTTACCTTGGTATATGAATTTTGGTGCCCATTCTTTGGCTGGGAAGCTGCAGTTCAGAGAAGGACGAATTTTGAAGGATGGATGTTTCAGTTTCTGTATTGTTTCAGCAACTGCAGATTTGGTAGGTTTGCCTTTAAATGTGAACTGAACTGAATTTCTCCCCTAATCCCTAGTGTATCTCAATTAATAATAATTTATTGACATAGTCAATCTCTCCCTATAGAGTTGGCAAAGTGGGATATAACTTGAATAAGTGAATGAATGAATCATTGATTCCAATAGGGGCTGTTTTGGCAAAGAGGATTTGCTTCTTTTATTTCTCTAACTACTGATTTCTCTAACTAATGTCCAGTAGCACCTTAGAGACCAACTAAGGTATAACTAAAGAAGGGTCTGGTGACTTCTGTTTCAGTGTATCTGAAGAAGTCTGCATGCACACGAAAACTACTCAGTTGGTCTCTAAGGTGCTACATTATAATTTTTAAATTCTTTTGGAAGGATTCTTTTAAACTTTCTTAGATCATATAACTTTTTTGAAGACTTGATTCTTTTAAGGGAATTTTTAGGTTTTTAAGAAGAGTCTTTTTAACTATCTGTCAGAGCTGCTTCCAGATCCTAGCTCACAGAGGATCACGCTAGCCAGCGATCATTAAATAAAAGTCTTTATTGAGTTACAGTTTCCATTCTCAAGCTGCTGCGTGCAACTCTACGTCTCATGGTTAGATCGGCGAAGCTCCATCTGAGTCTCCGCCCCTTGTACACCAACTTAATATCCTAGCCTTGCTCCACCTTTTCCGCCTGACTGTTCTTCTCTGGGTCCCTCTGCCCCCCGGGGTCTCTTCCTTCCGGGATTCCTCTGACGCTGACGCTGACCCCCCTGACTCTTCTCCCTCCTTTCGGCGGGCTTTAGGACCTGGCTCCCTTTCCGGGCTGCCTACTGCGCCACCTTCCTGTGCATTTGAACTTGGCACGCGCGCCCAACCTTCCACCTTCCGTCTGACCGTTTCTTCGCTCCCCGATGGAGGTGTGGCCACTCCTGACTCGTGCCCTCCCCCCTGTTGTGAGCTGCCAGCGCTTGATCCCTGGCGCCCTTCCTCTTCCCTGCTCTCTGGCGGTGACGCTGGTCCTGATTTCCAACTGCTCCCCTCTGAGTCCCCTCTGGCTCTATCTTCCTGGGGTGTCCCCCTAGGCTCCCCCCTTGCCCTGGCCACTGGTGCTCCTTTCTGTGAATCTTCTGATTCACTGGAAAGACTCGGAGATCTCGGGTCGTCGTCATCACTCATCTTTTCTTCTGCCTCCTCTCCCTCGCTCTCTGTTTCCTCCCTTGCCCTTGCCTCTGCTCCTGAACCCCTGACATCCATCCCCCCCTCGAAGCCCCCTCTTCCCCCCTCCCCTCCTTCCGGTGCGGGATCTGGGTGCTGCCGTGTCAGGGGGACGAATGTCGGATACAGTTCGCTTCCCGTGGCGGGCCGCCATCCGAAGTCTTCCGGTTCTTCCTCCCTGCTCTCGTTGACGACGGTCACCTCCGCTTCCATCTCTGTGCCGCCGTGCTCGAAACCCGGGTCGTCCCCGAAAACGTCCATGTCCGTCTCTCCCTCGTTGCCTTCTGGAGACGTTGCTCGTCCTGGACCCTCCAGCCACCTTCTGCGGAACTGCTCCTCTGGTCGATCATCCCACCAATACAAGGGTTCTGAAGCAGATCCCGAGGGTGACCCCTCTGGGGAACGGGCGTCTCGTGTCGGTTCCTCGTCCGAGTCGAACCCCCGGAACGTGCTGGCTGAAAGCGTGGGCGTGAAAAGCCAGTCGTCGAAAAAGTCTGCTGGCATTGGCCTATGTGGGAAGAGGGCATGAAACTCTTCTTTGAGCAGAGGTTCGTCTAAAGCGTAGCCCGGCACCCAGCTGTTGGCACTGGCCGGGGTGCCCTCCTTGGCGAGAAGGTATTCTACCCCCTCTTCCCCCCATCTGGAGTCCAAAATCTCCGTGACTTCGTTGATGCGCTCCTCCCGTGCCACTCCCCCTTGCCCGGTTCTCTCTCGGAGCGGACCCGGTGCCGTTCCTGGTTCCTGAAACCTGTGAGGTGCCTTGTAGGGAGTGAGCACCGATCTGTGGAACACCGGATGCATTCTGGAACCCTCCGGAAGAGCCAGCCTGAAAGCCACCGGGTTGACCTGTTCGTCGACTTGGTAGGGCCCCAGTTGTTTATGCCCTAGTTTCTTCTTCGCCAACGACCTGGCCGGCACTGCGTGGGCTGCTAACCAGACCCAGTCTCCCACATGGATCTCTTCGCCAACCCTTCTGTGTTTGTCCGCTTGTACCTTGTATGCGTGTTTAGCCAGCTCCAGGTGCCGCCGCAGCTGATCGTGGACCTCCTGCAACTCCGACGCGAACGCATCTGCTGTCTGCGGCTCCCCCTCCCCCATTCTTTCCAGTGCCGGGAAGGTTCTGGGGTGCCTCCCGTTGTTGGCGAAGAACGGCGTGACCCCCGTGGACACGTGCTTCGTGTTGTTGTAGGCGAACTCGGCGAGAGGCAGGTAATCCACCCACGTCGCAGGCTGTTGATTCGCATAACATCTCAGGTACTGCTGCATGATGGCATTGACCCGCTCCGCTTGCCCGTTGGTCTGCGGGTGTCTAGCCGACGCCAGGTTGATCTTGACGTTCAGGAAGCCCATCAGCCTCTGCCAGAAGTTCGAGATGAACTGTCGCCCTCGGTCGGACAGAATAGACCGCGGCAGACCGTGAACCTTGAACACGTGGTCTATGAACAGTTTGGCGGTTTGTTCCGCCGTGGCCACCTTCGCACACGGAATGAAATGTGCCATCTTGGAGAACAAGTCCACCACCACCAGCACAGCCGTCTTGCCCCTCGAGCTGGGCAGATCCGTGACAAAGTCCAGGGCCACTCTCTCCCATGGTTCGAACGGAGTTTGCAGCGGTTCCAGCAGTCCGGCCGGCGGTCTGTGCACTGGTTTGGCCCTCTGGCAGGTGTCACACCTCGCCACGTAGTCCGCGACTTCCCCTCTCATTCCGGGCCACCAGAAGTCTCTGGCTACTAATTCCACCGTCTTCTCCTTGCCAAAGTGCCCGGCAGTGGGCGCGTCGTGCAGCTGCTGCAGTACCTTGGCGCGAAGTTCATCTCCCGGCACGTAGATGGCCCCTTTACGGATGAGCAAACCATCTCGCAGCTGGAACTCGTCGGTCGCTGCCGTGCCCCTGTGCACCTCTGCCATCTTTGCTTGCGCGAAGGAGTCATCCTGCAACGCTCGTCGCACCGCATCCAGGTCAACTGTCGCCGCCGCGCATGCCCACACTGTCGGTGCGAAGATGTGCATGGCGGCCGCTGGCGTTGCCTCCTCCAGATACTGTGGCTTACGGGAGAGAGCATCCGCCATGATGTTGGTGTCCCCCGGGACATACTCTATTCGGAAGTCGAAATTCGCAAAGAACTCAGCCCAACGTATCTGCCTCTGGTTCAGGAACTGTGCCGTGCGCCGGTGCTCTAGATTCTTGTGGTCCGTGCAGACCTGCACCGTGTGCTTGGCGCCGATCAGGAAGTGCCTCCACGCTTTGAACGCTGCATGAATGGCCAGCAACTCCCTGTCCCAGATGGTGTAGTTCTGTTCGGACTTGCTGAGCTTCCTTGAGTAAAACGCTCCCGGCCTCCAAACCCCCTGCGGGTCTTTCTGCAGCAGGACTGCTCCCACGGCTCTGTCCGAAGCGTCTGTCTCCACCCTCATCGGCCTGCTGGGGTTGACATGAAGCAGCTGCTCTTCCGACGCGAAGAGACGCTTGAGTGCCTGAAAGGACTGCTCCGCCTGCTCTGTCCAGATGAACTTCTTTTTCTTGGAGCTGAGCGTGTCCGTGATGGCCGCTGTCTGCATCGCAAAGCCTTTGATAAACTTGCGATAGAAGTTCGCGAAGCCGACAAACCGTTGGACCTCCTTCCGGTTGCGTGGGCTTTTCCAATCCAACACTGCTCGGACCTTGGCGCTGTCCATGGCGAGCCCTTTATCCGACAACTTGTAGCCCAGGAAATCCACCTCCGTCACGTCGAATTGGCACTTCTCCAGCTTGGCGTAAAGCCTATGTTGCTGTAGCCTGCTCAGCACTTCCTTGACGTGTCTGTCATGCTCCTGCTGCGATTCCGAAAAGATCAGGATGTCATCCAAGAAACAGACGCACGTCTTGTAGAGGAGCCCCGCCAACACGTGATGCATGAAAGCTTGAAAAACGTGGGAGCCATTTTGCAATCCAAAAGGCATAACTCTATATTCGTAGGTGCCCAGGGGCGTGAACATGGCTGTCTTCCACTCATCTCCCTCCCGCATGCGAATGAGGTTGTATGCCCCTCGCAGGTCCAACTTGGTGAACACTCTGCCCTTCCGTACCTTTGCGAGGAGGTCGTCGATTCGGGGCATGGGGAAGTCCGATGGCTTGGTCACACTGTTCAAGATGCGAAAGTCCACTACAAGTCTTTTTTGGGGCGTGTCCCGCTTCTTAACAAAGAATACCGGACTGCCCCCCGCTGCCTTGGACTCTCGGATGAAACCGCGCTCCAAATTATGATCTATGAACTCTTTGAGTTCCTGCAGTTCGTCCTCAGACATGGAATACAGCTTCCCTTTGGGCAGCGCCGCCCCCGGCAGCAGGTCAATTTTGCAGTCATATGGTCTGTGGGGGGGTAGCCTGTCTGCCTCTTTCTCGCAGAAAACCTCCAAAAATTCTGCGTACTTGTGGGGAACCGCTTGCAGCGTGCCTAGCTGCAGCTGTGACTCCTCTTCCCCTCCTTCCTGCCTGGGCACGATGCAGTGTTCAGCGCAAAAGGAAGAGCCGAAGGTCAGCTGCCTCTGGTACCAAGCCAGCGTCGGGCTGTGCTTGTCCAGCCAACTCATGCCCAATACAATGGGCGTGTCCGATAGTTGAGTGACATTGAAGCTGATGATTTCCCTGTGATTCCCAAGTCGCATCACCATTGGTGGCGTCTGCTTCACCACTTGCCCCCCTAGCAGCTCCCTGCCATCCACCGTGACAACCTGCAGGGGCAGCGTGGCAGGCAGCAACTGTATAGCGTGCCGGTCGACAAAGTACTGCCCTATAAAGTCCGCATTGCTTCCGGAGTCAATGGTGATTGGCACGTCCATGGTGATTCCATTGGGCAGCTGGAGCGACGCGGTGAGCTTCACTACCGGTTTGGGCGGGAGGGGGTCCATGGGCTGTAAAATCTCTGGGGACTGCTTCACTGACACGTCTGGCTGGGCCCCAGTGCCTCTTCCTCCAACCAGACTCCTTCGTTTCCCTGCTGTGGTTGTCCTTGCTGCGTTGCTGCAGTTACCATTGCTGAGGCTGCAGTGTGCTTGTGGAGCCTCTGGGGACACTCTTTCGCCATATGCTGTGGATCATCGCAGATGTAACACTTCCTGTTCCCTCTAGGAGGCTTCGCTTTCACTGCTGCCGGTGCTAGGGCTCTGGCTGCTGACTGAGCCCTTGCACCTCCAACCTCCATAGGTTCCGCTCCTCCTCCTGGCGGAGGCGTGGATTGCGCACACGCTGCTTCTCTGGGAAGGAAGGAGGAGCCCCTGGCTGGTTCGCGCCCTCCACGCCCTTCGTCCCTGCTCCACGGACGTCCTTCCAGCCGCACCCCCACCGCCAGCGCCCTCTGAACGATCTCCTGCGTGGTCCGGGGTCTCTCCCCCCTCGCAATTTCATCTTTAACCGAGCCGTGCAATCCCTCCCAAAACAGGTCTCTTACAGGAGCCGAATCTCTGTCCCATTCCAGGGCACTGACCAAAGCGAAAAAGCGGGCATGGTACTGCCTTACGCTGGCCCTCCCTTGCTTCAGTCCATGTATCTCCTGCCGAGCAAGATCCACGTCAATGCTTGATAAAAAGCACCCATCCATCGCTTTAATAAAGGCATCCGCATTTTGGAGCGCCGGATCCTTATCTCTCCACAAATTGCGCAGCCATGCTTTAGCATCTCCATGCAAATGGGACATGATGAATCCCACCTTCTCTTGCTCATCTCTAAAGTCTTTGTTCAGCAGTTGCAGTGCACACATTACATCTGCTCTAAAGTTGGGGTACTGTTGCAAATTCCCATCGAAGTGAGAGACCAGACCGCCTGTTCGTCTCCCCAACCCAATCCCCTCCGGTTTGGGTGTCAGTTGCCCTTGCTTCGTAAGCACTTCCAACCTGACCTGGAGATCCCTGTAGGCGGCAGCTGCGTCCTCCTCTCTCTTCCTGGATGCAAGAGCCTCGGCATTCAGTCGTGTCACTGCTTCTCTGAGTTCCACTATCTGCTGTTCGGCCGTCATGTTGTCTGCCGTTCGTGAGCTCGCTAGTAGGCACCCGCTTTCTCTCCTCTCCGCGAGGACGTAGATGCCCACAATCTGCGGATGGAGCTTACTGTCAGAGCTGCTTCCAGATCCTAGCTCACAGAGGATCATGCTAGCCAGCGATCATTAAATAAAAGTCTTTATTGAGTTACAGCTTCCATTCTCAAGCTGCTGCGTGCAACTCTACGTCTCATGGTTAGATCGGCGAAGCTCCATCTGAGTCTCCGCCCCTTGTACACCAACTTAATATCCTAGCCTTGCTCCACCTTTTCCGCCTGACTGTTCTTCTCTGGGTCCCTCTGCCCCCCGGGGTCTCTTCCTTCCGGGATTCCTCTGACGCTGACGCTGACCCCCCTGACTCTTCTCCCTCCTTTCGGCGGGCTTTAGGACCTGGCTCCCTTTCCGGGCTGCCTACTGCGCCACCTTCCTGTGCATTTGAACTTGGCACGCGCGCCCAACCTTCCACCTTCCGTCTGACCGTTTCTTCGCTCCCCGATGGAGGTGTGGCCACTCCTGACTCGTGCCCTCCCCCCTGTTGTGAGCTGCCAGCGCTTGATCCCTGGCGCCCTTCCTCTTCCCTGCTCTCTGGCGGTGACGCTGGTCCTGATTTCCAACTGCTCCCCTCTGAGTCCCCTCTGGCTCTATCTTCCTGGGGTGTCCCCCTAGGCTCCCCCCTTGCCCTGGCCACTGGTGCTCCTTTCTGTGAATCTTCTGATTCACTGGAAAGACTCGGAGATCTCGGGTCGTCGTCATCACTCATCTTTTCTTCTGCCTCCTCTCCCTCGCTCTCTGTTTCCTCCCTTGCCCTTGCCTCTGCTCCTGAACCCCTGACACTATCTTTTTAAATAATTGTTTTAATTTATTTTGACTGTAAATGAGAAACATGCTTTGTCTCTAGTTCCAGGGATGTGACCACAAGGTATCAGATGCCAGAGAAGGGTTGGCTCATTTGGACATACTTTGAGATTTTTTTTTAATTTGCTCATATTAAAAAGAAAAAAAGAAAAGAATCACAAACATCTGTGAGGGGGCCACTGAAAGTAATGATTTCAAAAGAGCTGCTTGTTTTTTGTTTTTTTTAAAACAATTTATTGGGTTTTACAATAGAAATAAACATAGTAAACAATATAACATTTATCTTAACATAATTTCACATTTTCTTTGGACTTCCTCACATCTCCCGCTCCCACTTTCATCGTTATAACATTTTGTCAGCAATTTATTATCTTATTTACATTCTTATATCCCTTCTGTGTTTCATAATCTTCTAGTTCTCGAAAGGAGTTAAATTTTCACAATCTTACTTGTTTTCTTAAAATCCTCTAAATTTAGTGGTGCTCAGTTATTTTGATCTAGCATCCTGTTTAGCATTCACTCAAATTACAATATTTTTGTAAATAATTCTTAAATTTCTTCCAGTCCTCCTCAATCCTCTCTTCTCCCAGGTCACGAATTCTGCCGGTCATCTCAGCCAGTTCCATGTAGTCTATCAGTTGCATCTGCCATTCTTCCAATGTGGGTAGATCTTGAGTTTTCCAGTGTTTTGCGAGAAGTATCCTTGCTGCTGTTGTTGCATACATAAAAAATGTCTGGTCCTTCTTTACCACCCCGATTTCAAAAGAGCTGCTTGAAGTAGGACTAACAGGAACCAACTCATGATGCAATTTAACATGGATTGGGCAGCCTACAGTCCAAAGGCAGGGGCCATAAAAAGCTGAGGCTCTGGACTTGAGAGACGTGCAGCAATGAAGACACTTCACCTTCTGTCATTCTGGTTTTTTTTTTAAAAACAATTTATTGGGTTTTACAATAGAAATAAACATAATAAACAATATAACATTTGTCTTAACATAATTTCACATTTTCTTTGGACTTCCTCACATCTCCCGCTCCCACTTTCATCGTTATAACATTTTGTCAGCAATTTATCATCTTATTTACATTCTTATATCCCTTCTATGTTTCATAGTCTTATAGTTCTCAAAAGGAGTTAAATTTTCACAATCTTACTTATTTTCTTAAAAACCTCTAAATTTAGTGGTGCTCAGTTATTTTGGTCTAGCATCTTATTTAGCATTCACTCAAATTACAATGTTTTTGTAAATAATTCTTAAATTTCTTCCAGTCCTCCTCAATCCTCTCTTCTCCCAGGTCACGAATTCTGCCGGTCATTTCAGCCAGTTCCATGTAGTCTATCAGTTGCATCTGCCATTCTTCCAGTGTGGGTAGATCTTGAGTTTTCCAGTGTTTTGCGAGAAGTATCCTTGCTGCTGTTGTTGCATACATAAAAAATGTCTGGTCCTTCTTTACCACCCCTTGGCCGACAATACCCAAAAGGAAAGCCTCTGGTTTCTTAGTGAAGGTATATTTAAATACCTTTTTCAATTCATTATAAATCATTTCCCAGAACGCCTTCACTTTAGGGCAAGTCCACCAGAGGTGGAAGAACGTTCCCTCACACTCTTTACATTTCCAACACTTATTATCAGACAGGTGGTAAATTTTTGCAAGTTTGACTGGGGTCATATACCATCTATAAATCATTTTCATTACATTTTCTTTCAAAGCGTTACATGCAGTAAATTTCAATCCATTACTCCACAACCTTTCCCAGTCCTCAAACATGATATTATACCCAATGTCCTGTGCCCACCTTATCATAGCCGATTTAACCGTTTCATCTTGTGTATTCCATTTTAACAGCAAGTTATACATCCTTGAAAGTACCTTAGTCTTTGGTTCTAACAATTCTGTTTCTAGTTTCGATTTCTCCACCTGGAACCCTAGTTTCTTATCATTTTTAAAAACTTCTTTAATCTGAGCGTAATGTAACCAGTCTCGCACTTTGTCTTTCATTTTCTCCAAACTCTGCAATTTCCAATTATCTCCATCCTTTTCTAGTATTTCCCAATATTTTGGCCATTTAGCCTCCATATTGGGTCTTTTTCGGGCCTTAGCTTCCAAAGGTGAAAGCCACCTTGGTGTTTTATTTTCCAGCAAGTCTTTATATTTTGTCCAGACATTAAACAGTGATTTTCTGACAATATGGTTCTTAAAGGCCTTATTTGCTTTAACCTTGTCATACCATAAATATGCATGCCATCCAAAAGCATTGTTAAACCCTTCCAGATCTAACACATCAGTGTCTTCAAGAAGTAGCCAGTCTTTTAGCCAGCAGAACGCTGCGGCTTCATAATACAACTTTAGGTCTGGCAGGGCAAAGCCCCCTCTTTGTTTTGCGTCAGTTAGTATCTTAAACTTAATTCTGGGCTTTTTGCCCTGCCAGACAAACTTAGAAATATCTCTCTGCCACTTCTGAAAGCACTCCTTTTTGTCCAAAACCTGAAGTGTTTGAAATAAAAACAACATCCTTGGCAATACATTCATCTTGATAGCAGCAATTCGGCCTAACAAAGAAAGTTTCAATTTTGACCAACTATCTAAGTCTCTCTTAATTTCTGTCCAGCATTTTTCATAGTTGTCCTTAAATAGACTTAGATTTTTTGCTGTTATGTTTACCCCTAGGTATTTTACTTTTTTAACCACATTAAGTTCCGTCTCATTCTGAAACCGTTCTGACTCTGTATCAGTCAAATTTTTTCCCAAGACCTTAGTTTTCTGTTTATTTAATTTAAATCCAGCCACCCGACCAAAGTCATTAATCAGTTGTAATACTCTTTTCGTACTAGGCTCTGGCTTCTGCAGGGTCAAAACCAGGTCATCTGCAAAAGCTTTTAATTTGTATTGTTTCTGTCCGACCTGAATTCCTTCCACCAACCGATCCCCTCTAATCATGTTCAATAGCACTTCCAGAACCGAAATAAATAACAAAGGGGAGATAGGGCAACCTTGTCGTGTCCCTTTTTCAATTTTGAACTCTTCTGTAACCACATTATTAACTATCAATTTAGCTTTCTGTTCTGAATATATCGCCTCAATCCCATTCTCAAAACCCCGTCCCACTCCCATCTCTTTTAAATTTCCCATCATAAATTTCCAGGAGATATTGTCAAAGGCCTTCTCCGCATCTATAAAAATTAAAACTGCTTTTGTATTTATATCTGTTTGCAAAAGTTCCAAAATATCAATAATGTTCCTTGTATTGGCAAACAGATGTCTACCTGGGAGAAAGCCGGCCTGGTCCTTGTGAATTACTTCATTTAAAACTTTTTTAAATCTACTTGCCAAAATGTCTGCAAATATTTTGTAATCCACATTTAGAAGGGAGATGGGACGGTAGTTCTTAAGTTGTGTCTTTTCAGCTTCCGACTTTGGTATTAATGTGATAAACGCTTCCTTCCACGACTCCGGTGCCCTCTTCCCCTCCATAATTTCATTGCTGACCTCCATCAAAGGTTGTATCAAATAGTCTTTTAATGTCTTATAGTACTTGGAAGTCAGCCCATCTGGCCCTGGAGATTTGCCGAGTTGCATGTTCTGAATGGCTTGTTCAATCTCCTGTCGTGTTATTTTAGAATTCAGGATTGTCCTGTTTTCTTGTGACAATTTAGATAGTCCATTTCTTGCCAAAAATTGTTTAATCTCAACTTCGTCTTGCGGCCCTTGGGTGTATAGTTTTTTGAAGTATCTCTGGAAACACTTTCTAATGTCCACTGGATTCTGAATGTTTTTTCCATCAACCTCTAAGTTTGTAACCGTATTTAATCTTTGTCTTCTCTTCAACTGCCAAGCTAGCAGTTTTCCACATTTATTCGCCGACTCAAACGTTTTTTGTTTCATTAATTTAACCTTCCATTCGATTTCCTGATTTATCAGTTTAGAATATTGTGTTTGATAAAGTTTAATTTCTCTCAGAGTTGGCTGTGACTTCGGATTCACTCTTAATTTCTTCTCTAATTCTTTTATTTTATCCAAGATCTTATCTTTTTTCTCATTTTGTGTTCTTTTCTTTACTGCATTCTGTTGTATCAAGAATCCCCTCATTACAGCTTTGCTTGCGTCCCAGACGATTCTTTTTTCCACCGTAGTATTCATATTTATCTCAAAATAATCCTTCAAAACTTTTTGGGCCTTCTTAGTAATTTCCTGATCTCTGAACAAATTGTCATTCATCTTCCATCTAAAGGATCCAGTTGGTAGTAATGTCATATCCATCTTTACTGCATTATGGTCGGAACAGGTCTTTGGGCAGATTTCCACTTTTCTGACCTTAGGTGCCAGGCCTCTAGAAATCCATATTTGGTCGATTCTTGTCCAGGTCAGTTGGGCTTCAGAAAAGAATGTTCCCTCTCTTCCTAGTGGGTTCTTTGTCCTCCAAACATCAATCAAATCCATATTGTCTATCATTTCAAAAAAGGTTTTAGGTAGTCTGCCGTCTTTTGTAACATTTTGACTTTGTGACTTGTCCATGTTAGTTGATACGACCCCATTCATATCTCCCATCATTATGATGTTGTTGTAGTCCAGATAATCCAGCGTTGTCTCCTGTAGCTTCTTGTAAAATTCCGATTTCCCTTCATTAGGTGCATAGATTCCTAATATCAACAGTTTCTCTCCTTGATATTGTATCTCAATAGCCAAAATTCTTCCATGTTCATCTTTAAATAAGAATTTGGGTGACAGGCTCTCTTTTGCATATATCACCACACCTCTCTTCTTGACTTTATCCGACGATACAAATTCCTGGCCCAATCTTTTATTTATTAACACTTTTCTGTGGAGCCTCGTCACATGTGTTTCTTGTAGACAGATAATGTCCAATTGTTCTTTTTTTAGTATGTGAAATATTTTCTTCCTTTTTTCCGGAATGTTACAACCATTAATATTCCAACTCAGCAATTGCAGAGACATCCTGAATTGATCTGGTTATTTCTCCAGGGGTGGTATCTTCTCTGGATCTTCAGGTTCCCCAGGTGCTGGTGTTGATGCTGGCGTTGCCCCAGGCCCAGAAGGTAATTCAATTCCTTTTTGAAGGTCCTCTCCGTGTGTAGCCAAAAATTTGTCTCTCTCTTCCAATGTTCTAATTTTGACCTTTCTCCCTCTAAAGGTAAAAGATATTCCTTGGGGAAATTCCCACCTGAATGGAATTGCGTTGCTCCTTAGTAGTTTAGCAAGTTCAGAGTAGGCGGCTCTAAGATCCAACAGTTGTCTTGGAATATCTTTGTAAATTTCAATTCTTCTATCCAAAACCTCCAGTGACTTTCCGTAGTGTAGGCCCAAAATCTTGTCCCTTTCCTCCTTTGATCTCAATGTTATCAAACAGTCTCTGGGCCTCTCCTTCTTTGTGAATCTTCCAAGTCTGAAAGCTGACACAATTTTAAAGTCCTTTTCTTCCAAATTCCAGAACTTGGAGAATTCTTTGGTCAAAAACTCAGATAGATTTCCTTCTTCTGCCTCTTGTAGTGATCTAATCCTCAAATTATTCTCACGATTTCGCAGTTCTATCATAGAAAGATAAATCTGATGTTCCCCGACTTGTTTGGTGAGTGGTCTTACCTCTTGCTCTAAATTTTCCAATTTTTGTCTGGTATCCTCAGCCAATTTCCGATTTTCTGCTGAGGCCTCCGTTAACTGTCCAATTGCTTGTGTATTCTGTACCACTTGTATAGTTAATTTATTTAGACATTCTGTATTTTTGTCAATCTTTGCTGATTGCACATCTACTTTCTTGTCCAAAGCTTCCAATTTTTCAAAGATTTTGTCTAGAACAGAAACAGATGCTCCTGAGGCCATATCTTCCAATTGTAACTGCTCTGCTTCACCCTCTCCCTCTTTTGCCTGTGACAAGGCAACTTCTTCAACTTCTACTTCTGAGGGCAAAGTAGGTACAGATGATCTGCGTGTCTGCGAGGCTGAGGTTAGAGTTGTTAAAGTTGTTTGTCTAACTCTCCCTCTTTTTCTTGTGCCACTCATTCCAACATTATCTATCAGTCAAGGTCACACTGAGTTATTCCCATGGGAATGGAAAGGCCCAGAGCAAGCAAACAACAAGGGAATCGAAAGTAAATGTAAATGTAAAGTCACTGTTTTAATCCAATCCTCTAGAGGGAGCTTAAAATGTCTTTCAGAGTCTAATTTAGTATCCAAGAACCTTCAGATACAAATGTTTAGCAGAGTTGATAAATAGTCACTTTGTTACAGACAGTGCTTATTTGTCTCCAAAAAGAATGTTTCAAATTTAAAAGGTCTCAATACCCTCAGATTGTTGCAAGTTCCAATATACAATATCCAAATCTGCAGTACTGACAGCTCAATCTCTCAATGCTCAGGCAGCTCCGGACCCTGGGTTTCACCTTTTAATTGTAATCCAATAAAAGGAGGAAAGTCAAATGCAAGTAATAATTCCAAATCTTTAACTTAGAGTCTTTACTTTAGGTTGCAAGTTCAGTGGATGCTTAGATCTGTAAAGTTTAAAATCTCTTTCTTTCAGCCTCCACTCCTCCAACTAGTTGCTTTTTTCAGGTTCAATGGCAGCGGAAGACGGACTTCCTGTTTCCACGTCTCTCCGCTTTCAGCCAAGTTCAAGCAAATTGAGATTTTTCATTTAAAGTCTCTAATTTCAAGTGATTCAGTCTTTACTCACGAATAAGTTGCTTTTCGTCCGAATCCGAATTTTGACAGGAAAAGGGATCAGCGCTCACCGGCAGCAGCAGCGCGGCTTCGCTCCGCAGACTGTGAAACAGCTCTCAGCGCCGCAACCCCCCTCCACGCTCCGGAGCCCCTTACGGGGTTCCTTTAGCGTTTGGAGGGTCGCTTAAGGCGCCCACCGAGCCTCAAGACCACAGGCTCTTGCTGCCTGTGGTTTTCCGAAGTGGGTCTCCGCTTCGCCGTAGCGGACGACCCGTTGTCTGTGGAGCCTCCTCTCCCGTTCAGAAGAGGACCGCCATTGCCGTTCGCGCCGCCCCCGGAAGTCCCACCTTCTGTCATTCTGCCTGCTCATGGTAGCAAATGAGACAAGGAAGTTTGAGGATTGTGAATTGTTTTACAAGCTGAGAGATCTGGGGCTGGATGGCTTTCGCGGTATTGACGTAAAACAATGTAAGTCTTGTTTGTTGGACGTACAATGTCCAGCTGCTCTGTTAGGATAAATGTACACCCAATTTGTTGTGGATCCCAACCTCCCTTTGGTTTCTCATTTCTAGATGACATGTGTAGCAATTTATATGGATTTGTTTGGGTTTTTTGTTTACAGTATTATTGTTATTATCTTTGACCATTTTAAAATAATGTGGCATATCTGAAAAATGAGAACTGACAGCAGGCAAGATTGAAAATAAAGAGTCTTGTGGCACCTTAAAGGCTGACACATTTATGATATAATAAATTTTTATGAACTTCATCAGTTGCAAGATTAAAGGTAAAGGGACCCCTGACCGTTAGGTCCAATCGTGACCGACTCTGGGGTTGCGGCGCTCATCTTGCTTTATTGGCCAAGGCAGCCGGTGTACAGCTTCCAGGTCATGTGGCCAGCATGACTAAGCCGCTTCTGGCAAACCAGAGCAGCGCACGGAAACGCCTTTTACCTTCCTGCTGGAGCGATACCTATTTATCTACTTGCACTTTGACGTGCTTTTGAACTGCTAGGTTGGCAGGAGCAGGGACCGAGCAACGGGAGCTCACCCCGTCTCAGGGATTCGAACCGCCGACCTTATGATCGGCAAGTCGTAGGCTCTGTGGTTTAACCCACAGCGCCACCCGCATCCCCAAGATTAAAGGTAGCACTCGATAATTCATAATGTTTTAGGAAAATGTTAAAAGCTGTTAGAAACATTGCTATTTTAAGAATACTGAAATAGAAACAACAGCATTTCAAAACTCAGAATGTCAAAACCAAGAAAGTTTATGTCAATGTTTTGAAAGTGTTTAAACAGCAGGATTTTTGGAGAAGTTTTAAAAATGCTTTTCTGTTTCTGTGTTTGGGAACTGATTTTAGGAAAGAAAGGACACTCTGAGTCCCTGGTTTTTATACTTTGCTTCCCTACCAGATGTCTGTATGGCTGGATTCCCAGCTAATTACAACACTGAATACTACGAGACAGAAGAGGGTGTCCCACACTACGGGCTATTCCATCTGAGCAGCCAGGAATGGTGCTTTAATGAGAGGCGGCTCTCACAGAACAAATGCAACATTTCCTGTGATTGTGAGTGACCCTTTTTTTCCTGCTTGTGCCATGTACTGTATGTCTCAAGATGAGTGGCTTATTTCTAAAAAGAGACAGGCCATGGATATTTCCCCAAATTTCACAATGCTATACTCCAGCCAGTAAACTTATGCAAAAGTGCATCTATTAGGGAGAAAGCATGCACAAACAGGCATTAATGATGAGCTATGCTAAAGAGGTGTGTGTGTGTGTGTGTGTGTGTGTGTGTGTGCGCTTGGCCTGAGGAAAGTCTTGAAAGCAGGATAAAGAGAACTGGATTTGGCCTCTGGGCCCCTGGTTCCACACTTCCTACTCTAAAGCCTATACTCCAAGACATCTTGGACATTCTGAGCACATTAACCAACAGGTGCATGATTCACCAGACTGATGCAATCCCCACTTGATAACCTGAGCAGGTTTGAAGTTGCCTGGTGCAATTTGGGGAGGGGGGGGGAGAACCTAAGCAGACTTCCAGAAGGGCAGGATGCAGGTTAGAGCATGAACTGTGAAACAAATGGTAATTATGTAATGAGACTTTATAGCCTATTATTTCATACATACATATATGGAGACCTAGGCCAGGTTCTGAGAGGGACCTTCTGCTTCAGTGCCCTGTTCCATAAATAAAAGCACCCCACCATGCATCCCTAAAGGAATTTTTTTTAAATGTTATGCAGTCTGCATAAAATTTGCATATGGCAGTTTATTTGTATATATGCAAATTTAGATATAATTGTTATGAAATTACTCGTATAATTACAAGAAAACAAAATTTAATTAATGTACATTTAATTTAAATTACTATTATTTAAATAGAAAAACATATTGCCACAGTGTGGAATACATCAAGTGACTCGTGCTCAGCAGACGCCAGGTCCTGATGGGCAACTTCAAAACCTCTTCAGTTCTTGCTTCTTAGGGTTGTTTATCTCTAAACTGAACTTAGACCAGGCAACACTTTAAGTAGAGGGGAGGATATACATGGCCACCCGAACTGTGATCATTATGCAAGTTTCCTACCTGGTAAGGGAGGCCTGGTTTACCTGCATAGCAGAATAAGGTAGCCTGAAGTGGTAGAAGTGATTAGAGACCTTCAAGGCCCCTGGGGCTCTCCCTCTTTTTATGGCCCCTGAAGTTTAAATCAGAACTGCCCTCAAACGGGGGGCGGGGGCGGGCCGGCCCGGGGAAAATGATCAAGAACCATTACTGCCCTACCTACCCTCCAAGGTGGTTTGGGACGCGGCGCTGGGCTTCCCGGCCTAGGCGAAGAAAATGAGACGAGGACGAGTGGATTCGGCCTTGCCTTGCCTTTACCCCGCCCCCAACCCAGCTGGCCAATCGCTTGTGGTCAGGGGGCGGGGCTAGGGCAAGGCAAGGCCGGATCCACTTGGCTTCAACTCAATTTCTTCCCCTAGGCCGACTTTCTGGGCTGTTGGGGAAGCCTGCCAAGGCCGCTGCCTGTCCCGCTTTGGGCCCCCGTCCCCCTCCGACAAGCGGAGCACGTGGGACAGTGGCGGCGCTGCTGCCCCGTTTTGCCCGCGTGTGGCGCCAGTGGAGCAGCAGCTCAGCAGCGCCCTGGGCACTGGGACGGTTGGCCTCCTCTTTGCCCCCAGCCTCCCCGGCAGGAAGGTGGGATCCTCCTCCCCCCGCCACCCCCGCCAGTCTCCCTTGCATGGGTAGGATGCAGTCAGGCGAGCAAACAACGGAGGAGGATGGGAAGTTATTTTGAGTGATGCATCTGATCAATGCAATATGCTTAGTTCATAGTTAGCCCACGTGCCTTGCTTCTACACACGTGGCCCTCAGAGATCTTTTTCAGACCTGCCTTCTCAGCTCTAGGGTTTGAAAGTGAAATATACTCAGAGTCGCAAAGTGATTTCATGCTCTTTATTCAGCTCATAGTGGTGAGGAGGAATGAATGAATGTCCCCTCAAAGTATCTGCTTTATATACATTATTTACACAATGGGCTGCACATGATTGGCTAATTCCGGAATTCTACTGTAAGCCAATCAGGTTGTGGATTCACTTCTATCTGGAGCATGATTGGGTGGTTTCTGCCAACCAATCATAGTGCTGTATTGTTCTAGGACCAATCAGACTGCTGCATTCTGAATCCTATTGTTCTAGGACCAATCAGACTGCTGCCTTTTGGATCCTATTGTTCTAGGACCAATCAGACTGCTGCAGTTTGGATCCTATTCAACTCAGTACATAACACCCCTCCCCTCTAAGTTCCAGTCCTGCCCGGGAGGTCGCATTCATAGTCCTCAAGGTACGCCGGCGGCCTACGTGTGCGTTGTGGCCTGCGGTGTTCCCTGGTCCGGGGTTCAGGTTCTGGCTCGTGTTCCAAGGATGCTGGCTGTGATGGGGCTGTTTGGTCTGGCGCAACCGGCTCGCTCAGTCGTGGTTCTGGTTCTGGTGTCCTTTCGGCCTCACAGGTCCTCTCTGTATTTACTGATTCTGCCTCTCCTGCTGGCCCCTGCTGCTCTATGGGCCTCACTGCCCCACTGTTCCCTTGGGACTCCTCTGACCTGTCCTTCTCCTGGTTTTCTCCCGGGAATCGTCGCCGTATCTGGTCGCAGTGGCGGTGCCAGCATTGCCCCCCATCTGTTAGCACCTCGTACGACACGGGGCCAGTGACCCTGGTGACTGTGGCGGGTACCCATGCAGGGCCTGCCCCAAAATTCTTTGCGTACACTGGGTCCTGGGCCTCGAAGGTCCGGGGGTTCCTGCCTTCTCCCACCACTACCTCATCCTGAGCTCTATCGGGGTGAAGGCGGTCCAATCTGATTGCAAGGCGCCGACCCATTAGTAGTTCAGCGGGGCTCCGGCCAGTCGTTGAGCTGGGGGTGCTGTGCTGTGCTAGAAGGAATGTGGCAAGGCGGTACTCCCAATCCCCTTGCGTCATGTGGCGAAGGGTGTCCTTGGTGGTCCGCACCATGCGTTCTGCTTGGCCATTGGTGGCAGGGTGGAATGGCGCCGAACGGATGTGGCACATAACTCCTGGCAAGGGCCTTCATTCTTACTACCCCTGGGTGTGTCTCGTGTAGGGCTGTGAGGACCCTTTTGCGGAGGGGCTGGGGAACAACGACCCTGCTTCCCCATAACAGGCACCCCTTGTGGGCCAACAGTTCATGTTTGTGGGTTGTGTAGCCGGCGAATTCTGGCCCGGGGCTGCTGCTGGGCCATCCCCTCCACACCCAGTCCAGGACCCGGGAGATGACCCTATCTTTCTTGGAATGATGTGCAACTTCTTGTGCCTGAATGGGGCGGTCGGGAAGCAGCTCCAGGCTCATAACCTCTTGTGCAGCTGCTGGGTCGGGGCCTGTTTCCGGTAGTGGTAGCCTGCTGAGGGCGTCCGCATGGCCCATCGCCTTCCCAGGGCGGTGAATCAGTGCATACTGGTATCTGGCAAGGAAAATTGACCACCTGAGGACGCGAGGAGACAGCACTTGGGGGGGTCTGCTTTTCGGGGGCAAAACAGCCAAGCAACGGCTTGTGGTCAGTCACCACGGTGAAGGGCCGCCCGTACAAGAAATCATGGAATTTTTTTACTCCCTTCACGATTGCCAGACCCTCCTTGTCGATTTGCGAGTAGTTCCGCTCGGTTGCGTTGAGTGTCTGGGAAAAGTATGCCACCGGTACCTCTCTTCCATCCGGGAGTTGGTGTCCCAGGACAGCGCCGATGCCATAGGGCGAGGCGTCGCATGCTAGCACCACCGGCAGCTTCTCGTCGAAGTGTGCCAAGACCGAGTTTGAGACAAGCAAGTCCTTGACTGCCTGGAATGCGGCCTCCTGGCGCTGGCCCCACACCCAAGGGGCCCACTTGTCCAGGAGTCTGTGTAGGGGCTCCGCTACCGCCGCCTTGTGGGGAAGGAAGGAATGGTGAAAGTTCAATAGTCCCAAGAAGGCCTGGAGTTCAGTCTTGCTCTTGGGCGCTGGGGCATCACAAATGGCCCGTACCTTGTCCCCAGTCGGGTGGACCCCTTCTGCGTCCACCATAAATCCCAGAAAGTCCACCTGAGGCACTCCTAGTAGACATTTTTCCCGCTTCACCTTGAGACCTGCCATCTGGAAACGGTGCAGAACGGTGCGGAGGCGGTCCTCAAACTCCTCTGGTGTGGGCCCGGCAATCAACACATCATCGAAGAAGGGGGTGACGCCAGGAATCCCTTTAAGGAGCGAGTCCATTAGATTCTGGAATATGCCTGGTGCCACACTGACACCGAATTGCAGCCGCTTTACCCTGAACGCTCCTCTGTGCGTCACAATCATCTGTGCCTCTGCTGTGGCCTCATCTACTGGCAGCTGTTGATATGCTTGGGCCAAGTCCAGCTTGCCAAAAATTTTCGACCCAGCCAGGGTGGCAAGGACATGGCTGACCACTGGCACTGGGTATGCATGGGCCGTGAGGGCCTTGTTTATGGTACATTTGTAGTCTGCGCAGATGCGGACCGAACCATTAGGCTTGAAACGTGTGACGATTGGGGTTTCCCAGGGGGCATTAGGCACTGGCTCCAGCACTCCTTGCTCCACGAGCCGGTCCAATTCCTTGTCTATATGGGGTTTCAGGGCGAACGGGACCCGGCGGGCCTTGAGCCTGACAGGTCGTACTGCGGGGTCAAGCTGTAGAGCAATGGGGGGGCCCGTATACTGTCCCAATTTCCCATCGAAAACCCCCAGAAATTCCTTGCATATGGCATCCACGTCCACTTGTAAGCTAGTGTGGTTCACCCCGGTGACGGCTAGTCCCAGTGGTCCAAACCATGCCAATCCCAGTAAGCTAATGTAGGGGCCCTTGACCACAAGCAAGTCCAGTTGCTGCGTCCGCCCTCGGTATTGCACCCTGAAGGTCCCCACCCCCATTGTGGGGACCTTACGTTTCTGGAAGTCCCGGAGGGTGAATGGGGCCGGCCTGAGTTTGGGACCCCCAGTAGGACACAGTTTCCTTAAGGTCCTTGCCGAGATTATGGATAGAGTTGAACCCGTGTCAAGCTCCATGCGGCATGGGGCCCCCTCTATCTGTACCTCTATATAAATTTTCTCTACGTTGGGTTGGGGCAATTGGTATACCTGGAAGTCCATGAGCCCCGTTGAGTTGCCTTGGTGCGTTGGGCCCCGGGACCTGGGGCTCTTGGATTGGTCATCTGATGCCTGGCGTTGGGTGGGCCGAGCCCGACACACCCGGGCGATGTGTCCCGATTTTTTGCACTGCCTGCACTCTGCGTTGTGGAAACGGCAGGTCCTCCTCTCGTGACTTTCCCCGCAGCTTGTGCAGTTCCCTCCTTCTCATCGAGGCAGGTGTGGTATGTGGGCTGCTTGAGTGCGCTGCTGTACTCGGTGCACCTCCTCCCTGTCAGATCCTGATTCGTCGGTGAGGTCTTCGTGGTGGACCCTCAGTTGGGATGGCAGGCTCGGCCGTGCCTCTTGCGTCGACCTCTCGGCAGCTTCTGTTGCCAGGGCCTCCTCCAGAGCGACCTGGAACGTTAGGTCCTTCTTAGCGTAGAGGCGTCGTTGCAACTTCTCATCCTTCAGGCCACCGACGAGGCGGTCATGAAGCATGTTCTCCAGCTCTGAGAAGTTGCAGAACCGGGCGGCTTGGCGGACATAGGTCACAAACCCAGTTATGGTTTCCCCAGGGGCTTGCCGCTTTACGTAGAAGGCATTTCGACGAGCCACCACTGAGGGCTGCGGCGAAAAGTGCCCCTTCAGCTGTTCCATTATTGTTTTGTATGGAACAGTAGGGACGTCTTCAGGCGCAAGGAGAGCCCGGCGTCTCCTCTCCGCAGACGCTGAAGAATATCGCCCTCTTCTTGGCGTCTTCTTCGTCGGTGACCCCTTTGGCTTCTAGGAGGAAGGTGAAACGGGAGGCGTATGCTTCCCAGTCTCTGGATGCTGGGTTGAACGGTGAGAAGCTGCTGTTGGCTGCCATTCTGTGTTCCTTGTGTCCCGGAGCTGAAGCCTGGATACACAGTGCGAGGCAGCGGTGCGGCAGGTGGCGGTGCTGCGGTGCTGTGTGTGGCAGTCAGCTCAGCGGGATCCCACCTTCGTCGCCAGTGAAATATACTCAGAGTCGCAAAGTGATTTCATGCTCTTTATTCAGCTCATAGTGGTGAGGAGGAATGAATGAATGTCCCCTCAAAGTATCTGCTTTATATACATTATTTACACAATGGGCTGCACATGATTGGCTAATTCTGGAATTCTACTGTAAGCCAATTAGGTTGTGGATTCACTTCTATCTGGAGCATGATTGGGTGGTTTCTGCCAACCAATTATAGTGCTGCATTGTTCTAGGACCAATCAGACTGCTGCATTCTGAATCCTATTGTTCTAGGACCAATCAGACTGCTGCCTTTTGGATCCTATTGTTCTAGGACCAATCAGACTGCTGCAGTTTGGATCCTATTCAACTCAGTACATAACAGAAAGCTTTGCTAATATTATGGCATTTATTGCTTTTGCTGACATACACTCAAAGGAGCTTGATTAATAGTTCCAGAACGCTATGTGCTTGATCACACTTCCAACCCCCAAAGCAGTTGTGTGCCAGTAATTAAAAGAAGACGAGAAAAATCAGCAAAGCAATTCTGTGGCTAACTGACCAATTCCTTTAAATAGGGTCTATTAATGAAGTTCACACTTTTGACAACCCGTCTGATGCTTTTGCAGAAAAATATTCCTAGACACAAGACTTTTATTTTTTATTTTTTAAGCCCTTTCAGTCTCCCATCTCAAGGCTAAGTACAGCAAACTGTACATTCCCACCCCTCTCCCCAAGGCTGGTGACAAAGCTTATAAAACCATGCTTTCGTGCAGAGTTTTCGTTGTGTGTTGGCATTTGTTTTATGTTATTTTTAATGACCAAGTACCTCGGGTTACAGACGCTTCAGGTTACATACTGTCAGAGTTGCTTCCAGATCCTAGCTCACAGAGGATCACGCTAGCCAGCGATCATTAAATAAAAGTCTTTATTGAGTTACAGTTTCCATTCTCAAGCTGCTGCGTGCAACCCTACGTCTAATGGTTAGATTGGCGAAGCTCCATCTGAGTCTCCGCCCCTTGTACACCAACTTAATATCCTAGCCTTGCTCCACCTTTTCCGCCTGACTGTTCTTCTCTGGGTCCCTCTGCCCCCCGGGGTCTCTTCCTTCCGGGATTCCTCTGACGCTGACCCCCCTGACTCTTCTCCCTCCTTTCGGCGGGCTTTAGGACCTGGCTCCCTTTCCGGGCTGCCTACTGCGCCACCTTCCTGTGCATTTGAACTTGGCGCGCGCGCCCAACCTTCCACCTTCCGTCTCACCGTTTCTTCGCTCCCTGATGGAGGTGTGGCCACTCCTGACTCGTGCCCTCCCCCCTGTTGTGAGCTGCCAGCGCTTGATCCCTGGCGCCCTTCCTCTTCCCTGCTCTCTGGCGGTGACGCTGGTCCTGATTTCCAACTGCTCCCCTCTGAGTCCCCTCTGGCTCTATCTTCCTGGGGTGTCCCCCTAGGCTCCCCCCTTACCCTGGCCACTGGTGCTCCTTTCTGTGAATCTTCTGATTCACTGGAAAGACTCGGAGATCTCGGGTCGTCGTCATCACTCATCTTTTCTTCTGCCTCCTCTCCCTCGCTCTCTGTTTCCTCCCTTGCCCTTGCCTCTGCTCCTGAACCCCTGACACATACGCATCAGGTTACAGACTCCGCTAACCCAGAAATAGTACCTCAGGTTAAGAACTTTGCTTCAGGTTGAGAACAGAAATCGTGCTCCGGGGGCGCAGCGGCAGCGGGAGACCCCATTAGCTAAAGTGGTGCTTCAGGTTAAGAACAGTTTCAGGTTAAGAATGGACCTCTGGAACGAATTAAGTACTTAACCCGAGGTACCCTCATAGATCAGCCCTTCTGGCAGGGCAGGATTGTCCTTCCATCTAAAAGGAAGTAAAGGCAGTGAGAGATTGCGTCTCAAGGAGCTGCATGGTAGATCCAATAAGCAGTAGTAATAATACTAGATTGTAATTATAGTAGTAGTAATAATAATAATAATAATAATAAATTTTATTTGTATCCCTCCCTCCCCAGCCGAGGCCGGGCTCAGAGCGGCTAACATCATAAAAACAACACAATATGCATAAAAATAGACATCAATTAATTAAAATACACCTTATAATTAATTCAGACAAGTTAAAATCTGAGCAGTTGGAATCAGGTTGGAATTGAGAGTGGTTAATACTTGCCAGGACCAACTGTTTCCACTGATCATACCTGTGACGGGTTGGGGGCCTCTTTCAGGCTTGTTTTATACAAAGGAAAGTACCTAAGTTAAACTGCATCCTGCCCAAAGGCCTGGCGGAACAGCTCCATCTTGCAGGCCCTGTGGAAAGATGTCAAATCCCACAGGGCCCTAGTCTCTTGTGGGAGAGCGTTCCACCAGGCAGGGGCCATGGCTGAAAAGGCCCTGGCTCTAGTCAAGGCCAGTGTAATTTCCCTGGGGCCCGGGATCTTCAAAGTGTTGTTGTTAACAGAAGAGGCGTTAGCAGAAGAGGCGGTCGCATAGGTACAATTGTCCTAGGCCATATAGGGCTAGGTACAGTGGTACCTCGCAAGACGAAATTAATTCGTTCCGCGAGTTTTTTCGTCTTGCAAAGCACGGTTTCAATTTTTTCAAAAAAATCTTCAAAAACCTCAATAAAGGCTACCACACCGCGTGCTATGAGTTGCTCCCCGAAGTCAAGTCGCAACTGCACCTCTTCAAGCAATGCACCCTGAATTACTGTAACAGTTTTAAGAAAAAGGAAACAAACTTGCAAGACGTTTCCGTCTTGCGAAGCAAGCCCATAGGGAAATTCGTCTCGCGAAGCAACTAAAAAAACGAAAAACTCTTTCGTCTTGCGAGTTTTTCGTCTTGAGAGGCATTCGTCTTGCGAGGTACCACTGTATAGCACCAGATGAATGTGCTCCCGCGGCGAGAACCCCGTAAGGAGTCTCACCGTGGCATTCTGCACACACTGGAGTTTCAAGGGCAGCCCCATGTAGAGTGAGTTACAATAATCAAGCCTGGAGATGACAGTCACAGTCACAGTGGTGAGGTCAGGGCGAGAGAGACTTAGCTTGACGGAGATGGAAAAATGCTGCCTTTGTTATAGCTGCAACCTGCGCCTCCATATAAAGGGAGGCATCGAAGATTACACCCAAACTCTTGATGGAAGGCGCTGGCACTAATTGCACCCCCACAAGGGATGGGAGTTGCCCCCCCAATCCCATATCGTCCCGACCCAGCCAAAGGACTTCTGTCTTCAAAGGATTTAACTTCAACCAGCTCCCATGTAGCCACAACTTCCAAACATCTGATCAGTGTGTCTGGGGCCGAGCCAGGATGGCAGTCCATCAACAGGTAGAGTTGGCTGTCATCAGCATACTGATGGCAACCCAAACCAAAATTCCAGACAAGGTGGGCGAGGGGGCACATAAAGAAAAGCATTGGGGGGGGGGGAGCCCGTGTTTGTCCACAGACAGCAGCTTTCTGGGTCATGTGCCAGCATGGCTAAACTGCTTCTGGTGCAACAGGACACCATGATGGGTGCCAGAGTGCACAGAAATGCCATTTACCTTCCCACCACCTATTTATCTACTTGTGCTGGTGTGCTTTTGAACTGCTAGATTGGCAGAAACTGGGAGCCTTCTGATCGGCAAGCCCAAGAGGCTCAGTAGTTTAGACCACAGCGCCGCCCGCTCCCCTTTAACCATAGTAGTAATAGTACTGTTAGTAAAATAGTATTCTTTTATCAAAAGTATTTTTTATTAAACTCCACTCTCGACTCTGAGTATATTTCACTTTGTTTATATAACCCATATCACAATAGAGACCATGAGACCAACACATAAAAACGAAACCAAACCAAACCAAGGGTGGCATGGAATGTTACATTTACAATTGGTACAAGTGGAGAGTACCATCATAAGAAATGAGAGACCCAGAGGTATGGCACACATGGCTTGCAAGATTTACAGAGGTGTGGCACACATGGCTTGCAAGATTTACAGAAATATAAATCTGTAGCTGAAACCATCAGAGGCACAAGGAGTACCAAGAATAAAAGGTTCTTTCTTACATCAAGAATTTTTTTCAACCAATCAGATGTTGCTTTACCCAAATTTATTGGGAGACTTGTGGAAGAGACAAATGTAGATTTTCTTTTTTATGTAAAAATAGTATAGTAGTAATTAGTAGTATAGTAGATTTGTTTATATGTATCTAGTCATCAGACCATTACAAAACAAAAGTTTGCCGCTATGAAAGTATAACATGAAGTTACCCGAGATCCAAACAAACCTTTGCCCCTCCAAATGTTGCTGAACTACGACTCCCATCATCCTATTGGCCATGCTTCCTAGGGCTCACAAGAGTTGTAGTTCAGAGACATCCAGAGGGCCAAGGTTTCCCCAACTACAACCTAAACTAAGTTAAATTTCCAGTTTTCACTGGCAGATCGCGACATGCCCCTTTAAAAGGAGGGGGCATGTTCCTCTTTTAACAAAGTTATGTAATGTTAAAATAAAATAGAACGGAAAAAATGAATGCACAAAACCCAGAATAAAACCTCAATGAGTAAAAGCATAAAATAAACTTCGCGTTCTGGATCTCCCTGACAAGGCACAGCATTCTGTCTCAATGCAAATAGAAAATGTGCAATTTTTTTTTATAAGATATTTATTAAGATTTTTTTAAATATTACAATAAAAAAAGAAAAAGAAAAAGAAAATACAAAATAAAAATGATTAAAAACCACTCAATTTTTCCATTGCTTATTTTTCCTTAGCTTGTTTCCCGGACCTCCTCATACCTCCCTTTTTTGTATTCCAGTTCAGTTTGTTTGTTCAGCAAATCCTTACCCTCTTTATTTGTCCTAATCTTTGGTCTTAAAATAGTAACGTTAGATTTTTACCTCTTAACAACCCATTTTTCATATTCCCTTAAAGCATTACAGCTGGAAACCACTTAATTTCTATCCAACATCGTTCTAACATTCATTAATTTTACAATATTTCTGTAGATAATCTTTGAACTTCTTCCAATCTTCTTCCACCGACTCTTCTCCCTGGTCTCGGATTCTGCCAGTCATTTCTGCCAGTTCCATATAGTCCATCAACTTCATCTGCCATTCTTCTAGAGTGGGAAGATCTTCTGTCTTCCAATACTTTGCAATGAGTATTCTGAAAAAGGTATTTTTCAGTTCATTGTATATTATTTCCCAGAAAGCCTTAATCCTTGGGCACGTCCACCAAAGGTGAAAGAATGTACCTTCAGTTTCTTTACATTTCCAACATTTGTTATCGGGCAAATGATAAATTTTTGCGAGCTTGACTGGGGTCATGTACCACCTGTATATCATTTTCATAATATTCTCTCTTAAGGCATTACATGCCGTAAACTTCATACCTGTGGTCCATAACTGTTCCCAGTCAGCCATCATTATGTTATGTCCGACATCTTGTGCCCATTTAATCATAGCAGATTTCACCATTTCATCCTGAGTATTCCATTTCAACAGCAAGTTATACATCTTTGACAAAATCTTAGTTTTGGGTTCTAATAGTTCTGTTTCTAATTTTGATTTTTCCACCTGGAAACCAATTTTCTTATCCAACTTATATGCCTCCATTATCTGATAATAATGAAGCCAATCTCACACTTTGTTTTTTAATTTCTCAAAACTCTGCAATTTCAGTCTATCTCTGTCTTGTTCCAAAATTTCCCAATATTTCGGCCATTTGGCCTCCATATTGAGCTTTTTCAGAGCTTTTGCTTCCATCGGTGACAGCCACCTTGGAGTTTTATTTTCCAATAAGTCCTTGTATCTTATCCAGACATTAAACAATGCTTTCCTGACAATGTGATTTTTAAATGCTTTATGTGCTTTGACCTTATCATACCACAGATATGCATGCCATCCAAATACATTGTTGAACCCTTCTAGATCCAAAATGTCAGTGTTTTCAAGAAGCAACCATTCTTTCAACCAGCAAAAAGCTGCTGATTCATAGTAAAGTTTAAAGTCTGGCAGGGCAAATCCACCTCGTTCCTTTGCATCTGTTAATATTTTAAATTTTATTCTAGGCTTCTTGCCCTGCCAGATCAATTTAGAAATATCTCTCTGCCACCTCTTGAAACAGTCCATTTTGTCCACAATTTGCAGTGTTTGAAACAAAAACAACATTCTAGGCAATACATTCATTTTTACCGCAGCAATACGGCCCAGCAGTGAAAGCTTAAAATTTTACCAAATTTCTAAACCTTTTTTCACTTCAGCCCAGCATTTTTCATAGTTATCTTTAAATAAATTCTCATTTTTTGCTGTCATGTTAATCCCCAATGTCAGAGTTGCTTCCAGATCCTAGCTCACAGAGGATCACGCTAGCCAGCGATCATTAAATAAAAGTCTTTATTGAGTTACAGTTTCCATTCTCAAGCTGCTGCGTGCAACCCTACGTCTAATGGTTAGATCGGCGAAGCTCCGTCTGAGTCTCCGCCCCTTGTACACCAACTTAATATCCTAGCCCTGCTCCACCTTTTCCGCCTGACTGTTCTTCTCTGGGTCCCTCTGCCCCCCGGGGTCTCTTCCTTCCGGGATTCCTCTGACGCTGACGCTGACCCCCCTGACTCTTCTCCCTCCTTTCGGCGGGCTTTAGGACCTGGCTCCCTTTCCGGGCTGCCTACTGCGCCACCTTCCTGTGCATTTGAACTTGGCGCGCGCGCCCAACCTTCCACCTTCCGTCTGACCGTTTCTTCGCTCCCCGATGGAGGTGTGGCCACTCCTGACTCGTGCCCTCCCCCCTGTTGTGAGCTGCCAGCGCTTGATCCCTGGCGCCCTTCTTCTTCCCTGCTCTCTGGCGGTGACGCTGGTCCCGATTTCCAACTGCTCCCCTCTGAGTCCCCTCTGGCTCTATCTTCCTGGGGTGTCCCCCTAGGCTCCCCCCTTGCCCTGGCCACTGGTGCTCCTTTCTGTGAATCTTCTGATTCACTGGAAAGACTCGGAGATCTCGGGTCGTCGTCATCACTCATCTTTTCTTCTGCCTCCTCCCCCTCGCTCTCTGTTTCCTCCCTTGCCCTTGCCTCTGCTCCTGAACCCCTGACATCCATCCCCCCCTCGAAGCCCCCTCTTCCCCCCTCCCCTCCTTCCGGTGCGGGATCTGGGTGCTGCCGTGTCAGGGGGACGAATGTCGGATACAGTTCGCTTCCCGTGGCGGGCCGCCATCTGAAGTCTTCCGGTTCTTCCTCCCTGCTCTCGTTGACGACGGTCACCTCCGCTTCCATCTCTGTGCCGCCGTGCTCGAAACCCGGGTCGTCCCCGAAAACGTCCATGTCCGTCTCTCCCTCGTTGCCTTCTGGAGACGTTGCTCGTCCTGGACCCTCCAGCCACCTTCTGCGGAACTGCTCCTCTGGTCGATCATCCCACCAATACGAGGGTTCTGAAGCAGATCCCGAGGGTGACCCCTCCGGGGAACGGGCGTCTCGTGTCGGTTCCTCGTCCGAGTCGAACCCCCGGAACGTGCTGGCTGAAAGCGTGGGCGTGAAAAGCCAGTCGTCGAAAAAGTCTGCTGGCATTGGCCTATGTGGGAAGAGGGCATGAAACTCTTCTTTGAGCAGAGGTTCGTCTAAAGCGTAGCCCGGCACCCAGCTGTTGGCACTGGCCGGGGTGCCCTCCTTGGCGAGAAGGTATTCTACCCCCTCTTCCCCCCATCTGGAGTCCAAAATCTCCGTGACTTCGTTGATGCGCTCCTCCCGTGCCACTCCCCCCTGCCCGGTTCTCTCTCGGAGCGGACCCGGTGCCGTTCCTGGTTCCTGAAACCTGTGAGGTGCCTTGTAGGGAGTGAGCACTGATCTGTGGAACACCGGATGCATTCTGGAACCCTCCGGAAGAGCCAGCCTGAAAGCCACCGGGTTGACCTGTTCTTCGACTTGGTAGGGCCCCAGTTGTTTATGCCCTAGTTTCTTCTTCGCCAACGACCTGGCCGGCACTGCGTGGGCTGCTAACCAGACCCAGTCTCCCACATGGATCTCTTCGCCAACCCTTCTGTGTTTGTCCGCTTGTACCTTGTATGCGTGTTTAGCCAGCTCCAGGTGCCGCCGCAGCTGATCGTGGACCTCCTGCAACTCCGACGCGAATGCATCTGCTGTCTGCGGCTCCCCCTCCCCCATTCTTTCCAGTGCCGGGAAGGTTCTGGGGTGCCTCCCGTTGTTGGCGAAGAACGGCGTGACCCCCGTGGACACGTGCTTCGTGTTGTTGTAGGCGAACTCGGCGAGAGGCAGGTAATCCACCCACGTCGCAGGCTGTTGATTCGCATAACATCTCAGGTACTGCTGCATGATGGCATTGACCCGCTCCGCTTGCCCGTTGGTCTGCGGGTGTCTAGCCGACGCCAGGTTGATCTTGACGTTCAGGAAGCCCATCAGCCTCTGCCAGAAGTTCGAGATGAACTGTCGCCCTCGGTCGGACAGAATAGACCGCGGCAGACCGTGAACCTTGAACACGTGGTCTATGAACAGTTTGGCGGTTTGTTCCGCCGTGGCCACCTTCGCACACGGAATGAAATGTGCCATCTTGGAGAACAAGTCCACCACCACCAGCACAGCCGTCTTGCCCCTCGAGCTGGGCAGATCCGTGACAAAGTCCAGGGCCACTCTCTCCCATGGTTCGAACGGAGTTTGCAGCGGTTCCAGCAGTCCGGCCGGCGGTCTGTGCACTGGTTTGGCCCTCTGGCAGGTGTCACACCTCGCCACGTAGTCCGCGACTTCCCCTCTCATTCCGGGCCACCAGAAGTCTCTGGCTACTAATTCCACCGTCTTCTCCTTGCCAAAGTGCCCGGCAGTGGGCGCGTCGTGCAGCTGCTGCAGTACCTTGGCGCGAAGTTCATCTCCCGGCACGTAGATGGCCCCTTTACGGATGAGCAAACCATCTCGCAGCTGGAACTCGTCGGTCGCTGCCGTGCCCCTGTGCACCTCTGCCATCTTTGCTTGCGCGAAGGAGTCATCCTGCAACGCTCGTCGCACCGCATCCAGGTCAACTGTCGCCGCCGCGCATGCCCACACTGTCGGTGCGAAGATGTGCATGGCGGCCGCTGGCGTTGCCTCCTCCAGATACTGTGGCTTACGGGAGAGAGCATCCGCCATGATGTTGGTGTCCCCCGGGACATACTCTATTCGGAAGTCGAAATTCGCAAAGAACTCAGCCCAACGTATCTGCCTCTGGTTCAGGAACTGTGCCGTGCGCCGGTGCTCTAGATTCTTGTGGTCCGTGCAGACCTGCACCGTGTGCTTGGCGCCGATCAGGAAGTGCCTCCACGCTTTGAACGCTGCATGAATGGCCAGCAACTCCCTGTCCCAGATGGTGTAGTTCTGTTCGGACTTGCTGAGCTTCCTTGAGTAAAACGCTCCCGGCCTCCAAACCCCCTGCGGGTCTTTCTGCAGCAGGACTGCTCCCACGGCTCTGTCCGAAGCGTCTGTCTCCACCCTCATCGGCCTGCTGGGGTTGACATGAAGCAGCTGCTCTTCCGACGCGAAGAGACGCTTGAGTGCCTGAAAGGACTGCTCCGCCTGCTCTGTCCAGATGAACTTCTTTTTCTTGGAGCTGAGCGTGTCCGTGATGGCCGCTGTCTGCATCGCAAAGCCTTTGATAAACTTGCGATAGAAGTTCGCGAAGCCGACAAACCGTTGGACCTCCTTCCGGTTGCGTGGGCTTTTCCAATCCAACACTGCTCGGACCTTGGCGCTGTCCATGGCGAGCCCTTTATCCGACAACTTGTAGCCCAGGAAATCCACCTCCGTCACGTCGAATTGGCACTTCTCCAGCTTGGCGTAAAGCCTATGTTGCTGTAGCCTGCTCAGCACTTCCTTGACGTGTCTGTCATGCTCCTGCTGCGATTCCGAAAAGATCAGGATGTCATCCAAGAAACAGACGCACGTCTTGTAGAGGCGCCCCGCCAACACGTGATGCATGAAAGCTTGAAAAACGTGGGAGCCATTTTGCAATCCAAAAGGCATAACTCTATATTCGTAGGTGCCCAGGGGCGTGAACATGGCTGTCTTCCACTCATCTCCTTCCCGCATGCGAATGAGGTTGTATGCCCCTCGCAGGTCCAACTTGGTGAACACTCTGCCCTTCCGTACCTTTGCGAGGAGGTCGTCGATTCGGGGCATGGGGAAGTCCGATGGCTTGGTCACACTGTTCAAGATGCGAAAGTCCACTACAAGTCTTTTTTGGGGCGTGTCCCGCTTCTTAACAAAGAATACCGGACTGCCCCCCGCTGCCTTGGACTCTCGGATGAAACCGCGCTCCAAATTATGATCTATGAACTCTTTGAGTTCCTGCAGTTCGTCCTCAGACATGGAATACAGCTTCCCTTTGGGCAGCGCCGCCCCCGGCAGCAGGTCAATTTTGCAGTCATATGGTCTGTGGGGGGGTAGCCTGTCTGCCTCCTTCTCGCAGAAAACCTCCAAAAATTCTGCGTACTTGTGGGGAACCGCTTGCAGCGTGCCTAGCTGCAGCTGTGACTCCTCTTCCTCTCCTTCCTGCCGGGGCACGATGCAGTGTTCCGCGCAAAAGGAAGAGCCGAAGGTCAGCTGCCTCTGGTACCAAGCCAGCGTCGGGCTGTGCTTGTCCAGCCAACTCATGCCCAATACAATGGGCGTGTCCGATAGTTGAGTGACATTGAAGCTGATGATTTCCCTGTGATTCCCAAGTCGCATCACCATTGGTGGCGTCTGCTTCACCACTTGCCCCCCTAGCAGCTCCCTGCCATCCACCGTGACAACCTGCAGGGGCAGCGTGGCAGGCAGCAACTGCATAGCGTGCCGGTCGACAAAGTCCTGCCCTATAAAGTCCGCATTGCTTCCTGAGTCAATGGTGATTGGCACGTCCATGGTGATTCCATTGGGCAGCTGGAGAGATGCGGTGAGCCTTACTACTGGTTTGGGCGGGAGGGGGTCCATGGGCTGTAAAATCTCTGGGGACTGCTTCACTGAGACGTCTGGCTGGCCCCCAGTGCCTCTTCCTCCAGCCAGACTCCGTCGTTTCCCTGCTGTGGTTGTCCTTGCTGCGTTGCTGCAGTTACCATTGCTGAGGCTGCAGTGTGCTTGTGGAGCCTCCGGGGACACTCTTTCGCCATATGCTGTGGATCATCGCAGATGTAACATTTCCTGTTCCCTCTAGGAGGCTTCGCTTTCACTGTTGCCGGTGCTAGGGCTCTGGCTGCTGACTGAGCCCTTGCACCTCCAACCTCCATAGGTTCCGCCCCTCCTCCTGGTGGAGGCGTGGATTGCGCACGCGCTGCTTCTCTGGGAAGGAAGGAGGAGCCCCTGGCTGGTTCGCGCCCTCCGCGCCCTTTGTCCCTGCTCCACGGACGTTCTTCCAGCCTCACCCCCACCGCCAACGCCCTCTGAACGATCTCCTGCGTGGTCCGGGGTCTCTCCCCCCTCGCAATTTCATCTTTAACCGAGCCGTGCAATCCCTCCCAAAACAGGTCTCTTACAGGAGCCGAATCTCTGTCCCATTCCAGGGCACTGACCAAAGCGAAAAAGCGGGCATGGTACTGCCTTACGCTGGCCCTCCCTTGCTTCAGTCCATGTATCTGCTGCCGAGCAAGATCCACGTCAATGCTTGATAAAAAGCACCCATCCATCGCTTTAATAAAGGCATCCGCATTTTGGAGCGCCGGATCCTTATCTCTCCACAAATTGCGCAGCCATGCTTTAGCATCTCCATGCAAATGGGACATGATGAATCCCACCTTCTCTTGCTCATCTCTAAAGTCATTGTTCAGCAGTTGCAGTGCACACATTACATCTGCTCTAAAGTTGGGGTACTGTTGCAAATTCCCATCGAAGTGAGAGACCAGACCGCCTGTTCGTCTCCCCAACCCAATCCCCTCCGGTTTGGGTGTCAGTTGCCCATGCTTCGTAAGCACTTCCAACCTGACCTGGAGATCCCTGTAGGCGGCAGCTGCGTCCTCCTCTCTCTTCCTGGATGCAAGAGCCTCGGCATTCAGTCGTGACACTGCTTCTCTGAGTTCCGCTATCTGCTGTTCGGTCGTCATTTTGTCTGCCGTTCGTGAGCTCGCTAGTAGGCACCCGCTTTCTCTCCTCTCCGCGAGGCTGTAGATGCCCACAATTTAGGAGACGGAGCTTACTGTCAGAGTTGCTTCCAGATCCTAGCTCACAGAGGATCACGCTAGCCAGCGATCATTAAATAAAAGTCTTTATTGAGTTACAGTTTCCATTTTCAAGCTGCTGCGTGCAACCCTACGTCTAATGGTTAGATCGGCGAAGCTCCGTCTGAGTCTCCGCCCCTTGTACACCAACTTAATATCCTAGCCCTGCTCCACCTTTTCCGCCTGACTGTTCTTCTCTGGGTCCCTCTGCCCCCCGGGGTCTCTTCCTTCCGGGATTCCTCTGACGCTGACGCTGACCCCCCTGACTCTTCTCCCTCCTTTCGGCGGGCTTTAGGACCTGGCTCCCTTTCCGGGCTGCCTACTGCGCCACCTTCCTGTGCATTTGAACTTGGCGCGCGCGCCCAACCTTCCACCTTCCGTCTGACCGTTTCTTCGCTCCCCGATGGAGGTGTGGCCACTCCTGACTCGTGCCCTCCCCCCTGTTGTGAGCTGCCAGCGCTTGATCCCTGGCGCCCTTCTTCTTCCCTGCTCTCTGGCGGTGACGCTGGTCCCGATTTCCAACTGCTCCCCTCTGAGTCCCCTCTGGCTCTATCTTCCTGGGGTGTCCCCCTAGGCTCCCCCCTTGCCCTGGCCACTGGTGCTCCTTTCTGTGAATCTTCTGATTCACTGGAAAGACTCGGAGATCTCGGGTCGTCGTCATCACTCATCTTTTCTTCTGCCTCCTCCCCCTCGCTCTCTGTTTCCTCCCTTGCCCTTGCCTCTGCTCCTGAACCCCTGACACCCAAGTATTTAACTTTCTTAACCACTGTTAAACCTGTCTCATTCTGAAACCTCTCTCTCTCCATTGGTGTTAAATTTTTCTCTAAAACCTTGGTCTTTAACTTATTCAACTTAAATCCTGCAACTTGATCAAATTCTTGAATCAGTTCTAAAACTCTTTTGGTACTAGATTCTGGCCTAGCCTTTTGTTCTGAATAAATTGCACTTATACTGTTTTCAGAACCTTGGCCTACCCCCATCCCCTGTAGGTTCTTCTTCATAAAACTCCAAGAGATATTGTCAAAAGCTTTCTCCGCGTCCACAAATATCAAAACTGCTTTAGTATTTATGTTCACTTCTAGTTTTTCCAAAATATCAATTATATTCCTCAAATTATCGGACAAGTGTCTTCCCGGGAGAAAGCCCGCTTGGTCTTTATGAATCTCTTCCATCAATACTTTTTTCAATCTCTTGGCCAAAATGTCTGCAAAAATTTTGTAATCCACATTAAGTAACGATATGGGGCGGTAGTTCTTAAGCTGAGTCTTTTCCGTCTCTGTCTTCGGTATAAGTGTAATGTACGCCTCTTTCCAAGACTCTGGTGCCCTTTTCCCTTCCAATATTTTATTGCAGACTTCCTTTAAAGGTTGTAATAGCCACTCTTTTAAAGATCTATAATATCTAGAAGTCAGCCCCTCCGGTCCTGGAGATTTGCCTAATTGCATGTTTTGAATGGCACCTTCTACTTCCTGTTCAGATATTTTATAGTTCAACATTAATTTACTTTCTTGGGATATTTTTTGTAATCCATTTGTCTTCAGAAATTGGTCTAAATCCATTTCTTTCTGTGGCCCTTGTGTATATAGTTGTTTAAAATACCTCTGGAAACAGTTTCTAATCTCAGTTGGGTTATGTATATGTGATGGGACGATGAGCTGCTTGTGCGTAAAATCCAAGTCCCTCAGAGTTTGTACAAGTTTGCAAACCTCTGTCTGTAACGGAGCCCCTTAAACATGGCTCTGTCAGTCGCTTGCAGATTCCGACAGTGGTTGCTTTCGGAATCGCTTCCAACATAAAAGCTCCTTAACGGAAACACATCTTCTGGACTCTCTGCGTGACAGTTTCCGGCGAGGAGTGGGTGTCCCTACAGGAGGTCCTGAAACCTCCCCACTGTTTTCGCTGGAAGTGTCTCGGAGCCATCCCTCCTGCTCACTTTCCCTCAGCTCAGCTCTTCTCCCCCTACTGGTTCCCTCTTCAGCTGCTGAGTCTCTCCCAACCTGTGTGAGCCCTTCCACCTCCCTTCCTTCCGATGGCAGTTCCCTGACATCCACCTCCCCTCCAGGGCCCCCTTCACCCCCTCCCGCCCCCTCCTCTATGGGCGGTGAGGAGGCAAAACCCCGGAAGGAACTTCCTTCACCTTCCGATGTCTTGAACACTTCTCTCCACCTGTCGCGTTTCCTGGTCTCGAAGTACTCCTCCTCCTCAGAGTCCATCTCCCCTTCCCCTTCCGAATCCGTGAATCCTTCCAACTCCTCCTCATCGGTGGTCCCAAAGTATTCCCTCCGGAACCTCTCCACAGGCTGAGGTTTCCTTGGGAACCTTTGATGGAACGTTTCTATCAATACCTCGTCATTGATATCTTCTGCCATTACCCAAGTGTTTTCTGACTCCGGTTCTCCTTCCCACGCTACCAAATACTCCACCTGATCCCCCTTCCACCTGGCGTCGAGGATTTCTGCCACATGGCTGCTGCATTCCCTTTCTTCTATGATCGGTCCCCGAGTGGACATCCCTTCTCGTCCCCCCTTATACGGTGACAGTAACGACCTGTGAAATACTGGGTGCAGTTTCATGTGGTTGGGTAACCGGAGCCTGAAAGCCACTGGGTTGACTTGTTGAATGACCTCAAAGGGACCCAACCTCCTGGGTCTTAATTTCTTACAACCTCCTTTGAACGGCAACCCTTGGGTTGACAGCCACACCCGATCTCCCACCCTTATGGTTTCACCTTCCCTTCGGTTCTTGTCTGCCTGCCTCTTGTATTCTTCCTTCGCCCTTTCTAAGTTGAGTTGGAGCTGACGATGGATTGCTTCCATTTCTTCTACAAAATGCTCGGCTGCCGGGACGCTCCATCTCTCCCCTCCTCCCCCTGGGAATGCCCTGGGATGACACCCATAATTAGCCAAGAAGGGGCTCATCCCTGTGGACACATTCTCTGCATTGTTGTAGGCAAATTCCGCCAGCGCCAACTTCTCTACCCAGTCATTCTCTCTGTCATTGACATAACACCTCAGGTATTGCTGGAGGACACCGTTTGCTCTTTCCGCCTGCCCGTTGGTTTCAGGGTGCCGGGCAGTCGAAAAGTTGACCTCCACCTTCAGTAAGCTCATGAGCTTCCTCCAGAACCTGGAAGTAAATTGTTTTCCCCTGTCTGAGACCACCCTCAATGGCACCCCGTGCAACCTAAAAATGTGTTCTACAAATAACTTCGCTGTCTCTTCCGCCGTGACTGCATGCGAACAGGCTACAAAGTGGCACATCTTTGTTAGTAGGTCTACCACCACCATGATGGCTGTTTTCCCCTTGGACTTCGGCAGATCAGTCATAAAATCTATCGACACTGCCTCCCAAGGTCGTTCTGGGGTTGGTAAGGGTTCTAATAGCCCCGCCGGCGCCCGCCTCTCCCCTTTGGCTCGCTGGCATTGCTCACACCCTCTTACATACTCCCGTACATCTTCCCTCACCTTAGGCCACCAAAATTCCCTGGTGACCAACCACATGGTTTTGTGTTGTCCAAAATGCCCCGCCGTGGGGCTGTCGTGCAACTGCTTGAGTACCCTCCCCCTTAAGTCTCCTTCGGGGATATACAGTGCCCCTTTGTAATACAACACTCCATTTCTTTCCTCAAAACCCCCTGGTTCCTCTCCCTCACCCCTAAGACCTCTGAGCTTATTCTGGGCATATTCATCATTCTCTGTTTCCTCCACCAGTTCTCTTTGCCCCACCAATGCCGCCCCACACACCCAGCGGTCCTCTGGGATGACATGTCTCTCTTCGGGTCCCCCCTCCCCTTCCAAATATTCAGGTTTGCGTGAGAGAGCGTCCGCCCTAACATTTTCTGGACCTGGCACATAACAGATTTCAAAGTGAAATTTGGAGAACTCCTGGGCCCATCGCACTTGCCGTTGGTTGAGCACTCGTGCCGTTCTCCAATACTCTAAGTTCTTGTGGTCCGTGCACACTTGCACCTTATGTTGTGCCCCAATTAATAAATGCCTCCATCTCCTGAACGCTTCATGAATGGCAAGTAGTTCTCGGTCATACACCGTGTAGTTCCTCTCAGATTTGTTCAGCTTTCGCGAAAAAAAGGCACACGGTCTCCACTCTGACTCCTCCTTCCCAGGCTGCAAAAGCACCGCCCCCACAGCCCGGTCTGATGCGTCCGTCTCCACTCGCATCGGTTTTTGTAAATCCACATGCAGGAGCTGTTCTTCCGAAGCGAACGCCCTTTTCAGTTCCTCAAAAGCTCGCTCCGCCTCCGCCGTCCAAACGAATTTCCTCTTACTGCTGAGACAGTCCGTAATGGGAGCCGTCAAGTGGGCAAAATTTCTGATGAACTTCCGATAGAAGTTTCCAAATCCAAGGAATCTTTGCACATCCTTCCTTGTTTTCGGTGTTTTCCATTCCAGTACCGCTTGGACCTTGCCAGGATCCATGGCCAATCCCTTGTCCGACAAGCGGTACCCCAGGAATTCCACCTCCTTGGCATGAAACTGACACTTCTCTAGCTTCACCCACAGCTGATTGGCTTGCAGTCTGCCCAACACTTCCCTGACGTCTTTTACATGCTACTCCTCAGTCTCTGAATATACTAACACGTCATCTAAGAAGGCCACACAATTCTTGTAAAGCAAAGGCCCCAGGACGTGGTTCATAAACGATTGAAAGCACGCGGAGCCTCCTTGTAGGCCGAAGGGCATAACTAAATATTCAAATGCCCCCAAAGGGGTGAACATGGTGGTTATCCATTCATCCCCCTTCCTTATTCGTATCAGGTTGTACGCCCCCCTCAGGTCCAGTTTAGTAAAAATCTTTCCCTTCCTGACCCTTGTCAAAATGTCATCAATTCTGGGCATTGGGAAAGTCACTGGTTCTGACACTGCATTTAAGGCCCTGAAGTCCACTACAAGCCTGGGTTTGTCCGTGTTTTTTTTGTCCACAAAAAACACTGGGCTGCCCCCCACCGCCCTGGACTCTCTGATGAACCCTCTCTTCAGGTTCTTGTCAATGAACTCCTTTAGCTCCTGCATCTCTCTGTCTGACATGGCGTACAGCTTGCCTACAGGGAGCTGTGCCCCAGGGAGTAAATTGATTTGACAGTCAAAGGGCCTATGTGGGGGTAGTTTGTCTGCCTCCCTCTCGCTGAAGACGTTGCTCAGGTCGGCGTATTGTTGGGGAACCTTCCCCTTCTCCGTTACTTCCGTCCCTGCTAGAGTGGCTCTGGCCCCTCCTTGAGCCTCCCGCTCTTTGCAGTGTTCTAGACAATGTGCTGACCCAAAGGAGACCACTCTCTGATGCCAGCCCACTAGCGGATCATGTAACGCTAGCCAGCTCATCCCCAAAATAATGGGAGCTCCTCCCAAGGTAGCCACATTAAACGCTATTAGCTCAGTGTGTCTTGCTACCCTCATTATCATTGGGACGGTCTGCTGGCTGACTTCTCCTCCCAGCAGCTCCCTTCCATCGATCGTGGTCACCTGCAAAGGGTTACTTAAAGGGATAGTCTGTATCTGGTGCTCAGCAGCAAACTCCTTACTCATGAAATTGCAGGAGCTGCCTGAGTCCAATAGCGCCTTTATCTTTAGTGGGTGTCCGTTAGGCAGCTCTAGTAACACCTCTATCACTAGGGCGGGTTTAGGAGGTTCCGGCGTGGGCACTTTCACTGCTCTTTGGCCTGGCTGCTGTGCCCCGACGGTGGCAGCCAGGTGTTGGCTTTTACTTGCTCCGGTACCTTTTCCTCCCTCTCCCCAACAGCTCCCGCCATTCCTTGCCATTCCTTTCTTTGGGGGCAGACTCTGGCAAAATGACCTGGCTGTTGGCAGAGATAACATTTCTTGGCGCCTTTCCCCTCCTTCTTCCGCTCTTCACTGGGCTTTGAAACTGCGCCGGCGGGAACGGTGGCTCTGGAATCTCTGGAATGCGAAGCTCCCTCCAACGTTCCCCCTTCCCGCCTCTCCAAGGCTCTCGCCTCTTGGCGCGCTCCTATGGTCAGCGCTGATTTGGTCAGCTGGTCCATAGACCCTGGGCGCCCGGGAAAGTTCGTCTTTCACAGCCGAAGAAAGCCCTTCTTCAAAGAGCATTTGAATGGGTTCCGCCGATAGATCCCACCCCAATTTATGGATCAACATGGTAAACTCAGTCCAGTACTCACGAACAGATCGGCTCCCCTGTTTGCACGCCATTAACTGTCTGCGTACCACTCCCTGCTCAATATCGCTGGAAAACATCAGATCCATGGCACGAAAAAACTTCCTCGTGTCCTTCAGGATGTCATTATTCGTTGCCATCAGGGGCCTCACCCAGTCTTTCGCCCCCTTTTCGAGATGCCCAATCACAAAAGCCACCCGCGATTCCTCGTCGGGAAAGTCATCAAACTGCAGATTAAGGGCATATTGCATCTCTGTCCTAAAGGCATGATAGTCCTTGGCCTCCCCCCCAAACTTCTGCACCAATCCTGGCAACTTTCTGGCGAGCGGGGTGGTTTTCCCCTTCTCTGCATCTTGAGCCCTCCTCTCCTCGAGCCTCGCCGTCTGCAGCGCTAGCTGGACCTCCAACGCCCGGTACCTTTCCTCCAGGCTTGGACCCGCTCCAGCTCCTGCTTCTCCGGTTCCGGCTGGGTTGCTCATGATGCCTTCTCCTGCACAAACTGCTCACAGAGACTGTCGGAATGCTGTGATGGGACGATGAGCTGCTTGTGCGTAAAATCCAAGTCCCTCAGAGTTTGTACAAGTTTGCAAACCTCTGTCTGTAACGGAGCCCCTTAAACATGGCTCTGTCAGTCGCTTGCAGATTCCGACAGTGGTTGCTTTCGGAATCGCTTCCAACATAAAAGCTCCTTAACGGAAACACGTCTTCTGGACTCTCTGCGTGACAGTTTCCGGCGAGGAGTGGGTGTCCCTACAGGAGGTCCTGAAACCTCCCCACTGTTTTCGCTGGAAGTGTCTCGGAGCCATCCCTCCTGCTCACTTTCCCTCAGCTCAGCTCTTCTCCCCCTACTGGTTCCCTCTTCAGCTGCTGAGTCTCTCCCAACCTGTGTGAGCCCTTCCACCTCCCTTCCTTCCGATACTGTCAGTTCCCTGACAGTATATTCTTTCCTTCCACTTCTAAATTTGTAATAGTATTTAATTTTTGTCTTTTTTTCATTCGCCAGGCCAGCAATTTCCCACATTTGTTAGCTGATTCAAATGTTTTTTGTCTCATTTGTTTAATTTTCCATTCTATTTCCTGATTCATCATTTCCATATATTGTACTTGATATAACTTTATTTCTCTCAAAATCTCCTGCGACTTTGGTTTTGCTCTCAATTTCTTTTCACTTTCTTTTATTTTCCCCCAAAATTTATCTTTCTTCTCATTTTGACTTCTCTTCTTTATTGCATTCTGTTGTATCAGAAACCCTCTCATGACAGCTTTACTTGCGTCCCAGATTACTCTTTTTTCTACATTAGTATTCATATTTAATTCAAAATAGTCTCTCAAGGTTTTTTGGGCCTTTTTATACACTTCATCTCTGAATAGGGTGTCATTCATCCTCCATCTGAAGGAGCCAGTTGATGTTAGTTTCAACTCCATCCTTACCGCATTATGGTCGGAGCAGGTTTTTGGGCAGATTTCCACTTTCTTTATCTTTGGTGCCATTCCTCTAGTTACCCATATTTGGTCAATTCTAGTCCATGTCATCTTAGCTTCAGAAAAGAAGGTTCCCTCTCTTCCCAAGGGGTTCTTTGTTCTCCAAGTGCCCACTAAGTCAAAATTGTCTGTCATCTCGAAAAATGTTTTCGGTAGTCTACCATCCTTGGTAACTACCTGTCTTTGTGCCTTATCCATGTTTGTAGATACTACTCCATTCATATCCCCCATCAAAATCAAATTGTAATCCAAATAATCCAATAAAGTCTCATGCAACTTTTTAAAAAATTCAGATTTCCCCTCATTCGGTGCATAAATTCCTACTATCAAAAATTTCTCTCCTTGAACTTAAATTTCAATTGCCAAAAATCTTCCTTGGTCATCTTTGAAAATAAATTTCGGTGATAGTCTCTCCTTTGCATATATCACAACTCCTCTTTTGTTAACTTTGTCAGATGAGATAAACTCCTGTCCCAATCTCTTATTAATCAGTAGTTTCCTGTGTAACCTTGTTACATGTGTTTCTTGTAGACAAATCAAGTCCAATTCCTTTTTTAGTAAATGAAAAACACTTTTTCTCTTCCGAGGAGAATTCAAACCATTACAATTCCAACTTAACAGTTGCAGAGCCATGATGGGGTTACTTTGCTTTACCTCCAACTGCGCCAAGTGTCTGTTCTTGTTCTGTCAGTGGTGTCACTTTCTCTGGACCATGCAATCCAAAAGATAAGTTTGCTATATCTAGTATTCCTTTTTCCAGTGCTTTTGGCTCTTCTCCGGATTCCACTTCTTTCTGTAGATCTTCTCCATGGTCCTTCAGAAACCTATCTTTGTCATTGGCTGATCTTATTTTTATCTTTCTTCCTTTATATTTAAAGGACAGGCCTTGAGGGAATTCCCACCTAAAGATGATTCTATTTCTTCTCAGCAGGGCAACCAGATCTCCGTAGTTGAGCCTTAAGTCCAAAAGGTGTTTTGGAATGTCCTTAAACACTTGAGTCGTAAATTTCCAAAGTCTTTTGGTAATGCAGATTCAAGATTTTGTCTCTCTCCTCTTTTGTTTGAAGGGTAATCAAGCAGTCTCTCACCTTGTTCCTCCTTCCTCCTCTTCCAAGTCTAAATGCACTCACTATCTTAAATTCTTCCTTCCCCAAATCCTGTTGCCAGAAATCTGCGAATTCCTGCGTAAGAAAATCAGCCAAATTGTCTTTCTCACGTTCTGGTACAGCCCTGATTCTTAAATTTCTTTGTTTCTCTTTCAATTCAATCATAGACAATGTCAAACCATGGTCCTCAAGTTGCTTATATACCGGTGGTATCTTCTCTTGAGTAGCAGTTGCTATATCTTTTGCTTCTTCAGCTATCTTTCGGGTCGAAGCAGATTCCTGTAGTAATTTTTCAATAGACTCTGTGTTGGTATTCACCTTCTGTCCCAAATTATTGATGCTTGTAGTATTCTGGTCAATTTTAACTGATGCTTCAGCTACTTGCTTATTTGTTTCAGCTACTTGTTTAGTTAAATTTTCCAAAGATTGATTAATTTTTCCAAGTGCCTGTGCCAAAACGTCTTCGGACGACATAACTTTTGGTTTAACCTGTGGAGGTGCAGCCCCTAGTATTCCAGGTGGTCCAGAAGGATGTTGAAGCCCTTCGCTGCGGCGCAGTATCTGTCCGATAGGGTCTGCCAGACCTAGTAGTTTTTTCCTGTGTCGACTCTAACTTTCCTCTTCCATCTGCCATAACACTCTCATGAGAATCCAAGGTCGATCCCACGGCTGAAATTTGTTTTGGAATGGAAAATTCCTCTAGCCCAGTTGTTATTGTAGCAATGTCAAGCCTCCTCTAGGGGGACACAGTAACAGCCAAAGCTTGCAACTTTAAAAAAGAAAATAGTCCTTATAAGTCCCCCAATTCACATAAAAACAACAGTTTCAGTTGCACTTAATCAGTTACTTTAAAACCAGAAGAAGTTCAGAAACACTGTATCTCTTTTGCAGAGTTAGCTGTCAAAAGTCCTCTGCTTACCGATAGGCTTTCCACAGAGCGGCATTCCTTATCTCGGGGCAGTCCGTTCCCAGGTTTTAGGCGGTGGATTTTAGCTTCCTTTTCCCCCTTTTTTTGCAGATAAATACAGTTCAAACCTTTCCCCCCTCCTCTCCTGCAATCCGGAGGGGAGATCGCTTTCCTGATGTTGAGATTTAAATCTTTTTTCAAACGTCTTTCAGAGTTTCCGCTTACAGTCTCTTTGCTTTGATCTATTTACAAGAAAGGAAGGCAGACTTCCTGTTTATACCTTCCCGCTTCGGTGCCGAATTAACTTATTTTTTCCCTTTAGATCCAATTTAATCCTACTCACGGGTAGTTGCTTTCAAAGTCAAATTGTTCCAGGAAAAAGTCAGCGCTCTCCGATAACGGCTATGCGGCTTCACTCCGCGGAAGAAGCAGTCGACTCTCAGCACCACGCCGCTCACCCTGTCTCACTCCGGAGCCCTTAAAAGGGTCCCTTCGCAATTTGGGGGGGGCGCAAAAGGTGCCCGCCGAGTCCCCACGTTCACAGGCTTCACCCGCCTGTGATTTTTAAAGGGCCCCCGCTTCGCCGCAGCGGTCAGACCCGATCCCGCGGAGCTGGTCCCTCAGAGACTCATAGGGAATCCGCCATTAACAATGGCGCCAACCCAGAAGTCCGAAAATGTGCAATCTTCTTCAGAGTTGCATCTTCTCCCATAAATGAAATAACAACAGCAATATTAATAATAACATCCACTAGGAGTCAGCCCCTAGTTGCAACCCTGATTAGCAGAGTTTCAGAGCATTCTCTGGCTGCAACAGATGTGAATTGCAAAGCTTTCATACCTCTCTGCTTGGTGACACATTGCAGGAAATGTGCTTTAGATAGAAATGAGGATTGGGCTCACTTAGGACTCAAGCTGTATGCAGGCTCATTAGCCATCCTTTGCCACCTGCCCCTGCCAGATGTTAGGTGCGACTCTGGAGATCAGCAAGGCTCAATTTTTAGGCGGTTGTTTTATTAAAATGATCACACACATACACATACACAAGAAAGAAAAATGCAAGCTGAAAAACCCGCTCCTTTTCAACAGCTTGGAAGACCTTGCAGCATTCTGAGAATTTTTGCCAAGCAATGTGGAACTGTCGCTGGGAGACAGTTCTGTTTCTCTTAAAGGCAGAGGGCTGAGGCCCAATGGTAGAGCACTGGCTGAGTGTGCAAAAGGTCATGGGCTCCATTTCCAGCAAGAGTTGGGAATGTCTCCTTTCTGGAACCCTGGAGAGATGCTGCCAGTTAATGTAGATGATACTGAACACTATTGGGGAAGAGTAAGAATAAAAGAGCATAGGATCCTTACACAAAGTCACACCATTGGCACACCTTGCTCATTATTTATCTACATTGACTGACAGTGGCTCTCTAAGGTTTCGGACAGAAGTCTTTCTTAGCCCTACCTGGGATTGAATCTGGGACCATCTGCAGGCAAAGTAGATGCTCTATCACTGAGAAACAGTTCTTCCTCAACAGCTTCCTCTGCTTCTCCACCCTTAGCCAACCCCCTTCTTGGCAGCTGCAGGTATCATTGGATGTGTCATTTTCTCCAGCAGAGAAAACGACATAACCCCATAGGGCTAATGGGGCACTGTCCCAATAATTTCTGTCAGCCCCCACCTGCCTACTTTCTGAGTTAGTCCAGAGTAGGGGTTGGCAAACTAAGGCCGGGGGCTGGATGTGCCCCCCCGGCTTGTAAATCTGGCCTGCGGACCCTGCCGCATGCTCGGTCAGTCCCTGCGTGCTGCAGATGCCTCGCCACGCGGGGACTGACTTCTGTGACGCTGGGACGGCTTCTGGGTGGGCGGCGACACTGGCGTGGCTCCGGATCGGCTGCAGGAAGTTCCTGTAGCCAATCCAGAGCCTCGCTGTCTGCACCCTGAGGTAAACCTAGTGCAGCCATGGACGGAGAGGGCGGGCGGCAGGACATACACATACATAAATTAAACTGGATATGTTTAACATGATTGTTTAACATGATTGAGAATCGATTTAACATGATTGAGAATCGATCAGCCAGGGACTGAGGACTTTGAGAGTTTAAGATTGGAATGTGGAAAATATGAAAACAACAATAGGGCAGAAATATAACTATCTGAGATGAGTTCTTCAGAGGTCCAGAATATGGGAAGTCCATGTGAAATTTAATAATTAACAATTTGGATTGTAATTTGGTTGTTTTTTAATTTAATTTTAATTTTTGAATTGGATTATGATTTGATTTGTTATAAATTGGAGGTTCTTAATGGAAAATTAATAAAAATAAATTAAAAAATAAATAAATGCAGTGATTTGGATGTTTGGAGTCACTAAGGCCACTGGTATGAAATTTTCCACTCCTCTTTCCAGCAGGGAAGAGGAAGAATCCAGTGGCATTCGCCAGTCTTTTGGGGCCTGTTAAAGACATTCCTCTTTCAACAAGCCTTTTAGGTTGAGATTTTTTATCCCAGTTAGTATCTGTAATGGATTAGAATTGATTTTATGTTTTAATGTTTTTAATGTTTTAGCCGCTTTTATACAATGCATACAATTGTTTTGCATATGCTTTTATTGCATTTTAAATAATTTCAAGATGCCTTGTGGGAAGCAATTCATAAATGAAATAAAAAGTTAGCCTTGATGTTTTCACTGTGGACTCACCTCAACTTATTTTACAGGAAATGATGCTGGAATCAAATGCATAAAGAAATAAGAGCAGCATGTGTGGCTGTTTCTAGAGTGCGGATTTTCTCAAGAGTGTACCCCTGCTTATCCTCTACTCCTACTTGGAAAACGTTTGGAGAGCAAAAAGTATACATGCTGTACTTTGCAATTAAAGCAAATGGTACACAAATGGTTCAGTGTCAGTTCCCTGTTAGAATTGATCTGTAACCCTAAATGCCCTCCCTCCAAGCCTTGCCTTTTCTTAAAACCTCCTGGGCACATACCACAAAAATAAATAATCCATTTTTACAAGTAACTCCAAAGAAGCAAAGAAATATACGTTGTACTATCAGCTTCCTAACAATTATAAATCTATTTAACACTGAGTAATCTCCATAATGTACAATCAGGATCACTTAAACAACACTTTGCACATTAATCTTTATTTCTAACTTTTTCAAGCATGGTGTTTGGAAGAGAGAGAAAAACAAAGTAATGTTTGAACTCGAAATCAAATGGTTTTTTCTGTTAATACAGTATTTTTTTATATTTTTTTATTTCATAGATTAATTTTAGGCCTTTAAGAACAAAAGAACTGCTAAGTGCTAAAAGTTCCCACAATACTCTCCAAAGCGTGAACATTTCACGTGAACATTTTACCTTGCCTCTCGTGAAGGAAATGAGTCCCACCCAACATGAAGCAAAAATACAAGTCAGGTCATCAGGAGCAAACACTGTATTTCAAGTATTAGAAGAAATATAGTGCTACTTTTAAATAACAATTATAGTTATAATTACAATAATAAAACATTCTAACTAGAATGCATCTCTGGAGCCCATAGGAAGAAATATAACTTCCACAGTAAAAGGATAGTAGCATTTGAATATTGGTCACACCTGAGTGGTCTCCATTTTGCATTTGTGTGGCCTCCATCCAATGAGATTTAAATATTGCAGAGTAATATGTGATCCTACTTGTTAAAAGAATAACAACATCCACTTCCATGAGAAAAGTTTTTACCAGATACATTACAATGCTTTCCATCAAGCAGTAAGATTATTCCGATTCAAACAACATTTTCAAACTTACATTTTATGTAAGTTGGAATCTACTTACAAATGTCTGTAAGTTTCTTATTACAATAAATGTGATTGAAATGTGCTTAAAACTTGGGTTGACTTGTTTTGATTAACTGTTCGTATCTGCTGTTTGGTGAATGTGCTTATGTAACATTGATGCAAATCCATGATTGGTCAGAAGGGGCTTTGGGTTACATTCAGGAACATTTCCATGAGCTTGGTATGATAAAACATCCACAGATGAAGTTTCATAGATACCCATACATACATACAGGGAACATCTGTTGACAATGCAACGGCCTTTAGAATATTGGAGACAACACAAAACTCTTTTCTCTGTGTGTGCAAATATCCATGTCAATTTATAATAAAATATCTGTTTTTCTGCAACTAGTTTCAATACCCACTCCCTTAGAAGATGTGATGAGTTATAACTCTTCCTTGTTGAGTCTTGTACAGAAAGCAATCTTTCCGAAATGTGTTCATGAGAAATTGTGGGGAAATTTTACAATTTGGAACAGCGTTTGCATATCCTCTTGTATTTGATCCACTGCAAGTAGATAGCTCCTTTTCATGAAGCTGCTTTTAACTGTTCTGTGGAGGCAGATTTTCATATTTCCTAAAACTAGAATTAAGGAAAGAGCCCCTAAAATAAATAAGAAGAAAATGAGAATAGAAATGACTGGACAAGTAAGTAAATAAGTAAGTAGTAGTAGTAGTAGTAGTAATAATAATAATAATAATAATAATAATATACCCCACCCATCTGGCTGGGTTTCCCCAGCCACTGTGGGCGGCTTACAGCACATAAAAAATCGTAAAACATTAGACACTAATTTTTTTTTGATACAGAGTTGCCTTCAGATTTTGGTTAGCCAAGGTGGTTCCCTCCAAATGTTGTTGGACTCATGATAACTGGTTCACTCATCATCTGGAGTGAACCACGCTGGCTACCCCCGTCCTATGCTGTATTTTGCTATGGTTATTGGGCGTGTGGGGGAAAGGGAGTTTCTTATACCTTGAAATACTGTTAACTTTCACAATAGGTTTATACAGCTCTGGGATCTTCCTCTCAATCATTGGTCTGAGGTTCTCTTTCAACTTGTTGTAGTTCTTTTTCAGTTCTTGTTGATATTCCCTTTGGTCAGCAGTAATCAGACATTTATTTTTCTCCAGTGCTTCACCACATCTGTTCCCAAAAAATGAAGAAAACAATTTTGCTGATTAATATAACCGCACAGTATTGGACCATGTGCATCTTGTAATAAAGTTTCATTATTGGCTGGGACTGAACATGAAGATTTGGAGTTACTTTTTAGTCTTGTTTAGTCTTGTTACCAGGATCAATTTAGTGTCCAATGGGACAATAATTTCATCAGAGGCTGCATTCCATGCTACAGTGGGGATTGTGTAATTTGTTTATATCTTTGCTGTGAAGCCACCTAACGCACAAGAATGTGCCGACACAGATTTAGTGTAATTGCAATTTTAACAGATTTTACTTTGCCACGTTACTCACCTCATTATGAATTCTTTGAAGCATAACCTCAGCTTGTTGTGATGTCGATAAAGTTTTGGATCCTCTGGAATTTCAGCCAGGAACACTTGAGCTACTTCTAGTGGTCCCTTATGGAAGAACATAAAATTGTATTACATAAAGCATATTTCATGAGGAAACAGATGATCAGGTATCAACCAGAATTACTATCATGTAAAACCCAATAAATGGCAAAAAAAATCTAGTCAGATTTCAGGAAGGCACAACTTTCAGGGCAACTCAGTTGCAACAGGAGGGAGTAGGAGAGGATTTCAGTGGGACAGTACTCAAAAACAGGAATTGGTAAGAAAATGCCTTTGGACACCCAGCTTTCTCTAACCCTTGAGAGGGAAATCTAGGTATTATAGGATGATTGGGCTGCAGTTTTCATGTTTGGGCCTAAGAAGTCACTGGGATTAGTGACAAGGAGATGTCAGACTCCTTTAATAGGAGGATTAATCTACACCATTAATAGGTGTAGGTGTGTGCCATTTTAATGTTTTGTTTATGCCGCTAACATGGCTAAGCAGAGAGAAGAAAAGAAGAAGAATCAACAATATTCTGACAATATACCTGATTTACTGTGGCCCCCACAGAACCTTGAAGCACCATCTGCAGCATTTTGGGATCTGGTGGCACCTGTCTGGTGGCAACAGCCAGTTCAAGCGTTTTCTTTTGCATGTCTTCAATAGCTACTTCAATTGGCATCAAAACAAACTGAAATTACAGAGGGACATGTATGTTGCAACAAAGAAACTGCAAATAACAGTTGCCACAAGGATGACAAGCTGTTTTTATGTGGTTTTTTTTAAGCCAAAAGTAAATAGCATGGTCTTTCCACTCTCTGCCACTTGATAAAAGACTGGCAAAAGAGTTAAATGGGAGGAAGTTAAGTGAACCACTCCCATCAGACAGCTTAAATGAAAGAAGAGTAGGGAAAGCAGAAATGACAATTTTAAGAGTGTCCAGTCCCGCATGCTGTAGCTCAGTTTTTTGTGATTTAATATTTTGTCTCAGTACTACTGCACATTTTATTTTAGTTCTATTGCTTTGGAAGCAGACATTACCTCCTCCTTTTGAATGACATTGATTCTAGTTTTGATGTAGGGGAAAGCATGCATTGTGGTCAAAATGGTCTTCCTCTTATACTGCTCACTCAGTTCTCCTCGTGGCCGTCCATCCCGAGTGAAAGGGGTGGTATACATAAATCGTCGGAGGTTGAAGTTTTTCTCAAAATGGGTCACTCTGTCTTTCATCTCATAGTCATCAAAATAGGGTTCCACAAAGGTAATTTGTATGTAGGCCTGGAAAGACGGGGAAATGGAAAAATGTTTTATATGTAAGCTTATGTCAATAAAAATTATTTAAGCATGAAGCTGAACCTGCAACTGAGAGACATATTATGCTACTCACACAACAAACAAGATGTTTAGATGGAAGAATGAAGGTATCTGTCAGGGGTTCAGGAGCAGAGGCAAGGGCAAGGGAGGAAACAGAGAGCGAGGGAGAGGAAGCAGAAGAAAAGATGAGTGATGACGACGACCCGAGATCTCCGAGTCTTTCCAGTGAATCAGAAGATTCACAGAAAGGAGCACCAGTGGCCAGGGCAAGGGGGGAGCCTAGGGGGACACCCCAGGAAGATAGAGCCAGAGGGGACTCAGAGGGGAGCAGTTGGAAATCAGGACCAGCGTCACCGCCAGAGAGCAGGGAAGAGGAAGGGCGCCAGGGATCAAGCGCTGGCAGCTCACAACAGGGGGGAGGGCACGAGTCAGGAGTGGCCACACCTCCATCGGGGAGCGAAGAAACGGTCAGACGGAAGGTGGAAGGTTGGGCGCGCGCGCCAAGTTCAAATGCACAGGAAGGTGGCGCAGTAGGCAGCCCGGAAAGGGAGCCAGGTCCTAAAGCCCGCCGAAAGGAGGGAGAAGAGTCAGGGGGGTCAGCGTCAGAGGAATCCCGGAAGGAAGAGACCCCGGGGGGCAGAGGGACCCCGAGAAGAACAGTCAGGCGGAAAAGGTGGAGCAAGGCTAGGATATTAAGTTGGTGTACAAGGGGCGGAGACTCAGATGGAGCTTCGCCGATCTAACCATTAGACGTAGGGTTGCACGCAGCAGCTTGAGAATGGAAACTGTAACTCAATAAAGACTTTTATTTAATGATCGCTGGCTAGCATGATCCTCTGTGAGCTAGGATCTGGAAGCAACTCTGACAGTAAGCTCCATCTCATAAATTGTGGGCATCTACAGCCTCGCGGAGAGGAGAGAAAGCGGGTGCCTACTAGCGAGCTCACGAACGGCAGACAACATGACGGCCGAACAGCAGATAGCGGAACTCAGAGAAGCAGTGTCGCGACTGAATGCCGAGGCTCTTGCATCCAGGAAGAGGGAGGAGGACGCAGCTGCCGCCTACAGGGATCTCCAGGTCAGGTTGGAAGTGCTTACGAAGCAAGGGCAACTGACACCCAAACCGGAGGGGATTGGGTTGGGGAGACGAACAGGCGGTCTGGTCTCTCACTTCGATGGGAATTTGCAACAGTACCCCAACTTTAGAGCAGATGTAATGTGTGCACTGCAACTGCTGAACAAAGACTTTAGAGATGAGCAAGAGAAGGTGGGATTCATCATGTCCCATTTGCATGGAGATGCTAAAGCATGGCTGCGCAATTTGTGGAGAGATAAGGATCCGGCGCTCCAAAATGCGGATGCCTTTATTAAAGCGATGGATGGGTGCTTTTTATCAAGCATTGACGTGGATCTTGCTCGGCAGCAGATACATGGACTGAAGCAAGGGAGGGCCAGCGTAAGGCAGTACCATGCCCGCTTTTTCGCTTTGGTCAGTGCTCTGGAATGGGACAGAGATTCGGCTCCTGTAAGAGACCTGTTTTGGGAGGGATTGCACGGCTCGGTTAAAGATGAAATTGCGAGGGGGGAGAGACCCCGGACCACGCAGGAGATCGTTCAGAGGGCGCTGGCGGTGGGGGTGCGGCTGGAAGAACGTCCGTGGAGCAGTGGCGAAGGGCGTGGAGGGCGCGAACCAGCCAGGGGCTCCTCCTTCCTTCCCAGAGAAGCAGCGCGTGCGCAATCCACGCCTCCGCCAGGAGGAGGAGCGGAACCTATGGAGGTTGGAGGTGCAAGGGCTCAGTCAGCAGCCAGAGCCCTAGCACCGGCAGCAGTGAAAGCGAAGCCTCCTAGAGGGAACAGGAAGTGTTACATCTGCGATGATCCACAGCATATGGCGAAAGAGTGTCCCCAGAGGCTCCACAAGCACACTGCAGCCTCAGCAAAGGTAACTGCAGCAACGCAGCAAGGACAACCACAGCAGGGAAACGACGGAGTCTGGTTGGAGGAAGAGGCACTGGGGCCCAGCCAGACGTGTCAGTGAAGCAGTCCCCAGAGATTTTACAGCCCATGGACCCCCTCCCGCCCAAACCAGTAGTGAGGCTCACCGCATCGCTCCAGCTGCCCAATGGAATCACCATGGACGTGCCAATCACCATTGACTCCGGAAGCAATGCGGACTTTATAGGGCAGGACTTTGTCGACCGGCACGCTATACAGTTGCTGCCTGCCACGCTGCCCCTGCAGGTTGTCACGGTGGATGGCAGGGAGCTGCTAGGGGGGCAAGTGGTGAAGCAGACGCCACCAATGGTGATGCGACTTGGGAATCACAGGGAAATCATCAGCTTCAATGTCACTCAACTATCGGACACGCCCATTGTATTGGGCATGAGTTGGCTGGACAAGCACAGCCCGACGCTGGCTTGGTACCAGAGGCAGCTGACCTTCGGCTCTTCCTTTTGCGCTGAACACTGCATCGTGCCCAGGCAGGAAGGAGAGGAAGAGGAGTCACAGCGGCAGCTAGGCACGCTGCAAGCGGTTCCCCACAAGTACGCAGAATTTTTGGAGGTTTTCTGCGAGAAGGAGGCAGACAGGCTACCCCCCCACAGACCATATGACTGCAAAATTGACCTGCTGCCGGGGGCGGCGCTGCCCAAAGGGAAGCTGTATTCCATGTCTGAGGACGAACTGCAGGAACTCAAGGAGTTCATAGATCATAATTTGGAGCGCGGTTTCATCCGAGAGTCCAAGGCAGCGGGGGGCAGTCCGGTATTCTTTGTTAAGAAGCGGGACACGCCCCAAAAAAGACTTGTAGTGGACTATCGCATCTTGAACAGTGTGACCAAGCCATCGGACTTCCCCATGCCCCGAATCGACGACCTCCTCGCAAAGGTACGGAAGGGCAGAGTGTTCACCAAGTTGGACCTGCGAGGGGCATACAACCTCATTCGCATGCGGGAAGATGAGTGGAAGACAGCCATGTTCACGCCCCTGGGCACCTACGAATATAGAGTTATGCCTTTTGGATTGCAAAATGGCTCCCACGTTTTTCAAGCTTTCATGCATCACGTGTTGGCGGGGCGCCTCTACAAGACGTGTGTCTGTTTCTTGGATGACATCCTGATCTTTTCGGAATCGCAGCAGGAGCATGACAGACACGTCAAGGAAGTGCTGAGCAGGCTACAGCAACATAGGCTTTACGCCAAGCTGGAGAAGTGCCAATTCGACGTGACGGAGGTGGATTTCCTGGGCTACAAGTTGTCTGATAAAGGGCTCGCCATGGACAGCGCCAAGGTCCGAGCAGTGTTGGATTGGAAAAGCCCACGCAACCGGAAGGAGGTCCAACGGTTTGTCGGCTTCGCGAACTTCTATCGCAAGTTTATCAAAGGCTTTGCGATGCAGACAGCGGCCATCACGGACACGCTCAGCTCCAAGAAAAAGAAGTTCATCTGGACAGAGCAGGCGGAGCAGTCCTTTCAGGCACTCAAGCGTCTCTTCGCGTCGGAAGAGCAGCTGCTTCATGTCAACCCCAGCAGGCCGATGAGGGTGGAGACAGACGCTTCGGACAGAGCCGTGGGAGCAGTCCTGCTGCAGAAAGACCCGCAGGGGGTTTGGAGGCCGGGAGCGTTTTACTCAAGGAAGCTCAGCAAGTCCGAACAGAACTACACCATCTGGGACAGGGAGTTGCTGGCCATTCATGCAGCGTTCAAAGCGTGGAGGCACTTCCTGATCGGCGCCAAGCACACGGTGCAGGTCTGCACGGACCACAAGAATCTAGAGCACTGGCGCACGGCACAGTTCCTGAACCAGAGGCAGATACGTTGGGCTGAGTTCTTTGCGAATTTCGACTTCCGAATAGAGTATGTCCCGGGGGACACCAACATCATGGCGGATGCTCTCTCCCGTAAGCCACAGTATCTGGAGGAGGCAACGCCAGCGGCCGCCATGCACATCTTCGCACCGACAGTGTGGGCGTGCGCGGCGGCAACAGTTGACCTGGATGCGGTGCGACGAGCGTTGCAGGATGACTCCTTCGCGCAAGCAAAGATGGCAGAGGTGCACAGGGGCACGGCAGCGACCGACGAGTTCCAGCTGCGAGATGGTTTGCTCATCCGTAAAGGGGCCATCTACGTGCCGGGAGACGAACTTCGCGCCAAGGTACTGCAGCAGCTGCACGACGCGCCCACTGCCGGGCACTTTGGCAAGGAGAAGACGGTGGAATTAGTAGCCAGAGACTTCTGGTGGCCCGGAATGAGAGGGGAAGTCGCGGACTACGTGGCGAGGTGTGACACCTGCCAGAGGGCCAAACCAGTGCACAGACCGCCGGCCGGACTGCTGGAACCGCTGCAAACTCCGTTCGAACCATGGGAGAGAGTGGCCCTGGACTTTGTCACGGATCTGCCCAGCTCGAGGGGCAAGACGGCTGTGCTGGTGGTGGTGGACTTGTTCTCCAAGATGGCACATTTCATTCCGTGTGCGAAGGTGGCCACGGCGGAACAAACCGCCAAACTGTTCATAGACCACGTGTTCAAGGTTCACGGTCTGCCGCGGTCTATTCTGTCCGACCGAGGGCGACAGTTCATCTCGAACTTCTGGCAGAGGCTGATGGGCTTCCTGAACGTCAAGATCAACCTGGCGTCGGCTAGACACCCGCAGACCAACGGGCAAGCGGAGCGGGTCAATGCCATCATGCAGCAGTACCTGAGATGTTATGCGAATCAACAGCCTGCGACGTGGGTGGATTACCTGCCTCTCGCCGAGTTCGCCTACAACAACACGAAGCACGTGTCCACGGGGGTCACGCCGTTCTTCGCCAACAACGGGAGGCACCCCAGAACCTTCCCGGGACTGGAAAGAATGGGGGAGGGGGAGCCGCAGACAGCAGATGCGTTCGCGTCGGAGTTGCAGGAGGTCCACGATCAGCTGCGGCGGCACCTGGAGCTGGCTAAACACGCATACAAGGTACAAGCGGACAAACACAGAAGGGTTGGCGAAGAGATCCATGTGGGAGACTGGGTCTGGTTAGCAGCCCACGCAGTGCCGGCCAGGTCGTTGGCGAAGAAGAAACTAGGGCATAAACAACTGGGGCCCTACCAAGTCGAAGAACAGGTCAACCCGGTGGCTTTCAGGCTGGCTCTTCCGGAGGGTTCCAGAATGCATCCGGTGTTCCACAGATCGGTGCTCACTCCCTACAAGGCACCTCACAGGTTTCAGGAACCAGGAACGGCACCGGGTCCGCTCCGAGAGAGAACCGGGCAAGGGGGAGTGGCACAGGAGGAGCGCTTCAACGAAGTCACGGAGATTTTGGACTCCAGATGGGGGGAAGAGGGGGTAGAATACCTTCTCGCCAAGGAGGGCACCCCGGCCAGTGCCAACAGCTGGGTGCCGGGCTACGCTTTAGACGAACCTCTGCTCAAAGAAGAGTTTCATGCCCTCTTCCCACATAGGCCAATGCCAGCAGACTTTTTCGACGACTGGCTTTTCACGCCCACGCTTTCAGCCAGCACGTTCCGGGGGTTCGACTCGGACGACGAACCGACACGAGACGCCCGTTCCCCGGAGGGGTCACCCTCGGGATCTGCTTCAGAACCCTCGTATTGGTGGGATGATCGACCAGAGGAGCAGTTCTGCAGAAGGTGGCTGGAGGGTCCAGGACGAGCAACGTCTCCAGAAGGCAACGAGGGAGAGACGGACATGGACGTTTTCGGGGACGACCCGGGTTTCGAGCACGGCGGCACAGAGATGGAAGCGGAGGTGACCGTCGTCAACGAGAGCAGGGAGGAAGAACCGGAAGACTTCGGATGGCGGCCCGCCACGGGAAGCGAACTGTATCCGACATTCGTCCCCCTGACACGGCAGCACCCAGATCCCGCACCGGAAGGAGGGGAGGGGGGAAGAGGGGGCTTCGAGGGGGGGATGGATGTCAGGGGTTCAGGAGCAGAGGCAAGGGCAAGGGAGGAAACAGAGAGCGAGGGAGAGGAAGCAGAAGAAAAGATGAGTGATGACGACGACCCGAGATCTCCGAGTCTTTCCAGTGAATCAGAAGATTCACAGAAAGGAGCACCAGTGGCCAGGGCAAGGGGGGAGCCTAGGGGGACACCCCAGGAAGATAGAGCCAGAGGGGACTCAGAGGGGAGCAGTTGGAAATCAGGACCAGCGTCACCGCCAGAGAGCAGGGAAGAGGAAGGGCGCCAGGGATCAAGCGCTGGCAGCTCACAACAGGGGGGAGGGCACGAGTCAGGAGTGGCCACACCTCCATCGGGGAGCGAAGAAACGGTCAGACGGAAGGTGGAAGGTTGGGCGCGCGCGCCAAGTTCAAATGCACAGGAAGGTGGCGCAGTAGGCAGCCCGGAAAGGGAGCCAGGTCCTAAAGCCCGCCGAAAGGAGGGAGAAGAGTCAGGGGGGTCAGCGTCAGAGGAATCCCGGAAGGAAGAAACCCCGGGGGGCAGAGGGACCCAGAGAAGAACAGTCAGGCGGAAAAGGTGGAGCAAGGCTAGGATATTAAGTTGGTGTACAAGGGGCGGAGACTCAGATGGAGCTTCGCCGATCTAACCATTAGACGTAGGGTTGCACGCAGCAGCTTGAGAATGGAAACTGTAACTCAATAAAGACTTTTATTTAATGATCGCTGGCTAGCGTGATCCTCTGTGAGCTAGGATCTGGAAGCAACTCTGACAGTATCCTTCTACAAACAGTCCCTATAAGCAAAGAAGCTTGAAGTGCTGGCTTGCCCCTTGATTTTCCCTATGGCATCGTAATCGCTTGTGCACCAAACTGAGAGCAAGCAAGGCAACTTGTTTCCAGCGGGAGCTTGTCTTTCCAAAGCCAAACCGGACAGCTTCTCCAACTGCCAGGGCTAAATGCTCTAAAGCTGATTTGCACAAGCTCTGCTTATTGGAGGAGGTGGGAGGAATACCGACCTATCTGAGGACAGCACCCTATATTGCAACCTGGTTTCTTCTCCCCCTCATTATAAAAATATTGTGGGGTTAAGGGAAGATAGAGTTTGAGACAAACAACAGAAGATAAAAGGTTTTCCCAGGAATGACTGGAAAATAGCCTCTGTCAGCTGGGACAGTGTATAGAAGGAGCCAGGTCTTCTTTATTATATACAAGCAGAGAAGAACGGGTGTAGCCAGGATTTATTTATTTATTTATTTGCAGGGTATTACTTTTGTTAGCAGGGGGCACAACCTAGCTATCTGGTCATTTAATTAAGTGTTTTTATTTATTTACTTAATCGGGGAGGGAGCTGCACCCTCGGGCTACACCTATGCAGAGAAGTTTGCCATATGAACTGTGTGTGTAAAGAACTGGACATATATATTGACGGACTGTAGGTATTTTTAGTTCATCCATCACTCAAGTCCCAAGGGAGCAAACAACATTAAAACCACAATTAGCAATAAATATTTAAAACAAAACAAATCAACACCATAACATTAATAACAATTGCAAATTGTTATTAATTAACAGGCTGCAGAGGTAGTGGTGGTGGGAAATAGCACCATGCATTTCATCCCTCCACAAAAGCCTGGGCAAACTTGGTTGGACTGGTCATGTTGTGCGGATGCCTGATGATCGTCTTCCAAAGCAACTACCCTATTCCAAACTTAAAAATGGAAAGCGTAATGCTGGTGGTCAACAAAAGAAGTTTAAAGGTCTCAAGGCAAATTTTAAAAAATGTAGTATAAACACCAAAAACTGGGAAACACTGTCCTATGAGTGCTTCAACTGGAGAGCAGCCTTTACCAAACACCTTTGGGCTTTGAAAATGATTGAACTCAGGATGAAAGGGAGAAACGTGCTAAAGCACATTCGGCAAACCCTCACATCAAATCAACCCAAAAAACAAGGGTTTCGCCACTCACCGTCTCAGATTTTGATGAAACTAGGTGTACACCCTTCCCTTATGGTTGAAAGAAAGACCCTTAATTTTTCTTACCTCTATCGCAAGCGGTTTTAATTTTATAGCAAATTTCATGAAATCTGTGTTTCTGTCCCTCTTGAGATCCTTGGCCTTGTGTGCATTCTTTTTTTCTTTTTCTCCATAACCAATGATCAGATCTCTTTGAAATTTTACACAAAGCTCAATAACATGATGAGGATTTCAGGAAAAAAATACACCAGCACTCAAAAGGTTTTATAAATGCCTTTAAAATGTATAAATGTAGGGTTTTTTGGTGGAAAAACTAGGTTTAGAAAACATAAATTTTCAGCGTTAGTGCACGATGTTTTTGATGGTGAAAATCATCTTGCTCTTTCTCCACAAAGAATAAAATTTATGGGTCTCTTATGCCTTGTAACAAAATTTTACATTTTTTGGACATCGTGGGGGGGAAATGGCTACTGGGTACAACTTTCCTACAATCCATAGCTGTAATAGAAAAAAATAATGAAACAAAGTTGTTCATCTTAAAATTTAAAATATTAGTTAAAATATTAGTTATTACCGGGGGGGGGGAGTTCAAAAGTGCAGACTTGTTTTTCAGTTTGAGAGTATTTAAAACTATGAAAATTGGCTATATTGTGAAATCAATCTAAAAAAAAATATCGGTCAGAAACTTTAAATGTTGACATGTAAGGAAATAAGACCTAGCAAGAAAATGACTAAAAGAATGTAAAATTATGCATTCTAATTTGAGTACATCAAATTAGGCTTAAATTATGTTTTTTAAAAATATTCATTTCAGAAATATTAAAAATATGAGACATTTTAAAATGTTTTCTCAGATTGCAGTTCAGAGAAGTCTTTTGTTTATGCTATATGAGGTGAGGGGAGAGACTTCCCCCTGCCTTGCCCCCCCACAGGGAGCGCTTATAAGGAAGAACTGTGGGGGGAAGAGACTCCACCAGGCAAGGCCTTCTTCCACCTTGCAGTCAATCTACTTCTGGTATCAGTGTGGTGTACTCTTATAATTTATCCAATCTTTGATTTTTTGGGTGCTAGTTCTTGCTGTGTTTTTCAACTGGAATAAGATGGAAAATTCAATATGTAGTGTGGGAGAGTTAAGTGCTAGTGAATGCCGTAAGTTAACTTTCAGTCACAGAAAGGGGATTGAGAATGTTAATTGTTTAAGCGAAGAGGACAGAGAGCTGTTACAATTAAAACTGAAGCTAAAGCTGAAGACTTAGAAACTATTTGCTTACATTACCAAAGTGTATATTTGAAGAAATTTGAATCTCGCCAAAAAAAACCCTACAGGGATCCTTTTAAAAAGCACAAAGGACCAGTCAAAAAATATCTACGCTCTGTAACGTTACAGAAGTCTAAAGATTTGCTAGAGACAGGAATTAAAGTAAAGCCAGGCCATAAATTGTGCAGAAGATGTAGACAAATTATTTATAGCAGCGATGTAAATCAAAGTGATGTTGAAGATAGTTGCGTTCAACCTGAAGATATAAGTTTAGAAGAAAAGACCTGTTTGGAGAAAAGAGAAGCCATAGAAAAGCTGAACACATCCCTTTAAAATTACATGGTTTACCTGAACACTGCAATACATCTTATGGAAAGAGGAAGATAGAAAAGTTTGAGGAAAATATTCATGATAAAATGAAAAAAGTGCTACAGGTTGAAATCCCAACTAAAGAGACTGAAGCAGAGATGGTGATTACAGATAAAGTGAGTGACATGGACAAACTTGTAGAGGTGATGAAATATTCCATAAAATGCAGAAGAAGCAAATCCAGATGCTGACCATTCCTGCTTCTCTTTCATGGCCATGAAGAAAAATTCAATAAACATTTAGTGTATCTGATTATTCAGTTCGCCAGGCACAGAAACATTTTAAAGAGGAATTTTAGCTGAACCAGATCCCAGAGGTGGAAAAAAGCTTCCATCTGAAACTGTAAGCAAGGTTCTAAACTTTTATCACAGTGATAATGCCAGAATAATGCCAGGAATGAAAGATGTGGTCAGCATTGGTATCATAGGAGTATCATAGGAAGCAGCTAATACTGGGCAACCTCTGAGAACTGTATGCAGGCTTCAAGAAGGAATATCCCAATGTTAAAGTAGGTTTCTCAAAGTTTTGTGCTTTGAGTGGTGTGTTTTCGCTGGTTCTAGTGGAGCCCACAATATATGTATGTGTACCATTCACCAGAATCCCATTTTACATCTGCATGTGTCACGAATACAAGGACATAATGAAGCTTCTAGTCTGTGAGGATCCAAAGAGGGAATGCATGTAATAAATGTCCTGCAAAGAATAATCTTGATAAGATTTTGATGGAAGTGACCCCATTGAATTTTCTCAATGGATTTCCACAGATCGAATACACTTGATCAAAACCACTTCAGCATTAGATGACTTCATTGATGATCTAACAGACAAAATAGAACGTTTGATTCCTTTCATAGCAAAGTCACAGTCTTCCTTCCTTAAAAATTTAAAAGAAAACCTTCCATCACGCACTGCTGTTATTCTACTAGATTTCAGTGAAAACTGTTCATTCATCATCCAATATGAAGTACAAGGACTTCTGATTCTTGTACTTTGCATCCTGTGGAGGTGCATTATAAAAGCCCAGACGGAGAGAAGTTGATCTCATCCCATTGCATTGTTTCTGATGATTTAAAGCATGATGTGAATACAGTATACAAAACTCAAGAATATAATTTTCCTCACATCAAACAGATACATTACTTTAGTGACGGCTGTGCAGCACACTACAAAAATAAGTTCAACTTCCTAAATCTCTGTCATCATCAGGAAGATTTCCAAATAAAAGCACAGTAGTCTTTCTTTGCTAGTCATGGCAAGTCAGAATGCAATGGTATTGGTGGAACTGCTAGAAAAGAGAGTCTTGACAAGCAGATTACTACTCCAAAAACATTTTTTTATTTCTGTGAAAAAAATATATGAAAAGGTCAAATTCCATTATATTGCAAGGGAAGACATGGACATAATCCGCTCTTCCTTCAAAATCCATTTCAGAGACGTGCACACACTCCCTGGAACTCGCAATTTCCACAACTTTAAACCACTCAATTCTACAGGCAAAACTGAAGCAAGTATGAGCATTGATAAAGAGCCCTCCCTCACTTTCAACCTGAGGAGCCTCCCCAAACTTTCTGTGAATGCTGATGATCTGTATCCTGGATGTTTTGTTGCTTGCAAGTATGATCATTTGTGATACTTTGGAATGATATCAGGGATTAATCAAGACAAGGGAGATGCTTTTGTAAAATTTCTTCAACCAAATGGACCTTCACCTTCATTCTGCTGGCCTAGCCATGACGATTCTTGTGCAATACCATTTCCTCATATGCTTGGTATTGTACAACACCCCCCCACCAGACAATAACTGGCAGAAGATAGGTGGAAGAAGATTGGAAGAAATTTAAAGACTATCTACAGAAATACTGCAAAATTAATGAATGTTAGAATGATGTTGGATTGAAGTTAAGTGGTTTTTAGCAGCAATGTTATAAAGGAATATGTAAAAATGGATTGTTAACAGGTGATAATCTAAAGTTATAATATATTAAGATAAAAGATTAAGATAAAATCAAAGAGGGAAAGGATTTGCTGAATTAACTAATTGAACTGGAATACAAAAAAGGGAGGTGTGAGGAGGTCAGGGAAACAAGCAAATGAAAGATAAGATATGGAAAGACTGATCTGTTTTTAACTGTTTTTACTTTGTATTTTCATTTTCTCTTTTTTTTCTTTTTTTTCTTTTTTTCTTTTTCTTTCTTTCTCTTTTCTCTTATTTTTGTAATATGTTGAAACTTTAATAAATATCTTTAATAAAAAAAAATAACTGGCAGAAGATACTTCTTTCCCAACGAGTGTATGGCGTTGAAAAGGAAAAGCTTACAGGTGATACCAAGGCTGCAGCAAGGAAACTGAGGAGAATTGAACTTGTAACATAATCAACTGTGAGAATAGCATAATCTGTTATGGTAATTTTTTACTTTAGTTTAATTGTTGTCCTTATTGCTATAAAAGTGCTTCATTGTGAATTACGCCTCAGTATATTTAACATAAATGTTAAAAAGTCTCCATGCATCTATTAATTCAAGATGGCACAAAAATATCATCCTCCCCGCCCCCCTTAAGACAGACATGTCTTTGTATGCAATAATATTCTGAAAAACAAATTGGGGATCATGTAATGTTGCAAAATTGAATATATTGTACAACACCCACAGACAATAACTGGTGTTGTACAAAATTGATTACACTCTTTTAATCTTTTTCTTGCTACCTCTTATTTCCTTACATGTCAACATTTAAAGTTTCTGACCGATTTTTAAAAATTAATTTCACGATATAGCCAATTATCATAGTTTTAAAAACAAGTCTGCATTTTTGAAAAAAACCCTGTACAGTGGTACCTTGGGTTACATACGCTTCAGGTTACATACACTTCAGGTTACAGACTCCGCTAACCCAGAAATAGTGCTTCAGGTTAAGAACTTTGCTTCAGGATGAGAACAGAAATCGTGCTCCGGCGGTGCGGCAGCAACGGGAGGCCCCATTAGCTAAAGTGGTGCTTCAGGTTAAGAACAGTTTCAGGTTAAGAACGGACCTCCGGAATGAATTAAGTACTTAACCCGAGGTACCACTGTAATAACTAATATTATTTTAAATTTTAAGATGAACAACTTTGTTTCATTATTTTTTTCTATTGAAGCTATGGATTGTAGGAAAGTTGTACCCAGTAGCCATTCCCCCCCCCCCCCATGTCCGAAAAATGTAAAATTTTGTTACAAGGCATAAGAGACCCATAAATTTGTGGGTCTCTTTGTGGAGAAAGAGCATCTCTTTGCAATAATTTTCACCATCAAAAACTTTTAATTACATTGTGCGCTAACGCTGAAAATTTATGTTTTCTAAACCTAGGTTTTATAAAACCTTTTGAGTGCTGGAGTATTTTTTCCTGAAATCCTCATCATGTTATTGAGCTCTGTGTAAAATTTCAAAGAGATCTGATCATTGGTTATGGAGGGGAAAAAAAATGAACACAAGGCCGAGGATCTCAAGAGGGACAGAAACACAGATTTCATGAAATTTTGAAGTGCTATAAAATTAAAACCGTTTGAGATAGAGGTAAAAAAAATTAAGGGGCTTTCTTTCAACCATAAGGGAAGGGTGTACACCAAGTTTCATCAAAATCCGAGATGGTGGGTGGCATTGAACTGATGTAGAATGACCCCATGATCAACCCAGAAACCAATGTCCCCACATATGGATCCAGAATTGGCCTCCACAGTTACGTATGGACTCACTGTTAAAATTCGGCCATGAGTGAACACAGAAGGAGGAGGACGAGGAGGAGGCTCAGGTAAGAGGCATACCTGATACAACCAAATCCAATCCAATCAGGGCTTTTCTATAATATGTTCATGGGCATAGCCAGGATTTTCTTCTTCGGAGGTCATCCAAGCTTTTTGGGGGAGATTATGGGTAAAAATTCCCCCCAATAGTGTCACGGTCCAGGTCGTAGGCGGCAGCATTCCAGATCCGACACACCGGGACCAGGGTAATAATGGTAGCAGTTCAATGGAGGACGAAAACCCAATGAGGCTTGAACACAGGAACAGAAACTGGAACAGGAGAAGGCACTGGAGCAAGGCCAGGAGCGCTGAAGCAGGAACAGGAACTGGCAACAGCTGGGTATAAACCCCGTTGCTGTGGCAAAGAACCAGGGCAAAATGCTGGCCTTACATCTCTTGATCTGGCCACACCCGCCAGGCCGCACCGACTCCCCCAAGCCAAACACAGCAACTCCTCACCGTGCTCAGGGCCTGGCCCCTGCAAATATTCATGGTACTCCATATGAAAGGAATACATTATGGGGGCAGGCTTTTGTTAGGAGGGGCAACTTCAGTTAATTAAATATTTTTAATGCTTTTCAATAGTTTTTGAGGATGGGGGGGTACTACACCCATGAATATGTTTCACCATTTTTATCTCTACTGTACATATTTAGCTAAGTCTTATGTTCTTACTCCCACTGGTTAAATAAAGACAAGCACAGGCCCCTGCATGATTTTATGAATAATAATAATAATAATAATAATAATAATAATAATAATAATAATTTATTTATTTATATCCCGTCCTCCCTGGCCGAAGTGCAGAAGCTTTATACTGCAAATGGGTTGTTCAGATACAATGTTTTTGTGCATTTTTCATATGAGCTTCCACACGTTCCTGTTTGTTCAGTTGTGGATATTCCCCCACTTGGAATAGACAGTGGAATTTGACAATGTTTCAGGAGGTGTTTTTTCCTTTTTCTTTTTTAGATCTCTTCCACACTTGTTCTTCCTGTACACCTTTGTACACAAAGGCATGTACACCTTTGAATTCCCACCTCCTCAGGAAGTGTGCAAGACTGCCAATGTTACCAGCCTTATTTATCACAATGGGCTAAAGAGAGGCTTGTTTTGGAGTGGGGCCAAGGGCAATATCCATTTCTATTTGGTTTTTAGTTTAATACAGAGATTAATACATTAATTAATAGTTTAATATAGAGATAAATTTCTTTATATATATAAAAAAAGTGGAAAACTCAGGAGAACATTTCTCCTAACCGGGTTGTTGAAACTCAAGCATGTCTTCAGCATGCCACAAATGGCAAAAACAGGAATGCTTGTACTGCTGGAAACAAAATGGCTAGGTTGTGCTCAAGTGATGATCAAAAGGAAGCAGGGGTGTGGCACCAGAGGCTATCCACTGAAGCCTCACCACATGGGACAAACCCCACTCTCCCCAAGTGCACTACTGAGTTTCCACATCAGCAGCGACTGAAGGTGTCTAACTGGATTCAGGTTAGATTTTTTTTTAAAAATTGGCTGGCATTTTTATGATCATAGAATTTAGAGTTGGAAGGGACCATGAGAGTCATCAAGACAGTGTCATATGGACACTGCAAAAACCTGTATAGCACTAATTGGACTTACCCAGTGAGAGCAAAGCTGTGGAATTGTCAATTAAATGCTTGTAGAGAGAGATCCCTACTGAATTCAATCATGGTGAAAGAGTATGAGAGAAGGGATGTACCTGTTTAACGATTCCTTTAAACCTAGCCAAAGCAAATCTATATATGGCTATGATTACATATTTTTGTCAAATGTGTATAATCAATTCCAGGTTTAGACTTCAGTTTTATGGTTGTAAAATGTAAGAATGCTCAATACAGAATTCCAAGCTCAATGGTAGAAAAGGAAGAAATGCCTTCCATACCTTACTGGGATCTAGCTTGCTCTTGTCTACTGGAGTAGAATCTTTAATCACTACAATGCGATCCTCCCCAAAACACTGACCATAAAAGCCCTGAAAAGGAAAACAAGATTATGGCTGAGGAGCTTTTTTGTTTACAGTCCTTTTTAATGTACTTAGTTGGGTCTACAAGTTGTAAAAAAGATGAGATTATTAACTAAAGATAGCTTTACAACTAAACACTAGTTTTCACAAAGAAAAAGGTCACATAGAAATGTTGCAGGTTTCAGTCCTGTCATGTGGAAAAGAGTGAAACCTGAAAGTGAAACCAACTGTGTTCCTGCAACACACTAAGACAAATTGGCTTAGTGAGACAGCGAATGTGAGAAGAGCTTGTTGCCTCTTTTCCCTTGCTCAATCCTTTTAGCTGCTGTGCAACCACTTGTTACAGCTAGTGGTTAGTGAGGAGAAAGCATAGCTGCAACTCCTGGTTCTCATGACACACTAAGCCAAACTCTGGCTTTGCTTAGCATGGTGCAGAAGCAAAATAAATAAATAACAAAGAGGAGTAAAGCAGCTGTATGGGGGGGCTGCATGTTTGTGAAATCCTGCTACGTGAAGGTTTGGCTTCATGTGTCATGTGAACTAGGCCATAATCTTGCTACAGACATTCTTCAAAACACATATCAGTCTATGGTCAGAACACTGCAGGCTGCCCTTAACAATTTGGTTTATATTTGATGCCTCCCCTGATGGCTGGAATTCCACTTCCCACCCCAAGCATTCTAGCCCCATAGAGGGGATTTTAATTCTAATCACAGTAGGAATAGATAAACCTCCCCACCCCCATAAGCTCTTTCTCCCTCCGCAACTGTAATGAATAAAGGCAGCTACTTGCCATGCATTGGTCATACATAAAGTATGACCCTGAGTCCTCCATCAGTAAATTAGAAATGGCAGCGCCACCTGGTTGTACAAATTACTGTGATTGTGTATATGAACTACTTTGAATGTTCAAAAAGTGGAATAGAAATGCTAAATATTATCATCATCCAAGCTAAAAATACCAGAGTTGCCACACTGGCTGTACTACTTGGCCATTTAGATTAAATCTACTCCAAAGGTACCAAGCTCAACACCATAGGCAAAAGATTAAGCAATTTCAACAATGGATTTGCTCTAAAGAGTTCACAGTGGCAAGCTCCCTTTGTGCACTGACAACCTAATCTAGGTTTATGGGGAAGAAAAGTATGTCAGTATGTTGCTTAAACATGTTGAGGAAAGTTGAAGATGGAGCCAGAGTTCCTCAGAAGATCAGGACATGGAAGAGGAAAGGGCAGTTGCACCTCCAATTGATTGGGACAAAGATTCAAAGGTGAATTTGCAAAAGCCCTGCTAGTTAGAGCAAGTAGGAGCAGTTAACTGCACTCTAGGAATTGCAATAGAGGCTTTTTACCCCCACAAGAGAACAATCATTATCACACACACTGCATGAACATAGAAGGCACAACACAAAGTTGTGGCTGAATTTATGAATTCCACCCCCATGATCCAAATCCTGAAACTCCCAACAGAATCTGAAAGGGTTTTATGTTTCCATGGGGATTTTTTTGAAATAATCTGTTCCTCTACATCCATCCATGAGGCACAGAAGTATGGCTACTACAGGGGATGAATATGTGATGAAAACATGTGCTTTTCCCTTTCAGCCTCACTCATTTGGGGAATAATGGATGCAGAAGTGCCTTCCTGTCAAAAGCTTCCCACTCATCTCCACCATCAACACATCTTATTCACCTCATCCTGACCACTGCTGGTCAGGATGACAATAAGTGCAGGATATTGTAGAGGTATATTTGTCACACTGCTGTGGCACCAGATAGCACTGGAAATTATAGTGCTGGATTACTTCCCATTTGGAAAGGCTCTTTTTTTTTTTTTTTTGCAAACTGCCAGGCTCTGAAGGTTAACTAGAGAAGTGAATTGTGGAGTGTTTATCTGCATTATCTCTTTCATTCCCTGTCATTTTAGGTATAGATGTTATTCCTCTTTGAATGCTATCCTTTTGCCATGATGTCCTAACGTTTACAGAAGTATAACCACTTACCTCAAGTCTATGAGAAATCTCAGGAAGTTTGGTAATGGCAGGCTCTTTGTAAACAAATTCCTGTTCATCTAAATCTCCAAATATGGCTCCATAGAAGCCAACACGGAAGTAAGTGCCAAACATTCTCTTCTGACCCTGTTTGATGAATATGAAGTCACTAAATTTCAATTTCTTTTCATAGCTTTCTATTTTTGTGCAGTGATGAAATTAATTTTTATGGTAATTTATACATTTGTGTTTGTTATTCTACAAAGGAGCTGTATCTTAGTAGAACTAAGCATAATTAAAATAAACCAAGAGAAAGAGATTTGGTGTGTAAATTAAAGATTTAAGCAAACTTGAAAAAGCTTTTCTACATCTCAAGAGCAACAAACACTATATGTCTAAGTGGATAAATAGAAGAAGAGAAGATGAAGGAAGACATCAGCAGAACAAATAAAACTTGGGCAGAACCCACTGGCTTGCCCTCCTATACAAGCCCCATAGCACTCCTCCTGTTTGATTTAAATTGAGCTTGCAGGTAAGCACCTCCCAGTGTGCTTTGCCCATTCTCCTAAAATAAAAACATTGTCAGACATAAGGGTTGCCTTGTTTCTCTTCTTAACTATTAATGTCCATTTGCACTCAGATACTGCCTATAATTTAAAATCTTGCATCAGTATAGTATTGAATTGCTAGCTATCTTTGAAGGAGCTCCACAAGCACAGAAGACACTCTTTGTTGCTGTCAAAAAGGCTTATTTGCACACATGGACTGATTTAGTGAAGCTATGTGAATGTTGATGCACTCCCATCACTCTTTTGCATTCTCTGATGCATGTGCAAAGCCACTTCCTTTCTGGAAGATCCTGATCTTGTGTAATTTAGGATTGTGCCAGTTGACTATATATAGGTGAAACAGATTACCACTTACTACATGAGTGTCATGAAGCATGTCCTGCTTCATAGCTTCAATCATGGGGAGAGCTGTTCACAGTAGCCTTACAGTTGAGTTTAAGTCACCATATGGAATATCTCTACGCAGGGACTGAGAAATAGGCATCATAACAAATGGTGGTTTGAAGAGTCATAAAAGCACTAGGCTATGATTCTGTCCCCCTTCATGGATCACTGCCTTGCTGTGGCGAAGGGGCTTGAATAACTCAGAGAAGCTATGAACTATGCCGAGCAGGGCACCCAAGATGAACAGGTCATAGTGGAGAGTTTTGACCAAACGTGATCCACCTTGAGGAGCAACCAGCAAGCCACTCCAGTATCCCTGCCAAGAAAACTCCATGGACAAAGACAACAGGCATATAAAAGTTATGACGCTGGAAGATGAGCCCCTCAGGTCGGAAGGTGTCCAACATGCTACTGGGGAAGAGCGGAGGACAAGTACAAGTAGATCCAGAGCCGATGAAGCGGCTCGGCCAAAGCAGAAAGGACGCTCAGTTGCGGATATGCATGGAAGCGAAAGGAAAGTCCAATGCTGTAAAGAAAAATATTGCACAGGAACCTGGAATGTAAGAACCATGAACCTGGGTAAGTTGGATGTGGTCAAAAATGAGATGGCAAGAATAAATATTGACATCCTGGGCATCAGTGAACTAAAATGTACGGAAATGGGCAAATTCAGTTCGGATGACTATCATATCTACTACTGTGGGCAAGAAACCCGTAAAAGAAATGGAGTGGCCCTCATAGTCAACAAAAGAGTGGCGAAAGCTGTACTGGGATGCAATCTCAAAAATGATAGAATGATCTCAATACGAATCCAAGGCAGACCTTTTAACATCACAGTAATCCAAGTTTATGCACCAACTACTGGTGCTGAAGAAACTGAAATTGACCAGTTCTATGAAGACTTACAAGACCTTATAGAAGTGACACCAAAGAAGGATGTTCTTCTCATTATAGGGAATTGGAATGCTAAAGTAGGGAATCAAGAGATAAAAGGAACAACTGGCAAGTTTGGCCTTGGAGATCAAAACGAAGCAGGGCAAAGACTAATAGAGTTCTGTCAAGAGAACAAGCTGGTCATCACAAACACGCTTTTCCAACAACACAAGAGACGACTCTACACATGGACATCACCAGATGGGCAACATCGAAATCAGATTGATTATATATTCTCTGCAGCCAAAGATGGAGAAGCTCTATACAGTCAGCAAAAACAAGACCTGGAGCTGACTGTGGCTCGGATCATCAGCTTCTTATAGCAAAATTCAAGCTTAAACTGAAGAAAGTAGGAAAAACCACTGGGCCGGTAAGATACAATCTAAGACAAATCCCTTATGAATACACAGTGGAAGTGAGGAACAGGTTTAAGGATTTAGATTTGCTGGACAGAGTGCCTGAAGAACTATGGGTGGAGGCTCGCAACATTATACAGGAGGCAGCAACTAAAACCATCCCAATGAAAAAGAAATGCAAGAAAACAAAGTGGCTGTCCAACGAGGCCTTACAGATAGCGGGGGAGAGAAGGCAAGCAAAATGCGAGGGAGATAGTGAAAGATACAGGAAATTGAATGCAGATTTCCAAAGAATAGCAAGGAGAGACAAGAAGGCCTTCTTAAACGAGCAATGCAAAGAAATAGAGGAAAACAACAGAATGGGAAGAACCAGAGATCTGTTCAAGAAAATCGGAAATATGAAAGGAACATTTCGTACAAAGATTACCATAATAAAGGACAAAAGTGGTAAGGACCTAACAGAAGCAGAAGACATCAAGAAGAGGTGGCAAGAATACACAGAGGAATTATACCAGAAAGATATGGATGGCTCGTACACCCCAGGTAGTGTGGTTGCTGACCTTGAGCCAGACATCCTGGAGAGTGAAGTCAAATTGGCCTTAGAAAGCACTGCAAATAACAAGGCCAGCGGAAGTGATGGTATTCCAGCTGAACTATTTAAAATTTTAAAAGATGATGCTGTTAAGGTGTTACACTCAATATGCCAGCAAGTTTGGAAAACTCAGCAGTGGCCAGAGGATTGGAGAAGATCAGTCTACATCCCAATCCCAAAGAAGGGCAGTGCCAAAGAATGCTCCAACTACCGCACAATTGCACTCATTTCACACGCTAGCAAGGTTATGCTTAAAATTCTACAAGGAAGGCTCAAGCAGTATGTGGACCGAGAACTCCCAGAAGTGCAAGCTGGATTTAGAAGAGGCAGAGGAACCAGAGACCAAATTGCAAACATGCGCTGGATTATGGAGAAAGCTAGAGAGTTCCAGAAAGACATCTACTTTTGCTTCATTGACTATTCAAAAGCCTTTGACTGTGTCGACCACAGCAAACTATGGCAAGTTCTTAAAGAAATGGGAGTGCCTGATCACCTCATCTGTCTCCTGAGAAATCTCTATGTGGGACAAGAAGCTACAGTTAGAACTGGATATGGAACAACTGATTGGTTCAAAATTGGGAAAGGAGTACGACAAGGCTGTATAATGTCTCCCTGCTTATTTAACTTATATGCAGAATTCATCATGCGAAAGGCTGGGCTGGATGAATCCGAAGCCGGAATTAAGATTGCCGGAAGAAATATCAACAACCTCAGATATGCAGATGACACAACCTTGATGACAGAAAGTGAGGAGGAATTAAAGAACCTTTTATTGAGGGTGAAAGAGGAGAGCGCAAAATATGGTCTGAAGCTCAACATCAAAAAAACGAAGATCATGGCCACTGGTCCCATCACCTCCTGGCAAATAGAAGGGGAAGAAATGGAGGCAGTAAGAGATTTTACTTTCTTGGGCTCCATGATCACTGCAGATGGTGACAGCAGTCACGAAATTAAAAGATGCCTGCTTCTTGGGAGAAAAGCAATGACAAACCTAGACAGCATCTTAAAAAGTAGAGACATCACCTTGCCAACAAAGGTCCGTATAGTTAAAGCTATGGTTTTCCCAGTAGTGATGTATGGAAGTGAGAGCTGGATCATAAAGAAGGCTTATCGCCGAAGAATTGATGCTTTTGAATTATGGTGCTGGAGGAGACTCTTGAGAGTCCAATGGACTGCAAGAAGATCAAACGTATCCATTCTGAAGGAAATCAGCCCTGAGTGCTCACTGGAAGGACAGATCGTGAAGCTGAGGCTCCAATACTTTGGCCACCTCATGAGAAGAGAAGACTCCCTGGAAAAGACCCTGATGTTGGGAAAGATGGAGGGCACAATGAGAAGGGGATGACAGAGGATGAGATGGTTGGATGGTGTTCTTGAAGCTACCAGCATGAGTTTGATCATAATGCAGAAGGCAGTGGAGGACAGAAGTGCCTGGCATGCTCTGGTCCATGGGGTCACGAAGAGTCGGACACGACTGAACGACTAAACAACAACAACAATGATTCTGTCTCAAATTTTGTGGGAAGGACTGCAGCTCTGTGGTAGAGTGCACACTTTATTTGCAAATGGCGCAGGTTCAATCCTTGGGGTTTTGATATAGGGTAAGACTCCTGCCTGAAACCTTGGAAAGCCACTATCAGTGACCGTCAATTATACTGAGCTAGATGGATCAATGGTCTGACATGAGATAAGGCAGCTTATGCTGTGTTCAATTTCACTGCACATAAATCCCATTACAACCAAGGGGACTTCAATATGCATAACTGACTGAAGAATAGGAAAGCATATATTCTAAGGGGAGTTAATGTTAAACATGACTTGCTCAGTGAAAAGGCAAAACGTTACTCATCCAATATAACATATTGCTGTTGCTAATTTAATTTCTGGCTTTATTTCTCTTACAACACACAGTTACAAGAGATTGATTCAGTTGATCAATCAATCAATCAATCAATCAGTCAGTCAATGTTTATTATGGCAAACAGACAGCATATTAAACCAGAATTTCTGCATAATTCTCTACATAAGCAATAAAAATGATCAATATGGGATTTAACAATCAATATACTAATTGAATGTACTTGAAATATGTGTCCAGACAAATACAACATCATAAAAGTTTAAAAGAATAAGAGATTTAACTGAGAACCATATAACAATTTATGCAGCTGTGTAATCGTTTGCTTTCTGTGACTTATGACTATTGCACAAAATCTAGCTACATTTCTAGTACCATACAAATTCCAGTCAGACAAGAGGTAATTTAAATAGTATTTCTCTGCCTTTCTAAATTTGGGAATGGTCAAATTTGTCAAATATTTGGTAGGTACTGGAGCCAATCTGTTTGTCCTGAGTGTGGGACAATCAGCTTGGGCTAAGTGGTTTTGAAGTTCAATATCCTTGGGTTAGGATATTGTTGATGGAAAAACCAAAAATGAATAATTTAGTATTTAACTGGGGTAAAAACAATCGGTCCATGTGTCAGCAAGGAAGAGAGTCGTCTGTGCTTGTGGAGCTCCTTCAAAGATAGCTAGCAATTCTATACTATACTATGCTGATGCAAGACTTTAAAATATAGGCAGTATCTGAGTTACACCATGAAGTGCAAATTGACATTAATAGTAGTTAAGAAGAGAAACAAGGCAGTTTTGTACTACAGATTGTCTTATATTCATGATCAACAAATGCTGCAGCTAACATACCTTATTTATGATGCTCTCAAAGGCTTTCTGAAGTTTACTGTGAGTGGAAGAAAGTTTCCTGAAATCTCGATGTGCTTCTAAGATGGGGGTGACAATCTTGTAGACCTCATTCACAGTTTCACACAGTCCTCCCTTGCGTGAAGATATAAAATTAAAACCGGTGTCAAGTCTCTGATGACATAGACAGATTTTCAACAACAAGCTGACAGGGATTGCTTAACCCTTTTCACACCTACTATTTTTCTACTGTTGTTGCACCTTCTGGAACATGGGAGTTCCAGATTCATGTTTATCCTTGCAAACACAGAAGCAGGCTGTCAGTTGCTGCCACACATGCACTCTGTTATAGTTTTGTCAGCCAGCTCAAACAAAAGAGGAAGGCAAGGTAAAAGTGGCTAAATAAATGAATAAAAGTCCTCTCAAATCCTGACACAAGCATGGCCCTAGAGCATAGCTTTCCAAACTTTTCATGCTGGTGACACATTTTTTAGACATGCAACATTTTGTGACAAGGTAATTCAGTTTTACTAGAAAACCAGAGGTTAAACTAATCCCTTTCCAGCTTTTTTCTGGGGGACACACAGATCCCTAAACATTTTATGAATCTTTGCACTTTTGTCCATTTACTGTATTTATTTTCCCCGATTTGAACTATAAAATGGTGATTTTCTTGAGTCAAAATGAGAGTCCCCCTAAACATTTTTTTTTTTAAAAAAAGCACGAGTGGGGAGTGTGTGAGGAGAACCAGAGCTTACAGGGTTAACAGCTCATGGGGTGACGTCCTGTCCCTCAGGGTGCATACGGGTTTCTGCTTCTTTTACTTTCTGTTTTGCTACGAGGGGAGAGACAACATGTCTTCTCGCTTTCCTGGACTGCTGATTTATTATGCCGCTGTAAATAAAGCTTCTTAGATTAGAAAGAAGCTGCGTACGGAGTGTTATTCTGTATGCCTGAGATTCCTCCATACAGGTTACACCGCTGATCGCTATACTCTGGTAGAAGCCGGGAGAAGCACTGAGACGCAGTGGAAGCATGCCAGATGTTCAATTTCACAGGTTACACCGCTGATCGCTATACTCTGGTAGAAGCCGGGAGAAGCACTGAGACGCAGTGGAAGCATGCCAGATGTTCAATTTCACAGAGTGTTTATATGACACACCTACACACAGCAGCCAACACACTAACATGTTCCACAGTTTGGAAAGCTCTGCCTTAGAATATAATACTACTCACAGTGTTAAAAAGCTCTGCAGCTTGTTCCAGCAGTCCCACCAAACCATTTTCTGAGAAATACCTTCCAGAGCACACTCCATCTTCATCTGGAGACAGAACATCATCAGAAACAGCAGACTCCTCAAGCACATTGGAGGAAATATTCTAAAAAACAGAACAATTGTTTGGTTCCAAGCTATTCAACCTTTTGCTTCTGCTATTGAAGCCTAGCTGAGCGGAGTGCTCAGTACAGTTTCTGGCCATGCCCTCATTTCATGGTGGATGTTCTCTGCAGTCCCTCTGGGGGCTGTGAAGTAGTTCAGGCAATGAGGAGGGAGAAAATGAGGCATGAACCCTCCTGAAACTTTCCGGAGGTGCTAAGGCACCCACTGAGTCGTGTAATCCCATGTCTCCTACTTCAGGAGGCAGAATGGGAGCGACCTGGGAGCGAGCCTCTGCCAAGGAACGAGCCTCCTTAATTTGACTAAGGTTCCTCCGTAATTTGACTAATTGGCTAACTCATGAGGCGCTCTTGATGCAAGATATGCAAGCAGTCTGTGCTGAAAGAATCAGGACTTTTGATGGAAAGAAGCGTATATTACACTCATACCAAAGACAGAGACTGAAAAGACTCAACTTAAGAACTACCGCCCAGTATCATTACTTAATGTGGATTATAAAATTTTTGTAGACATTCTGGCAAAAAGACTGAAAAGAGTGTTGATGGAGAAGATTCATAAGGACCAAGCAGGCTTTCTCCCAAAAAGGCATTTATCAGACAACGTGAGGAACATAATAGACATTTTGGAGTTATTAGAGGTGAACATAAACACTAAAGCAGTTCTGATCTTTGTGGACGCGGAGAAAGCCTTTGACAATATTTCTTGGAGTTTTATGAAAAAGAATCTTCATGGGATGGGGGTAGGCCAAGGATTCGAGAATGGTATGGGTGCCATATACGCTGAACAAAAGGCTAAGTTGATTGTAAATAATGTGATAACTGAAGAATTTAAAATAGAAAAAGGGACACGACAGGGGTGCCCAATTTCCCCATTACTTTTTATTTCTGTTCTGGAGGTGTTGCTAAATATGATTAGAGATGACCAGCAGGTTAAAGGTGTACAGGTCGGAGCCAAACATTACAAGTTAAGGGCCTTTGCAGATGATTTAGTACTTACTTTACAAGAGCCAGACACTAGTACAAAAAGGGTGTTGGAGCTAATTCAAGAATTTGGTCAGGTGGCCGGATTTAAATTGAATAAACAAAAGACTAAAGTTTTGGAAAAAAATTTAACAGTCATGGAGAGGGAGAAGTTCCAGAATGAAACAGGTTTGACAGTGGTAAAGAAGGTGAAATACCTAGGGGTTTATTTGACATCTAAGAATTTGAACTTGTATAAAGACAATTATGAAAAATGTTGGTCGGAAATTAAAAAAGATCTAGAAATATGGTCAAATTTGAAATTGTCAATGTTAGGCCGAATTGCAGTTATTAAGATGAATGTATTGCCTAGAATGCTATTTTTGTTCCAAACATTACAAATTCTTGACAAGATAGACTGTTTCAAGAGGTGGCAGAAGGATATTTCGAAATTTGTCTGGCAGGGCAAAAAGCCCAGAATAAAATTTAAAATACTGACGGATGCAAAAGAAAGAGGGGGGTTTGCCCTGCCGGACTTAAAACTGTATTATGAAGCAGCAGCATTTTGCTGGCTGAAAGAATGGATGCTCCTCGAGAATACAGATATCTTGGACTTAGAAGGTTTTAACAATACATTTGGTTGGCATGCATATTTATGGTATGATAAAATTAAGGTGCATAGGGCCTTCAAAAATCATATTGTCAGAAAAGCATTATATAACGTTTGGATAAGATATAAAGATTTGTTGGAAAGTAAAACCCCTAGATGGTTGTCACCTTTGGAAGCTACGGCGTTGAAAAAGCTTAATATGGAAGCCGAATGGCTAAAGTATCGGGAAATTTTGGAACAAGATGGAGATAAGTTGAAGTTACAGAGTTATGAGAAATTGAAACCCAAAGTTCGAGATTGGCTCCATTATTATCAAATAATGGAGGTGTATAAACAAGACAGGAAAATTGGCTTCCAGGTGGAGAAATCAAAATTAGAAACTGAACTGTTAGAACCCAATACTAAGAACTTGTCAAGAATGTATAATCTGCTGCTGAAATGGAATACACAAGATGAAACAGTTAAATCAGCTATGATTAAGTGGGCACAGGACATTGGTCATAACATTATGTTTGCTGACTGGGAATGGTTGTGGGACACCGGTATAAAATTTACGGCATGTAATGCCTTAAAGGAAAATATTATGAAAATGATCTATAGGTGGTACATGACCCCAGTCAAGCTAGCAAAAATTTATCATTTGCCTGATAATAAGTGTTGGAAGTGTAAAGAAACTGAAGGTACTTTCTATCACCTTTGGTGGACGTGCCCGAAGATTAAGGCTTTCTGGGAAATGATATATAATGAAATGAAAAAGGTACTTAAATGTACTTTCCCGAAGAAACCAGAAGCCTTTCTCTTGGGCATTGCCGGCCAATTGGTGTTAAAGAAAGATAGAACTTTTTTTATGTATGCTACGACAGCAGCAAGAATACTCATCGCAAAGTATTGGAAGACAGAAGAAATACCCACCTTGGAAGAGTGGCAGATGAAGGTGATAGACTATATGATATTGGCTGAGATGACTGGCAGAATCCGTGAGCAGGGGAAAGAGACGGCGGAAGAAGATTGGAAGAAATTTAAAATTTATCTTAAGAACTATTATAAAATTGAGGAATGTTAAAATGTCGAGGTTTGGAGAAAGAAAAGGAGATTACAGCGACATAAGATTAAGCTGAAGAAAAGAATAAGAAAAAATATATTTGATAAAATTATTTAGAATTTGCTGAAATAATTTTGGAAATTGGGATGTAGGAAGGGGAGGTTTGGGGGAGTCCGAGAAGAGAGGGATATGAAAAAAAGTTATGAAACTATACATGTTTGTATGTCTTTTTATCTGTTTGTATTGTTTAAAACTTTTCTGTAAAATCAATAAAAAAAATTAAAAAAAAAAAAAAAGAAAGAATCAGGACTTTTGAAGGTATTTGAATGGTATTTGAGAGCTTTGAAAATCCCTGCAACAGCCAAGACCAGAGAAAGAAGAGGGCAGGATGCTTTATGTTTTCTTATGATTATTGGATGCAGTTTTCTTTCCCTCTGCCCTCCACTGCACAATGGAATGAGACATGTGTAGTCATTTGTTTCTTGGAAGAAGAAGAAGGGGAGGTAGACCTTTGATTTATGTCTTACAAGGAATTTAATATGGTTTTACTACGTTTATCCCCCCCACCTCAACTCAGAAGTGAATGGATGAAATTTATGACTACTTTCCGATGGGGCGGACTGATGAGGAGAGGCTGAATTTGAGAGAGAATGGATGCATTTTGTACTGGAGGAGAAGGCATAGTAGTGTGGTATCCAATGGCTGAAAGAAAAGTTCTGGAAGATTCGCCCTCCAAAATGTTTCACTGTGGTCTGATCACTGATCACTCCTTCAGGGTCAAATTCCACCTTGATGATAAGACAGTTGTCTTATCATTGAGATGGATTTTGACCTTGAAGGAGCACACAGATAAAACAGACACTGCAATATAACACTCAACTAGGTAAAGATTTATGAATAGAACAAAGAGCAAGAGGACTTAGGTTGGAATAAGACACCAAAGTCTAGAAACAAAGATTAACGGAAACACATATGTTGTTATGGATTATATATACTTAGGTTTAATTTAGCTATTTGTTGTTTGCAGGGCTCTAAAGGGGCAGCTGAATTAATAATATTGGCAAGTGTGAAGTAATGTCAACTAGAGAGTAAGTGAGAACTGATGGAGCAGTGGGGGTACATCTTGGACATATCCTATATCAAGAGCAGGAAACCATTTTTCAAGAAACTGTATTAAATTGAATTAATTTGGTCTGATTTGTAATTCAGAAAATAAATAAAAATAATTGGCAAAAAAGAGTGGTCAGTACCTGTGTGGCCCATCTTACACAATCAGGACATTACATTTATCAACCTGGTACCTTATATTTTGGACTGCAATTCCCACCATCCACAGCTAACAAGGGCAATCGTCAGGGATGATGGGAGTTGTCATTCAACAAAAACAAGTGGAGGGCACCAGGGGAACGCTCACTTACACAAATAACAATTGTCTGTTTTTACCTGAAAGCTGACACTGCCAACTGGCAGGTAACTATGATCTTCCAGCATGCTCAGGTATTCAGCAACAAGAGCAGCAGCATGAACTAGACACATGGCAGCCTCTGTGTAACATTTTTTCTTAGCATGCTTCTCTGCCATGTTTTGGAGCCAGGTCAACCTTAAGTCAGGTGATGTCTGATATCCTTTGGCAATTCTAATAACAGAGCATAAAAGATGTATCTTTCATTTGTCTTGGGGTTAAATTAAAAGCACTTCCTTTTCTTTTGTGGAGATGCCACATCATTTGCTAGGTTTTAATTCTTACAGAGAATTGTGGATTTGAAGATAGCAGAAGCCTAACTAAATATTCTCTACAGCAAGGTTTACCAAACTTGGTTCTCCAGCTGTTTTTGGTCCACAACTCCCTCCATCCCTAGCTAGCAGGACCAGTGGTCAGGGATGATGGCAATTGTAGTCTAAAAACAGCTGGAGACCCAAGTTTGGGATGTTGTTGTTGTTTAGTCGTTTAGTCGTGTCCAACTCTTCGTGACCTCATGGACCAAAGGACACCAGGCACTCCTGTCTTCAAGTTTGGGATCCTCTGCTCTATAGCATTGTAAATACTTCATTTGTTCCACCAAACCTGGCATTACTTTTACTAATAAATGACTCTGACACTACAGAATTCCTTTCCAAGCACCTCCTTTCTAATACTTTCCATAATATTCTCTCTTTGTTCTCTTTAGATAGATTAGGAAAGAAAAATTATAAAAAATATTTTCAGACCTGCTAATATTGAGTTATTGTCAATGTGTAACATCCCAGGCAAAAACTGACTGAGTAGAAACGCTGCTAGAGAACCTATGTGGTGGATACAGAATGATCCAAGCTACACTGTGTATGCACATGCACATCTCTCTGGTCCTACCATCCCATTTTCAGAACAAGAGGGGAACAAGCAGATCACCAAGTGGGGTGTAACTGCACGGTTGCCGTTCACAGAAAAGTGGTCCCACATCTGTAGGGTAACATTTAAAGGAATCTTGATATTATTCACAGTAAAGGGACTACGAGAAGGCACACACCAACACAAAGCTTGGCCCCATCATGTTGACTTTCTCACTAACAAAATATCTGGGTCAAAATGTTTATCTACACTAAACCTGGTTAAATAGGCATTAACCCAGGATTTCATTCCCCATGGAATCTGATAACCACCATTTTCTAAATGGGCATAGAGATATTGTATAGAGAATTCCCAGGACTGTTTGTCAGAAGCCAAGGTACTGATAACTGATATAAATCTGTCATTGATGTATGCCCTTAATTGCACAGCAGATATTTTGTTTTTGACAAATTTAAATCTGAAAGGTTCTGCATCATTCATCGGAAATTGCTCAAGAGAAATATTAGTGAGCTCAACCTGTACATAAGATCCATGAGCATCTCTGGATCTTCCTGAAACTCTCGCATTTTCACTGTGTCTGACAATATGCTGTTCAGATTATACAACAGCTCTTCCACCTAAGCAAACAAACAAGTCCAACATTAAAATGAACAAATTACTGATGTGCAAATAAATATATATTTTTTCATAATGAATATTTGAAAAGTCATATTTATGATGGAATTTTATTTTGAATATTTGTTTATTGCAGGGGTAGTCAACCTTTTATACCTACCGCCCACTAATGCATCTTTCTTGATGGTAAAATTTCCTTACCGCCCACCAGTGCTCTGTGGAAGGAAGATTCAGCTTGTGCCATAGAACCCCCTACTGCCCACCTAGAATCCTGAAATGCCCACTATTGGGTGGTAGGGACCAGGTTGACAACCCCTGGTTTATTGCATTATCATATCTTTCCCCCCATTTTATCCTCACAACAACACTATGAGGCAGTCGAAATAAAATAAAATAAATTAAATTAAAAAATTCCTTTCAGTAGCACTTTAGAGCCCAACTAAGTTAGTTATTGGTATGAGCTTTCATGTGCATGCACACTTCTTCAGATACCTATGAGGCAGGTTAGGCTGAGAGATTGTGGCTCAAGGCTCAAGGTCACCCAATGACTTTCATAGCTGAGCAGGGATTTTAACCCTGTTCTCCCAGGTCTTTGTCCAACACTCTAACCATGGCAGTACATTACACTACACTGGCTCTCTTTGTTGGGTTAATCTACAAAAATGGCATATCGTAATATTTTTTCTGAAGTGTTCAATTTGTGACAATTATGAAATTTGGGAAGTGGGCAACAACTAGATAATGTGGTAGACCTGCAAGTAAACACAACTACCATCCTTAAGGTTTCAGAACTGAATGATTCACTACACCAAGGATGTCAGAAAGCAAAGACTCAGCAAAGTTAATGCCATTATCCATCAGAGCCTTTTGTCAGCAATTCCACAACTAGATTCTGGTTGGGTAGATCTTTCAATGTTCAGTGCTGGTTCTTTGCTCTCCTCCTCCTTACCATTGTTGCCACCCTGCCTCTGAGACAATCCACAGAGGACGAGACATGCAGAGTTTTCAAGGACTTCTGGTTTGGCTGTGTCCCGAAACAGATCACTCGGAGATGAGCGCTATTGGGGGGGGTGCTGGGGTGACGCGAGGGCAAAGCACACCCCAATATGCTCAAGAGGGTGTCTTGAGCCCCAAAGAGAAAGCAACAGTGGCGCAAAAAGGGACAAAGGGTTGGCAGTGAGCCCACATTGGGAGCATGGGTCTTGGTAGGTTGCCAGAGAATGTTGACCTCTGATAACGGGTCCTGCTTCTTCTCCCTTGGGCTGGGAGCAAGACACAAAATGGTTATCCAGGTGGTTCTGGTAGCTCTGTATGATCAGCTTTCCTTCCGTCCGTCCTCCCTCACATGAATGCCAGCTGATTTTTGTGAGCATACAAATAATTAACTTTTGTCCAGTAACCTACTCAAATTTTGCACTAAAGTAGCAAAATGCCTTACCTGTCCCGGGAAGAGAGTTGGCTGCATGTCTACATCTTCCTCTGCATATGCCAAAATAGTTCGTAAAGACTTTCTGAGATACTCCTCGTTAAAATCTGATGCTTTACCAACCAGAGAAGCCAATGACATTGTCACTTGCATTTTGACTCTTGCAAAGTTCTTTTAAAAAACAGAAAAGGGAGTGTCAGATTGTACAAATGAAATGTATTGTACTGATTTTCCGTTAGCTGGTTTTTGTTTGCATGAAATTTAAACCTCCCTTTGGCTTAGACAGAATTTGTTATAATGGATTAAATAAGCCCCACTAAAATAAATGGGATTTCCTTCCAAATAGTCATGGCATTATGAAAACTACTCTTAGTTCAATTTGTGGAACAAATAAAATTCAGTTTCATAGGCACTGGGAATCTCACTAATTCTTTTTTTTAAGTTTTTATTTATTTTCATGGTACAGAAGATAAATTTTGTGAAAACAATTGTTACAACATTAAACAACAAATAACTTGTCCTGATGAAATTACAGACTTTTATCATGCCATGTGTTAAAGTTTCATTTGATTACTCTAAGAGTCTGAACAATTTATGTATTCAATAAACGTTTGTTATATGTTATAAAAGGATTGTGGATTGTGTTTGCCCTTTGCTGCTCTCACCTGGCATGCTATTGGCCATACTCTGTCATACCAAGAGCCATACTTTTGGCCATACTTTGTTATACCAAGAATCAATGTTCAGCCCAACACCAGTTTTCCAACATCTGGCTATCATACAGGCGGTAGTCAATAGAAAGAGGTCATCTTCAGGATAATCATGAGCAGATGGGATCCTAAGCCCAAGTACTGCTGGTGCAGGGGACATTTCAATTGTTTTGTTGTATATCAAGCTTGTTTCTTTGAAGACAGCATTCCAGAAAGATTTGATGATGTCACAACCCCACCACATATGTAAATATGCACCTTTAGTAAATATGCACATGCCCTCCAACAATTGGGATTGACTTCCTTACATATTCAGGATAGCCTGCAGAAGTTTTAATGAGGCTTCCCTTATTTTTGCAGAAACTCGCTGATTTATTCTGAGCTTCCCAAAGTAAGAGTGAGTTTAATAAACCAGATCAAATAAGAAATGTACAAATCTGTCAGTTTTGATTTTTCTCAGTTTCTCATTCTTAAATTAAGTTTGCTACATTTTCATATCAGTTTCATATCAGTTTGCAGTTTATAATAATAATAATAATAATAATTTATTATTTATACCCCGCCCATCTGGCTGGGTTTCCCCAGCCACTCTGGGCGGCTTCCAAAAGAATATTAAAATACAATGATACATCAAACATTAAAAGCTTCCCTAAACAGGGCTGCCTTCAGATGTCTTCTAAAAGTCTGGTAGTTGTTGTTCTCTTTGACATCTGGTGGGAGGGCGTTCCACAGGGAGGGCGCCACTACCGAGAAGGCCCTCTGCCTGGTTCCCTGTAACTTGGCTTCTCGTAGTGAGGGAACCGCCAGAAGGCCCTCGGTGCTGGACCTCAGTGTCCGGGTAGAACGATGGAGGTGGAGACGCTCCTTCAGGTATACTGGACCGAGGCCGTTTAGGGCTTTAAAGGTCAGCACCAACACTTTGAATTGTGCTCGGAAACGTACTGGGAGCCAATGTAGGTCTTTCAAGACCGGTGTTATATGGTCTCGGCGGCCGTTCCCAGTCACCAGTCTGGCTGCTGCATTCTGGATTAGTTGTAGTTTCCGGGTCACCTTCAAAGGTAGCCCCACGTAGAGTGCATTGCAGTAGTCCAAGCGGGAGATAACCAGAGCATGCACCACTCTGGCAAGGCAGTCCGCGGGCAGATAGGGTCTCAGCCTACGTACCAGATGGAGCTGGTACACAGCTGCCCTGGACACGGATTTAACCTGTGCCTCCATGGACAGCTGTGAGTCCAAAATGACTCCCAGGCTGCGCATCTGGTCCTTCAGGGGCACGGTTACCCCATTCAGGACCAGGGAATCCCTCACACCTGCCCGCCTCCTGTCCCCCAGAAACAGTACTTCTGTCTTGTCAGGATTCAATCTCAATCTGTTTGATTTTCTTCTAATCTAATATACATATTTTAATGTAATTTCCCCAAATGTACCCATTTTTGCAAAGCAAATTCCTCTAATATGCAGTTTTGTTCATTACCTTCACAAATGCATGTATCTTTTTCTCCTAACACATGCATATTTGTATGCATTAATTGACTGGATAACTGCATTGAAACATTTGGCAAGTGTGAATTTCAAGGGATAGCTGTGTTTCAACTCTCATATAGTTTCAGAAAGTGCAGGTTAGGAAGGTTTCCCTTTAAATGCAAACTGAATTGAATCTTTTCCTCCTTCCATAATCAATAGTAATAACAAGTTAAAATGAGGTTACATCATTAAAATGTTACTTCTTCTCAAACCAAAGGCTACTAGACTATTAGTCTCCCTTCCTGTAATGGTTGGGTCTCTCCCACAGAAGCGAGTCAACTCCGGCAGTAATTAACTCAAGTTTATTGCTCAAGACACACAAATCACTCTGGAACTCAGTCACTCAGTGACTACTTCCAAATTAGCTGTTGCCAAGTCTGAGTTCTGCCCCTTCCTGGTCCCCACTTTCGCTTCCTTACCTGTTCACACCTCTCATTAATTCTTGTGCACATCATCAGATGGGCTACTTCCGGTGGCCCTCCCTCTGAGTCCGAGCTTAAACTGTCAGTCTTCCCCCTTGAACTTCCCCCTTCCTTCTTCTTGTTCTCGGAGCTCAGGCTTCTACTGCTACTAGACTGCTCCTCCTGCCTAATTACCTCCTCCTCTCCCCCTCTGTCAGCAATGGGATGCAGCTGACACTCTCCTATCTTCTTTCAATTACAGGTTCCAGTTTACTCTTAACGGTTTGCATGCATACTGTTTTTAATGTATCATATAGTTCCATATTATGGGATTCAGAGTTACAAATCCTATACATGAAGGCCAAAAAACTTGGGCCAGTGCAGCCTCATCATATATGGTATCCCTCAAACTGCATAGAGCTGCACAGTGTAGCATGGGCAGGCCATTTTCGGAAATAACTTCTACTAATATAAAGTAATTATATCAGGCAAACAGACAATGAAGTAGAATATACAATGGTACCTTGGGTTAAGAACTTAATTCATTCCGGAGGTCTGTTCTTAACCTGAAACTGTTCTTAACCTGAAGCACCACTTTAGCTAATGGGGCCTCCTGCTGCTGCTGCACCGCCGCTGCACGATTTCTGTTCTCATCCTGAAGCAAAGTTCTTAACCCGAGGTACTATTTCTGGGTTAGCGGAGTCTGTAACCTGAAGCGTATGTAATGTGAGGTACCACTGTTATGTAATTATTCTGTGGGAAAACAAAATAAATGCAAACACTGAATCTGTGATTTAGGCTGTGAGTATCTAAGGAAGTATCTTACACTTATGCAGCTGAAGCTGTATCTCATAAGGAGGTAAAGAGTAGCACAGGCTTGAATCCGAGTGGTATCCATGCTGCTGCTGCAGTGCTGAAGGAGTCTTTGACACAGGTCAGCACACTGCTCCACTTCCTCTTCAAAGAACAACTCTCCAAACTAAAGGAAGCAGAAGAAAAGACTGTAAGATGGTGTCATCATAAGAGCTTTAAAATGACCAGGTAGTAGCGAGAGGATTTTTTTAAAAGTTGCCTCTGTGCCTTCTGAAACAAGGGGTACCTCACCCAGGGGTTCAGAACCTGTGGTCCTCCAGATGTTGCTGGACTAGCCCTAGAGACCAGCCCTAGAGACCATGGCCTTTAGTGAGGGAAGATTGGAATTGGAGTCCAATGGAAGGTCACCCTGTATGGTGACCTGTGCCAGGAAAGTGACAAGGGCAGTGCAACCGTATTGATTCTCCATCTCTTCTGAAAGAAGTTCAGAGTCACAACAAGCGAGAGGACCCTTTTAGAGGCAGCCCTTCATTTAAAGAATGTTCTCCTCAGAGATGCTTGCCTGACACCATCTTTGATATCATTTAAGAACAAAGCAAAAACTTTTCTGTATCAGATGTTTGAATGTTATTGCTCTTGGGAATGGCTGCAGTACTTAGTTTATTTTGTGATAATCATGTCATGGTTGTGGAAGATTTTGGTGTATGATGGTTTTGATGGCTTCACCAAATTCACTACTTAATCAATTTAACTTGATATTTAATGTATTTTTTTTTATAAAAAAGGAAAATTACATTAAATATCAAGTTAAATTAATTAACATTTTTTGTATTGCTCATTGCCTTGAGATGTCTCAGTATAAGGCAATTCATAAATTTTATTAGATCTAATCTAATGATATAGGAACATCAAGTCAGCAGTGATGACTGCCAGTTTTGGATTCTTCATGTTCTGCAGCAGCAAGAAGAATTCATCAGTCCAGATTACGGTTCCAAAGAGGCACCACAACATCAGACGCTGTACAAACACAGCACACATCAGATATAACTCCCTTGGCCAGGCAGTTCTACTGAAATACATTATATATAATGCACAGCAAGATGCTGTGACAAGCTGGAAGCTTGAGAAGGGAGGAGGAGCTACTCCTTATACTTCTTTCTTCTTCTAAGAGATGTGTTGCATGTTGTGAGTTTTAACTACATGCATGACATTCTGAAAAAATGTTTTTAATTACAGAACAGTTTCATAAATACAATAAAACAAAAAATGATTCTGATAAGCTGGCATGTGGGAGAGCTCAGCTAGCAGAGCATGAGACTCTCAATCTCAGGGTCATGGGCTTGAGCCCCACACTGGGCAAATGATTCCTGCATTGCAGGGAGTTAGACCACATAGTCCTCATGGTCCCTTCCAACTCTACTGTTCTATCACCAAGAAGACAGGTAAGAATGAACGTTTGTACAATAGGCACAGCCACCATCCCTTGTTGCTGTAAACTGGTAAGACAATTCCACTATACCAGATATTCTGTTTGCTTATTTCTCTGGCTATCCTAACATTGCTGAAATTCTTTGGATTTCATTGTCAAAGGAAAATGAACTATGCATACCTATGGTGCATGGTTAACTATTTACAATGGTGGCATAAAACACAGTGTCAAGTCATTTTGTCTAGAAGACAGATCTCTTCAATGGTACAGTAATTTTAATTGCAAGAGAGATTGTACAGATAACATGAAATAAGAGCTTAATCATGAATTTCAAAACAACTAATGGCACTGCTCTGTAACTTGTTAACCAAGTCATATTTCAGGCAACACTGGCTCTTATTTAGAAAGGCTATCCTGAGATTTTACATTTACATTTACACCTATACAATATATTTCTTAAGAACCACCCTGATGGATCAGACCAAAGGCCAACTACTCCTAGATCTTTCCCACAGGGGCCAATGAGATGCCTCCAGCAAGTTCTCAAGCAGGGCACGAGGGCAAGAGCCCATCTCATACTGTTTTACCAACCCAACTGGTACGTAGAAATATGTTGCCTCTGATTCTGGAGGTCGCATATAGCCATCACAGTCATCAACAGCTGAATCTGGTGGCACTACGTGAATATGTGCTTCCTTTGGTCTGTCCTGAACCTCCCGCTATTCAGTTTCACTGGATGACAACATTTCCTAGTATTATTCTCTATCACAGATACTTTTTTAAGTCTTTAACATGTCCCTCCTTCCTCTTCTTTTCTCTAAGCTAAGAAGGTTGTATCCTTTCCACAAAGCTGAGCTGCTCCACCCAATGACCTTTTTCTACAACACTGGGTATGTACAATTTCTTCAGAGGTTTATTCCTAACAATAAAACATTTGCAGGATGGTAAATGTAGCTAATGAGTTGTCTCTTGAACTTCACCTTGAAGACAACTAAGCAAGCCATTACATAAAATGTTGCCCAGGTTTGTATTCTGGTTTTTCTTTCTTTCTGAGGATGGATCACAAGGCCTGTCTTTCTCTGCTATTTTAAAATTTAAAGAAATCTAAGTAATAACCCATCAATCTTATTCTATCTCATTTTCTGCCATGTGTACCACAGCAACTCAAACTCTGGAAACAGAAGTCTCCACTCACTGAGTTATCAAATGCATGTACAATTTTGTGAAAAGGTTACCTTGAGGGCTCTTGCACAGGGATAACAGTGCAATGTTTTGAGAGTATCACAAGGGGTTTGAACTTCAATAATGTGCCCTTCAGGATCCTAACAAAGAACCTGATAACATAAGTAAGCCAAGTACTTACCTTGACAATTAATGCTCGGAGAGTAGCAAAGCAATGAGTCAAGTAGGTTGTGCTCTGATCACAGGTCAAAGAATTTACAAGGACTTTCAACACACCTCCCAAGACATTATCTCTGCAATCCATAGCTGAAGTCGCCTACATCACAGAAGAGGATTCTTAAAAAACAGATACAGATGGGTAGCCGTGTTGGTCTGCCATAGTCGAAATAGAAAAATTCCTTCCTGTAGCACCTTAAAGACCAACTAAGTTAGTTCTTGGTATAAGCTTTCGTGTGCAAGTGTGCTTGCACACGAAAGCTTATACCAAGAACTAACTTAGTTGGTCTTTAAGGTGCTACAGGAAGGAATTTTTCTATTAAAAAACAGAGTTTATGCTATACTAGTGCCAGTCTTGACACAATAAGATAGCCCTAAGCAATAGACAGAAATTACCTTGATGCTTTTCATAGTAGAGGGGAGAAGGCATATAGCTACAAAAGATTTGTTAAGAGTGTATTCACATACAGGGATTTTCAAGCATTACATTCAATGAGTGTAATGATCTAAGACCCAGAAGTCAATGGGACTTGAGGAAACCTGTGTAGTACTCTCTGTGGACTCTCCTGAACAGCAAACTGAAAGATGCAATTTCGTATTATCTGAAAGTATAGGGTGGTAGGAATAGCATGAAAACAATTTACTCTTAACAATTGGGCAATAAGCAAAGAATCATTTTTAAAATTTCGACATATAGCAATTAAATATACCGTGTACTACAACAAAAACAGAGGCAGAAAGAAAGCCTCCCTTTCCAAGGGTAGAGGAATTTGTATGCAGCCAGTTTCTCACCTGGATGATGTTCTCTTGCATGTCTAGAATAATCAGATTAGCTTCTGTGGCTAGGTTCCCACTAACCAACACTTCTTGGTCAATCTCAGCTTTTGTTCTAGGAGCATGACAAATCAAGTTACCAAATTAATTCATTAATCAAGTTGCCTCTTACTTTAGCGTACTAGGCTTTAGAAACAGGACCTACACTAACCCTGAAACTGCAATGCTGGGTCTACTTTTAGTTTATCATCAGAAATATTTATCTTCTTTGTTTCTCTTTTATTCGGCTCAGATGCTGTGATCCATGGTTAAACAAGTTTAACAGAATTAGTTAAACCCTTTCATAAGAAGGATTGGGGCAGCTGCGTTTGGTGGTAGATGCTAGTGACACTGACATGGTGGAAGACAATTTGGTGTATGCCAGCCTGTCCAGCACCCCTGAAATTTGCTGCCATTAGGTACATGACATGGGTGGGATATTGTAAGGCTTGGGTCTCTCCCACACAAACGAGATGGCTCTGGCAGTTAATTATTTCAGATTTATTGGCACTTTTTAAAATAATAGTTTTTATTAAGTTTTCCATTTTAAGAATCCAATCAAATCACATTAAATATTCCAAATTATACAAATACATATCATAAAGTCCAAATATTTTGCCAAATTATAATTTTTTTGTTGGTTCGAGGTCAGTGGGGTCCAATCATCTCATATTCCTACTGCTTTAAGTGTCCACAAGTCCCTTCTTTAAATCTTCTTGTTATTATCCTTCTTCTTTAATAGCCTCTGAGTTCCATTCACAGGTGAGCTGAAACGAGCATTATTATGTCTCTGTGTGAACTTTGTGATGACTATCCCTTTTTCTTTTTTTCTTTTTGCAGCTGGTAAGTCTTTTGTTTGCAGTATATCCTCATGCGCTGGTATTTATGCCGAATCCATCCGAAAGTCCTTCTCGGGTGGCAGGCGCCATCTTTTCTCAGTTCCGATGAAATAGAGTCTAGGCGTTTGCTCGTTAATTTTCTCAGAAAAGTTGCACCAAACATTAGTCTTTCCAGGGGAGGTTTGCCAAATCGAACTTGAAATACAGATATAATAACAAAGTAAAAGCTCGCCTCCCCCTTTGACTATCAATCTCTGCAACATAGTCTGTCTCATAATGACGGATCCCGATTAAATAGTGCGTCACAAGACAGTCTTTTTATCTTCTTCCAAATATTTCGAAAAACAAAGGCTTTAGTTAATATTTTTATTTCCACAGACTTTATTTTCCAATCTCACTTGCTATAGGTAGTATGACGGTTCTTTGGGGGGGGGGATTTGTTAGGTAGTATCGTAGAAGAAGAAGAAAGTTTTATCCCCCCTCCTTTTCGTTCCATTTCAACATACTGGCTTAGATGTTGTTCTTTGATGTTATCTTCTTTCCAATCCATCACTCTTAGTGTCTCAGTGGCTGGCTTAATTAGCAGATAAAGTACCCCTCCTTTCCTTGAAGCATGTCCAATAAATCTTATATCCAATCTTTTATCTTAAGAAATGGAACTTGGAGCGCTCACAGAGACAGCGTCCAGGAGATCCGAGCTCGCTTGAGGGCTTTCCATCCAGTGCCCTCACCCCCTCTTTCTTTTTGAACTCGGGGGTGATTTATGGGCAGCCGCGGATGAGACTGCGTCTTCCCTTCCACCGGGAAGAATCTAGGGAGGCTGATTACTCCCATCTCAGCCTCTTAATTACCTCGTGTGAGCTGGAGAGATGGTATTGTCGGTCATCTTCCAAGGCGCCCCTAGCGGAACCCGATTTATTGCCACTTTTAAAAGCTCCGGTTGGCGCTCCGCTAATTTCAGTTCCTCTGATGACCCAGTTGCCGGAACTAAGCTCCACCCCCTTTCCCCCCAACAGGAAAAATGCCACCTTCTCTTCTGGGTAGTTTCGCTTCTCATTTAATCTCGTTATTCTACGAGATCTGGGAGACTGTACTCCCCCTAAATCTGTGTCTGCATCAGTATCTGAGCTCTGCAGCTGTATTCCTGCTCTCTGTGTTTCTCCTTCCTCTGTGTGCACAAAGATCGAATTCCTTTTGCTAATTCCCCCTCTCCTCTTAGGAATTCTCTCTGTTCTTCCACTGTCTCTGTTTCTGTCCTGTCAGAGAGTCCCGTTCTCTGACAGATAGGGTGCCTTGTCTGGATTTACAAAGCATGGTTATGATAACTCTGGTTTATCATGAAGTCTAAAATTGACAAACCACCTGAAAGGTGTGGGCCGAGAGAATGAAACACTGCAATACTGACAAGAGGTACCTCCACCATAGATTTATTATTTGAGGGGCGGGGGGGAGAAGCAAACAAGAAGTTCTAACAGTAAATTCTTCTAAATGTCTACTCAGAAATATCGTTCATTTACTTCAATGGAACTTACTACCAGGGCTGCAGTCTAAACCACTGTTGACACATATGTTAAGAACAGAACAGCTATACAGCTATACAGTCCAGGATGCTTTAAGGATAGAGTTTTCTGCCTCGGTTCAGGAATGAAACTAGATGGCCACAGAGAGAAGCTGCTCTGGTTAAAGCAATAAAAATTCATTAAATTACTTACTTATCTAGCCTCTCATTTGCTTGCCGCCAGTGTGTCTGCTCTTTCCTCCATCGTAGGTTCTCATTAAATCCTGGGAATTTATCGTTCCCTACAAGGGCAACATACATAGAATCACACTGAAACTTTAATATCAATATTTCCCTACTGATATGAGTTCTGCAAGAGGCTACATCCATTGTGCTAGCAGTGAAGGAAAGGGTATCTTTTTACACACAAACTAAAAGAGCACATTTGGTATGGAATTGTTGAAATACAACAGATGGGAACCATGTGCCCCTGAGAACAATGGGGCTTAGAGCCAGGAAATAAAACCAACCTAGAAGCAAAACAGGACAGGGGTGGTGCTGTGGTCTAAACCACTGAGCCGCTGGGCTTGCCAATCAGAAGGTTGGCGGTGCAAATCCCAGCAACAGGGTGAGCTCCCGTTGCTCGGTCCCAACTCCTGCCAACCTAGCAGTTCGAAAGCACGCCAAAAAGTGCAAGATAAAAAGGTACCTGTCAGGTGCTGGTGTGGTTGCTCAAGAGCAAACAGGCAAGACTCCGACCTGTCTTTTCCAGGCTTTATTCTTAGTGCAAACTATTTACAGTGAAGAGCATCGTAAGTTCATGTCTGGCTCAATCGCTAGCAGAATCTGGGAGTGGTCGGTCTTTGTACCTCCCCCAGCATAACAGTCGCGTGACCCTCAGCCTTCTCTGCCCCTCCCTGCACCAAAACCTACTGCACAGAATGGGCGCTGGCAAAGGGGTACTTCCCTCCTCTCCGGTTTGCTCAGGCTCGGTGTTGAGGCTCTCCCTAGAATCCCCTGCTCCCTGCACTTCCTTTCCACTGGAGGCGGGGCTTTCCTCTTCGCCGGAGGAGGAACTGCTTTGCAAGATTTTCAGAGGTTCCCTATAACACAACTGCCCTTCCACCTCTCGCCTCTGAGCTGATGGCAGTTTCCTGACAGTACCACTCCGGCAGGAAGGTAAATGGTGTTTCCGTGCGTTGCTCTGGTTTCACCAGAAGCAACTCAGTCATGCTTGCCACATGACCCAGAAAAACTGTCTGTGGACAAACGCTGGCTCCCTCGGCCAGTAAAGCGAGATGAGCACCGCAACCCCAGAGTCGTTCGTGACTGGACTTAACTGTCAGGGGTCCTTTACCTTTACGAAGCAAAATATTGGACAGAGGCAGACAAATCAATGAGGCCCAGAAGTCCAGACTTGGGTGAGGTACAGCAGGAGTAGCCAACATGGTGCTACCAGATGCTGTTGGGACTCTTAACTCACACCAGCCTTAGGCACTATGGCCAATGGTAAGGGATGATGGGAGTTGCAGCCCAACATCATCTGGGACTACCACACCGGCTTAGGTATAGGATGTACTCTTGCATTACCCTCTTAATGATAATATGTGTGTAACCAACACCTGCAAGCCACCTTCTTTCAATAAGCAGAAAGAGAGAATGGCTGGCAACCAGTCCCAAGACTCAGTTCACCTTTCTACAGAAGTGGCTGTGCTACTGACCTGGTTGCTACCTGTCCTGGCTACCAGAAAAAAGCAGCCTGTATGCTTCTTTTGGCAGCCAAGGCAAGCAACAGCAGCAGGTGAGGACTAGTTCCATGCACGTCCTCATAAAATGGGCACCTTCAATTGGCCTATACTGTAGTAAGGATCAAATTGGGGAGTTGAAACAATGATGAAATCAGCTTTCTGGTCACTTTCTAGAAAGAAACTTGAGGATGAAAGAAGAGGGAGAGCAGTACTAAGCAATCAAGAAGAAGCCAAACTAGTACAGTTACTTGCTTAAAGAAGTGATTTGCTTAAAAAAGGCCTTGGAAAAGAATAGTCAGTGATAATCCACTTAGATGCAGTGCCTTGTCTACTGCTGACACTTTTCCCCTAGGCATTTTCAAGTACCGTATTTTTCGCTCTATAAGACGCACCAGACCACAAGACGCACCTAGTTTTTGGAGGAGGAAAACAAGAAAAAATATTCTGAATCTCAGAAGCCAGAACAGCAAGAGGGATCGCTGCGCAGTGAAAGCAGCAATCCCTCTTGCTGTTCTGGCTTCTGGGATAGCTGTGCAGCCTGCATTCGCTCCATAAGACGCACACACATTTCCCCTTACTTTTTAGAAGGGAAAAAGTGAGTCTTATAGAGCAAAAAATACGGTATATAAGCACAGTTTATCCCATCTAGTTGTAGGAAGCTAAGTTTAACAACAACAACTTATTATTATTATTATTATTATTATTATTATTATTAACATTCACCACCTTTACTGGTTCTGGTTTAAGAGGCAGAGCTCAACAGAAAGGTCTCTTGCTTCTCTTTGCTCTCAGCCACTTTAATTGCATAAGCCTAAAGTTCCGGTATGCACTTGAATCCCTCCCACAAAAGAGTAACAATCCTCCAGGGCACCCTTAGTATAATAATAATAATAATAATAATAATAATAATAATAATAATAATATATTATTTATACCCTACCCATCTGGCTGAGTTTCCCCAGCCATTCTGGGCAGCTTCCAATCAAGTGTTAAAAACAATACAGCATTAAATATTTAAAACTTCCCTAAACAGGGAAGCCTTCATATTCTTTTAAAGATAAGACAGCTGTTTATTTCCTTTACATAGGAAGGGAGGGTGTTCCACAGGGTGGGCGCCACTACCAAGAAGGCCCTCTGTCTGGTTCCCTGTAACCTCACTTGTCGCAATGAGGGAACTGCCAGAAGGCCCCGGCGCTGGATCTCAGTGACCGGGCTGAACAATGAGGGTGGAGACGCTCCTTCAGTATAAGGCAATTTCTTAATTTTCTGACTCAGTCATTAATAAACAAACTCTTATCAAATATTTCTTCAGACATTTTTTGCTGTCAAAAGTTGTTATGGAAAGCTGTGTTTTTATATCTACAATTTCTTTTTGGTTTCACAAATGAGATAAAAAAAGCAAGGAGCATACCAGCAGGCATCCTGCACCGCTTCATCATTTCACCCCTAGCTCCCTCTCCTCTTAGTAAGGCCTCTTCTAGCCGAGCTTTTACATCCCTTGATTTCTGGAGTACTTGAGTGCTGACTTTGTCTGAGCTTTGCTTGCCCTGCACAGACATAAAGAATTATGTGAGCTAAACCATCAGTATCAAAAGGTTAGTATGTCTTTTAAATGTACAGGGTGAGTCCTTCAAAAGAGGCCCCGTGGATACAGAGTACACATGTTCCACGGGGCCTCTTTTAAAAGATTCACCCTGTATAAAGAAATCTACAAACCAATTATTTTGTACCTCTTGAAAAGTTCAATTTTGCACAAAGTTTTGCACAAAGTTAAAAGTGAAGCACACTTGTAAAATAAATGTAGCATATTTCCATCCAAGAAAACCTGTACACTGTGTCTGTAACACATCAAAACAATTAGCAACAAGTATGGACTGGACACCATTCTATTTACCTTATACTCAAAGCCTGAGACACAGATGTAAAGGACATCTAAAATCCTGTTTAGCTGCGTAGATGGCAGGTCTGCAACCCATTTCTGAATAAGATTCTGATCAGCGTTTTTCATGATCCACAGGAAACAGATCAAAAGGTGGCGTGTAGTTTCTGGACTTAAAGTGTTGTATTGTTTGTAAGGCTTGGAACAAATAAAATAAGAAGTTCAAGAAAGTTAGACATAAAGAAGGGCATATTTAATAGTCCTAATGAATGTGACCAGTCACACAATTGGTAGGGCTCCTTTCTTTTGTTTAAGGTGCCGTTTCCAGCTAATAAATCTGCTGTAGCCACTTAGATTTGGGAGTTGGGAATATCTCTATTTCAGGTGGTTCACCTCTGTAGGGTTTTTTGCAGGTGTGAACGGCACACTTGCAAAAACAAAAAACAGCATCAAATACTCTGGAGTAGCCTTCCTCAATCTGCGGCTCTCCAGAAGTCTTAGACTACAAGTCCCATCAGCTCCAAACGGCAAGGAGGCTAAAGAAGCACAGAGCTATAGGAAGCTACTGGATATTTGGTCCAACTTGCTTAGTACTGTCTACACTGACTGGCAGTGGCTTTCCAGGGCTACAGGCAGGAGTCTCTTGCAGCCTTACCTGGAGATGCTGGAGACTGACTGAACCTGGGACCTTATGCATGTTCTACCACTGAGCTACGGCCCTTCCCCCTGGAAAATATGCTCAGTATGCCCGCTAGATCAAATGAAAGAACATAATAAATCCTTAAAAGTTGGCTCCTAGAATTTGGGTCAGTAATAGGGAGTAACAAAGCAAGAAAAAATTATGCAAACACATAGTGTAGGTAGACCTACCACTGTGGACACAGATGAACCATAGGACCGTAGGAGATTAAACTGATTCCCAGCAATGGCCAGAGCAATATTTTGGTTAATTTGGCTTGCAGCTTCTTGCTCTTCATCTGGAGATCCGATGCGGCCTTTCCCATTGCGGCCATCTGAAACTATATTAGAAAATATAAGTTGCATACTTGTAACTGAAGTTCTTGAGAATGGTCATCTGTAGAACCATTCATATGGAAATACTTATGTCTATGCAGTGCATCTTCACATACTCCACCCCTTAAGTTCCAGCTTGCAAGTCCAAAGAGGTTTTGCTCAGTTCAAAAATTGCCATACCAACATTCAGTATCTAACCACAGTGTGCAGCTGAGAAAGTTGTGTGACTCCACATATGATCACTCAAGAGAACTTCAGTTAAGGTCAAGCTACCCATCCTTCTTCATTGTCTCTGTGCACATATGGGAGAATAGCAAGCTTTCTCATCTGAAATTTGTAGTAGGTTGTCCTAAAGAGTTAACACATTGGAGGATTATTGTTCCAAAAAATACATCAGCACAGGCTGAAGTATCAAGAGCACAGTGGAAGTTGAAAGTCAAGAGCTGTGACGATGTTGTAGCTCAACATGGCTCTGGGATTAACATTATCCTAGTGGTTGCTGCAAAGGCAGCTACAGCCTGCATGCAGCACACTCTGAAGCCATATTGCAGGGGACGATGAGCACTCTTGTAACCCACCCACTGAGGAGAAAGTTTGTGATCTTTATACAGAGTGGCATTAACAATGAAAAATATTAGGGTTATTGTTTTTTTAGGATAACAAGATACGATCAACACAAAGATCAACGATCAACACAGAGCAGGGGGCAAGAAAAAAGGTAATATAAAGTTGGGGTGGAGTTTGACGAAGTCTTTGGCAGAAAATAAGAATCTGGATGGAAGACTACCTTGTCCCAATATAATGTCAGGAAGAGAGAACTGGAGTGCAGAGCTGCAAGTTACCCTACATCCTCAGAAGCTTTAATTGCTCCAAGAAAGGCTACGCTCCAAAAAACAAAGGAGAAAGGCACACTGCCAAAGGTTTGAAAGGATGGTGCATAAGTTGTGTTGGCACCAATTAAAGACTCCACTAAGGCAACAGTTTCCATACTTTAAGAAAAAAACTTCATTAAAAGTTGTACAGAAAAACTTGATTACAACAAGTTAGACAGTCTGTGGTTATGTTGAAGTAGGGTCGCCATATTTTGAGAAGCAAAAAAGAGGACACATTTGCCGACACTCATTTTATTTTATTTTTATAACAATATTTATTGAATTTTCTTTTTTTTAATACAATCAAAATAAAATTTTATCATCACATACATCTTTGCTCAATCAGAGCATCGACTCCCCCCCCCCCCATTCCCTGGCTTCCATAATTCCAGATTCTTCCTATAAGTGATAGTTTCATTCTTCCCCACACTTCCAAATCTCTCTTAACTTCATCCCACACTTTTTCATATTAGCTCCGTTCGTTGCTAGAAATGAGTAGTCCGAATAGTTATTACTTTATAACACGTCTGTATCGATCGCCAACAGCCCTGGAAACAAAGTTGCCTTTGGCAGAGCCGGCCGGGGTTTCTCCTCCCCCAGCGTTTCAGAATGTCTTTCAGTCAAAATGAAATCTAAAGTCTATAAATCTGGAGTAAAATTATATATTTTTTAGAAATCCATTCAGCCCTGCCTTATGAGGCTAGTGGAATAGCACTAAAATTATATCCGCTTGCGGAAAAAGGAACTCACGTACTTTCGATTTCGTAGAAATTCTTACTGCGCCCTTTTCTCACCAGCAATGGGACGAACTCCCTGTTTACATCCCATTATGCCATCTGTTCGCCAAGTACTCCAAAATTTTACTCCACATCCAGTCAAATTCCGTCTTTTTGCATCAGGAAGCCAGCTGCTTTTTTGCCACCGGAAACAGAGGCTTTGCAAGGCAGGAGTAGCGATAGATCCCAAGCACCCGCGCCTCAATCCCCTGGTCATTTGAGCTCTTTTTACAGAACCGTCCAACTAAAAGGATAGACACCAAGGGCGCCGCCCGATCCCCTGCACCCAAAACTCCCTTTGGGGTTTTTTAACGCAGCTCACAGCGCCTTTGTGTAGCTCCAAATCTCCTGCCAAGCTCGGACTTTCCCCAAGAGGCTAAATCCGCATCTGTAATGGCTCTGCAGCCGACCGGAAGTTGCAAACTCTCATTTTAAATACCCTTCTATAGCCTACAGCTATAGAAACTGTGATATATTGCTATGTTCTTAACTTTCAACAACAAAATAATAGCATTATTTATTTATTTATTTATTTATTTATTTATTTGCTTGCTTTTATTAATTATCCATTATTTTTGCCATATTTATTGTAACTATGAACTTCAACTGTTTGGCTAAAGAGGGGAAAAACAATTCTTCCCAACACTTCACTTAAAATTGCTACAGGTGCCAAAGAAAGTTAAAGAAAGCAGCTGCTTCCGTCACTTCCAGTTATTGGTGGCACAATAGCAAGGGACCTGAGGGGAATCAACCACGTGGCCGGGAGAAAATTAATGGAGCCTTTACCTCAAAGGGGTTAAATAATACCCTGATGACTAGTAATCAAGAAAAACAAATGAAACCACCTTCCACTGACTCACTCACACTCAGCTTGACTGAAAAAGGGGCAATGAACTTAAAAGAGGGAGCCCCGGACGGACTGTACTTCACAGTGAAAAATATTCTCCCTCACTCATCCTCACACTTGTGCCAAGCTAGAAATGTGGGAGGGGCCCCAAGGGCCCCAAAAGCCTATTGCTTTAAGGAAATGCTAAGAAACTGCAAAAAGCTTTGAAACTGCTGAGAAAGCTTTTGTTATGCAAGCACCCTTTCCCATGGGAAGAGAAGAAGCTAACATTTTTATTGCAGAACATACACAGCTATACATGCAGGTTCAACAAAAGCACAATAGATTTTGCTATAAAAATGTAACACAATGTTTCTACATGGAGGCCATAGAGATGACAGCAAAACAGCCAATGCTTATGCTAAGTTTGCACAAGCACACTAACATGAAATGTATCCAATAACTGAACGAGGTAATTAGAAATGCTTCAATGCATATGACTGAAGAAAATTGAACTGCTTTGTGTAAAAACTTATAAATATCACCCCCAGACCACTGAATCGCAGTTGCAGCCTTTGTGGATCTATCCCGCTTTAACCTATTGCTTAGAAAGTAATAAAACGTTGGAATCTATCTCCTCCTGGCTCCTGGGTCTTATTGGCCTGACTTAGGAGCTTTTATAGCCTGTATAAGCTTGCAACAGAAAGACTCATCTTCATACCCACTCAGCCCAAACACCTGCACACAGGATTAAGTTGACCAGTCCCAAATGTACACACTTCCACTTAACTACAAAGTGAAAATAGCTCATGTTTCCCTTTCAGATCAAAGCTGGTTTGAGGTAAAATGCACCAAGCAGCAATATTTCCCAATAAACTGAGGGTTAATGCTGTAGCATAGAATCTTGTGATGTCCTGTGCCTGAGGCAATCCCCGCCCCCCATTAGTTCAGTTATCAATTGTTGTGTAAGTTTTAACTGTTAGAGCAGCAAGTATGTCATGTTATGCTGCTGTTTGCCTCAGAGTCAGTCTGTAAATCTCAGTCAGTTTTAGATACAAATTACCCGGGGCAACTTCTGCACAACTCTGTAAAGAATAATTACCACAGAAACTACAGTGGTTCTCAAATGCCTTGATACTCAAACAACTTAGAACCCAAACACTGCAAAGCCGGAAGTAAGTGTTCCGGTTTGAGAACTTTTTTCAGAAGCCGATCATGAGTGTTACACTTCCGGTTTGAGTGCCACACTTCTGTTTTGAGTGTTACACTTCTGATTTGAGTGTTATACTTCCGATTTGAGAGTTATGCTTCTAATTTGAGTGCCACGCTTCTGTTATGGAGTGTTACACTGAGGTCAGTCTGTTTTTGCTACTTATTTTGCGTTTTTGTGACTCTTTTTTTTGTTTTGTGACTGTGTGGAACCCAGTTCAGCTACTGATTGATTGTGTGTGTGACTGCAGTACATTGTTTATTGCTTTCATTTTATGGATCAACGGTCTCGTTAGATAGTAAAATTCATGTTAAATTGCTGTTTTAGGGGTTGTTTTTAAAAGTTGGGAATGGATTTATCCATTTTGCATTACTTTCTATGGGAAAGCATGCCTTGGATTTGGAACACTTTGGTTTTGGAACGAACCTCCGGAACAGATTAAGTTTGAGAACCAAGGTACCACTGTGCTTCATAATGGGTAATGTTGTGTGCACACAGATTCAAAAGTCAGTGGTGAGAGTGCACTGGAGCCAGATTCAGTACTAATGGGTACACAGCCTTTGGCCAGAATCAAATAAGGTAGTAATAACCAAAGCACAACACAGAAAGATTGAATGGTTCTGGCAAGCCTGCTTAGTGAATTTTTGGCAATGCTCACAAGAAGCCATCAAAATCCTCTACTCAAAAGACTTGTGACCAATGATGGCCAATTTCCCATCTCAACTTTTGCATTCCTTAAATGTAGGCTGCTATGCCACAAGGCGCAGGGGAGGGGGGAACAAAGAAGGGAAGAAAACAAAATCACAAAACCAATGGAGGGGGAAATGTAAAGGAAAGAGAGGGAGAGCCGTAGAAACAAAGACTCAGTGTCTTGCTCACTTCGTCTGCAGACCACGGGAATGTTCTTCATGATGTCACAACTGCAGCTGTGGAAGAAGAACTAAGCATGTGGAACCACGCATATGCATATGCGCTGGAACTGTAGGATAGACCTTGCCACCAAGAAGTCTCTATAGACTAACACTGTTTCAGGAATGCACTCAGCAGGCACAGGTTTCCCCACTTGTGTGCCTACACCAAGAATACGAAAAAGAACCTGCCATTACTACAAAACTCTCTGTAGTTGGAGGCATATGCAATATACCATATTTTTCGTCCTATAGGACGCACCTTTTCCCCTCCAAAACTGAAGGGGAAATGTGTGTGCGTCCTATGGGGCGAATGCAGGCTTACGCTGAAGCCTGGAGAGCGAGAGGGGTCGGTGCACACTGACCCCTCTCGCTCTGCAGGCTTCAGGAAGCTCTGCGCAATCCTCGGGAGGGTTGCGCAGAGCTGCCTGCAGTCCCGGGCTTCGCACAGCTCTGCGCAGCCCTAGGGAGCCCGGCGGGAAGTCGTGCCTGTCTCCCAAGGGTTGCGCAGAGCTGCCTGCACTCCGAAGCCTGGGGCGTGCTGGGCTTCGCGCAGCTCTCCGCAAGTCTGGGGAGACCGGCGCGACTTCCCGCCGGGCTCCCTAGGCTTGCGGATAGCAGGCTGTTCTCAGGACTAGGGTCGGGGGAAGCTCGGGCTTCCCCCGCGCCAGCCCCGCGCCTGGGGGGAAATATTTTTTTTTCTTTATTTCCCCCCCCCCAAAAAACTAGGTGCGACCTATGGGGTGGTGCGCCCTATCGGGCGAAAAATACGGTATACATTTCTGGACTACAGGCAAGGAAAGGCAGTGTGGGAATCTCTCCGAAGTCTAGTGAATAGGAATACTTATTTGTCTTATAAATTAAAAACAGTTCATATAACCAATCAATTAACAAGAAAAGCAATGAATAAACGAAAACAATAAAACTCATAAATGACCAGGACCCAACTGAGCCAATGCCACAGTGTCTGTTAATTATTGCTAGTCAAACAGCAGTTTCTGTTTTTGTTCCTATCAGTTCCTATTGCTTTGAGTCTACCTCTCCTTTTCTTTTGTCTTGTCTACCTTTCTTCTCTGTCTCTCTCTTCTGTCCCAACTCTTTCAGCATCTTCTCTAACAACTTTTTCTTTCCCCCAAACTGTCACCAACTGAATCCCCCCACCTTGCTCTTTCCCAACATTCTGTGCTCCTCCCACACCCCATGATGTCATGGGGGGGGGGACAAAATACATGATCTCTGAAGTTTGACCAAAACAACAATTCCTTCCTAGTCTGTTAGCTTGTAAGCCTTTTTAAAATCTTTGTGCAAGAGTTTGAAAATGTTAGGTACTTTAACAACAGCAACAACAACAAACTTATCTTGCCTGTAAAGTCATGTAACTGTGGAAGTGCATCCAAAATTATTCCAACCAGGGGCAGATAAAGGGCAGCAACTTTCACTTTCACTTCTGGTTTCAAGCAGGATTTGTCCAAGTCGTGGGCACTCAGCAGGCTGTGGATGGCACTGACAGCTTTCCTTTGCACTTTGCTTATTCTGTCATCACAAACAAGAGAACAACACTTGTGACTAATGCATATGTTGACAGTATGGATTAAGCAGGCTTCAAGCGATAACCAAAGATGAAAATAACATATGATATTAATTGACATGGTATGTTAATTGAATGGGCTTCTTTTTTTGCAATGTAAATTGCAGTCCCCTTTGGAGAGAGGACACAATCCAGATTCAGAGTGCAGTCAGAGGGGCAAATGGTTAAACTCCCCACCCCTCACACTAGGGTACTGATTTGGCTCTCACCTCCTCACTGGCAGTTTGCAGGTGGAGTGGGACTGCACTCAAGGTCACATGTAGTTCTGCCCTTCAGCTGCTAGCGAACTATCACCCAGAGTGCAGCCCTGACACAGTAAGAAAGAAGGACTCAGCGCAAGGAATATTATGGGCAGCGTAAAATTCGGCACTGTCAACTCCTATAATCTGCTCACATAGTCAGGTCTCCAGAAAAAGAAGAAGAAACAAAACCTACCCTTCTGCTTCTGTGTCCAGGGCAGCTGCTAGTTCAGTGAAGAGTAACCCTGTTAGGAAGTGATGCTGCCGATATTCTGCTGTCAGGTCAAACATGTTGGCAAATTTGTGATCTTGGAAACTTGAGCAGGAGCTTGAATTCTGCAAAAGAAAAAAAAGGCGGTGCTTGCATTCAATTCAAATGCATAAATGTGGTAACAGAGCTGCCCTCACCATTATCACACAATTGAACATTCTTTAAGTACTTAAAATATTTGTTGAAAATATTGCTCCTTATAAGATCTTTAAATCTTTTCAAAAAATAGCATCAGCATAAAACTGTCCAGCTCAACAAAGGTCCACATCATTGCTCTCAACTCATTTCATTTTGTTTTACCACGATGGGGCACTCATGAACTCAGGTCTGTCCCTCCTTTCTCTGTATTCTGATGAAGAACCCTGAGAATGCAAAAATTTGTCATGTTTTTGTGATGTTTTACAGGACATGCCCAACTGTAGACTTTAAAGTTTACATAATAATTTATATGTATGGAATTTGTCTTATTTTTATTATTTTCATGCCCCATTAGCCACTGCAGCCAATTGGAGCTCTCCAGTGGGTGTTCCTGGACATTCAGGAGGTCAATCCATGCATTTCCCATGAGAATCACCCATGGAAATCGGCTACTGTGCAAAATATGAAATAGGTCTTAGGTGTGTAGTTCCTGATCTGTAGTAGCTCATATCCTCACAGGGCAACAAGCGAGCCAAGACTGCTTGATTCAGCTATTAGCAGTGTTGGCACGTCTACTAGGGCAAATGGGGAACTGCCCTACCAAATGAATACCAGTTTGCATTCATCCAGCCCTCCACCTGCCTGCCCTTTTACTTATAACCAGTCCATGGGGCAGCACTGCCAGACAGCATCCACCTCCTGAGTCTTAGTTTTATTCCACATGCCTCAGAAGGGAAAATTCCCATCAGCACCAGGCAGCATAACCAATGGCCAAGGCTGGTGAAAGCTGTGTTCCAGCATCATTCGGAGGGCTACAGGTTCCCCATCTCTGCTCTAGATCAATACAAATCATCTGGAGAAATCTAAGTTGAGCCCCAGCCAGAGTCAGCTCAAGCACTGTACAGTGGTACCTCTAGTTGTGGACACGATCCGTTCCGGGGTGCCATTCGCACCCCAAAAAGTCTGCAACTAGATCGGTGCTTCTGCGCAAGTGTGGAGTGTGATAGAGCTCTTCCGCGCATGTGCGAAGCGTGCAGAACGCTTCTGCGTGTGCGGCGAAACCCGGAAGTATACACTTCTGGGTTTGCTGTGCTTGCAACCTGAAAAGCTGCAACTTGAAGCGAACGCAACAAGAGGTATGACTGTACAGGGAGGCAATGGATCATTACACAACAATCCATATTAGCCAATACTGCAGAAAGCAGGGACTACATCTTTTAGCTGTCGTGCAGGCATGCCCCAAGCTGGCAGAAGTTCTGCAAGGAGACCAGAATTGTTCAGCTGGTAGCCAGCTGCAGTATTAAATCATGCAATTCTAGCAGAAGGCACTGCTGACTTCAGTAAGTTCACTTTGTAAGTCATTCTTAAATGTAAAAGGAGATGGTGTCCTTACTTAGCAGAAAGAGTTGCCTTGAATAGCTACTTTCCTATCTCTAACCCTGCTGAACAGGGAACCAAGCAAAGGGCCAGAGTAGCTGGGGCAACCCTATCAGATGGGAAAGGTACAAATAATAAAATTGTTGTTGTTGTTGTTATGGAGACCTAGGGGATCTTAAGACTATCTACCCATGGAAGCTCAGTTTACTTGGCTGTAGGGCAGCACAAAATCTGAGGCCTGGTTTTGGTCTAGTCTAATCACTACAAAAGGAGAGAACCATACACTCGTTGGGAAAGAAGTATCTTCTGCCAGTTATTGTCTGGGGGGGGGGGCATTGTACAATACCAAGCATATGAGGAAATGGTATTGCACAAGAATCGTCACGGCTAGGCCAGTAGAATGAAGGTGAAGGTCCATTTGGGTGAATAAACTTAACCAAAACATCTCCCTCATCTTGATTCATCTCCGATATCATTCCAAAGTACCAAAAATGATCATACTTGATGGAAGAAAAAATGAAAAACTTACAGGTGATACCGAGGCTACAGCAAAGAAACTGAGGAGCATTGAACTTGTAACGTAATCAACTGTGATAATAGCATAATCTGTTATGGTAACTTTTTACTTTAGTTTAATTGTTGTCCTTATTGACACATCTGCTGTCCTAAAACTGCCTCATTGTGAATTGCGCCTCAATATATTTAACATAAATGTTAAAAAGTCTCCATGCATATATTATTCTATTATTTCAAGATGGCATGCAAACATCATTCCCCCCCCCCCCCAAGATAGACATGTCTTTGTATGCAATAATATTCTGAAAAACAAACTGGGGATCATGTAATGTTGCATAATTGAATATAATGCATAATTTTAAATTCTTTTAATCTTTCTCTTGCTAGGTTTTATTACCTTACTTGTCGGCATTTAAAGTTTCTGACCGATTTTTTATTATTATTTCACAATATAGCCACTTTTCGTAATTCTTTAAAATATTTCATTGCATTTCCATTTTATATATTCAAATACAATCAAATTATTCCTTCTATTAATTTTTTGCTCATTTGATGGAGTGAAGCTTAGCAACTTCCCTCCATCCCACCCATGGCTTTCAAAATATATCCTCGCATTTATACATTTTTTGAATCTACACTTTCTTTTTAAATTTAGCTCAATCTTTAAATAAAAGTAAAAAGGTACTAATTGTAAACATTACAAGACTTTTTACAATACTGCTAGATTTGTTAATTGATTACAATTATCCTTTAAACATTGCGTAAATATACTCCAGTCTTCAATTTTCATAATTTTAAATACCACAAAACAAAAAACAAATCTGCACTTTCAGAAAAAAACAAACCTATAATAACCAATATTATTTTAAATTTTAAGATGAACAACTTTGTTTCATTAATTTTTTTCTATCACAGCTATGGATTGTAATGAAGGACGTGAGGACAGGTGACCCCACCTAGGCCCGAAGTCACCGCAGGCCTCAAAACCAAATTTCCCCTTTCTTTCTCTCTTCTAAAATCCACAGCTTCAGCTTTTCTCTGCTTTCTCACAAGATGCTGCTACATAAGCAAAACGTTATTTTTATCAGTACCAGAAAGCTTCAAAGCTAATGAATGGCTCTGTCAATGCCAAGCAGAAGCAGGCATGAGAATTGAGTCTTGTCTCACCCAGTTGCAACAAATTTCGGACACGCTGACACACAGGCTTCTCAACCCCCCTTTTTCCTGGCTTCCCAGGAAGTCCAAAAACAGGAGTTTCTGTTTATGCTCAGGAAAACTCATGAGGCAGGGCTCCTGAGGAGGGGGAGAAAGGGGAGGGAACTGGAGGGAATATATACTCTGTGCAATGGCTGTAAAACTTGTGCTAAGCTTGTGAATTATCATGCTTGCGCCTTCTACCAGCAATAAAGCTCTTTCTCTGAAATTAACCCTTGAGTGTCTGTTTGACTCCCACTTCCCTTCCTGGGCGCAATGCTCTTCCCACCCGAAGGCAAAGCCTGAAAAGGCTACAGTACGAAAGTTGTACCCAGTAGCCATTTTCCCCACATGATGTCCAAAAAATGTAAAATTTTGTTACAATACATTAAAAAACGCATAAATTTCATTCTTTGTTGAGAAATAGCATGTCTTTGCAATAATTTTCACCATCAAAAAACTTTTGATTTCATCATGCCCACATGCTGAAAATTTAGGTTTTCTAAACCTAGTTTTCCCACCAAAGAAACTACATTTATATTTTTTTAAGGCATTTATAAAATCTTTTGAGTTCTGGTGTACTTTTTCCTGAAATTCTCAGCATGTTATTGAGCTTTGCATAAAATTTCAAAGAGATCTGATCATTGATTATGGAGGGAAAAAATAAAATGTACACAAGGCCAAAGATCTCAAGAGGGACAGAAACACAGATTCCAAGAAAGTTTGAAGTGCTATAAAATTTAAACTGTTTGAGAAAGAGGGGAAAAATTTAAGGGGGTTTCTTTCAACCATAAGGGAAGGGCATACACCAAGTTTCATCAAAATCCGAGATGGTGGGTGGCATGACCGCGTTGAACTGACGTAGAATGACCTGGCAGTTCTAGAACTGGTCACAGCTCTCCTGCTTGAAAAGCTACAGAACTTGCATTTCAGACAAGGCTAAACTGTGAAACCTTTTTATTCTCTGCACAAATCAGTAGTGGCCAGTGGGGGAGGGCAGCACCACATCTGGCCTCTTGTCTACAGAGTCACTGGGGGAGGGATGAGTGTTGGAGAGGTTGGGACTGTGAGCAGAGTCGTAGCTAGCTGCTCCGGCACCTGGAGCGGCAGGGGGCGGGGCGATCCGCCCACGGGGGCACTGTGGTCTGCCCAGGGGGGTGGCGCAGAGACCTGCCCACGGAGTTCGCCTGGTGGGCGCAAGCCCCACGCTGCTGTTTTGGGCAGCACGGGGCCCGAGCCACTGTATCACTCCCAGGAGAGAAGCGTGACTTGGGCGCGCTGCAGGCCAGGCCCCGCGGTAAGTGCTGCCCCCTGCGGTGTGCCATTTTGTCACCCCCCTCGAGGATGACACCCAGGGTGGGCAGCACCCCCTATGGACCTGGCTGTGAGGGAACAACAATGGAGCCAATCTGGTGCTCCTGCCAGAACACCTGAGCAGCTCCAAACCTCTCCACCATCTCTCCCTCTCCTGGTATGTGGCAGTGACTACATGAACAGAAATGCAGAGCTGTGGCTTCACCAATTGAGCCATTTCTGCTAAGAATGAACCAATAAAAACAACAAGCTGACCATCTGTTTACCATTATAGTATTGCCTGCCACCCCAATCACCAAGCAGTGTGAGATTCCAGGGCTTCCAGGCACTCACCCAGGGTTCGTGTTTCCTTTGGAAATGAGGCACGGTGGCGACTGTGGTGTCTTTATGATATATGGTTTATTTACACACATATACCTATGATGGCTATGATGGCCTATGATGGCTCACAACATTAACACCCCAAAAGGGTCTTGTTTCTCCCATAGCTCAAGCCTTGGATTCAAACATACTATTTCTTCAGTTTGCTGCTTTACATCTAGGTCATATCACTACTAACTCTACTCCAAACTCTGACCTTATCTGCTAAGGGAGGTGCCGCCCCCATTTGCCATCTTGCACCAACCCTCCCTTAATGGATCCCATGCTATCACCCAGGCTATAAGCTTACCAGGAGATTACCCTGGCTATTCCAAGAATTAGAATCCTTGGTTAAATTCTAACACTTGCTGGATCCAGGAATTAGAAGAGTCTAGCACACAGCTTAACACCCCAAATTCATAACACTACCCAGTAGATGTTTACTCATACTTTCATCACACATAGAAAACTATAGGAGTGGGTACTTACCTGAGATGACAGAGAAGGAGAGGGAGATGTTGGAGCAGATCCTGAAGTCATAAAGAAGAGATTCAAATTGAGGTAATGTTCATGACTGCAGAGAATTTGGAGAAACTCCAGCCTCATGGAAATCAGTGTTGGAAGAGTATTAAGTTTATTTGACAACTGAAAAAAAATTACAAAGGAAAACATGACTAGAGTGAATAATTGTATAAACAGAAAGAAATACCCTGCCTCACTTTAGCATCACTTTTTGTTTAATAAAAATAATGAAGGAGCATCAAATACTGTAAACTGCTCTGCTCCTTTTAATACTTGCATCTTGTAAGTTTCCATCCATTAGAATCTAATGGTTTGATGTTCTTTGCTAGCAATAATGTTTTATCACTTGACCGACTTTCCACTAATGCAATGCTTTAGCAAATTTGTCTGGAAAGTAGTTTCCTTGCTTGTGAAGTTAAAAATAACACTTGCAATTGTTACCAACAGCAAAGTAAACACATAGAGTCCAAAGACCCTTCACACAACTGCATTACACCAGCAAACTTTAAAGTGTTTTTCATCCACTTTATTTTGGATACAGGAAGTTGATGAGAGAACTTTAGCTTTCTTTGCACAAAAGTATAAAAACAAAATACCATATTTTTCCATGTATAAGACACCCCATGCATAAGATGACCCCTATTTTTTTTGAATCCCAAATTAAGAAATCAATATTTTAAATTAGGGTTGCCAAAACCATGAATGACATTGTAACTTACAAGCAGATGGAAATCTGTAGCATTGAAAGGGGCAAGGAGGCATGTGGAAGAGAAAGCCTGCAGAGGACGGGCAGGAGGCCCCCTCCAGCCTGCTCCCCTATCCCCCAAAAGTCCCTAGCCCAGCGAGGGTGAGAGGAGTCTCTCACTGCCAGGGCCATCTTAAGCATATCTGGCACCGTGGTGCAAAGATCCCTCCGGCGACACCCCCCTTTCCCAGAGTTGTCGACCTTTTCCCAAGCCTCTTTCTGAAGGAAAGGCAGTGAAGGGTTGGAGGCATTCTTGTGTGTGTCCTGAGGGGAGGGGGCTGGGACTCGGCCGAGGGATGGTGCTCGCTCACATTCAGATCTGGCTGGCTGATGAGAGCGGCAGCAGCAACAGCAGCAGTGCTTGGGCTGGTGCCAGATTTTGCTGTGAGTTGTTTTTTACTCCTTCACCTGCTGCTGCTGCTGCTGCTGCTGCTGCCTGATGCTTGAATGGTGGAGCTGAGCGCTTCACTGCTGCCACGGCTGCAGCAGCAGAACAAACAGTAACAGCTACTGGGAGAGAGGCTTGCAAGGCCCTGCCACCGGAGGAGCTCAGCCTGAGATAGCCATGTCCTGGGGACCATCAGTGGCAGCGGCAGCAGGTTCTTGAGCTTTTTTTGGCCGATTGCTCTCCAAGTTGTTAAGGTTTTTTTCGTCCAAGCAGACAAACTGCCCAAGCCAAAAGTCTGAGTATAAGACTACCATCCATGTATACCATGGGTAGACAAACTAAGGCCCGGGGGCCGGATCCAGCCCAATTGCCTTCTAAATCCGGCCCATGGACTATCTGGGAATCAGTGTGTTTTTACATGTGTAGAATGTGTGCTTTTATTTAAAATGCATCTCTGGATTATTTGTGGGGCATAGGAATTCGTTCATTCCCACCCCCCCAAAAAATATAGTCCGGCCCCCCCACAAGGTCTGAGGGACAGTGGACTGGCCCCCCTGCTGAAAAAGTTTGCTGACCCCTGGTGTATACAGTATGTGGCTCAATGACAAAGGTCTAAGAACTAAGCTCTATCAGTGTCAGAGTGGGGGGAAAGACTCGTCTCCTAACAGATTCTGGCAGGAGCTGCTCTCTGCTTGACACCACCCCACTGGACTAAAAGTTGATTCAGACATTCAGGAAGACCATGCCCTCATAACACAGTCCTCATGGGTTTGTATACTAGTCCAGAAGCCCCCCGGATGTTCACTTGTTCAGACACCCCACTGTAGCACCCTGCTTGTGGTTAACGCTTAGCTGGAATGAAATATTCAACGCAGCAATAGAGAAATTAAAATAATAATTTATTTGTCAAACAAATAAATGAGAGACACAGTGGTATATGGATACCAAAGCTCTGCCCACTCCTGCCCTGATGGCCAGCACTTATATTTCCTCGGCCCAGCCCCCTTGCTCCTCCTTTGGCTGCCTCTGTCCAATCAGCCTGGTTGAAATTCCTATTGGCTGTTTGCTAGAACCAATCTTAAAAGATACACCCATTTCCTATTACCTTTTATGGGAGACAAAGAGCTATATTTCCTTCTATCCATAAATGGCAGACAAGTAGCCATATATCTTACATTTGCCTCGACAAGGCACCTTAATTACCAGATCATCTTTGCCCTATTGCCCTATTGCCCTATTACCCCTTCACTCCAAAACAGATGGCTAAAACAGATGGCTCATGGTTTTAATTTTTATCTTAAACAGAGATCTTGGGTTCACCTTCTCACACACCATCAATGAAATAAGAATCTAACATAAGAATCTAACATTTCTTACTTTCTAAATCCTTTGCATAATTACATTAAGCCAATATATTTCATACATTAACATATATAGCTTTTTAGAAGGAAAGGAACTTAGTAAAAACAGTTTCCAAAAGCAACCCCTTAAATTTACACCCCCCTTTCAAGCCAGCTGCTGTTCCTATTAGCTCTTGCCCTTTAACCTTATGAAAATATGGCTCAAGTCTAATGGGAGGCACCTAGTATTATTTTCTGTTAAACAATAAATCTCACTATTTACCAACTCTTAATTGTGTTTTTGCAGCTTGATTGTATTCTGTAATTTGTATGGTCAGTATGACCTTTTGCTCCCAGCCTGTAATTTCCTTTTACAACTTTAAGGTACTGCTATAGATCAGGGGGGCCCTTGATCAAGAAGATAAACAACTGCCAGAGTACTCAGCCAGCTGCTTTATGTCTGGGATGAAACATACAAACATTTGCAAATATATTTTTTAAGCTCATTTTAAAATACAAGCCTTGATCAGATGCCTCACCACCTCTCTTCACAGATGGCTTTTTGACCAGGAGGCCTAACAAGAAGCCTTCTGCCAAACGAATTAGCATCGCATGTGCAAGATGACTGTGATGTTGCATTGCGTTCGAGGAACTGATTCTCCTACTCTAATAAGCTAATAGGGCTTATTAGCTGGAACTGTCCCAGCCGTATAATTAAAACAGAAGTTAATTATATGAAGGAATGAACTGAAGCTAAGGTTGCCATCTAGGCCCACTAGGGAGGGCACACTCTTCCTACTGAACATGGTGGGGCTTCCTTGGATGGTGCTCCATGTTCTGGTGGAGGTTTCAGTCAGGCCTACCTGATTGCAGTAGTGTTTGATGAGGTTAAAGACAAATCCACGATCCATGAGAGATAGAAGATCATACAGGAAAAATGCTAGGCTAATGTTGATCTTTTCTGCTTGTTCACTTTCCTTTAAAATAACAATTAAAATATGTTACTACACTTAACATTAGCTTTCTTTTTACACATATTTTGAAGGGGGAAACCTATAAAATAACCAGAGGACTTTTCAGGTCATTGTTTATGTGAGTGCCCTCTTGACCAGCCACGCAAGTTTGTCAAGCACCTGGAAAGCCACATAACATGAGTGCCATGCAGCTAATGGCCCAGAAACAACCACTTTTACAGGCATGGAAGAAACTTAATATTAGCATTTGGAAATGAAAATGGCAATGTGTCATTTAAGGCTCATTCTGCATTGAATTAATCATGATAATACTTGTAACACGTAACACAAAGTGCAAAAACCTGTTTGACAATCTAAAGCTTGGCTGATTTTAATAGAAGGCATTGGCCAGCCTTAGCATTAAGCAGTGTGAGGATGAGTTTGAAAGTCATAAAAGGGCAGTATTTGTTCCTTGTTTAACATACTACTATTTTTCTTTTACTGCCAGAGAGAAGCACTTGTCTGATTTTCTGCCTCATGTCAAAATAACTTGGCCAGCCTTGAGTACAATGAACCTTGACCTGTGAAGGTGTGGGTGGTAAGGAAAATGTCATTTTCTGTTCAACCTGAGGTAGTAAAATGCATTGGGCCACCTCTGAAGTAATAAATCTCAATGGTGTTATAAAATCCATGGGTTTTGTAATCTTTATATAATTTATTATCCACCCTTCAATAAAATTAATCCTGGTGTCTTATAAAATTCAAATTTCAAAATCATCATAAAATAAAAAAATATTTTGAAGCCCTGGAACTTTGCCGCTTTAGGGCTCTTTTGGAAAACTAATTATGCAGAAAATCTGTATAAGACCATATCAAATTTGTTGCTGTTACATTTTTTGAAGCCTGCAAGAATAGAAAGTTCTTAACCTGGCTGCCTTATATAATAATTAGTTCCCATGGTGAAAAAGGTAAAGGTAAAGGACCCCGGGACAGTTAAATCCAGTCAAAGGCGACCATGGGGTGTGGCACTCCTCTCGCTTCAGGCCAAGAGAGTCGGCGTTTGTCCACAGACAGCTTTCCGGGTCACTTGGCCAGCAGGAATAAACCACTTCTGGTGCAACGGGACACTGACGGAAGCCAGAGCACATGTAAATGCCATTTACGTTTAATGATTAGGTCCCATGGTATGTTCTGAAGACACATGAAGCCACCATCTTGCTACAGCCAAGTAGGTCTGCCCAGCACCTGAGATACCACCTTGGGTTTCATGACAGAAGAAAAGCAGGATGTAAATGTAAGAAAATGAATATATTTTAAAATACCTTTGTTGGTCTGCTCACATAGCAGTATGAAAGAACATAAATCAGAGTATAATAGTTGGGGGGAACATATTCAAAAGTTATTCACAAAACAAATACCTTGGAATGCAATTTATTGGTGTTCAAACCATTTCTACCAAATTTCAGAATGTCTTTCTGTCTTATCGATAGAGTAGAGAAAGCAGATAAAGGGAAGTTTTTCAATTGCTCTGCCTTTTATAATACTAGAGCCAGTAGTCATCCAATGAAGCTGATTAATGGGAGAAAATTACCTTCTGAGGTTTGACTAAAAGTGCTGCAATCTCTGAGGTGACCACATTCACTATAGTGGTGATGTCATCCTTGAAGCGATTGGAAAATCTACTTCGGCGGGGTGTGTCCTGTTTGTTCATGTTATCAACATACTGAGCCATGCTCTTGATCTTTAAAAGAATAGGCACTGTTTAATAAATGTGTGGCTTTAAAATGGGGCCAAACTGGGGACTTGAGAAAATCAGCATATTCTGGAGCCCTTTAAGAAACCCTCCTCAAGCTTTTCCTGCATTCCCTGAGACAAAAACCTCTAAAATCTGTACCAAAAATCTTTGCAAGGAATGTCAAGTATTCAAACATCAACTCAGAATCAATACCCAAATTTCCAGAATTCCTGCATATAATGCAATAATACACAAGCTCCCTGGCTTGATTTAAATATAATACTGGTGGTTTTTTAAAATAAAATAAAAAATCACAAAGACATCAGTGCAGGGATTCATGCAACTGGTGTCATGTTTACATTGGCCTATATTTGTACTTCTGACTTTGCCTGCACATGAGAGGCTTGCCGAGTGAGACAGAACTGCAATGGCAGTGGGTTACTGAGTGAGAGGAGGAAAGGGAGGTTGGGGCTGTGTGGGCGCACCAGCGGCATTGCTAAGTTGACTTCACTGGTGCACCATATTAGTCCTGGCCTCCCCTGCAGTGACACAACTGCCAGGAAGCTAGCGTTGTGGCTCTGCTCCATCAGGCAAGCATCTTCTGGTGTGGCATACATCTGGCCCACAAAATCCTGGCGTGCAAACATGGTGAATGGTTTCCATATTTAAATGTAACACTAGACACAGAGTTTTGTTTTAAAAATGAACCACACACACTTGGCATCATGTTTAAATTTATCTCCTTTTGTTTCTTGCTGTGTAAGTGATCAACTCAGCTGAGTCAGTTTTCCTCCCTTTCACTGGCAGTCAAATCCTCACAGGCTTATCAGTGACCCAGAGTTTAAGCAGAGCCTAAAGAACTCTCTACTATGCTGCTGGAGAAACGGTCCTGATCCCTTGAAAGCTATTCCCTCACCACAGCTCCTTCCCTGACTAAGCTGTTATCATTTATAGGTTGCCCACAATTCACACTTTCATATGATTACAGAGAAAGGCTCGACAGCTGCAAGGGCCAAGGAACCATGCTAGGATTAAAGCATTCTCCACCTTCCTTCAGTTGGGCCTCTTCAAAACCTCCAACAATGAGAATGCACTGAACTTGCCTGGTTACTGAAAACAAACCACCGTTATAAAATCTTACCAACAATTCGAAGAAGAACCAGGCATACTTGAAGACAGATTCTCTCACGATGCCAGTGCTGACTACCATTTGAAGTGCTAACTCTTCATGGAAGTGCTACACAGTATGTTAAAAACAAAACAAAAATAGGATAATCTGGTTTTCAACATTGGACCTCAACACAACATAACTCGAAGGAAGGTGTTGTGACACCCGGGGCGGGCATCACTACGTAGGGCGCATGTGCAGCGTCGCTACATACAACGCATGCGCCGTACGTAGTGATGCCGCACATGTGCTGTATAGTGGTTTGCTGCCACCGCCGCTCCAGCGTCGTATGGACGGTGCCGGGATCCCTCCATCACCGCTACAGCCGTGAACGGAGGCTGTGAACTGCATCGCACACATGTGTTGTACTTAGTGGTTTGCCGCCAGCACCAGGATCCTCTGCTCGCGGCTGTGGCCGCGAACGGAGGATCCTCCACATGTGGCTGCGGCAATGCGATGGCTGCTCGCACCGCTGCGAGCCCCCGCGGGGTGACTTCTTGTCACCTCTGCAGACATGGAACCCGGGGCACACCGCCCCCCCCCCATTGCGACGCCACTGCTCTCAGAGGGGGGAATCTAAAATGAGAGCCTTTTTTGATTAGTGCACACATGCATGCATAGACTAAGATTAATGAAAACAGATAACAGGTAGATGAAAAAGCAGGTAGCTGCAACCCTAAGTAGCAGATTTGAAACAGAACAGCATGAAGGAAAACAGGACAGTGGTGATCATTAACATCTCAGGTAAAATGAATTAACAATGCCAACAAAACAAAATGCATAGATATAAATATATTAAATATAAAGTTCATTTATTGAAGGCCAAAATAATTTGGAGGTATTACAATATTAGGTACATATTGCTCAATCTGCCAGAGACCTTGTGAAGGTAAAATGGCTAATGTGCAGCCAGGCTGGCCTACAAATTCAATGGAATCCAGACATCATTCTAAATCTTTAATTCCATAAAAATATATATGCACAAGGAGAATGTCACATGAAAACAATATGGGAGCCACTAGCATTATTTAAAGCAATGCTGAAATCAATGCAGGCATCATTTTTTGAATAATATATTTCAAATGTGGCTGAATATTCTGGCTGGCTGAATGCACTTGGGCATTTAGGCTTGGACACCAAAATGGGCTCATTCTTTTGATTTGCCTGGCCATACGTTGCCTCCCTTGAACACTGGGCTTCCTGCCATTCGTAGCCGCTCTCCCCGCAGCCCCCCAGGGTGATCTGCTAATAACTTCAGTCCTTTTATCATTTGCCTTTCACTCTTTTTCTGCTGCACTGGAGAAAGGTGATTGAGTATATTTCCAAGAAGGTTTTTTTTTTAATAAAAAACCACTGTTACAGTGTAGAGATCACTTGTTTAAGAGTAATTTTATAAACACATTGGTTTTATTTATTTTTTTAATTTCATATGCTACTATTCTGGTCCAAATGGACCCTTAAATTAATTTATCCAAAGATGATTGGCTTAGGTGTTCAGTTACTGATCACCTGAATCTCTGCGGAATGGTTCATCTGCCTGCCCGATACAACCCTCCTTGCAAAGGGTTCATCCTCCACACCTTCCTTTTTCTTCACAGGAATATTTATTGCCAAAACTGGTGTGCTTGCAGACCTCATCAGTGACTGGTGTTGCATTATGTGGCAGACTACCTTTTTATTGGACGGTCGAGGGCTTCCACAGGGGCTTGACATATCACTGGTGGGCTCACTGTAGCAAGACATCCGGTTAAAGCTCCGATCTGCAACCTGGATAAAATCACCAGAAGCCATATATAAAACGAAATGAATGAATGCCTGAGCATACACAGTCTTACCAAATAAAGACATGGTGACTTTTTAATGGTGACTGCTTGGCAACTTTGCTTACACTGGAAGAATAAACTTGGTTTAACCCTACACAGGTGGTATACTAGCATATGGTATACTAGATTTCTGACAAATTGTTCTGGCAGAGAAATTAAGTGGCCAAATAAAGGAGGCAAGAGGACATGCTGACAATTTTGGATTGGAGTACTTTGTTTCATTTCTAATGTTAATACAGTAGATCCCCCAATAGAGCCACCTTTGACTCATGGATTTCTCTGGAGGGACACACAGAATTAAATCTTCATCCTGGAGAAGAGTGACTAGTGGGGTGCCACAGGGTTCTGTCTTGAGCCCGGTCTTATTCAACATCTTTATCAACGACTTGGATGATGGACTCAAGGGCATCCTGATCAAATTTGCAGATGACACCAAACTGGGAGGGGTGGCTAACACCCCAGAGGAAAGGATCACACTTCAAAACGACCTTGACAGATTAGAGAACTGGGCAAAAACAAACAAGATGAATTTTAACAGGGAGAAATGTAAAGTATTGCACTTGGGCAAAAAAAATGAGAGGCACAAATACAAGATGGGGGACACCTGGCTTGAGAGCAGTACATGTGAAAAGGATCTAGGAGTCTTGGTTGACCACAAACTTGACATGAGCCAACAGTGTGATGTGGCAGCTAAAAAAGCCAATGCAATTCTGGGCTGCATCAATAGGAGTATAGCATCTAGATCAAGGGAAGTAATAGTGCCACTGTATTCTGCTCTGGTCAGACCTCACCTGGAGTACTGTGTCCAGTTCTGGGCACCACAGTTCAAGAAGGACACTGACAAACTGGAACGTGTCCAGAGGAGGGCAACCAAAATGGTCAAAGGCCTGGAAACAATGCCTTATGAGGAACGGCTAAGGGAGCTGGGCATGTTTAGTCTGGAGAAGTGGAGGTTAAGGGGTGATATGATAGCCATGTTCAAATATATAAAAGGATGTCACATAGAGGAGGGAGAAAGGTTGTTTTCTGCTGCTCCAGAGAAGCGGACACGGAGCAATGGATCCAAACTACAAGAAAGAAGATTCCACCTAAACGTTAGGAAGAACTTCCTGACAGTAAGAGCTGTTCGACAGTGGAATTTGCTGCCAAGGAGTGTGGTGGAGTCTCCTTCTTTGGAGGTCTTTCAGCAGAGGCTTGACAACCATATGTCAGGAGTGCTCTGATGGTGTTTCCTGCTTGGCAGGGGGTTGGACTTGATGGCCCTTGTGGTCTCTTCCAACTCTATGATTCTATGAAATCAACCGGATATTATATATCACAATGTTGTATCCAATAGTACCTCAGTTGGTTATGGTTGTTTATGTGTTGTATGTTTTATGAAAACTGAATAAAATATAAATATTTAAAAAGAAAGAGAACATGAACACCATTACCCATGGCGGAGTGTGCAAGTATTGTTATATACTCAGTAAATTAAACAATGCAAATACACAACTGGCCTCATACGTTTCAGTTTAGGACTGTATTCCCAGTTTTCATGCTGGCTCTCAATCCCATCCAGCACTGAGTGAACCTTTCTTGCATAGACTTTAGGGTCAGATTCATTTGTTATGTAGACACGACACACCTCTGGAATAAAGTATGTTTTATCGTGGAAATAGTTGAAGTTATCTGCTTTTAATATTCAACTCTCTAACATAGGTATTTATTGCCCATTGATCCTAAACAATGCTGAAGGTACCAGAAGGGCATTAAATGAAAGTTAGTGCAGATTTTGTATTTTTGCCCTATTTTATTATGAAGTTATTTGGAACTTTTGAGGTGCATTTGGGATTTTATTCTTTTGTTTGTATCCTGTGATTTCCTATATTCTGCAATGCAAAGCAATGATCGTCACTGTAAAAAGCACTGGCATAATTTGCATTACCTGCCTCAGTAAATGGCTCTAGCCATTCGGTGATCCAATAACCGTAAACCTAAGCAATATAATGCTCGCTATAACTGTTAAACAACTGCTATAATATGCTTAGTTCATGAAGCGACTCTAGTTGCTCCAATATACTACAGCCAGACACATTTGCTACTGGGTGCAGCAACAATAAGCACCAAAAATGAAACCCATCCTGAATTTCAGCTTTCTTGCCTCTTACCTTGGAAGACATGATGTTTCTGACTTCTTCATCAGTAGAAGCCTGTGTCCCAGCAATGTCTGGATTACTGCAGCTTGTTGCCCGGCTTTGCAAGAGTCGAGAGCCCACGGAAAAAGCTGTGGTACGGCCATAAGTGTAATAACGAGATTCAGCCAGGTTAGTGCTGCCTGTTGCACCTGCCAGGAGTAAAACATTATTGTAGCTCATGTCCTTTCAGCCTTTGCTCCTAACTCAAGAGGTGATGCTCATCCATGTGCTATCCAGCACCTCATCTGATACCCTGGCTCTCTAGGCAGCCTCTTCTGTCCACTCCACACATGGGAGGGGGAGGATTGGAAGGCCACTGCAGATGTACATATACTTTTATGTCATTCTTCTGTGCTTATAATCTATGTATTAGGTTCCATCCTTAAGTCATGGAAGCCTGTGGGGTATGTCATTGCCCCTTGGCGAAAGATTAGACATCCACCTGATAGTGATGATGGTGCATTAGGGACGCAGGTGGCACTGTGGTCTAAACCACTGAGCCTCTTGGGCTTACCGATCAAAAGGTTGGCAAGATTCAAATCCACGCAACAGGGTGAGTTCTGGGGTGAGCTGTCTGTGGACAAACGCCGGCTCCCTTGGCCTGAAAGTGAGATGAGTGCCACACCCCATAGTCGCCTTTGACTGGACTTAACTGTCCAGAGGTCCTTTACCTTTACCTTTTAGTGATGATGCAATTTCAGACATTGCATCACTCAACATACATAGCATTTACTATGTCACATACATCTCCTTATCTGGCTTATCCTCAGTGAAGCTGTTAACTTGTGCACCCTTAATTGGAGTTAAGACCAGCTGCACCCACTGCAATTTATTTCTGAGCACATATCCACAGGATTGAGCTATAAATGAGCAAAGAGGATGTCAGGACCTTCTTACTTGCTGCCCACAACCAGAAGGTTCAGTTCATAAGCAGCTTATTTTTACTAGAAGCCCAAAAGCAATACCTAGCCTGATAGAATCTCTCTGTATTTCAGGAAGGCGGAAGACATAGTAGACATAAGATGCTAGGAGACAGTTTCTGCCATGCAGGTCCTTGCTCAAGTCTTTGCTGTTGTGGAGGCTGTTCACTATCGCAGCTGCAGATTCAAAAGCAAACTGGGAGAAGTTGGCTGGAAGCAAAAAGAAAATACTTAGTTTCTGATACATCAAAGAAAAGGTATAAAAGGATCCAAGTCCACTTTATCACAGACATTCCTCAAATCACTTTTCTTCTTATTTAAATCTTGCTTGATGGGGAGACTTCCGGGTTAGCGCCTCCGGTAATGGCTGAACTCCTCTGATCGGGAGGAATTTGCTTCGTGGAAATTAGGGTCTGGCCGCCACGGCGAAGGCGGGGACCCACCAAAAATCACAGGCGGGAGAAGCCTGTGAACGTGGGATTTGGCTGGCACCTTTTGCGCCTCCCCTACTCGCGGGGAAACCCGGTTTCGGGGATCCGGAGCGATGTGGGGTGAGTGGCGCGGTGCTTCGAATTGACTGCTTCTTTCACGGAGTGAAGCCGCATTGCTGTTGCCGGAGAGCGCTGACTTTTTCCTGTGCACAATTTGATTTTAAAACAACTACCCGTGAGTAGAACGGAAAATTGGATTTTTAAACGTCTTAATTTGGCACCGAAACGGGGAGGTTTCAAACAGGAAGTCCGCCTTCCCCTTTTGTAAATAGACTGAAGCAAAGAGGCTGCAAGCTAAAGTCTTGGAAAGCCTTTCATAAAGGATTAAACTTCCAACGGCTAAAAATCAAACCCCCCTTGGAAGCAGGAGAAGAGGGGGGAAATTTTAGATTGCGTAAGCCTGCAGGAGAGAGTGAAGAAAGTCAAATTACCACCGCTCTGAACCTGGAAACGGGCTGCTAGTAAGACTGAAGTTTTGGATATGCTCATTGACTGTGAATAGATCGTTTGTTGACAGTAAGTTAAAGAAGAGAAATACATTGTTTCCATTGTCTCCTTCTGCGTTTAAAAAAGAGTAAAAGTAATTGAAAATTGAAACTAACTTTATTGTTTGAACTGTGCTTAAAAGGATTGATACAAATAGAAATTGTTTCCCCCTAGAGGAAGCCTTTGAAATTGTTACATGAGCTGAGCTGGGGGAATTTCCACCTGCAAGATAAAACTGTGAGAATCTGGGATTGACCTTGGACCGTTAAGAATGTTGACAGAAGAAGCCTTAGTGGTTGCATTATGTAAGATTAATGATTCACTGGAACAGCTCCATAAGAAGATGGATGCGAGGAATATAAAAATTGATAACTTGGAACAAAAAGTGACTAATTTGGGACAAAAAGTGAATATTAATACAGAAATTATTCAGGAATCGATACAGGGATCTATTTTGACATGGCAAATTGAGGAGAAGGCGGGGGAGAAAGTTGTTGTTGTGGAACCTAAAGTTGCACAAGTGGAGAGGGAGAGAGCCCCAGCCTTACAGATGCAATTTGATGACTATAAGTTGATGCCTTCTAAGACTGAATTTAGAGAAAGTCAGACTTTGAGGATTGGAGCCCCGCTTGGACTGGAGAAGGAAAGTTGGATAGATCCCTTCATGCAGGGATTTATTGACCTTTGGGACCTGGACTTGGGTCAGGAGGAGACTGGAGTTGTGGGGACCGCCAGACTTGGAGGAACTTTGAAATACGACCAGAAATATCTTTTGAATTTTAGTTTTAACTATGGAGATTTGGCCGACTTGTCGAGAAGGAATAAAAACATTGCTAGATGGGAATTTCTCCGAGATCTACTTTTCAGCATCAAAGGAGGGAAAATAAGAACAAGATCAGGAGAAGACAAAGTAAAGTGCATGTATAAATATGAAGAAGACTTGCAGAAGGGATTTGGAAAAGAGTTAAGAGCCTCGGACAGAAGATCACCAGGTTGATGAACTATATGGAATTGACGGAAATGACTGGCAGAATCCGAGACCAGGGAGAAGAGATGGTGGAAGAATATTGGAAAAAGTTTAAAATCTATATATGGAAATAATGTAAAATTAATGAGTGTTAGAAAAATGTTGGAAGGGAATTATATGGCTTTAGTAGAAATGTTTTAAGGAATTAAGTATAAATAAGTATTATAGTATTAATGGAAAATAAGGTTAAAATATGTTAAGATAATCACATGACAGAAAATAGAGAAAGATGTAAAGGATTTGCTGAAATAATTAATAGAAATGAAATACAAAAAGGGAGGTGAGAGGAGGTCGATAAAACAAGGGAATGAAAGAGAGGCTATTGAGATGGTATGATGTGTGCTTTTTGAATTGTTTTTGCTCTTGTTTTGTTTAATGTGTTAATGGTAATGTTGTGTTGTGTATTGTTTATATATTGTACTGTATTGGGGTTTTTTTGCTTTTCCTTTCCTTTTCTTTTTTCTTTTCTTTTCTCCTTTTTGTAAGGTTTAAAAGTAATAAATATTATTTAAAAATAAATAAATAAATCTTGCTTGATGTAGCAAATAGCATTTTTTTTGTTAAACCAAAACAAAACGCTGCAGAAAATATGATGGGGTTTGGGCCATCAACAGCATCATTTTGTGAAACTACAATGATAAATACCTGTCTGGCCAGCTATAACCATGGGCTGGACAGCCAACTGGAAGAGTTTATCCAAAACCAAGTGTAAAAACAACACAAGGGGCTCCAGGCGGGAGGAGTGCAAGCAGATAATGCTGAGTTTTAGTTCATGTTCAAGAGTGGTTTCTGTGATCTTCTCATTCAGCACTCGAATGGGGAATGCAACTTGGCTTTCTAGTGCATGGCACAGGATGAAGAATTTCTCCAGGTGATTGTCCTATAAAAATAAGCCAGAAAGATGTATATGATGTGGGGAATCTACTACGTAACTTAGCTTCCACTACTAAATATTAATCCAAACAGGAAATGGAAAAAAGTAAGAAATCATAAAGGATCAATGTTTAATCATTTCTGATATTTCTCTAAAATTCAAAACTGCTTTGAAATACAAGACTAGACACATCATACACGAGGATTTTTTCAGGATTGTAATCTTAACTGCTTTATAGTGGTACCTTGGGTTACAGACGCTTCAGGTTACAGACACTTCAGGTTACAGACTCCGCTAACCCCTAAATAGTACCTCGGGTTAAGAATTTTGCTTCAGGATGAGAACAGAAATTATGCTCTGGCGGCATGATGGCAGCGGGAGGCCCCATTAGCTAAAGGTTAAAAACAGTTTCAGGTTAAGAACGGACCTCCAGAACGAATTAAGTTCTTAACCCGAGGTACCACTGTAGTTTAAAGTGAAAAAGCCAACAAAGCAATGAAACTAAGATTACATTTGGAGACTACTACATCATTCCTTTTATCCTGGAACAGGTTTTATTTCCCCATTTGAAGTGCAAACCTATTCTAAGATACACATAAATAAACTTTGCTGAACTTAATGGGCTCCCATATTCCATTACACACACACACACACACCCGAAGTAGCAGAAGAACTGGTTTACGTGTGTTGGGGGTTCATGCCTAAAATGGTCTAATGGGAAAGGCTTATGAAGCACCCCTTCCGCTAATACTGGTATATGAATAGGCTCCAAGTTTACTGGAAGTTGACACCTTCTCCCTGGTTCTTTTCATGGATACTTGTAAGGGCAATGCACATGATTTCAATTGGAAGTTATGACACCATTTTCATCTAGGGGGCTTCTTTGAGAACTTTGTTTGGAACACAACAGGACTACAAACCAGTCTTGCTCAGCACCTGTGCTGCATTGTTGTTTTTAAGACTCTAAAAAAAGTCTCATGGAACTACACAAATAAGCAAGTTGCATTATATTTTAAGTTGGGTTTCCTTGAATAGGAAGCTGGTGACAACTGTAACTCAGGCTTCAGGTATTCGAACAAAATTTTTTTCTAATGCCAGAATTTTTTTAAGCAAGTCATTTTATCCAAGCTATGAACTTGAAATAGCTTCTCTTACGCTTGGGATTTCAGTTGCCAGTCTCCAGGTAAAAATTAAATCCTCACCTGTGTGTGAACTGATGATATACCTTGCACTTCAATATTAAACACTCCCTTGTGTCCTTCAACCCATTTAACTGGAGGAGATTGTGGAGGAACTTTCTGTATTGAAGATAAAACAACTCGTTGATCAAACCACACACATACACACAATGTATTCAAGATGCCAATACAATTCTACTAAGTTTTTGGCCTTTTTTTGCAATTAACACTTAATGTTTACACCCAACATTAACATTTGCAATCCAGTGCAGGTCATTCTCAGCCTATCAGGTTGCTGAGATTATGGCACGGCATTTTATATGGCTTTACAGTATGTGATTAATTCATCTGGGTTAAGTTTTTACCGATGCTCATTCTTGAAACTGACCAAGACATTAGCTAAGAAAGTGCTCATGAGCAAGTTGCTGGAAATAATCATGATCTCCTAGTCTATACATGATTACATATGATTGTGTAAGCACAAAGGTGGGGGCAGATGAAGTTTTAAAACAAAATAAAGCAGTGTCTGGACTACTTCTCCCGTGTTTCATAGAAACAAGTTGCAGTGGTGGAATTGAAATCTATATCCATTACACCTTGTATTCCTAGAAAGTTCTCCCACAAAAAATGTCCCAAAGGAACATAAGCTGCAACATTCCTCTGAATATTAGAGCCTCATATTTGCTTGCTAACCTAAAGGAACAAATCAAATAATTCCATAACATAATTTTTAACATGAAACTGACTGAGCTGTAGGACCAAGTCATAAGTCCCATTATGAAAATAACAAAGTTCAGATACATGTCTTTTTTAAATGGCCGGCAATTAAGACCCTGTTTTGTTTCATGCTGGAGAACTAGATTATGCCTTTCCCCATATTACTTCCAGAGACTTTGCTGAGATTTAACATACATAGGGCAGGATCCACCTAATGAACCCCTTCAATGGGATTCCTATGCAAGGGATTTTCCAACCTTTCTTCCACCCTGTGTGGCTCTGGTGGTGCCAAGAGAACCCCAAGAACAGCACATGGCAGAAGAGGATTATTCTGCCTTGCAAGCTGATAAATTCATCTTAGCGCAATGTCGAATTCCACCCGTAGTGTATACACCCCTTGCATTTATATATGATACTCTATTTAAGTAAGGCAAATATTAGAATGCAGGTTGGCAACTTGTAGTGGGACGTGGGTGGTGCTTTGGGTTAAACCACTGAGCCTAGGACTTGCCGATCAGAAGGTCGGCAGTTTGAATCCCTGCAACGGGGTGAGCTCAAGTTGCTCAGTCCCTGCTCCTGCCAACCTAGCAGTTCGAAAGCATGTCAAAGTGCACAGAGATAAATAGGTACCGCTCCAGCAGGAAGGTAAACAGAGTTTCCTTGCACTGCTCTGGTTTGCCAGAAGCGGCTTAGTCATGCTGGCCACATGACCTGGAAGCTGGATGCCGGCTCCCTCGGCCAATAAAGTGAGATGAGCACTGCAACCCCAGAGTCAGCCACAACTGGACCTAATGGTTAGGGGTCCCTTTACCTTTACCTTTAGGCAACTTGTGGCCTGGACTTCATTTTATGCAGCCCCTTACACCTTGTTGTTGTTGTTGTTAGAATTTATATACTGCCCTATACCCAGAGGTCTCAGTGCGGTTCACAGAACAAAATCAAAATACAAAATCACAAAATACATAATCAAAATAAAAACAAAACAAAAACACCCCCCCTAAAAAACCCCCACATTTTAAAAGGGCCTAGGAAGCTTCCTCAGTCTTCCATCTCATCAGAGTTCTTTCCTTCCTATTTGTTTCCCTCCTTATTTTCCCCAAAGTGTTTTCTTCTTCATTTTAATAAGTTTCAGAACAATGGAAGGAGTGGTATTTTATTTGATAAAAAATAAATGTCCCCCCGGCATGCCAGAGGAGGCTGGGCCCCCTCAATATTCTGCAGCCTGGCAGGCCCCGTCAGATTGCAGCTGCAACTAGGCCCCGTCGGGCTTCCTCCCACCATGTGACATCATGCATGTGTGCCAGCCCCCCCCCCCCAATATTGGGTGGAACTCGGTGCGCCTGCCACCCCCGTCTTTTATCCTGGATGCTTGACTTGGGGGAAAATCAATCAATTGACTTGGACAATCTTTATTCCAGGTTAGATAATGCAGAACACTTTTGTCTCTGGGTCCACTCTTGAGGGAAAGTGGCCCACCTCTGCATTATACTGAAAATAAAGTCGATCATGTCTGTTTAAAAGGGGAGACTGTTTATTTCTGTGGTTTTTCCCATTACCTCTGCTGAGTGCATGGAATAGTTGGCAGGCAGTCTATCCAAGGCAACAGGGAGGCAATAATGGCCTGTCTGGAGACGATCATTTAACAGAATTGGCAGCCACTGAAGAAATGAATGGAAAAACAGTGTTATATCATTACTTCATGTGATGCTGGATACTGATCTGGCTTAATTATATTCTTGAGTAAAAGATTTAAATACCAACTGAGATTGTATTCCTTCCTATAATGGATAATGTAAAGACTTTTACAGTCTAATTTCTTTGATAGCTACTTTGTAGACATGTTATCTGGATCACTGCCACCATCTTTTGTTCTGTAAAAGTGATTAGTTCTGAACCGAAAATTACGAATAGCTTTTTAAGAGTCCAACCAAATGAAGGCAGATTACTCTTCTTGGTAGGCTATACATTTATACACCAGAGCTGCAGCTGCCCCTAGACGGAGTCATTCCTAGTTGGGATGACAGATGACATGCCACATGCCTATATGACAGGTGTGATATACATGTAAACCATGAGTTATATGTGGGATCTAAGACATGTACCCAGCCCATTCACTATCATACATGCAACAGATGCAACAGACACTGGCACACATGTCTGTGACCTATGCGTGTCTCATTTTCTTGTCATTTGAACTATGCTACATATGCCTTTCACATATATACAAGTGTATTGCAACTGTGTTTCTAGTACGCTTTTGTCGCACACATTACAAACATGATAGTGTGGTGGATTATATTTCACTCATGCTCCTTTGAAATCTTGCATCCATGCATAAGAAATTCAAATAATTTTGCCTTTGGTTGAAAAAATCTTTTGCAAGTTTTGCAGGGGGAAATTGTTACAGTGGAATGTTGAGCTTTGTGGAAAATTGTCTATTTCCTTAAGAACTTGCCAACATGAACCAAAATTGACCTACTGAATATCCCAGGAGAGTTTCTACACAGGCTCCTTGCTTTGGCTGACAACTGATGTGGTAAAATGTGAATAGCAGGTGATGTTTTTCTGTGAGTTTAGCTGGCAGCTTAATTTTCACTTCTTCATAGAAATCAGGAGATCTACATTTGAAAATATAAAACAAAACAAATATACATAGCAGTGTTAAAGCCAAGTAGCAGAATTCCAACTTGACAGAGGAGGTGGAGAGGAGCCTGTGAACCTGCAGCCTTCTCCTGGCTTTTTAAGCACTATGCAGCCATTGGCAACACTGTACCTTCATCAGCCACCTCTGAGGATTTCATATTTCAGTGCCACTATTTTTTTCAAAAAATCTTTGGTGGATCAGAAGAACAACTTTATTACATCAATTTCACCACTCCTTTTGCAGAAATAGTCGCTGTTCAGGAAGACGGTAATTCATACACCTTGTTCACCAACACAACCAGTCCCACCAAACTACTCAATATCCATCACGAAGATGTTCCATCCAGCAATTCCCAAGTGATGGCTGTCCAGCCTCTCATGTTGGCAAAAGAGCACAGCCTTCTGGCAGTGCAACAGTTGGGCAAAACCTTCTGACTAAAGCAGCAAAAAGAAGCAGCAAGCCTTGCTCTACCCAGGTGACGCTTCCTGATAAAGAGTCTGATACTAGGAGAAAAATAAAGAGAATGCTCCCATGCTAAAAATGTTGCCTTGAAGATTCCTGCCTCTACTGATTCATAGCCTCAGGGTGAATCAGTGGTCCATCAAGACTGGTATTGCTTGTTTAATAGCACCTGATGTCCTAGACCAGGCATGTCCAACTTCCAGCAAGGTTTGATCCACTTTCCAATATCAAAAACTGGTAGTGATCTACCACACTCTCCCATTGTCATTCTTCAGCTTAAACATATTATATCTGGCTGAGCTTATGATAAAAATAACAACAAATGATAGTCGCTTCCATAAAACCTGAATAGTTAGTTATAAATCAATATTTTTAACAAAATACATGCTACCTCCATCGGCTCTGCCTGCTCCGCCCCCTGGCACAGCCCAAGTCCCAGCCTGCACCCCCATTTGCCAAAACAGGGTGCAGGCTAGGATCCAGTTCCTAATGGGGGGGGCGCGTCTGCCCCTCCCCCTCCTACCAGGCAGGGCGCAGCATTTCTGCAGTCATTCCCCCCCCCCCAATGTGGGGGGGGGACAAGAAATTTTCCGCACCGGGTACCACCTGACCTTGGTTCGCCACTGACTGGGGGCTTGAGATTGACTATTCCCGACTGATTATTTTCTTCCCTTTGCCATCTAATATTTAAGAGCAACTGATGCAGCCATCTTAATCACTGATTTTGTTCCATAAATTGGCCTGTTTTATTAAAACCCAACCCAATAATAATCATTCATTCATTCATTTAAATTTCTATACCTTTCATCTGAGGATCACAGGGTAGTTTACAATATAAAAATGCAAAAATACATAACCTAGTAACTAACAAAACAATATGTTTAAAAAAGCCACAGATTGTTTAATTAGCTAAAGGCCTGGGAGTTGAGGAATGTTTTTGCCTGGTGCTTAAAGATATGTAACAAAGGCACCAGGTGAGCCTCCCTGGCTATAGATTTTTTCTCATATATGAGGCCATAGATGTGTCAGCAAACTTTTGCAGCTGGGGGCCGGTCTACTGTCCCTCAGACCTTGTGGGGGGCCAGACTATATTTTTTAATAATAAGAATAAAAATTTATTATTTATACACCGCACATCTGGCTGAGTTTCCCCAGTCACTCCAGGCGGCTCCCAATCGAGAGTTAAAAACAATACAGCATTAAATATTTAAAACCTCCCTAAACAGGGCTGCCTTCAGATGTCTTTTAAAAATCGGATAGCTGCTTATTTCCTTGACATCTGATGGGAGGGCGTTCCACAGGGTGGGCGTCACTACCGAGAAGGCCCTCTGTCTGGTTCCCTGTAACCTCACTTCTCACAATGAGTAAACCGCCAGAAGGCCCTCGGAGCTGGATCTCAGTGTCTGGGCTGAACGATGGGGGTGGAGACGCTCCTTTAGGTATACTGGGCTGAGGCCGTTTAGGGCTTTAAAGGTCAGCACCAACACTTTGAATTGTGCTTGGAAACGTATGGGGAGCCAATGTAGGTCTTTCAGGACCAGTGTTATATGGTCTCGGCAGCCACTCCCAGTCACCAAACTAGCTGCTGCATTCTGGATTAATTGCAGTTTCTGGGTCACCTTCAAAGGTAGCCCCACGTAGAGTATATTGCAGTAGTTCAAGTGGGAGATAACTAGAGCATGCACCACTCTGGCAAGACAGTCCACGGGCAGGTAGAGCTGGTAGACAGCTGCCCTGGACACAGAATTGACCTGCGCCTCCATGGACAGCAGTGAGTCCAAAATGACTAACAGGCTGTGCACCTGGTTCTTCAGTGGCACAGTTACCCCATTCAGGACCTGCCCCCCCAAAAAACAGTACTTCTGTCTTGTCAGGATTCAACCTCAATCTGTTAGCCGCCATCCATCCTCTAACCGCCTCCAGACACTCACACAGGACCTTCACCGCCTTCACTGGTTCTGATTTAAAAGAGAGGTAGAGCTGGGTGTCATCCGCATACTGATGAACACCCAGCCCAAACCCCCTGATGATCTCTCCCAGCGGCTTCATATAGATATTAAAAAGCATGGGGGAGAAGACGGAACCCTGAGGCACCCCACAAGTGAGAGCCCATGGGTCTGGTTACAGATAGGTAGCCGGGTCTTAGAATTAAGAACCCTCTACAATCCACGTATCCCACTTGAAGAAGTGTGCTTGCACACAAAAGCTCATACCAAGAACTAACTTAGTTGGTCTTAAAGGTGCTACTGGAAGGATTTTTTTTATTTTGCCCATGGGTCTGAACACTCATCCCACAACACCATTTTCTGGACATGGCCCAGGAGGAAGGAGCGGAACCACTGTATAACAGTGCCCCCAACCCCTCTAGACGGTCCAGAAGGATGTTATGGTCAATGGTGTCAAAGGCCGCTGAGAGATCCAGCAGAACTAGGAAACAGCTCTCACCTTTGATCATCGATCAGTGCAACCAAGACACTATCAGTCCCATGATGAGGCCTGAATCCCGATTGGAAGGGATCCAAATGGTCCGCATCCTCCAGGTGTGCTTGGAGTTGTTCAATCACCTTGCCTGTCAGGGACACGCCCAGCAAAGGAATCTCCAGAGGAAGAGGAATTGACTGCACCTGAGTCTCCACCTCCAGAGGAGGAGGAATTGGCTACACCTGAGTCTCCAACTTCAGAGGAGGAGGAATTGGCTGCACCTGTCGCCAGGAAGTGGGAGGCGGAGCAAACGATTAGAGCAGAGGCGGGCCAGCAGGAGGCGGGAGAGGACGTGGCGTATATCTGGCCTTGGGAGGTTGTCAGAAGCCAGTTGAGTCAACTGACTCCGACGGCAAAGAATGAGTTGTGGAAGCTTGGACTGCTATAAGCCTGTTATTGAGAAATAAACCTCAGCTACTTAAACTGCCAGCTTCCCGTGTCTTGTGTGGGAGAAGCGCTAAACCTGACAGCTTGACTTGACTCAAAACTCCCACACACCAACGTACAACAGTAAGCAGCCATGGAAGGTCAAGTGCCGGTGGCAGTAAACCCAGCGGAAGCTGGAGCTGAGTGAGCTGTGGGGGCTGAACCAAGGGACCCTCTAGAGGAACTGCAACAATACAGCTGGCAGCTAAAAGCACAAGTGGATTTGTTAACTGGAGCATTGGGAGAACAGAGAAGGCAATCAGAAGCAGAGAGGACACTCAGAGTAGGTGCCTGACCCTACAAGATTCTCTAGTAAGCCTGATGATTATATCGCCTTTAAAACAGAGTTGTTGTATTATTTGGTCCTGAAGGAAGCTGAGTGTCACGGTCCGGTTCATGGGCGATCAAAGTCCTGGCAGGGGACGTCAGGAATGGGGGTAAGATGACAGGGTGGGAGCAGGAATGGGGGTCCAGAAGCCAGGAGTCAGGAAGCCAGGAGTCCGAGGGTAAGGAAGCAAGGAGTCAAGAAGCCGAGGTTCAAGGATCAGGAAGCAAGAAGCCAAACGCAGCAAGGCAGGAAACGTGTTGCTGTGGCAAAGAGCTGAAGGAAAATGCTGACCTTATATCCCTTCCCAGCTCTTGCCACCAGGTGCTGTGAGTTACCAATCAGCCTCACCTGTGAGGCTGCGCCTTGCCTCTTCAGAACAAACTTAGGAAGGCCTCAGTCCTGCAAAGTCCTATTGGTCACAGGGCCTGGCTCCTACACGTACACCTGACACTGAGTTTCAGTCTGATAAGGAAAAAATTGCCTATGTAATCAGCCAGCTGGAAGGCAATGCCGCTTATGGCTAGTAAGCACCATGCCCTATCACATCTGAGCGAGTTTCTGCAGATGATGAATTGTGTGTTTAAGAATGCAGCGGCAGAGCAGCAGCTGCTGAATCTACGCCAGGGCAATAATTCTGTCTCTGCCTATTGTACTTCATTCAGCTTGTTAGTTCAAAAACTGGGCTGGCAGCTAGACAGTAAACCTGTGGCTGCACTGTACCGGGCAGGCTTGAGTGAATTGATTTTGGACGAGTTTTCGAGAATAGGGCCTCCTGAATCCTTGGAAGAGCTTGTGCAATCGTCCTTGCAGCTGGGACTGAGAGAGCAGCAGAGGAGGACTTTTTACCATATGTGGTGGGATTGTAGCAAAAATTTTTGAAAATTGGGAAATGATATATAATGAGTTGAAGAAAATGTTCCATTTAACATTTGTTAAAAAACCCTGAAGCATTTTTGTTAGGGACTGTAGGAAAAGACCTGCCAAGGAAATTGAAAAATATTTTCATGTATGTGACAACGGCAGCAAGAGTTTTAATAGCACAAGGATGGAAGAATGAAGACACTCCGACTAAAGAACTGTGGCAGGACAGGAATGGAGATCTGAGACTGTGTGCATTTCATTCTCGGAAGTTGGGAAAGAGAATTGCTCACCATAAAGGAAGCTCTGGGCGTGTGGAGGCATCTGCTCAAAGCGGCCCAACACCCAGTAGAGGTGCACACTGACCACAAGAACTTGGGAGTACTGGAGAACTGAGAGGCACCTGAATCAGAGACAGATCCGATGGGCAGAGTTTTTTGCCCAATTCAACTTCCGGATAAGATATGTACCAGGACACCAAAATCAGAGAGCAGATGCTCCGTTCCAAAAGCCTGACTACTTGGCGGGAGAGCCAGACATCGGGTTGAAATATATGTTGAAACCAGACCAACTGCAACTGGCAGCGGCATGAGTAGTGGACCTCGCAAAGTTTAAGAGGCAGACGGTAGCGGATGAGTTCGTATGAGATAAAGTAGAAGCAATGTGAGGAAATGGGGACAGCGTTGAGGCCTTCAGTGAGAAAGACAGTTTACTGTTCAAGGGGGAGGCACTCTGTTTCGGCGGAAGAACTTCGGGCTTGAGTGCTACAAGTGTCATGATAACCCTACGGCGGGTCATTTTGGATACTACAAGGCACTGTATCAGCTCACGAGGTGATTCTGGTGGCCAAAAGTGCGAGAAGAGACAAAAGAGTATGTGAGAGTGTGAGAGACCTGCCAGCGGGCAAAAACGCTGAGGGAAGCACCTTCCGGATTGCTACAGCTGTTTCCCACCCCGCAAGGACCTTGGGAGACAGTCGCAATGGATTTCATCACAGATCTGCCAGAGTCAAGGAAACAGACCGTGATATGGGTGGTGGTGGTGGTGGACTTATTCACAAAAATGGCGCAGATGTTGTGGACCATGTGTTTAAGTTGCACAGATTGCCATTGAGGGTTATTTCAGACAGAGGTACACAATTCACTTCACTGGTTTAGAAGATGATACAGCTGTTGGACGTGGAAGTGTGCCTGACCTCATCAAGACACCCTCAAACCAAAGGAGAGTTGGAAAGAACCAATGCGATGCAGCAACAGTACCTTTGCTGTTATGTTAATTATCAGCAGGAGGGCTGGGTGGACAAGTTGGGACTGGCAGAGTTCGCCTACAATAATGCTGTGCTGCGTCAACCCAGCAAGCTCCATTTGTAGCCTACAGACAACTACAGACAACACCCAAGAGCATTCCCAGACCCTTGGAGTAACCTGTCGGTGTCGGCAGTGGAGCACCTTGTGGAAGAATTGCAGACCTTACACGGATTATTGAGGGAGCAGCTAGACACCACCAAGGCAGTGTACAAGAGGAGTGTAGACGAGCATAGATGGTCAGGGCCTGCAATCAAGGTGGGAGATCAAGTATGGTTGTACACCAAGGACTTGCCTCAGAAAGGGAGGTGCAAGAAGTTAGGACCACGAAGGGTAGGGCTGTTTGAGGTACTGGAACAAATTAACCCTGCATCGTTCCAGCTCAAACTACCAAATTCTATGAAAATACACCCCATATTCCATAGGGCTCTCCTATCACCAATCACACCAACCCATCAATATCAGAAACCTAGACAACCTCCTCCACCACAGGTAATGGTGGAGGGAGAGGAGATATATGAGATAGAAGCAATATTGGATTCTCAGCTCTGCAGGAAGAAGCTGCAATACTTAGTTGCCTGGAAAGGTTATGGGCCTGAGGATAATTATTGGCAGAAGGCAGAGGATGTGCATGCCCCATTACTGCAGAGAGAGTTCCACCACTGTTTCCTGCATAAGCCCAAACAAAGAGGGTGGAGGGAGGAGTTTACTAGTAGCAAGGAAGCAGACTAGGTTACTAGTAGCAAGGAATCTCCAGAGGAAGAGGAATTGGCTGCACCTGAGTCTCCACCTCCAGAGGAGACACCAAGAAGTAGGAGGCAATTAGAGCAGAGGTGGGCAAGAACGTGGCGTATATCTGGCCTGGGAAGGGTCAGAAGCCAGTCGAGTCAACTGACTCCAATGGCGAAGAATGAGTTGTGGAAACTTGGACTGCTGTAAGCTTGTTATTGAAGAATAAACCTCAGCTACTTAAACTGCCAGCGTCTTGTGTGGGAGAAGCGCAAAACCTGACATTGCCCAAGATTGGTAGATTTGAGACTGGGCAAATAGTTGGCCATATTGGCTGGGTGTAAAGATCTTTTTTTAAAGAAGCTTTTTAATGACTGCCTCTTTCAGCGGGTCTGGGAAGGCTCCCTCCCAGAGGGAAGCATTCACCACCCCGCAGTACCCATTGCCCAGCCCTTCCCGGCTCGCTTTTATTAGCCAGGATGGGCAAAGATCAAGGAGACAGGTGGTCGGTTTCACTTATCTAAGCAGTCTGTCCCCTTCTTCGTAGGTAACAGATTGGAATTGATCCCATGTAACATGACTAGACAGGACTCCAGCACTCTCCCACCCCGGCCCTGCTCCCACAGTGGAGTCTACCTCCTTCTGAATCTGAGTGACTTTATCTGCAAAAAACTTTGCGAAAGCATTGCAGGAGATCTTGGGGTCTATACCAGGCTCCGGCGACGAAGGTGGTTCCAATAAATTGTGAACCACCTGAAAGAGTCTCCTGTTGTTGTTTTCTGCAGATGCAACACAGGTGGTGAAGAAGGTCCTCTTCGCCATCGCCATTGCCACTTGGTAGGCTCCAGATTGAGCTCTAGGCCGTGTCTGGTCTGATTCAAAATGAGTTATCCGCCACCGGCACTCTAGCTGTCTCAGCGATTGTTTCATTGCCCTCGGCTCAGGGGAAAACCATGGTGCTGTCCAGACTCCATGCAATCGGAGAGGGTGCTTCGGAGCCAGACAGTCAATAGCCCTGGTTAACTCCGCATTCCAGAGGACAACCAGGGCATCAGCTGAGAGGCCATCAACATGGGATAAAACATGCCCTACCACTCTCTGGAAGCCAACTGGATCCATTAAGTGGCAGGGGCAGACCATCCGAATCAGTCCCACCTCCCTGCAGAGGGGATGGGTCGCAGAGAAGTCCAGTTGCACCACGAAGTGACCTAACCATGGCACTTCTTTTGTTTCGCTTTTACTTAGTGTCAGATCACCCACAACTGTAGAAGTGAACACCAGGTCTAATGCATGTACACGGCTATGAGTTGGGCCAAACTTATTCAGGGACAGCCCAATGGAGGCCATGCTTTCCACGAAGTCCCGCGTGGCCCCTTGTAAGTTCGTGTCGGCATGGATGTTAAAATCCCCCAGGACAACCAAACTAGATGTCTTCAGGAACACATCCGCCACGACCTGAAGCAGCTCGGGCAGGGAATCCTTGGTGCAGCAGGGAGGTTGGTACACGAAAAGGAATCCTGTACTGCCCCTATTGCCCAACTTCCAGAACATGCACTCAGAAAACTGGGTCTTCCCAAAGGATGCCCAGTGTAAATTACCGGTAGTGACTTCCTAAAAATCACTGCAAAAAATCCCACCCTGCCCATATGATCTGGGTTGCTGTGCGTAAGAGAAACCTGGTGGACAAGCAGCAGCAAGGACAGGCCCATCTGCTTCATCCAACCAAGTCTCTGTCACGCATGTCAGGTCAAATCCTCCATCCACAATCAGGTCGTGGATGGCAGTGAATCATTGACCTGGCATTGCAGAGCAACACTTTCAGGTCATGTGGGTTTCCCTTGCTGATTCCAGTATCTTTCCGGTCAGGACCAGACCTGGAGGCAGGGATAGTCTTCAAAAAACAACTAAACCTGCCTCTTCAGTAATGACACGGTCTGGTCCTGGCATAACGCCTCCTCTTGCGCGTGATCACTGAGATTGGGTGTCCCAATACATCCCCCCGTGGCACCTGCCCCAGCTATTCTGTTGGCTGAGGCCCACGCCCAGGCAGCCCTGAGCCTTTCCCCTTAAAAAGCAAAATACAAACTATACAATAACTTAACAAAATAGTGAAAGTAAAAACAAAGCAAGAACCAGTTATGCTAAAATTAAACTACTCCCCACCCCGACTAAACATTTGTCCCTCCCCAAACAAAAAGAAAATAATAAAATAAAATAATATTTTTAAAAACCCACCATTTGAGGTGCAGCAGATTAAGAACACTTTTAAAAATTTTAAAAACATTTTTGCCACTTGCTGCAGAGAGCTGCTCAGGGTATTAGTGAGTGTAGGCCCCGCCCCCTAGGCCCAATGGAATTGGCTGGAGGAGGGAGCGATCTTCCCAAACACTCACAGGAGCAGCAGCAGTGCTCTGGAGCCATCTCCGGAGCCTCTTAAGCTGTGGAAGTGAACAAATTTCACCTGCCCGCAAAGAGGCCTGAAGGTGCTTTGCTTTACCTGCTCCAGTTGTCGTCCCAATAGCTGCAGTTGGGCTTCTCCAGCCAGCCAGGTGCCATGGCTGGGTAGGAGGCTGAGTTGGCCAGCGAAGACAGAAGCAACAGCCCCGGCGGAGAAGCCGTGGATGGAGGTAGGGCAACTGGGGCATCGCTGGAGCTTTTACTCACCACCTGCTGCTGCTGCTGCTTCCGCTTCCTGAGAGGAATCGCAGAGAAGACAGAGCCACCCGCCAACGCACAAGCGACGGCCGCAGCCACTACAACAACCCACCTGAACGCCATGGGAGGAATGAAGGAGGGAGGCAGGCAGGCAGGTGGCAATGAAGAAAGCGTGCGGAAAAGGGGCACAGAGAAGGAAGGAAGGGCAGACTGAGGGAGGAGGAGGAAAGCGCAGCAGCAGCAGCAGCTGGCAGCCAGTGTCACACACCCCCTTCACAGTGTTGCCCGGCGTGGGACAAGATTGCTCCGTCCCTGAGGAGTAAAACGCCGCCATGTGAGGGAGAGGGAAAGTACGTGCGTGCTGGCAATCCACGTGGCAATTCCCGGACCATCCGTGGGCCGGATCTAGAAGGCAATTGGGCCCAACTAAAGAATCATGGCAAGGAAAATTGATGGACTATGCAGAACTGGCAAAACTGACATATAAGCTATGGGACAAGGATAACTAACTTTAAGGATGAATGGGAACCTTTCACAAAGTATCTGAAGAAGTAACAAAGCGAATTGGACTCCTTGGCAGGTTTTGAATAAACATCCACAATTTTTTTTACTGATAATAATCAGCTAAAAGGTTTGAGTAACATGCAGAAAATAGCAATATTAGAGAAACCAAAGACTGGAACTGAGGGAAGTCAAGAGGTGGGGGGGGGGGTTCTGGGGGGGAGGGGGGAGGGAGGAAAAATGGGGGGAAATAAGGATATGTTTTTGGATAATATATCTTGTTATAACTTTGAATAAAAAAAAATAAAAAATAGAAGGCAATTGGGCTGCGGGCCTTAGTTTGCCGACCCATGCCATAGATGGTAATGATAACCTTACTTGTTATGATATGTAACAGGTGTGCAAACTTCTGCAACAAATTCTGGACCTGAGGATTTCCCAAAAATGACCTACATGACAAAACATAATACATTGAACAACATTAATTAAAAAGTGACCAAGACATAAAGATATGGTTATAACATAATGCGTCAGTATTAAGCATTCATTTGAAGACAGGGTCAGGTTTGGATCAGGCTCAGGTCATGTAAATGCTAATTTAAAATATAAAAACTAAAGTTGACTTGTTAACAGAAATGGCTTTAATTGGTAGTACATGAACATTTTAAAAATATTTATTATTGCATTTAGATCTCACCATAGTTGATTTCAGCTTTTATTAGCTCGGCTACTATCTGATCTGTTTTGCCACCTAGTAAATATATGTTGTTATAAATTGGCTCAGTCTTACCCTGAAATTAATGGACTACTTTTAAATTTAAAATGCTGCCTATTTTTATTTTGGCTAGAAATGTACAATAAACAATCTCACCGGCATTGCACAGGCAGGGTCTTCTCCACACATAAACTGTATCTTAATGGTAATATTCCGGCCTGAAGCCAGGCGGTTTGCAAAATTCAGCCGTTGTGGATACACATATAGAAGATTTCTGGGGGAAATGAAATTTCAGAAAACCAAGAGATAATTTTATGTCACTTTTGTATTTCTTTAGAATTCTGTTCTGCCATTTGATACGCCAAATATTCCTGATGCAGCACATGTGGAAGGAGTTGAGGTGTCCCTCCTGACGGTTTGAACTTGACCCACACTGCACCAACTTGGGCCCCACACCGTGGGTGCCCAGCATGCACACACTGCGTGTTCCAGTGCCACCCACCTGGACCGGGGCCTGCACCTCTGCCATGAGGACTCTGGCCGCTGTGCAACCTCCATCTGTGGCCATAGTGGGCCCCAACAAAGGCCCCATGATGAAGACACAGGCCCCAGCCCAGTCACCACCATGGCACCTGAGTGCTGGAGTTAAGGCGGTGCTGGTGAGTGGCGGTGGCAGGGGAAGACGGCTGGGTGGTAGTGGCAGGGCGGAATGCTGGGTGGTGCTGGGGCGCCGCAGTGGGGGGGGGCAAAGCTAGTGGGCGGCAGAGGCTGGGCACCCACAACAAAAGAATTGTGGGTGCCAGGCACCCAGTGCCCGCTGAAGTTGGCACCAGTGCCCATGACTCACTTCTATAAAGCAGCTTGATAGACCTCCAACTTGCTATTAGACATTAGCATCACATTCTCCCATATCCTTTTGGAGAACTGAGCCAGACAAAGGCCGCTGGCCTCCTTGGCATTTCTCTGGATTATTTGGGGGTGGGCAACAGAGGAATGTATACTTTGATCCAAATTATTGATTTTAGAAGCAGAAGTTGCAGGAAGGAAACAGGGATTGCAGAGATTATGCTGGGAGACTCTCTGAATGTGTGTGTTGAATGCAAATTATGCATGTATGTCTCTGTGTGTGATGAATGCATGCATTTGAGTGGGATGTGCTGTACTGTGTGTGTGTGTGTGTGTGTGTGTGTGTACATACACACACAGTGAATAAGATGGGGATGCCCACTTTTGTCTTAGTCACACCCACTGCTGGCTTGCGACCCCCCGAGGAAATCTGGCCTTCAAGCAAAAATTAATAATCTTCATCTGTATTCTAGGACTTGCACCCCAAATTACTGAGTACACAGAACAGTGGTATGGAAACAGTAGGTTAGGCAATTTCAGTCATTTCTACTAGAGAAATAAAACTTCAGCAGGCCTCTGCAGGGAGGTGGGACAGATTCGGATGGTCTGCCCCCACCACTTAATGGATCCAAATGGTTTCCAGAGAGGAGTAGGGGATGTTTTATCCCATGTTGATGGCCTCTCAGCTGATTCCCTGGTGGTCCTCTGGAATGCGGAGTTAACAAGGGCTATTGACTGTCTGGCTCCGAAGCACCCTCTCCAATTGCATGGAGTCCGGACAGCCCCATGGTTTTCCCCGGAGCTGAGGGCAATGAAACAATTGCTGAGACAGCTAGAGTGCTGGTGGCATTTTGAATCAGACCGGACACGGGTTTGAGCTCAATGTCGAGCCTACCAAGTTGCGACAGTGATGGCAAAGAAGACCTTCTTCACCGCCTCTATTGCATCTGCAGAAAACAGTAGCAGGAGACTCTTTCAGGTGGTGTACAATTTAGTGGAACCACCTGCTCCATCGGGGCCCAGTACGGGCCACATGATCTCCTGCAATGATTTTGCAAAGTTTTTTGCAGATAAAGTCACTCAGATTCAGGGCCAGGGTGGGAGAGTGCTAGAGCCCCATCTAGTCTGTTACCTCTGAGGATGTGGACAGGCTGCTTAGACAAGTGAAACCAACCACCTGACTCCTTGATCCTTGCCCATCCTGGCTTATAAAAGCAAGCTGGGAAGAGCTGGGCAATGGGCTTGGCGGGGTGGTGAATGCTTCTCTCTGTGAGGGAGCCTTCCCAGACCCCCTGAAAGAGGCGGTTATCAAACCGCTTCTTAAAAAAACATCTTTAGATGCGGCCAATATGGCTGTGCTGGTCCTGAGGGTTAACCGTGCAGCAAGGTCTGAGTCCAGTCCGAGGTCGAGGGTGCAGTATGGAGGCTGTCCGTCAAAGCTGAAGCTGGGTTCAAGGCAGGGAGTCAGGTGAGGTCAGGAACTCTGGCAGAAGAGCAGGACAGGGTGCAGGCAGGAACAGGCTACCAACAATGTTGCTCCTGCAAACTGGGACTGGGGCTGGCTGGCTTTTATCTGCCCCGAGGCATAGGGCAGCCCTGGTCCACAGGTAACTCGCCTCTCCTGGCCTGGAGGCGAGCACTCCTCCTGCGGGAACTTAGTTCCCTCTGTCTCTCTGCCCTGAGCCTCTGCAGCTCAGGAGATGCTAGAGGGTTACCGGACCCAGAGGCAACCTCAGCTTCCCCTGACGGGGCTGAGAGTGGAGCACCTGCAGGCAATGGGTCCTCCATCACCTCAGGAGCCAGAGCAGACTCAGCTGGTGCCTGCACCCGAAGATCCAGCACAGGTGAGGACCCTTCAGGCTCAAGCCCCAGCCCTGGCTCAGCTGGTTCTGGAGGCGGGGACTCCTGTGCAGGCTGGGATCCCTCAGGTTCAGCCTCCGAGTCCGAATCCCAGGCCATCACAATGGCCAACTATTCCCCAGTCTCAAATCTTCCATTCTTGGGCAAGGTGATTGAGCGAGAGGTTGCTGAACAACTCCAGGCACACCTGGAAGAAGTGGACCATTTGGATCCCTTCCAGTCGGGAGTCAGGCCTCATCATGGGACTGAAACTGCCTTGGTCGCACTGGTCAATGATCTCCAGCGGGCTAGGGACAAAGGTGAGAGCTATTTCCTAGTTCTGCTGGATCTCTCAGCGGCTTTTGATATCATCGACCATAACATCCTTCTGGACCGTTATACAGTGGTTCCGCTCCTTCCTCCTGGGCCATGTTCAGAAAGTGGTGGTGGGGGGTGAGTGTTCAGACCCCTGGGCTCTCACTTGTGGGGTGCCTCAGGGTTCTGTCCTCTCGCCCATGCTTTTTAACATCTGCATGCAGCCACTGGGAGAAATCATCGGGGGTTTGGGCTGGGTGTTCATCAGTATGCGGATGATACCCAGCTCTACCTCTCTTTCAAATCAGAACCAGTGAAGGTCCTGTGTGAGTGTCTGGAGGCGGTTAGAGGATGGATGGCGGCCAACAGAATGTGGCTGAATCCTGATAAGATAGAAGTATTGTTCTTGAGGGACAGGAGGTGGGCAGGTGTGCAGGACTCCCTGGTCCTGAATGGGGTAACTGTGCCCCTGAAGGACTAGGTGCGCAGCCTGGGAGTCATTTTGGACTCACAGCTGTCCATGGAGGCGCAGGTCAATTCTGTGTCCAGGGTAGGGTATAAATAAGTTGTTGTTGTTGTTGTTGTTTTGAATGCAATGGGTGTTAATATCTGGCATGCACACCCTCTTAACATTTCACAGGTGGAAATGAGCACAAAATGTACTGTGTAAGACTCCTGTTTTCGTGTCAAGGATCACTACCACATTGCCCATCCACTGCACATTCCAAAAGTCTCAGCCATTTATAAGCTGTATTCATTCATTCATAGCCTATTCTGCACACACGTATAAGCAAACAGCACACTGAATAGACACAAGTGTTTTACTTATTTGCCTGATGATAGGCTGCTGACTATTCAAAACAAACCTCATCAGTTGAATTGTGCAATTGCAGGCAGCGTGCTGGATGATGTATTAAGTGTTCATGAACATGCATTGGCATGCACACAGACTCAGGACAGATGGCAGTTGTCTTCCGTACCCCCTGCCTAGTCTCACAGATTTAACCTTTCAAGACCAGGAGGTAAGATGGGGAGGAGGTCCAAGCAATTCTCCTTACCAGTATTTTAGAAGAGCATCCCCCCACTACCAATCTCTCCAAATGTGGACAACCATACATAACCAGAAGTCAGTGGCTATCCTGGGTAAATAAAGACAGTTGGGATATTTGCAGAGGGGCACTGAACATACAAGGAGGACATTTTTAATCCTTTCAAAAACCACTTAACATTTTATCCCGATTGTTCACAGTTGCAGCAATTCTCAAAAAAGGAGGCAGATTTCTTTATGGAAATGCAGTGGCTCCCAGGAAAGGAGCAAGACTTTTCTCAAATCCTCTCCCAGGGTGCATCTTGACTGGGCCACCCCACCCCACATGCAATAGTTCTTCTCTGTCACTAGAATTACCACAAATAAAGTTTGAGGAGGCATTCAGCAACCTCAGCTAGTTATACTTCAACATTTATTGTCTGATTAACTTTGCTATGAATTACTTTCCCTGTATGTCTTCAACAGCATTACCTGGTAATGCCAACTAGACAAGAGGTCTAGCTCATTTGATTTAGATGTGGGTCCTAATCCAGGAAGAGAATGGATTTACCTTGATCATGTTAATCCTCTTACCTATATACAGTATGGGGGACATAGACTTCTCGTACTGGAAACTCCAGAATCTCTTTATGAGGCCGGCTGCGGTTTTCAGGGAATGGCTTCACCAGCAACAACTCTGGGCTGAGACAGCAACTGAGACCTTCTGAAGCAGGGGAGATCTCCAACTTGAGCAATCCTTTAAACAAAATATAGTAACATGAAAGACAAATGCTTTATTAAAAATAAACAAGACAGAAGAAAATGCCAAATCTAACAAATGAGACAGGTCAATACACTCTGATTCACATATAGTCTCAGCATGTACACAGCCTGAGATGGCTGAGAGTGTGAACACTGGGTACACCATCCTCCACAGGATATTTAGCAGGAGGTGATTCTCACAGGACCACCTGTCATATGATGCAGTGGGGAACAAATGGGAATGGGGAGGAAAGGTAAAGCATTGATTAGGGAAAATTATAATCACATGACATGAACTGGGGTAAGGTAGCCTCAGCCTCAGCCCAGGAGAAGGAATGCTAAGAGAAGCCCGGGGTGGCAAGGCGAACAAATGAATCCATCAAGGCAAATACTCCAGCACAAATCCCTAATAGCAGGAATACTGCTTGCCTGCTCCAACACCTGAGGAATCCCAAGAAACAAACTTGGCCAGGTTTGGATAATCTTTCTCAGCTTGACAAACCAGGGTTTATGAAGCAGGGAAGGCGTACTGTGCGGAATGCTCTTCCTTCAGCCATCATCTTTAGGTATTTCATTCCTGACTTGTATTAATCCCAATTTCCTCACTGCGTCCAAAATGGTGGACAGTGGCTTAATGTCAGTGAACAAACCAGGATAATAAGCCATCGCTTATGGAGCTGGGAAAGCCTGTCTGAATCCAGTCACTGTATATGGCTGGACCTAGCTTTATTATTAAAAGTACCTGGTATAGATTTCACTCTTCTCTGCAAAGAAGACGATCTCTTGTAATCAGCTAAGAACTTGAATAAGTCTTCATCAGTCAGCCGATCTCCTTCCTGTAAACAGCGAGAAATTTGATAACAGTCTCACGATTTTATATATATAATCAAATATTTTCTTTGCAGCTAACTATATATGAAACACTATGACATAATGGCCCCTTCATGGATCACTGCCTTGCCGTGGCGAAGGGGCTTGAATAACTCAGAAAAGCTATGAACTATGCCATGCAGGGCACCCAAGATGGACAGGTCATAGTGGAGAGTTTTGACCAAACGTGATCCACCTGGAGCAGGAACCGGCAAGCCACTCCAGTATCCCTGCCAAGAAAACTCCATGGACAAAGACAACAGGCATATAAAAGATGCTGGAAGATGAGCCCCTCAGGTCGGAAGGCGTCCAACATGCTACTGAGGAAGAGCGGAGGACAAGTACAAGTAGATTCAGAGCTGATGAAGCGGCTGGGCCAAAGCCGAAAGGTCGCTCAGTTGGGGATGTGCCTGGAAGTGAAAGGAAAGTCCAATGCTGTAAAGAAAAATATTGCATAGGAACCTGGAATGTAAGAACCATGAACCTGGGTAAGTTGGATGTGGTCAAAAATGAGATGGCAAGGATAAATATTGACATCCTGGGCATCACCTCTCTTTCAAATCAGAACCAGTGAAGGCGGTGATGGTCCTGTGTGAGTGTCTGGAGGCGGTTGGAGGATGGATGGCGGCAAACAGATTGAGATTGAATCCTGACAAGACAGAAGTACTGTTTCTGGGGGACAGGAGGCGGGCAGGTGTGGGGGATTCCCTGGTCCTGAATGGGGTAACCGTGCCCCTGAAGGACCAGGTGCGCAGCCTGGGAGTCATTTTGGACTCACAGCTGTCCATGGAGGCACAGGTTAAATCCGTGTCCAGGGCAGCTGTGTACCAGCTCCATCTGGTATGTAGGCTGAGACCCTATCTGCCCGCGGACTGCCTTGCCAGAGTGGTGCATGCTCTGGTTATCTCCCGCTTGGACTACTGCAATGCACTCTACGTGGGGCTACCTTTGAAGGTGACCCGGAAACTACAACTAATCCAGAATGCAGCAGCCAGACTGGTGACTGGGAACGGCCGCCGAGACCATATAACACCGGTCTTGAAAGACCTACATTGGCTCCCAGTACGTTTCCGAGCACAATTCAAAGTGTTGGTGCTGACCTTTAAAGCCCTAAACGGCCTCGGTCCAGTATACCTGAAGGAGCGTCTCCACCTCCATCGTTCTACCCGGACACTGAGGTCCTGCACCGAGGGCCTTCTGGCGGTTCCCTCACTACGAGAAGCCAAGTTACAGGGAACCAGGCAGAGGGCCTTCTCGGTAGTGGCGCCCTCCCTGTGGAACGCCCTCCCACCAGATGTCAAAGAGAACAACAACTACCAGACTTTTAGAAGACATCTGAAGGCAGCCCTGTTTAGGGAAGCTTTTAATGTTTGATGTATCATTGTATTTTAATATTCTTTTGGAAGCCGCCCAGAGTGGCTGGGGAAACCCAGCCAGATGGGCGGGGTATAAATAATAAATTATTATTATTATTATTATTATCAGTGAACTAAAATGGACGGGAATGGGCGAATTCAGTTCGGATGACCATCATATCTACCACTGTGGGCAAGAATCCCATAAAAGAAATGGAGTGGCCCTCATAGTCAACAAGAGAGTGGCGAAAGCTGTACTGGGATGCAATCTCAAAAATGATAGAATGATCTCAATACGAATCCAAGGCAGACCTTTTAACATCACAGTAATCCAAGTTTATGCACCAACTACTGGTGCTGAAGAAACTGAAATTGACCAATTCTATGAAGACTTACAAGACCTTATAGAAGTGACACCAAAGAAGGATGTTCTTCTCATTATAGGGGATTGGAATGCTAAAGTAGGGAATCAAGAGATAAAAGGAACAACTGGCAAGTTTGGCCTTGTAGATCAAAACGAATTCTACAAGGAAGGCTCAAGCAGTATGTGGACCGAGAACTCCCAGAAGTGCAAGCTGGATTTAGAAGAGGCAGAGGAACCAGAGACCAAATTGCAAACATGCGCTGGATTATGGAGAAAGCTAGAGAGTTCCAGAAAGACATCTACTTCTGCTTCATTGACTATGCAAAAGCCATTGACTGTGTTGACCACAGCAAACTATGGCAAGTTCTTAAAGAAATGGGAGTGCCTGATCACCTCATCTGTCTCCTAAGAAATCTCTATGTGGGACAAGAAGCTACAGTTAGAACTGGATATGGAACAACTGATTGGTTCAAAATTGGGAAAGGAGTACGACAAGGCTGTATATTGTCTCCCTGCTTATTTAACTTATATGCAGAATTCATCATGCGAAAGGCTGGGCTGGATGAATCCCTAGCTGGAATTAAGATTGCCGGAAGAAATATCAACAATCTCAGATATGCAGATGACACAACCTTGTTGGCAGAAAGTGAGGAGGATTTAAAGAACCTTTTAATGAGGGTGAAAGAGGAGAGCGCAAAATATGGTCTAAAGCTCAACATCAAAAAAACTAAGATCATGGCCACTGGGACCATCACCTCCTGGCAAATAGAAGGGGAAGAAATGGAGGCAGTGAGAGATTTTACTTTCTTGGGCTCCATGATCACTGCAGATGGTGACAGCAGCCACGAAATTAAAAGACGCCTGCTTCTTGGGAGGAAAGCAATGATAAACCTAGACAGCATCTTAAAAATCAGAGACATCACCTTGCCAACAAAGGTCCGTATAGTAAAAGCTATGGTTTTCCCAGTAGTGATGTATGGAAGTGAGAGCTGGACCATCAAGAAGGCTGATCACCGAAGAATTGATGCTTTTGAATTATGGAGTTGGAGGAGACTCTTGAGAGTCCCATGGACTGCAAGAAGATCAAACCTATCCATTCTGAAGGAAATCAGCCCTGAGTGCTCACTGGAAGGACAGATCGTGAAGCTGAGACTCCACTACTTTGGCCACCTCATGAGAAGAGAAGACTCCCTGGAAAAGACCCTGATGTTGGGAAAGATGGAGGGCACAAGGAGAAGAGGATGACAGAGGACGAGATGGTTGGATAGTGTTCTCAAAGCTACCAGCATGAGTTTGACCAAACTGTGGAAGGCAGTGGAAGACTGCCTGGCATGCTCTTGTCCATGGGGTCACGAAGAGTCAGACACGACTAAATGACTAAACAACAACATGACATAGTGGGTGACTTAGGTTTGGTAGGTATCAATGTTCCATGTTCATGTTTATTATGTACCTTGATACTAATTATGTATCACTGTTAAATACAACTCACTTGTGTTCACTTACAAAAAAAAGCATTCAAAAAAATTATCAAAAAGAAATGCACAATCACAAAAACTAAGCAAAATACAATATATTCAAAATTTTACTCATTTTGAAAGGTACATAATTTGAAAAAGTAGGTTTGATGGGAGCCAAGTTATTTTAACTGCCTTGACAGAGGAGAACTTTTGTCTACTCAAAATAAGTCCTGCTGAATTCAATGGAGCTTATTCCCAGGGAAGTGGGGCTAAAGTTACAGCTTAAACAATTCATAATTCTGCAACAGAATTAAAAATGCTGAACTTTTTTTGTTTTCAATATTTATTAGACAAGAAAAACTCAGAAATTGCATACTGGTATTTTCAATTTCCTCTACATTACTACCCAAAAATACAGTGGTAAAAGTACTCCTCTTACTTTTCATGCTATTTTGTTAGGCTACTTGTTTCTAGGTGACTGGAGGGAGGAAACCATAAAAATCTTGAAGATGTCAGTCTATATTATACCTGTTTAAAAAATGTGCTGAAAGTCAGAGTGGTGTTTTTGAAGGTTGGCAAGGCAGGAACATCCTCCAATCCAAGGCTTCTTTCAGAAAGTCTTCTACCTTGCATTGCCATTGATTTTCTGTCACCAGTGGACCCTTTGCCTTCAGAGGAAAAATTTCAAATGCATCTTAGTTTCAATAAAAAAATGAATCACTTTACTATTGTTATGTTGCACACTTTCGGGATGTAAAAAACTGAAAGACCTCCTCATTTGCTTACATTTTCCATCACCTCATCTTGAAGCTGCAAGACATCACTTAATGCAGAATCAAACAATTGTATTAAATGTTTTAGCATGTGATAAGATTGCAAATGTTATTAACATATACGTATACATATATATATTTCAAAGAAGCAAGTCTTACATTTAAGTAGTATATAAATCAATAAAGAATATCACATACTTAATTCAAGAAAATTGTAAACACCTCCTGTCAGGGAAGAGTTAGAGTTAGAAGTTTCCAGTTTCCCAGAGGGAGAATGTTTTCCCCAAGGGGGGGAGGAGAGCAGTGAATCTAACAGAAGAGAGCAACAGGAACAACAGGGAGGGACAGGACGTTCCCAGGAAAGGAAAGGATTAAGTCCTATCTCAGATTCGGAGGAGGGAAGATATAAGCCAGCTCTAGCCAGGAGGTTAGAAAAAAGAGCAGGAAAGCGAAGGGAAGGGCGCCTTCGCCATTTTGAGGGTGGCTGGTCACGGAGAAGCAGAGCTCAGAAGGTATCTGAAAGAAGTGACTCTGAGGAAGAATAGTTAAAGTTAAGAACTGTTTATAAGATTGTTTTGTTAATACGCAATAAAAAGTTATAAAAGAACAAGAAGCGTTTGTGTGGTGATCTGAAGAGGACAACGACCAGGCCTGACAGAATACCTTCTGCTCTGCGCCTCTTCACTATAAGTAAAGAAGGAGAAGCCAAAATGGAGGGAGCTGTGGCGCCAGTTGGGCAAGGAGAAACCCCAGCGCTCCAGCTAACATTACAGGACTTATGGCAACAGAATTTACAGTTGAAAAGTCAAGTCGACATACTATCAGCAGCATTGGGAGAACATAGAACCATGTTGCAAGCGACGCAGGGAGATAGAGTGAGTAAAACATTTACTGTACGTCCACGTAGCTTCAAGGGAGAAAGCTCTGAATACATGGCTTTCAAGACAGAATTTTTTTACATAATAGAGATAAAGAATAAAGAATTTCAATCGGAGCAAGAGAAGGTTGCTTATGTGATTAATTTCTTGGAAGGACTGTGTTATACCCCTAATATCTCGGAGGGATGTCGCCCTAGGAAATCTACAAATTTTTCTGCAGTATCTAGACACGATTTTCTTAGACCCTGCACATGAAACAACCACAGCTAGGCAGCTGTTGAGAATGAGACAAGGAAAGGACACTGTGGGAGTTTATTGGTCCAACTTTAGTTTGCTGGTGCAGAAATTAAAATGGGATTAATAATAATAATAATAATAATAATAATAATAAATAATAATAATAAATTTTATTTATATCCCGCCCTCCCCAGCCGAAGCCGGGCTCAGGGCGGCTAACAACAATAAAACAGTACAAAAGTACAGCATAAACAACAGTCTAAAATCATTCGTTATAAAATTAATTAATTCAAGCCACTGGCAACCATTGGGCCAGAGCTCCGCGAAGATTGCCAAGGGAGGGAGTCAGGCTGTGCCCTGGCCAAAGGCCTGGTGGAACAGCTCTGTCTTGCAGGCCCTGCGGAAAGATGTCAAGTCCCGCAGGGCCCTGGTCTCTTGTGACAGAGTGTTCCACCAGATCGGAGCCACAGCCGAAAAAGCCCTGGCTCTAGTTGAGGCCAGCCTAACTTCTCTGGGGCCTGGGACCTTCAAGATGTTTTTATTCGAAGACCGTAAGTTTCTCTGTGGGGCATACCAGGAGAGGCGGTCCCGTAGGTACGAGGGTCCTAGGCCGTATAGGGCTTTAAAGGTTAAAACCAGCACCTTAAACTGATCCTGTACTCCACCGGGAGCCAGTGCAGCTGGTATAGCACCGGGTGAATGTGATCTCGCAGCGAAGACCTCGTAAGGAGTCTCGCTGCAGCATTCTGCACCCGCTGGAGTTTCTGGGTCAGTCTCAGGGGCAGCCCCACGTAGAGCGAGTTACAATAATCCAGTCTGGAGGTGACCGTCGCATGGATCACAGTGGCTAGGTCAGGGCGAGAGAGGTAAGGAGCCAACTGCTTAGCTTGGCGGAGATGGAAAAATGCCGCCTTTGTTATAGCTGCAATCTGCGCCTCCATGGAAAGGGAGGTGTCGAAGATTACACCCAAACTCTTAACGGACGGTGCTGGCACTAATTGCGCCCCCGCAAGAGATGGGAGTTGCCCCCCCAATCCCATATCGCCCCGTCCCAGCCACAGGACCTCTGTCTTCGAAGGATTTAGCTTCAACCGGCTCCCACGAAACCATCCAGCCACAGCTTCCAAACATCTAGTCAGTGCAGCCCTTTTTAGGGAAGGACTGAATAATGAGATTTTAGACCAATTGGCCGAAATGCCAGAACCTAGTTCCTTGGACTCTCTGGTCCGAACGTGCCTGCAATTGAGCCTACGCATGGAACGGAGGGCTAGTGAAAAGAAGGAACAATGGAGACCGTGGTGGCAGGAAAACAATATTATCGAAAGTACAGAGAGCAGAGCGGGCAACGTGCCAGGACGACAGCGGCCAGAGCCCATGGAATTAGGAGCAGCCAGACCCCTCCCCGTGACTACCACTTCCATGAGAAGAGGAAAGGCAGGGAGAGGAAGAGACATGAGACGTTGCTTCGTCTGCGGAAAACCAGGGCATCTAGCACGACAATGTAAAGGATGGGAGTCTCTATCTGGAGCAGACATGGGAGGAGACAATTGCCTGAAGGAACTGCATCAGGGAAACGAATGTCCCTGGCTGGAAATGGGAGCTTGCAGCCGGGTGGAGGAGCAATAGAAGGCTCTCACGCGGAACCACCTATCCCAGGACTAACGGTGAAGGTGCAACTACAACTTCCCAATGGACATAGGGTCCAGGTAGAGGCGCTGTTAGACTCAGGAGCGTCAGCAGATTTCATAGATCAGAAATTGGTACAGGAACACAAAATCTCTTTGTTACCTTTGAATTTCCCACTGCAAGTGAAAACAATCAACGGCAGACCGCTACTGTCAGGAGAAGTGATTTATGAGACTCTACCAATGAAAATGGATATGGGTCATCACTCAGAGACCAGGGCATTTCATGTGACCAAACTAGCTGGGCACCCGATGGTGCTGGGCATGAGTTGGCTCAATCGTCACAATCCGGTGATTGCCTGGCATCAAAGGTCTTTGGTTTTTGGTTTGATCTATTGTATGACACATTGTTTGGGGCAAAAGGGAAAAATCTTGGTGGAAGTAATGGGAACAGAGGTGGAAGGGAAGTTGATGGGGAATGAAAGTGAGATTCCATCACAATATATTGCTTATCGGGATGTTTTTTGTGAAAAAGAAGCAGATAAACTTCCACCACATAGGCCCTATGATTGCAAGACAGACCTAGTCCCTGGGGCACAGTTGCCACCAAGCAAGATATATGCCATGTCGGAAGTAGAATCTGCAGCATTGAGGGAGTTCCTGCAAAAGAATTTGCAGAGAGGTTTTATTAGAGAGTCCACAGCCTCGGGGGGTGCTCCCGTCTTTTTTGTCAAAAAGAAAGGGGAGGAAGGGGCACCAAGATTAGTATGTGACTTCAGAATCCTTAACAGCCAAATGAAGCCTCGCGTGTGCCCACTGCCACGTATAGATGACCTCTTAGAGAGAGTAAGGTCAGCCAAAGTCTTTACCAAGCTTGAGCGACGAGGAGCCTGTAAGCTGATAAGGGTCAGAGATGAGTGGAAAACCAGTTTTTGTACTAAATATGGTGCGTTTGAATTCTTGGTAATGCCTTTTGGCTTGCAAAATGGCTCAGGGGTATTTCAAACTTTCATCAATCACGTCTTAGCAGGTATACTGGATCAGTTCTGTGTCTCTTATTTAGATGACCTCTTAATATATAATGAAAGTATGGAGGAACAAGTAAAACATGTCACGCAGGTGTTAGAGAGATTGAGGATCAACAGGTTATATGTGAAGTTAGAGAAGTGTAAGTTCCACACACAAAAGGTGGAGTTCCTGGGGTATTGCATTTCCCACAAAGGGGTGCACATGGACACCAGTAAAGTTCAGGCAGTGGTGGAATGGGAGGCACCTAAAACTAAGAAAGATCTGCAGAGGTTTTTAGGATTTGCTAATTTCTGTCATAAATTCATAGGTAATTACTCCAAAATCACAACGCCACTGACTGTCTAAGAGGCAAGGGGCCATTCAGATGGTCTGAGGAAGCACAGAAGGCCTTTGATAAATTAAAGGCGGTGTTTGCTTCAGAAAAATATCTTATGCACTTAGATCCAAGTAAACGTATGAAGGTAGAAACTGATGCCTCTGATAGGGCTATTGGGGCTATTCTGCTGCAATAGGACAAGGAAGGGGACTGGAGACCCTGTGCATTCTACTCTAGAAAATTAAATCAATCAGAACAAAACTACATCATATTTAATAAGGAACTTTTAGCTGTGCATGCTGCCTTTAAAGTGTGGAGACATTTTCTGGAAGGGGCGTCACATCAGATGGTGGTACAAATGGATCATAAGAATTTAGAGTATTGGAGAACTGCTGGACAGCTAAACCAAAGGCAAATTAGGTGGGCGGAGTTTTTTGCTGGGTTTAATTTTAGGATTGAGTACATACCTGGGCATCAAAACGTTCGTGCAGACGCACTATCACGCAAACCTGAGTATATGGAAGGGGAAGCACCTCCCAAGTTGCAAGAAATGCTGAGATCGGATCAGTGGGGGTGTGCAGCTGTAGTAGTGGACGGCAGGGAATTCCAGAGATTGACAGTAACAGATGAGTTTGCACAAAAGAAAATGGAGGAACTGAGAAAAGGTAGAGGGGAAGAGGAAGGTTTCAAGGAAAAAGGTGGATTGTTGTACAGGAGAGGGGTGCTGTATGTACCTGAAGGTGAATTAAGAGGTAAAGTGTTGAGGCAACATCATGATAACCCGACTGCAGGACATTTTGGTAGAGAAAAGACCCTGTATCAAATCACATTCTGGTGGCCAAAGTTGAGGGAGGAGATAACACAATATGTAAGAGGTTGTGAAGTATGTCAACGAGCCAAGGCACCCAGAGCAGCTCCCGCAGGGTTGTTGCAACCTATGCCCATGCCGGGAAGGCCTTGGGATGTGGTGTCTATGGATTTTATAACGGAGCTACCGTCATCGCATAGGCAAACAGTGATCTTTGTGGTGGTTGACATGCTAACCAAGATGGCACATTTCATACCATGTGCCAAAATTCTGACCGCGCAGGAAACTGCAAAGATGTTTTTAGATAATATTTTTAGGTTGCATGGTATGCCATCACAAATCATTTCAGATAGAGGGGCCCAATTTACATCACAATTTTGGAGGAGGTTAATGCAGTTACTAGATGTGGAGCTAAGCCTCACGTCAGTGAGACACCCGCAAACCAATGGGGAAGCTGAAAGAACGAATGCAACACTACGACAATATCTGAGGTGTTATGCTGGTTGTTAGCAAAGTGGGTGGTTAGAGAAGTTGAGTCTAGCAGAGTTTGCATATAATAATGCAATGCATGTGTCTAGGGGCAGAGCCCCATTTGTGGCAAACTATGGCTTGCACTCAAGTGCATTCCCGGGTCAAGAGGAGCAGTTAGCAGTACCAGCAGCAGAACAAATGATAGAGGAGTTGAGGAGCATTCATGAGATATTGAAAGAGGATATGGAAGAAGCTAAAGAGGTTTACAAGAGAGCTGCAGACAGGCATCGGCGAGTTGGGGAAGAAATTCAAGTAGGGAGCTGGGTATGGCTGTCTACCAAGGGACGACCAATACAAGGGAGGTGTAAAAAGCCAGAGCCAAGAAGACTGGGACCTTTCCAAGTAAAGGTTTAAATTAACCCAGTCGCTTTCAAGCTTAATTTACCTGAAAATATGAAAATACACCCTGTATTTCATAGATCTTTATTCTCAGTGTTTGTACCAGCACATAAGTATCAAATTTCAAGGGAACCACCTCCTTTACCCACCATGATGGGGAAGAGGAGACCAAAGTGGAAGAGATATTAGACTCGAGAATAAGTAGGAGGAAATTACAGTATTTGGTTGCATGGAAAGGGTTAGATGAGAACTCATGGGAACCAACAGAAAAAATAAACGTTCCGGAATTGCAGAGAGAATTTCATAGAAAATATCCCCACAAGCCAAAACCCCATAACTGGCATCTTCAAGAAATTTTTGAAAAGACAGATAGTGAGGAAGAGGAGTTCATAGGGTTCGGTCCTTCAGAAACAGAGGAGAGCGAGGAGGAGGAGGAAGGGGGGCTTAGGGGAGGGGGTGATGTCAGGGAAGAGTTAGAAGTTTCCAGTTTCTCAGAGGGAGAAAGCATTCCCCAAGGGGGGAAGGAGAGCAGTGAATCTAACAGAAGAGAGCAAGAGGAACAACAGGGAGGGAATGCCTGTTCACAGGAAAGGCAAGGATTAAGTCCTATCTCAGATTCGGAGGAGGGAAGATATAAGCCAGCTCTAGTGAGGAGGTTAGGAAAAAGAGCGGGAAAGCAAAGGGAAGGGCGCCTTCGCCATTTTGAGAGTGGCTGGTCACTGAGAAGAAGAGCTCTGAAGGTATCTGAAAGAAGTGACTCTGAGGAATAATAGTTAAGAACCATTTATAAGATTGTTTTGTTAATACGCAATAAAAAGTTATAAAAGAACAAGAAGCGTTTGTGTGGTGATCTGAAAAGGACAACGACCAGGCCTGACACCTCCATACTTTATTCATTTCTATAACAGCCTTGAAGGAAATATAACCAGAGGCTGTGAGATTATAATTCCCCTGTTACAGGGCTAAAGGTCAAACTATGGATTGCCACAGGGGAAGAAAGCCTTCCCATAAGGGCTTGTTCCTCTCATCGCTATAAACTAACACATCAGTGAAGGCAGCAGCATGAAATTGCTGAATTACATCTCACTGAGAAGTTTAGTACTATTCCTTTGGGTCTGAACAGAGTCAATGGCTTCCCATCCAACTCTCACAACAAGTGTTAATAAAATAATCTTAGCAATGCTGCTGTAAAGGGTGACTGTGCCTATCTAGCGCACTTTTAAGCTCCAATTGAAGCCTGGAATTTTTATTTTCCTGTGGAGGGATGCATTGCCTTTGGAGAGTAACCTGTTATTTTTTGCCATACTTTTTTCTCCTTCATATACTTGTAAACTGCCAACTTCACGGATCTTCCAAAATGTGCTTTACAAATACAGGACACAAATTACATTATAATCTAGAGGCTGAAGCAAAGCCACTTCATTGACATTATATTTTTAAAACTTCCTGTTTCAATATTAATTCTTATGTACACATACACACAACATTTAAACTTACCATTTAAAACTTCTAACTCTGCTATATCTCTTTCAAGTGTTGAAACACTGAAGAAATTTGCTAAATTTATTGGAACCCAAGCAAAAGGCATACGATACTTTCCCAAACGTTGGCAAAAGGACTCAGCATGCACTTTTAATTTCTCAATTTTTTCTTTAGTCTGAAAGAAAGCAGAAAAGGGGATTAGCTAAAATAAGACATGGATCCAAACACTGTGAAAATTAGTTTGTAACACACACTAGCAACCTCTGTTAATTCCTCTATGGATGTCATAAATTAAGGTAGTTAGAACAGGGGTGGAGTGAAAAGCGAAGCGACAGAATAGAAGAGAGAAATAGCTTCAGAAATGGGATTGAGAAGGAGAAAAGTTTACTAAGTCTTTACTTTATTTTATTTATTAATCTATTTATTTCACAAGATTTATATACTGTTTTGATTGGACTCAAACCTCAAATTGGTTTATAAAAAAAACAAAATCATCAGTAGAAAAACAGATAAAAATGACTAAGTCAAAATGTGGGGGAATGGCAGGTGGAGCGTGTAAGCAGGGAGAGCAGGAACACCCCCCCCCCTGTTATTATACATAGATAAAAACAACAACAGTCCTGAGACACTGAATTTAGACTGGAATAGGAGCGCTTTAATAATATTTCTGGTTTAAGCTTTCGCAAGCCATCTTTGACAGATGTATCAGGGAAGCAGGTGTGCATTTCATGTAAAAATCTTTATTATATCATATGTACCTTCCCAACTTCACTTTCTTTTAGAACCAGGTAGGGTTCTGCACAATCTCCAATTTCACCTTGTTGAAGGACTTTTTCAATCTACCGAAAAAAGAAAAGAAAAGAAAAGAAAAAAGAGATTTCAAAACACCGAAAAGAAAATGAAATTTAATAAAGTACATTGCTAGTATATGTCAACATGGTAAAATTTGGAACATAAGCTATAGTTACTAATTACAACCTTGGTCAGTACTGAGAGAAATACTTTCCCTTCCTGTGCTGATGAGATTCAAAGGAGAAGAAAATGGAGAGATATTCAGACGTTGAAAAAGATGTACATGGAGTATTGTGGGATGGAAGTGCTAAACTGGTGAAAATTAATAAAAATTATTTAACCAAAAAAAAAAAAAAAAAGGAGGAAGTGCTGAGCTGGGGAGTGGAGGGGCTGAGTTAACCTTGAGAAACCAGCTATGCACTGAATAACAACCACAACAGCACTGCAGGCGCCCAGAAAGGAATGCCGCCCATCATCTTTGGAAATGGTGATGACTGATATAAATGGCAGAGGATAAGGTCAATGAAAATTATATACTAGAATTGTCATACACAGAATGAAATGAAAGCAGTATTATATTATCACTTGAAGCTTTACAAGTATGTATAGGCTTTAAATCGGTGTTTCTCTTTTTTTGTAATTTTAAAAAATTAATTCTCCAATATACCTCCAATAATAGCCAAATTATAACAATTCCCAAATTATACAATTCTCAAAATGCCAATCTACTTCCAGTTAATACATTTTAGTTAAAGTGGCTCTCTGCACGACGGTTTGGGTGCATTTCTGATCTTATATAACTGTGTTCTATAATCTTAATTAATATCAGTTACATTTCAGTAATAATAATAATCCATTAGCCATGAGGAGAATCAGAATTTACAGGGTTAAATAGTTCTGTGTGACGTCTCTGCATACTGAGGCATTGTTTCTTTCACATACGGGAATCTTTCTTTGTATGTGAGTTACTTTCACTTTTCGCTGATGAGCAGGAGAGAATGTCTGCTCGATCTCCCGGCTGATTTATTGTGTTTTTCTATACATGATTAAAGCCTTTTTAGATTAGCAAGAAGCTTGCGTACAGACTATGATTTATTGCACCTACACAAGGCACACACCGCTGCTGCGATACTCTGCTTGGAGCCAGGAAGAAGTCTGAAGACTCAGAGAGGCACAGGAAAGTGTGCTGGACACCATTCTAACTCCAGAACAGCTCCATTATTAATGATTTCCATTCATGGTATTAAAATATATAAATTTATAAAGCTTCAAGTGAGGAACTCAAACTATTATCTTTCTTTTGCCCTGTGTGTGAAAACTGTTCTATTCATGGAGATTCCTTCTTTCCATATATGGCACTGCCTCTTTTACTTCCCAGCTGTTGTTTTCTCCCATCACAGCTACTGGCAGAACTGAATCTCCAAGTTTCTCAGGGGTCTTATCTCTCCATCCCTTGCTTCGATGTCTTCAGAACAGGTGACAGTCTGCTAGAAACCATTCTGTCTCACTAATAAAACACGTTGCAGATCTTCGCCATTTCCCCCTCAGCCTAGAAAAAGGTGGGCAGTTTTTGAACACGCTGAAGATTTAATACTCCTTTCCAACTCCCAGAATCTCTGCAGCGCTCTTATCACAGTCCCCCAAATTATTTTCCTTCCAGCAAGAGATTTATGGCTCTGTTAAACTTTATCTTATATTACATTCTGTCAGTAGAACACACAAATCTGTCTCTTTTTCCTTGTCTGTTTTTTTAAACAGAGGTGAGGGGAATTACTCTGTCTTTCCAACACATCATACTTGAGCTTCCCCTCCCCCTCCTTTCTTCATTTCTGATCACACACAGTTTCCATTTTTGCTTGTTAATATCAATATTACGCCTACGTCCCTGCCTCACTTGTAAATATCTTTTTATCTTGTATTCTGGAGAGGGTTGCAGAATCATAAATATATAAAAGAAACTTAGAATAAACAAGCCATAGGCTTCCCTCTCCCCAACTGACTCTCACGCCGAAGAAAATCTTATCTCAATTCAAACCTTTGATCCATGCAGCCGATATGACTTGCAATATGTTGTTGCAACCCTTTTGCAGCACGTGCCGGTACTTTAAAGCCAATTAAAAATCCAATTTAACAGAGAACCTCTGCTTCCTAATGGCAGCGTAGGAGGGTTTTCACCAGGCAAAGTGCTTTTGAACTCATAGCCTCGCTGGCCCCCGCAATCCATGCTGGAGTGAGAGCCAGGTGCCAAGACGGACTGCAAGTGAAGCCCATTACCCCCATCCCTGGGGGGAATTTGCAAGAATGATTTACCCTCTATCATCCTTGTTTTTCGTTTGCCGACATTCTCCTGCTGTCGTGGGGGCTGCCTCCATTAAGGCAGACTGGAAGCCCTTAAATGTTTCAACATGAATGGAAATTGCCAAGAATACAGCTGATGGTTAAGTGATAATTTTGGATAATGGATTGCAATTGGAAATCATTTAAAATATTCATTGCAGCAACATCAAAAACTAAGGATGCATTAACAACGGCGAGTGGAAAGTCACTTAAATAAAACTGTCGTTGTTTAGTCGTTTAGTCATGTCCGACTCTTCGGGACCCCATGGACCAGAGCACGCCAGGCACTCCTGTCTTCCACTGCCTCCCGCAGTTTGGTCAGGCTCATGTTTGTAGCTTCGAGAACACTGTCCAACCATCTCGTCCTCTGTCGTCCCCTTCTCCTTGTGCCCTCCATCTTTCCCAACATCAGGGTCTTTTCCAAGGAGTCTTCTCTTCTCATGAGGTGGCCAAAGTATTGGAGCCTCAGCTTCACGATCTGTCCTTCCAGTGAGCACTCAGGGCTGATTTCCTTCAGAATGGATAGGTTTGATCTTCTTGCAGTCCATGGGACTCTCAAGAGTCTCCTCCAGCACCATAATTCAAAAGCATCAATTCTTCGGTGATCAGCCTTCTTAATGGTCCAGCTCTCACTTCCATACATCACTAAAACTGTATTAATTTGCTAATAATTTGTAAAAATTGGGCTGTAATTTGGAAAATCAATAAAAATAATTGGAAGCATGATAAGCCATGGACAGCATCAACTTATCTATATACTGTCACCCTATGAAACTTTTCTGGGGGTGGGGGGAGATTATCTTTGGAGAAAATACTTAATGGGCCAGATGTGGATCATGGGCCCTAACTGCCTGCCCCTGCTTTAGAAAGGTGGCTGGTCCACATAAATCAGTAAGTCAAACTATGGCTTAGAGAGGCCGCATGAATGTGCAAGGACCCAGGGAGATTGTCTCCCCAATCCTTTTCACTGTTATACTATACTAAGCTAGACCAAGGTTTGGTTTAGTGCGTGATCTGAACCAAGGTTTGCAGTTAAGCTCTCAACTCCCTGACCAGGTTTGATCTTCGTTACAACATCTGGTTAGTGAAGAAAAAGCTTAACCATGTGCCCCTGATGCTCCATACGGTATGGCAGTAAATAAGACTGAGCAGGAGCCCAAGTGGCCATGTGCTCCTCTCCAGGAGCCTGCAAGTGTACATGTTGTTGCTAAGTCTGCATTTGGCTTAGTGGGAACCAGGTCACTGTGACGGAGCCAGCTGAGACGGCTCCTGAGTTGGATGAGGAGCAGCGAGAGGGGCCAGCAGAAGAGGAAGCACTGGAAGGTGTGGGAGAGCAAGGGGAGGTGGAGGCAGGGCTGCCTGATGTTAGTGAGCCCCAGCACCACTCCAGCTATGGCACAGAGGGAGAAGGCCCACCACTGTCCTGCCCAGGACAGGAGGGGGTTAAAGCGTAGGGAACAACGCAGACATATGAGATTACCCAGACTGCTTTGATGGAGCCGGAGCCGGAAGCCCCCACTGCCGGGATTGGTTGCTGATGATTCGGATGCATGAAGAGATGCTCTGTACTTTGTAAATATTCGTACAATAAAGACTGTAAATACCACTACCGTCAAGCCGAGGGATTTATTGCGAAGGGCAAACCTCCCCCCCCCCCTTTACAGTCATGCTCAGTAGACTCAAGAGAATTTTATCGTGTCCGATCTTTCCATAAAGTTGATATACACAAGTTTGCTTATTCTGCATCAGTTCTAGTTAGAGTCAGAAAATATGATTTTAAAATCCACAAATATGACTTACCTTCACTACTAGATAGATATCCGGAGATGGATATGTTACAGAAAATACTGCAGACCTTGCCTGACTAGATGAGTCAATACATGGTACATGTGATCGCAAGAACCCTTTGAACTGTTCAGAGTTCAAGTCACAATGAAAATTTTCTGAGATCTTTAAAAAAAATGTAAAAACAAAAAGATATTTCACAACTTTTGCAGGAACTGGTGCACAACCTATCATAAGTAAATAATCACAGCATTCTCACAGGCCCATAAAAGATCAGCGTACACAGTTGAGACTGATGAGCATTTACTGTTCCCAACTCTAATCCTGCGGAAAGCCATCTAATTCAGATTTTAATTTGATCCTGACTTGTTTTTAAGAGGTGATTTAATTATTGTTTGATTTTATATCAATGTTATATATATGCCATGTTATATATGCCAATATTAATATATGCCAATGTTATATATGCCAGCGTGGTGTAGTGGTTAAGAGCGGTAGTCTCATAATCTGGGGAACCGGGTTCGCGTCTCCGCTGCTCCACATGCAGCTGCTGGGTGACCTTGGGCTAGTCACACTTCTTTGAAGTCTCTCAGCCCCACTCACCTCACAGGTGAAGTCTCTCAACCCCACTCACCTCACAGAGAGCTTGTTGTGGGGGAGGAAGAGAAAGGAGAATGTTAGCCGCTTTGAGACTCCTGAAGGGGAGTGAAAGGCGGGATATCAAATCCAAACTCTTCTTATATATTTGATGTTAGGCGCCCTGAGCCCAGTCTCAGCCGGGGAGGACGGGATACAAATAAAAGTTGTTTATTATTATTATACTAATATGTGTGTGAATTCTGGTGTGGGTGTTGTTTTAAGCACTGGAACAGAGCCAGTTGCTTTAGAGGTGAGATTGCACAGCTTCAGCGGACATTTTGGCTCTGGGGAGTCAGAGAAATGTGAATTTTTACACTCAGGAACTCTCTCTAATCCCAAAGGTCCCTCTGCAGGATTTTGGTGAGGTTAAAATGAAAGAACCACACAAATTCAAATATTGGTTTTTAGCCAAGTAAATTCTACTCAGACCAGACCCACTGAAATCAATTGCCCTAAATTAGTTACGCTCGTCAACAGGCCTGCTCTCAATTTAATTAGCTCTGGATACAACCCAGAGACAGAATCTCAAAAGTCCGCCAAAATTAGTTCTCACTCATCCATCACTGTGTCTAATTAATTGCAGTGGATAAATAAGGTGGTGGTTTTCTCAAAGCATATTTTAGAAACTGCTGAATTAATTTCATACAGACTGATATTATTTTGCAAAACATGGCAAGCAGCTTATTATGGTTGATTATTATGATTCATAAACTACAGTCAGTTGTGAAAATGTTGAGTTGCACAAACTTAAGGACAGGATACATCCAAAGGATATTTACCGTGTGGTGACCATTTGTCAATATATTGTTGCAGCATGCATGCAGCTAAGGGGAAATCTATGGCTACCTATCACATTCGGACACATCCCATGCCTCTGCTACCTTACTGCTTCAGCTGATTGCAGAGTTCTGGTAAACGTTGCCTCAACTTTCCATGTGGCTTCCTATCTCCCACAGTCATCTGTAGCCACCCAAAGCACAGTCCCAACAATTCATATGTGAACAATTTTGAAATGAGGGAGGGGGTGATGTTGTTAACTAATGCCTTGTTTACATTGTTTTATCATTACCCTTGGTTTTGTTCATCTGCACTCTTACCTTTTTCCTTTCTTTTATATCATAGAGGGCTAAGCTTGCGAATAATGGCTCAATTTCTATCTCAAATCTGAAACAGGAAAAGATGGGGTACTGATTAATAACTATGCACATTTGACACATGTAAACAAAACACAAGGGTTAATGTGCAGTAACTGTGCACTGGCAACATTAATTTAACTCAAGTTCTGGCTTGTCCCTTTAATCCTCCTTCCCTACTCTAACCAAACTTTAAGTGTATGTGCTTTGCATATTCTTCACTTCCAACCCGTTTCCCTCCATCCTTCCTTCTGTTTTTCTCCACTGTCCTTTTTACATTGTAAGCTCCTCAGGGACAGAGACCTGGCTGTTTCTGCCTATGACCAACTGTAGATGATGATGTCAGACTCGGGGAATTCTATCCTTCCCCTGGTGGCAGCAAGAAGCAGGGAATATCAGAGAGTCCTGACTAATGAGTTTATTTAATCATCACGGTGAGAGACAAATAAATTGATGGCTTTGCTCCAACTGAGTTCCTCCCCGCTCCCTTCCTTAGCAACAGCACCTCCCCTTACGGTGTCTGCCTGAGGCCAAGTGTCTCTGCATCCTTTGCTCTCGCACTCTTAACAAACGCCGAGTTCTAGGAGATGGGGGGTCAGCTATACTCTCCAGTGACAACATGTCAGTTGGCTGCTCTGTCTCTGTCTCCCCCCTCTCTTCTCCCAACACCTCCCAACTCTTCTTTTTGCCTGTCTCTGAGCTGTGATCTTCCTCAAACCCCTGCTGTAAATCAATACTGCCTTCCTCTTCTTTGGAAGCTTCGGGGGGGGGGGCGGTTTCCTCAATCTCTCCCCCCCCTTAAGTCCAGTCCCTGACAGATGATGATGATAAAATCTGAGATACACATTTGATGATCACTCCATTACATATTGACTTCTGCCATAGTAAGATAGCATTTGAGATTACATTTGGTCTCTGTTAGCTTAAATTTGTTCCATTTTTAAAAAGAAGAGCACATTGTCAGATATAAGCAAAATGGTTGTCAGTGATAATATCAAGAGGAATATATGGGTTACTATTAATTGTTCACTATTATTAGTGCATTTTGGCAATTTTACCATATTACCGTATGGGCCCAAATATAAGCCACTCCCTCAAAATTCCACAGGCACTCACACTCATTCTGTTTTACCGTATGTCTGTTTCAGCAGCGAAGCCAATTTTTGTAAGTTCGTGAATTTAAGCCGCACTTCAACTTTTCATGGTCGGAATTTGGAAGAAAAAAAAGTGTGGCTTATATTCAGGCCAATATGGTATTATTATTTTTAATCCAGCAGAAAAGAGCAGATCTGTAGGTGGGTTTCTCCCCCTTCAAGCCTTCAAAGCCAAAAAAAACTTCAGTTAAACTAAGACATGAGAAGTTTTTTTAAAATATCCTGAAGTAGATACAAGGCTTGCAAAATACTAGATGGGTAAATATTTCAGGAGGCTGCCTCTGTAGGCGGTGTACTGAGTGTGAGAGAATCAGAGACATTTCACACAAGCAAATGACCATGTTAGAGAGAAAAGTTCAACACCTGTTCTCTCACTGATCTGCTAATTTTCTTTTTGCCTAAAGAAAAAGGTAAATAAGGGAAGAATCCACCAATATGATCTCACATCTGCAGGCTGAAGTTGCAGAGTCCATTCTACCATCTCGGAAGTGTCCCACCTCATTCTACTGCATGTGCAGGTGTAACCTCAACCTCTGAAGGTCACACGATAGAACAATATCCAAACCTGAAAACATGCCCTGTGGAACCATAAGTCACAGAGATACTTACTTCAGGGTCTGTACTTTCACCAATATCCTATTGCCCAGATATTCCTTGGGGTACTCAGGCACCGGTCGTATTTCCACAGCATCCTCCTATTAACAAACACATTACGGAACAGTTCTTTCTGATCCAAATATTTATGATGCTTCTGTGTTATCAGTCCCAACAAAAGCAGATGTAACCCAGGCTGCACACAAAACAACAAGGGTGATATCCAACTAAATCATATCCACAGCAGATCCACTGAAATCAAAGAAAGCAAGTAACTTAAGTCCATTGATTTCAATGGGTCTCCTCTGAGAAGGGGGTGGGGAACCTCAGGGTTTAATTTTGCCTCTGGCCTTGCACGTGGCACTTGGAATGTTTCCAATAACAGATTAGGTCCTCCCTCTGAAAAGGCTCCCCACTCCTGACTTTGTGCATGACTTAGTTTGGTAACATTCAGTAAGATACTCTCATACAGTGGTACCTCGGGTTAAGACACCTGGTGACACCTGGCTTGAGAGCAGTACATGTGAAAAGGATCTAGGAGTCTTGGTTGACCACAAACTTGACATGAGCCAACAGTGTGATGCGGCAGCTAAAAAAGCCAATGCAATTCTGGGCTACATCAATAGGAGTATAGCATCTAGATCAAGGGAAGTAATAGTGCCACTGTATTCTGCTCTGGTCAGACCTCACCTGGAGTACTGTGTCCAGTTCTGGGCACCACAGTTCAAGAAGGACACTGACAAACTGGAACGTGTCCAGAGGAGGGCAACCAAAATGGTCAAAGGCCTGGAAACGATGCCTTATGAGGAACGGCTAAGGGAGCTGGGCATGTTTAGCCTGGAGAAGAGGAGGTTAAGGGGTGATATGATAGCCATGTTCAAATATATAAAAGGATGTCACATAGAGGAGGGAGAAAGGTTGTTTTCTGCTGCTCCAGAGAAGCGCACACGGAGCAATGGATCCAAACTACAAGAAAGAAGATTCCACCTAAACATTAGGAAGAACTTCCTGACAGTAAGAGCTGTTCGACAGTGGAATTTGCTGCCAAGGAGTGTGGTGGAGTCTCCTTCTTTGGAGGTCTTTAAGCAGAGGCTTGACAACCATATGTCAGGAGTGCTCTGATGGTGTTTCCTGCTTGGCAGGGGGTTGGACTCGAGGGCCCTTGTGGTCTCTTCCAACTCTATGATTCTATGATTCTATGATTCTAAGAACTTAATTCGTTCTGGAGGTCTGTTCTTAACTTGAAACTGTTCTTAACCTGAAGCACCACTTTAGCTAATGGGGCCTCCTGCTGCCGCTGCGCCACCGCTGCACGATTTCTGTTCTCATCCTGAAGCAAAGTTCTTAACCCGAGGTACTATTTCTGGGTTAGTGGAGTCTGTAACCTAAAGCATATGTAACCTGAAGCGTATGTAACTCGAGGTACTACTGTACAGATCTCCCAAACCATATGCTTCAGGCAATTCAACCAACAAGTCTGCCATGAACAAGTTGGAGCAAAGTCATTAATCCTTTAAATTTAATTTATAACCCACATGCTAATCCCTTTAATGTACTCCTTCAGCTGAAGTTGGAAATGGCAACCCACCTCACAAACCCTTCTAGTTCTAATGAAAGGATGAGATATCTGCACATGAAACCTAAGCAAAGTAAGACTGATCCACAAGGCCATAACAGGCTTTCATTTGATTGTGGAATGGAAACTTTTAATTAGCTCTCATTGAAGTTGGAGTGAATTTGGCTGCACGATCATCTGAGCTCTCCATCAGAGCTCAGAGGTAATGTTTTAGTATCATGGCAAAAAGCCACAATTCAGGCTTTGTCTGAGGTTCTGGTTTTCCACAGGTTGAGGTTCTTTATTGGATACACTTGGCACACTTCTAGCCTGTGGGATCTGTGTGTGACACATATTTCCCCTATACAGCCATGGTAAGATGTACTATCTGTTCCAAAGAGGTGCACTCTTTGGAGCAGATACCCAAGGCTCTATTCGACATCATGAGAAGGAGGGTCCCCAAATGCAGGACAGAAGGCTGGATGACCACATTTTGAAGCAAGTGAAGCAATAAATGTTACTATAGAAAGAACCTCCCCCCCCCCCGAAAAACATATTAAATTCAGAGTCTAAACTTATCTAAGTGCACCACTGACAAGAGCATGTAGAGCTGCTGTCAACCTGAGTTGGTTCCTCTTAAACATCACATGGAACTACACATTGTGTCATGCTATTGTTCCAATTCAACTTAAGGAGGAATATAACTGCACCAACAGAGACACGTCCTAAGAGCATGTTGCCTTTCTACAGCCTCTGCCAACCTGGTGCTCTGGCTGGGGATGCTGGAAGTTGTGGCCCAAAACATCTGGCGTGACCAGGTTGGCAAAGCCTGCACTAACATAACGTGGTCAACACAGAGACAGCAAGCAAAGCACAATGGTGAGATGTTTTCTGGGCACAGACTGAGGCAAGAACACAACTCTTGTTTGAATCTTAATTCTTTATGAGATATTTCCTTGTTAAGCATGCAACTGCGCAATGCAGGTTTATGGCTCACCTCATCTATACTGGGATACAGTGCAAACAGTTCTGCAGGCCTGTTGGCTTGTCGTTGCTCCTCATTTTGCCTTCGAAAGTCTTCTGCACTAATGTGCTGCAACAGGTCTGCCAGACGAGCATCTGGCTGTAGGCTGCGCAGGTCAAAGTCCCCAGATGTCAGTGTGGCTCGACTGGAGTCATCACAGAGGACTTTTAAATGCCTGGGAGCTGTCTGCTCAAGAGGGCATGAAGTAGGAGGCAACATCATTAATCACTTTAGTTCGCAGATGTTAAAGATACTCAGTATTTCTCTGCCATAATTCTTTTTCAACTCAGTGCGATAATACCTTTGAAATAACTATTCCCCAAAACAAGTAACAGATGATACTGACAGACTAAGGCCAAGCCAAATATCTCCCCCTTCGTTTTTGTAGGATTGTTTCTCCCCTGTAAAAAATGGGCAGGAGTTTGGGTTCTCACAAGAGAAGTGATTGAATTCTAATAACTTTAGGGTAGGGGGTAAAGAAAAGGTGACATGGTTTCTCCTTTTTCTTTATTTCTTTATTATTATTTTTTCAACAAATGAAAGATAGGGTAGAAGCTCTGGTGATATTTATGAACTGCAACCTTTACTGGAAAAGGGAAGGGTGCACTGATATTTCAGGGGGGAAATCACTGGGACCATATGGAGAGCCAGTCACATGAAAGCATTGTCATGTGAAATGCCCTCTCCCCAGCTGTAGTGCAAGTAGCCACACATGGATAAAGATGGGCTTTGGGCACTGGCAGAGGAAGAGGAGTGTGGGAGGAGCACACCGCCCCCACCAGCGCGATCCTGGTGGGGTTCCATTGCGGCTGTGCCCCCGCACACGCCTGGTGCCCCGCCCACACAGGAAGTGCCCCGCCCCCAGAACGCATGCCACACCCCTGCGGTCAGCGCACCACACCTCTGGGACGTGTGCCAGCCCCGCCCCGCCTGCTCTCCGCCCCCTCCCCCCGGTGCCGGAGCATGAAGCTCCACCACTGGCTTTGGGTTCATATTGCTATGAACAGTGCTATTTTTCTAGAAAAAGAGGTGCCGGAACTCACCGTGAATGCCTCCCTTGTTCTCTTATAATGACAATGGTGCCCAACTGAGAGGTGCTAGAATTGAGTTCCAGTGGCTAAAAAAAAGCTCAGTTTATGAGGGGGATTTTTTTGGGGGGGTGCCAGATCCCTCTAATCCCTGGATCCAGCAAGTGTTAAAATCTAATCAAGTCAAGCTAATTTCCTGGTGAGGTGATGGGCTATTAAGGCGTTTGGTGTGAGATGACCTCCTCCTTCAACAGATAAAGTCAGAGTTTAGAGTAGTAAAGAATTGTGGCAGTGATGTGACCTAGAAGAAAAGCAGCAAGCTGGAGAGAGAAGGATATTTGATTTCTGTTTGAATCCAAGGCTGCAGCTATGAGAGAAACAAGACCCTTTTGGGGTGTTGATGCTGTGAACCTCTACATTGTAGGCCCATGTTATATATAGGTGTAAATAAATCATATATCACGAAGATACCAGTCTCCACCGTGCCTCATTCCCCAAAGGAAACACAATCCCTGCGTAAGTGCCTGGAACCCCTGGAATCTCACATTGCTTGGAGATTGGGGTGTCGTGCAACAATACTAAAAGTTTCAAGTGTTTTGCCCTTTAGAGTCATTAGATTTACCAATGAGCAAGTGATGAATTAAATATCTAGTGTGCCTAATATACCAAATACATATTTAGTATGTAGCGGGCAAGAATGCAATTAGTTGGGAACCGCCCTGAGTGGCTGGGGAAACCCAGCCAGATGGGCGAGGTATAAATGAATGATACTGCTGCTGCTGATAGTTCTACCCCTCTTCCCTGTTCAGCCCAGGCCAGAAGCTATCTCAAAGGAAAATACCTGATAATTTGAATCACTGTCATCTAAAACTTCAGATTCAAATGTTTGCTTTTGAAGGGACTTGTGGAAATCGCTCCTGGATCCCCTTTTTGTTAAGATGCATGTCTCATTACTTCCTTGGTTTCTTAAATAATAAAAAATAGTAAGTTAGATTTCAATAAAAATGGGGGGAGGGAGGATGAAAGCACAATTGCTATCAAATAAATAAGTTCAGCTGAAATATCATGGCATCCATACAATAGTGCCAGTCTAATGAATTAACATAATATGTGCTTAAATGGAATATAAATTTATCATAATACACTGAAATGCTATATCCTTATTATGAAGTTCAAGTTAAAGCAGATTACAATGGATATTACATGTTTATATTTATATTGTTCATCAAAAGAATGCCCTGCTCCAAAAGTCACTCAAATAAACTATGTAACTGCCAAGCAGGTAATTTGCTATGAACTTCTGGGCAAGGACATCTCAGAACAGTCAGAGGCATGAAGAATGTGGCATGTGGAGTGATACAACACAGCAGCTGACCTTACCCTCCACTGCAGGTTCACCAGAACTACCTGCCTGTAGCTCTAGGTCCCATCGCACACCCTTAAACATCATAGATTCTGCCCTTTATTGAGATTCTGCTACAAGCAGCTTAATTTACTGCTAGACTGAAACCCAAGACTCTCCATCGGTGTCCCCATAGAGCAGAGCCGCTTTCATTTTGAGATATTGAGAAAACACTTTTTTGCAGCCAGGCCTACTAAGTAACACCATGTTTATTAATTCAGGTTTCTTTCTTTCCAAAGCAACAACAATACACTGAAATGCTTTGTTGTCTTTCATAACAAATACGCCACAATAAACAATTGCAGTGTCTCCAAGTGTCCCTATTTTCCAGGGACATCCCTGATTTAGAGAAGCTATCCTGGTTTCTGATTTGATCCTAGAATGTCCCACTTTTCCTTATGATGTCCCCATTGTATTGGAGAAATTTTGCAGGTTATAGAGTTATCTGAACCCCAAGTCATCTGAAGACAATCCTGCATAGGTTTTTTAAAAGTGTTTGATTTTGTATTATGTTGAAAGCTGCCCAGAGTGGCTGCAGCAAGATGTGTGGGGTATAAATAGTAAAATTATCATTATGGAATGGGATGTCCCTATTTTCATCAGAGAAATGTTGGAGGTCATGCAATTATTGATCATAGAGACACTTTTTATTACATTTTTGGGGAGTAAATGAATTATATGCACTGGTGGTTGTCTTTTAATAGATTGCATTTTAATTGTTTGCCAGTTGACTGAGAATGAAAAATTAAGCTATAAAGCACCTTCCTTGCCTTCCCTGTTCTCCTTGGGCATGACCTTGCTTGGGAAACTGTCTTAACTACACAGCATTAAAGACAAGAGTGCTGGATAGTTTTTATTATGAAGCTATAATGTCTGAGAATTGTTTTCATGTGGTGAAAATGTAGACACTTCCTTTGTAAGCACTGAATGCTTTGCTGCTTTCATGTTTCAAAATACCGTAGATTCCGGCGTATAAGACGACTTTTAAACCCCGGGAAAGAGGTTAAAAAGTCGGGGTCGTCTTATACGCCGGCTATGGCTTTCTCCCGGCGCGGAGCCCACCCACTGCTGCTTCGGAAGCTGTCAAAGCTGCAGCCGAAGCAGCAGCGGGCGGCGGGCTCCACTCTACGCCGGGCAGCTTTCTCCCGGCGCGGAGCTGCCCAGCGTATTAGGTGACTGGGCTTATAAGACGAACCACCAAATTGGCAACTGCCAACTGAGTCAGACTAATGGGTCATCTTTGTTCAGCACTACCTACCCTGACTGGCAGCTGCTCTCCAGGGTTTCAGGCAAGAGTTTTTCCCCCAGGCCTGCCTGGAGATGCTGGGGATCGATCCTGTGACCTTCTGCCTACAAAGCAAATGCTCTATCACTGAGCTATGGTCCTTCCTCCTTCTAGTTGCCAGGCTTTTCTAGATTGAGCCAGTGAGAATATCTAGTGAGAGACTAATCCTACATCTTGGCAAGTTAAGGGACTAGTCAAAACAAAAGATGTTAATATTCCTCTGGGAAGAAAAAATATTTAAAATCATTGTTTTGACACTCTGCTGCAAATGTGGCACTTACTTTCGATTCACTATCAGCCAGTCACGAATATAGGTCTGAACACAATCCCGGACATGCGGATCCAACTCAGCCCTGGAGGGGGTACAAGAATATTAATATGCATAGCTAATTACAATGCACAACTTATTTTTTAGGAATATGAATGGGGAACTTCTGACTCGGGGGCCCAACACAACCTGCTAAATTTCTCTATCTAGCCTTCAGAACTTTCCCCAAGTCACATCTCTCAACAGCCCTAATTTACTCCCCAAGTGTTTTGGCCTGGCCAAAATGCATCTTTAAACTTTGAGTATGCCCCTAGCTTGTCTGCAAGGGAGATACTGAGGAGCATGCCAGTGTGTGTAGAAATTGCCTACCATTACCAATGTAAAAATTATATTGGTTCCTTTGCCCGCTTCTTGTTCTGGCCCCATCCCCCAGCGGCAACTGTCCCCACTCAAACATGGTCCAGAAGAGGATGTGGTCCTTGGGTTTAAAAGGGTTCCCCACCCCTGAATTATAGCTAAAAAGGAACAAACCATACAAAGCCAAATAATAAACCACACAAACAAAAATATCATTTTTTTAAAGGAGTATATTGTTTAAACTCCAAAAAATAATCCATGCAATCTCCAGCCAGTGAAGTGAGGAGCAGCAGGAGACTAAATGATTGGTCTTCTTGGAGTGGAAAAATTGGAGTGGAGGGAGAATGCATTCTGGCTCAAATGAGATAAAAGTGAAAAAGCTAAAGGACCCCTGGACGGTTAAGTCTAGACGAATTCGACTATGGGATGTGGTGCTCATCTCCACTTTCAGGCTCAGGGAGCCACTGTTTGTCTGCAGACAGATTTTCTGGGTCACGTGACCAGCATAACTAAACCACTTCTGGCACACAGGACACTGTGAAGGAAGCCAGAGCACATGGAAACACTGTTTACCTTCCTGCCGCAGTGGTACCCATTTATCTACTTGTGTTGGGATGCTTTCAGACTGCTAGGTTGGCAGGAGCTGGTTGCGTGGAATCAAACTGTTGACCTTACGATCTGCAAGCCCAAGAGGCTCACTGGTTTAGACCACAGCACCACCTGCGTCCCTCAAATGAGATAAACATTCCTTTATCTGAAGCCTGGAAGGAGGAATCGCTAAGGGATGTTCGGGTCTTTGCTATCAGTGGCTACTAGCCATGGTGACTATGCTCTGCCTCCCTGTTCAGAGGCAGTCTTCTTGGGAATCCCAGTTGCTGGAAACCACGGGAGGGAAGGGGGCTCTTGTGCTCATGTCCTATTTGTGGGTTTCCTATAGGCATCTGGCTGAGTGCTGAACTAGATGGACCATTGGCCTGATTCTGCAGGCTCCTTAGGTTTTAAATGATCAGGCAGTGCAACCTTCCCCAGCCTGGTGCCCTCTAGGTGCTATCACACTCCAACTTCCAGCAGTCCCTAATCAACATGGCCAGTAGTCAGGGAGGACAGGAGCTACAGATGCAGCAACATCTGGAAAGTAGGCAGTACTAAATGGAACAAGACAGACCAATAAAGAGACTCAGCATTAGACATCTTTATCTGTTCACTCTTATATTTGGCCAGGGGTAACGCTGCACCTGCTAAGTACTTAATTTGCTGAATTGCCCATTTCTGATGTTTGCAGTAATGGGTAACTCAGCAAATGCTTGCATGTGTCAATATAATAGCAGAAAAAGACCACAAGGTGTCAGCACAGCGTCAAATTCTCACTCAAAGTGCATTTCAAAATGTTTTCATTGGATTCCTAAGTCAATAGTGAACAGTGATAGTTCCTACAGTATCTGAAATGGATCGCAGTCCAGCTTCCATCTGTATCCTCTGTTGCTGAAGTACCAGCCTTGAGTGTACCAGGCTTGATTTGTCATAAAGTATGGAAACTCTCAGATTCAAATATTTCAGAAGATTTATAGCCCGCTTAGAATACAGTGGTACCTCGGGTTACAAACACTTCGGGTTACAGACTCTGCTAACCCGGAAGTAGTACCTCGGGTTAAGAACTTTACCTCAGGATGAGAACAGAAATCGTGCTCCAGTGGCGCGGCAGCAGCGGGAGGCCCCATTAGCTAAAGTGGTGCTTCAGGTTAAAAACAGTTTCAGGTCAAGAACGGACCTCCAGAACAAATTAAGTTTGTAACCAGAGGTACCACTGTACTGATCTGGAAGGTGTTGTTATTGTGAGAGAATTCCAATTTAATAGGAAAGCTGCAGGAATACCATAGACCGGCTCCCTGCAAGATACCTGTGATCTCTGCAATCTCTATCTCTGTCCAGCCATACCTGCTTTTGAATAGCTGAACTACACTGGAGTCTGCTGACCAATCTTTTTACAAGGGCAAATTGTTGCATATGAGATGCTATCACTGAAGTTTCACTGTCAGGTATTTAAAAATGTACTGGCATCAAAGGTGGTTTGCACTTTTATCTCTGCACTTAGCTACTAGCACAGTTTCTCATGCCAGACATGGAATTATTTATAGGGTTATTGCAACTAAATCCTATGTAGGTCTATTCAAATGCAAATCCCACTGAATTAGAGAAAGACTTAGACTGCAATCCTATGCACGCTTACTTGGGATTAAGCCCACTCAGAAGTGAATTTTACTTTTGAAAAGAAAATGCACAAGATTGTGCTGTTACTCCTTCTTGGTTTAACAGCAGTTTTAAATCACAGAAAATGGACATACCCAGCTGTGTTCTCTTGTGGTAATTAGTGTTATTGCATATATATATATATATATATATATATATATATATATATTGCTTTCTTATGACTAATGAAACTTATATCTAATTTTTATACTTATATCTTATATACTTATATCTAATTTTTAAAACAAACCTGTCCTAACTGAGAGACAAGTTTGATCAATATTATTTCACAGATAGCTTTGTATTTATACTTCACTTTTTACATGTTTTATAAGCCAGTCATTCAATGGTCTAAACTGAGGGCACATGCACTGCCTTGCCTCCACAACTGAGGGGGCCGGGGTCACGCAGTGGGTGCACACACTGCAGGGCATGCTGACATGTCCTGCAGGCGCCACCCATCTTCTGCATGTGATGCGAGCATGCCCCACAGCGTGCATGCACAGCCGCCACAGAACCTTGAGGGGGCCTGGCTCCCTCACTGAAAGTTGCCCTTGACTGAGGGCCAGACATGATGCTAAATACACTCCCTGACATGACTTAGTTGGGCCTTGTAAATTCCTAACCGCTGTCAGGTTTGTGTCCTGACTTTCAATGGAGTTTGACCCATGTTGTGCAGGAAGTGGAGAACCTTTCCTTTCCCTCCAGTGGAATAATGCCTTTGAAGACGAACAGCCACTGCGTGTGTACTAGTGGGGAAGTGGGGCTGGGATCGTCACTGGGTTCTGATGAAAACCCACCCTCTCAGTGACTATTAACAATTTTAAAATGCTGTCAGAGGCAATATTCCTCTGGATACCAGTTGCTGGGACTCAGAAGTGGGGAGAGTGCTACTGCACTCATGTCGTGCCTGTGGACTCCCCTTGGGCTTCTGGGGGGCCACTGTGAGAGAATATGGACTTTCGGTCTGATCCAGAAGGGATTTTTTTATGCGCTGACTGTGGCACTTCAAGTATCGCATCCAGGTTGAGGGCCTATACATTATGTTATATGTGAGCTGTGACTAGGTTCCTCCCCACATAAATTTTTTGGAAGATTTAATTAGTAACCCTAAGCCAATGTTTTTAGATTAGGGCAGTGGCACTCTAGGAGAAGGTGTCTAATCCTGTGCTTATTTTTTAAATTTAATTATTTAGATTTGGATACTGTCCTTCAGCCGTAGATCTCAGGGAGGTTCACAGCATAAAAATACAAGATAAAGACACAAAATACATAATAAAAAACCCCAAAACAATAACCCCCCAACACATTTGATGTCAGTCAGCCAAAGGCCTGGTTAAAGAGGAACATTTTCACCTGGCGCGTAAAGGTATGTAATGGAGGCGCATGGCAAACCTTCCTGGAAAGCGTATTCCACAAATGGGGAGCCACTGCAGAAAAGGCCCTTTCTGGTGTTGTCACCAGCAAATCCTCTCGTGGAGGAGGCACACAAAATAGGGCCTCACATGATGATTGCAGGGTCTGGGTAGGTTCATATGGAGAGAGGCAGCCCTGAGCCGTAGGTTTATATTTCAAAACCAGCACTTTGAACTGGACCCAGAAACTAATTGGCAGCCAATGCAGTTGGGCTGGGATCAGCGTAATAATCTAAATCATTTCTTTTATAGCTACTAATTCTGAAGGGGGGTGGGTAGAATGAGAGGTACAACATCTAGCTTTTACAGTAGAACCTCGGTTTTCAAATGTCTCCGTTCACAAACGTTTTGGAACCCAAACGCCGTAAACCCGGAAGTAAATGCTTCTGTTTTCAAACGTGCCTCAGAATATGAACTTCCAAGGCAGCTTCCGTTTTGAGTTTCCCTATTGTTTTGAGGCTTCTGTGTTGAGTTTTCAGTTTTTGAACATTTCAGAACTCGAACGTTCTTCCGGAATGGATTAAGTTCGAAAACTGAAGTTCCACCGTAACAGAGACAGGGAGAGGGAACTGCTGTTAGCTTCATGAAGGGGGCGGGGGGCGGAGTGCAGCATCGGTACCAATCTCCCTCTTATTGCTTTTTGTAAGGGTGATACATCACTCCAAATCCTGATAATTATACGTCCATTCAAATCTGAGTACATGAGTGCATCTCTCCCTTCACCTACACAGATATTCCAGTTCAAAATGCAATCTCTGCAGCTTTGCTGGATGAGGGGTGAATCCCCAGAAGCAGAGGTTTTCAACCATTTTGAGTTCACACCTCCCTTGACCAACTACATTCTTTCTGCAGCACCCCTGTGGGGCCCAGGAGCCCAGTTATGTCCCCCTTTGCCTGCAGAGCTGGCAGCCTCTCACTGCTGCTGCCACCCCTGGTCTCCTGCCCCTCCCCTGCTCCAAAGAGAGGTGCCTCCTCACACTGCCCCACAGGGGCCTGCCAAGGGGATCTCCCCAGCCTTAGTGGCCCAACAGAGACTGGCCAAAGATGAATGTGAGGCCAGCACCTTACTCACCTTGGGAGGCGGCAGTGGCAGCAGCAGGTGCTGCTGGTGCTGGGCCTGTGTGCGGGAAAGGCTCCCCGTCAGCACCAGGCACTCAGCTCCCAGGCAGGCCTTGCATACAGCAAGCACAAGAAAGGCCAATGCAGTGCTTGCCCACCTGCCCAGACTCCCACTAGTCTGTCCATTCCCAACAAGGGCTGGCAGACTGGCTGGCTGGGCTCCCTCCCGTTTGTTTGTTTGTTTGTTTGTTTGTTTGCTTGCTTGCTTGCTTACTCTGAGGCTGCCTCAGCTCCTGGCACCCAGCACCTGCTGACCAGCCCCAGAGGCACCTTTCGCCTGGGGAGCTTGTAGCCAGGGCTGCTGCAATAAACAGCTTTGGGGGCCAAGATGTGAGAGGGCATCCGAGGAGGGAGAGAAGGAAAGAAGGACAGAGGCTGTGTTGTCCGCAGCACCCCTGACCATCATTAAAAGCACCTCAGGGTGCCACAGCACACTGGTTGAAAACCACCATCCTCCACTATCTATCACTTAACTCAGTCCATGCTGGTTCTCTATGGAAACACGGCACTGAACAGGAAGCCTTCCTTCAAGGAACAAAATGTTTCATTGTGGCAGTTACCGTACTTTTTTGTGTATAAGACGATGTTTTTTTCTTTAAAAATTTTGTTTAGAATTTGAGGTTGTCTTATACATAGATAGTGCATAGGGAGGATGTGGGATTGGTAGCTGCCACAAGTCTGAGATTGTCAGCGGCTATTTGGCGTGTTATTGGTGGCTGTGTCAAGGGCTGGTGTTGATTGGCTGTTGCTGCAGCAATAGGGCATGCGACTGGCAGCTAAACAACTCTGGGCCATTTTCTCAATTTGGAGCCCCCAAAAATACGGGGCATATTATACACAGTGGCGTGTTATACGTGGAAAAATACAGCAATGTGCCCACAGAATTTAATACATGCCTTTCTTCTCCAGATGTTTCCCTGGAACATATTTTCAATACCAGGGTGAAGCCCCAAACAAGGGTAATAATAATAGTCTATTCCACTGAGTACTCACAGCCCACTTCTACACATCATCTGATGGTTAAGGGGAGATGCTTTTTAGCTTGGAAAGTGTACTATCTCTCTGACGGGCTGCAAACCTGTTGGGAGTTTCTTTAAAAAGTAATCCCTGTTTCCGTACCCTTCTTCTGGCAATGATGGCTGCAAGGTCCTGTGCTCCTTTGGAGTAAAGACTACCTCCAAATCATCTTCAGGAAAGTCACCAAGTTCTTGCAGGAGTTCCAAATCCAAGTTATTCAGCTGCATTGTTAGGAAACCTTCAAAATCCATTGGTTCTACAGCATCATAGAACTGAGGCTAGATGTTACAAAACAGAAACAAGTGGCTCATAACTTTTTTATATAGGAATGTTCTAAGTACAGCCAATGGCTATGGATCATATTCAGTTAAGTTTTACTTAGGGTAAACCCAATTTAATTAATGGTGCCCCCAAGGTTTCCTGAAGAAAAGCAGTAGGGCAAACATGGATGAGCCCTCTGTTTCTTGGGTGGGTGGGCTTTAATCAGTGCTTTTTTTCTAAAAAAAATGTTTAGGGGTACTCTCATTATCCTACCCATATTGAAATACTGCCCCTCAATGAGGCCAAGCTTAGATTCACAAAATGTTTAGGGGTATGTGTATCCCTGCATCCCCCCAGAAAAAAAGCACTGGCTTTAATTATTTGCTTCCTTTCAACCATTTTTCCTTTTCTTTCTTTTTATGGAAAAATAGCACTACTTCAATATAACAGTATCCCCAGATGCTGGATAATTACAAGGGAATTAATATTACAGTGGTACCTCGGGTTACATATGCTTCAGGTTACACACTCCACTAACCCAGAAATAGTGCTTCAGGTTAAGAACTTTGCTTCAGGATAAGAACAGAAATCAGGCTCCGGTGGCACGGCGGCAGCAGGAGGCCCCATTAGCTAAAGTGGTGCTTCAGGTTAAGAACAGTTTCAGGTTAAGTATGGACCTCCGGAACGAATTAAGCACTTAACCCGAGGTACCACTGTAATCCCCCAGCAATTAGCAGGAAGCAGTGAAACTTTTCAAACAGGAAGCTTTTGATTAAAGAAACAGAAGCCCTTAAAATCCTCGAAAGCCTCTCCACAATAAGTAGGCAATTTGACACAGCAACTGCGTTTATAAAAAAACAAGCAAAAACCCACCCAAAGTTAAGTCTGAAAAAGTAGGATAACACATAAAATACTGAATGTAGTGATTTAGCAATGTCATCTGGAGGTGTCATGAAAAGTGGGATAATTTGAGGGTAAAAGGCCTAGGGTTGAAGGAGCTACAATGGTACCTCAGGTTACAAACGCTTTGGGTTACAAACTCCACTAAACTGGAAGTAGTTGCTCCGGGTTGCGAACTTTGCCCCAGGATGAGAACGGAAATCGTGCACCGGTGGCGTGGCAGCATTGGGAGGCCCCATTAGCGAAAGCGCGCCTCAGGTTAAGCACAGTTTCAGGTTAAGAACGGACCTCCGGAATGAATTAAGTTTGTAACCCAAGGTACCACTGTATTCTTAAATGTAAGTCAGAAGTAAAGCAAGTTGTTTCTAAAAACATAACTTTTCACATAGCTCCCAATGGTGGGAGACTGCAAAGGGCAACATTATTTGATGGGTTAGATATCACTGTGCAATCTAGCCATGAAGTGGCTAAAAACGTCCAAGGATGTGTGAACAAGCATTTATAGTTACTGAAGAGGGACAAGCATTCTGCCCATAGGAACTTTCAGGACTTCATATGTTCTTCAAAATTGCCTTCATACTGGTTTAAGCACCATGGCTGCAATCCTAACCCCACGTACCTGGGAGGAAGTCCCACTGAATTCAATAAGACTTTCTTCTGAATAGACATTGTTAGACTTGCACAGTTAGTCCCGGTGAGCCTGGGTTCAAATTAAACCCTGGAAATTAGCATCAGTTTTCTATCCTGCTACTGGAAACTCATTCTCTATCCTGAGATAGTATTAAAAAGCAAGCCCTTCTCTACATCCTTGCTCACCTCACCAGTTTTTTAAACAGTCCTGTCAATAACTTATTGGGCTGAATATTTTGATAAGTATAATTAAGGTGTTTTTTTCCAAGTCCTTGTTTTCTTTTCTCAATCTCACTGAAGTTTTGCTTAACTGCTAGTATAAAATTAAAAGTAAAGTGCATTTGCATTTCAGTGAGTTCTTTTTTTTAAAGATGCTTCAAGAGATGTGACCAAGAGAAATAGTGTACAGAAAAAAAGCATTCTTATTTTGTCTCTTGCCAAACCCTTCTTGTGGAGAAGTACAATGCCACTTGAGGTTCTTAAGCAGCTTTAGATAAGTTAACTGTTGAGACTACAAACTTACAATGTGTTAGGGTGCTTAAATCCCATTCATTTACTGGACAGTAGCCAAAAATATTATTTCACCATATAACATTTTTCACAGACAAATGATTTCTTTCAAGGACACAAGCTTTCCAGATTTTGTATACTGGATCCACTTTTGGCCCCTCTGGAATTTATATCAGGCACACATTAGGCTGCAAAGAGTTTTAAAATTAATAAACGAAATCTAAATGTACTTGTGGATAAACACAGGCTGTGCCATGTGTTTTTGCTTTCCATCCATGTAAATTGTACATAATTTGCTGCTCTAAAATTGTGTGCTTGTCACTTCCAGAGAGAAAGTTTTGCAAACTTCTGAGGCAAGAATGAAAAATATGAGAAAAGGATTGAAAGAGTATTCATTATAATAGAAAATCTGTCAAAAAAAGAAGTTCAGTGCAGCTGCTGAAGAACTGAACCTATTTAGGAAATATGGTTTATCCAGCGAAAAGCAAAGTAAGGATCACACAAATTGGGTACATACCTTTTCCGTACGGTACAGTCAGCAGCAATCAAAATGGCGGATACAGGAAACAAACAGTTTTAGCAAGCTTCTTAGCAGAAGCATTTGAGAGCAAAAGATGGATGCACACACCCTCCCAACGAATAACCCACAAAGAACAAGTTAAACACCACAACTTCTCAGATTGAGGAAGTGAGTAAAATGATGGTGGTTAGCTTTGAAAGACAGGAAGCGTACAATTATTATAGTGTTCCAAAGCTGTAGCTTAAGAAAATGTAGTTTTAAAAGTCTGAAGATCTCGTATTCAGCAAAAACTATGCAATGACAAAATACCCTTTACATTTAGATGAAATAGAAAGGAATAATTGTATTTGAAAAATAGGGGTTGTCAGGTTTAGTTTATAATAGGCAGCTATTCTGAAAGATTCCATGTTATTTCAAAACATTATGGGGACAGTCTAGAAAAAGTAATACTCTGTAGAGTTACCTTAGGACTGTATAACTCTAAAGTGGGGGTAGAATAATTTTTATTATTTCTTTTTATTTATTAAATATCTATACCTCCCTTCATCCAAGGATCAGTGTGGTTTGCAATATAAAAACACAAAAATATATAACATAGTAACAAACAAAAGCAATATCTGGCCACACACACAGTATTTATTTGTTTATTATAACTGGCATTCGGCCCTCATAAACAGCATCCGGGCAGAAATCTGCAATGGCCAGGGAAATCCAGACATAGGGCATCCCATTTCAGAAGTTTTTGAAATATGGCAACCCTAGTGTTTGCAGACCTCCCCACTGCTTTGCCCCTCCCAGAAATGGGAACTGTGGGAACTGTGCTGCTGGGAAGTCAGGCACAGTGGTGCCCCGCAAGACGAATGCCTCGCAAGACGGAAAACCCGCTAAACGAAAGGGTTTTCCGTTTTTGAGTTGCTTCGCAGGACGAATTTCCCTATGGGCTTGCTTCGCAAGACGAAAATGTCTTGCGAGTCTTGAGATTTTTTTTTCGCTTTCCCCCCCCCCTTATCTAATCTGCTAAGCCTTTAATAGCCTTTTAGCAGCTAATCCGCTAAGCCTTTAAGCCTTTAATAGCCGCTAAACCGCTAATAGCGCTAATCCGTTAAGCCGCTAATAGGGTTGCTTCGCAAGACGAAAAAACCGCTAGACGAAGACTCTCGCGGAACGGATTAATTTCGTCTTGCGAGGCACCACTGTATTGTTAATTTTGCTGCATTAAATTGTGCAGTCTGTAGTTGTCTTCCTTTGTAATGTTTTATTTTGAAATATTTAAGATAACATTTTAGTTTCCTGTTAATTATGTATACTTTATATTTTACTTTATTCAGTCATGTTTTATTCTAGATTGTTGTAAACCACTTTGAGAAATAATAAGAAGTTATGTTTTGCAAGATCTTTATATCCATCCCCCCGCCCCGGGCCAATGTTGACTCATGGGCAGAACCATCCACAAGTGAATCAATCATCTGGTATCAGAATGGTCAGGTGGTTGGCACCTGTCAGAGTGTAGCACTTTCTGTAGCACTTCCCAAACACCTGAGAATCAACTACGCATTGGGCTCTTGGAAGCCCTAAACAAGGAGCTTGTAGGCACTGCCAATTGGCAGTATGTGCAAAGCCCCCTTTGGTTCAAATTTGTAGGTGAAAATGGCATGCAAGCTGGGAGTTTCCTACACCTCCTGTATACAGCTCCACAGAACAAATCATGCTACAACTTTGAAAATGCCACCTCAGGTATTCCACATACAATTTTAAACATTTTAGCTACTGATAATGTTAAACTGCTGTTTTTAATTTGTATTGTTTTTAATTTTATTGTATATTTTGCTTTAATTCTTGTGCACCACCCGGAAATAATTACATAAGAGACGGTATATAAATAAATATTTCCCCTTTTTAAGCATGGTATTCATTTTCAATTGCTTAAAATAAGGGGACACACCAATAAAATTATGCATTTCATCAGGATACTTTAAAATCCTAAACATTATTGGTCTGAATCATTGTCAGGTAGATACACTTACAATGGTCAAACAACATCTCTGAAGAGTGGGCTGTCCTATTTATGTAATAATGTATGTTACATGCTGTCAAGGCTGCCTCAGGTCTCAGCTCACAAAAGACCAACGCCAATCTCTTCTTATATTCAAAAGTGTTTATTGCAGTTCATTGTTTGCTTCATATCCGAGGCGCGCAGCCTCACGTCTGTACGCTTAGACCGTTGAAGTCCCCTCTGAATCAGTCCCTCCCCTGCACCAGTTTAAGAGCCTTGCGCTGCTCCACCTCTTTCTCTCTTTCCTTTTCCTCAGGGTCTTCCTGCCTGCTGGGGTTTCGCCCCTCCTGGATTCCCCTGACGCGCTATCCCCCGACTGCTCTTCCCCCCTCCTGCGGGCTTTAGGACCTGGCCCTTCCTCCGGGCTCCCTGTACTTCCGCGCGCCTCTACATTTGAACTTGGCGCGCGCGCCCAACCTCTAACTTTCCTTTTGACAGTTACACTACTCCCTTCACTACTCCCCTCCCCTTCCGGGAGGGTGCCTTGCTCCGACCTCCCTCCCTTCTCTGCTGCCGGAGCTGCTTCCCCTTATACACTGGAAACTCCACCCCCTTCGCTGCACTCTGGTGGGGAGGCTGGTCCTGACGCCCAGCTGCCACTTTGGGATCCCCCGCTGGCCCCCTGTTCCTGACACGTCCCCCCTGGGGCTCCCCTGGCCTTGACCACTGGCGCCCCCTTCTGGGAATCCTCTGATTCGCTGGAAAGACTCATGGAATCTCTTGAGTCATTGTCATCCTCTTCCTCGCTGTCCTGGGATTCATCCCCATCGCTCTCCATCTCCTCCCTACCCTCTGCCTCTGTCCCTGAACCCCTGACACATGCAATCATACTAACAGCATTGTTTTATAGGAAAAGGGAGATGGAGAGCTAAGAAGTGGCAGAAGGCTGTGTGCATAACCTCTTCCCTGCACAGTTTCTCCACTCCAAACTCCCTCCTATAGCCCATCCCACGCACTCAAAGGCTCCGTTCCTTGTGTTAAATGGAGCTAACGCCATGTAAAGAGCACAGAAATGCACCACGAGCTCCATACTTACTAGCTGGAGAGAAGAGAAACCAGGGTTGCTGATACTTCGCTGAGACAACTGTCCATGGTTGGCCTGCTGCACAAAGTGTCGTCTTATTTCTGCCGAGGAATGCCTTTGAGATAAAAAGGAAGAAGATACCAGCCATTCCCAAATTAGGTCCTATTTTACTTTAAGTATTTTGACACATGATACACACAAGTCCTGCTATCCAAACATTTGTCATACAAAAATTCACTTATCCAAACATGAGTAGTTAGCACCCAAATACAGACAACAAATTCAGATTTCCAAACATGTAGTGTTAAGCATGTAGTACTATAAATAAATAAGCACAGTAAATAAGCCTTACTTATTTGTGTTTTGCTGGTTCTCAGCAGCCACTTTGTCTGAAACCCGGGGGGGGGGGGAGATTCAACAAATAAGAGAGCATTTTTTCCTTCCTTGTTTAGCTTTTGTAAGGTTTCAGATGGTTTTCCATGGGTTTTTCATCCTTTCGGGGTCAACATTCTGCGGTTAGGTACGCATTAGAAATTTCCCCATAAGAATCCATGGAAACTGCAGACTCGTTATGTAAATGTTTGCCTAACAAATGATTTCCTGAGAACACATTGTGTTTGGATAGTGAGACCTGCATGTATTTGTATAAAAATATGCTCATGGCCTCTAAACTAGGCATAAAGAACTCACAGCAAGATAAATCAAGTGGAGCTTCTATGTCTATATAGCAGTGCAGAAAAGGGAAAGGAGGGAGAAGTCAAATCAAACCATCAATTTAAGAATCCCATAAAAATGTTTAGCAGAGCGTGAATTCTCAATATTTCTGTGTCTAGACTCTAGTGACTACGAAGCAAAACAATCCCTTAGATCATGGGTGGGGGATTTGTGGCCCTCCCCTAGAATGCTTGAACCATGGCCAAGGTGGCTGAGGCTGGTGAGAGTTGATTCCTAAGACCATGGTGGAAAGAAAATGATTACAATACTACATCAAGTATGATTTAAAAGACTCTGAGCAATCTTTATTTATTCAGAAGTATGTACCATTCATTCTGTATCTTACATAAATATTTAAAACCATATGTGTGTGTGTGTGTGAATCTACTGACTGCAAAGAGGAAGCAACAGATTCGTAGCAGGAAGTTCCTTTGGTAGTTATTCAGAGGAATGTTTTTGCTGGAGCCACCATAGAAAAGGCCCGTTCTCTTGTTGCCACCCTCCAAACCTCTCTGGAAAGGGGAACATAGAGAAGGGCGTCAGATGACAAGCGCAGGGTCCAGGTCGGTTCGTAAGGGGAAAGGTGATCCTTAAGGCATTGAGGTCTTGAGCCGTGCAAGGCTTTATAGGTCGACACCAGCACTTTGAATTGGGCCCAGAACCTAATCAGCAGCCAGTCCAGTTGTGCCAGTATTGGTGTTAAATGCTCAAATCGTCTTGCTCTGGTGAGCAAGCTGGCCATTGAATTTTGCACCAGCTGAAGTTTCTGAGCCATATTCAGAAGTCTTACCAGAGCATAGGCCACAGAAGTCAGGCTTCCCCTGTCCAGATAGGGGCAGATGAGCCACCAGCCAAAGCTGGCAGAAGGCACTCCACACCACTGAGGCCACCTCGGCCTCAAGTGATAGTAGTGGATGCAAGATTCCCCCCCCCCCCCAAGCTATGAACCTGCTTCTTCAAAGGGAGTGTAATCTCCCAGCCATCTGGTCTAGGGAACCACCCACTAACAGTGCCTCTGTCTTATCTGGATTGAGCTTCAGTTTATTGACTCTCATCCAGTCCATTACCAAGGCAAGACATGAGGCAAGATAACAAAAGTAGCAGACATCTCAAAATTGTATAGATTATTACTGCCAGCACCATAACAGCAGAATGAATATTTGGTAAAATGTTTTGCCAGTCATGCAAATATTGTTCAAAACTGGAAACTCAGAAATAGGAAGTTGCTGTGTCACAACAATCCACCAGGGTCCCTGGTGCGCACAAGTCGCATCCCTCATGACACACACTTGTGGAAGACAGCACACAGGAAATGCTGGCAGTGACCACAACGCTGTTCAAAAAACCCTTACTGTTCAAAATTGTATGGTTTTGTCATGAAATCAGGGAGCCACAGTTAAGTGAGCTGTGGTGGTATCACATAATAGCAGGGTGTCCCTGAACGTATCAGTAGACTCAAGAAATCCTATACAAAACAAAATCTACTAGGAGGTTGGCTGGACTGGCTGCCAACTCAAGATCTCAGTATTTTATAACTATGTAATTCTGAATAGTGGCAGGTGGGTGTGGATCTGGATACTGTGAAACAGAAAAGGTGCCATTTCCTCCTCCCCTTCTCTGAAAGATTCCCCACCAAACATAACCCTCTACCTCTAGGACGTTTGCTATAGGGCTTACAGGCCTGAGCAGCACAACCTCCTTCTCTTTCCTTACCCCACCTCAACACCTCAACACCCCAACCCCACCTCAACACCCCAACAACACCTCAACATATGTCCTAGAAGCTCACAGCTCCTTGTCTGCCACTTTAAGAAAATGTTTTTTTTTAACGGACAAACTTATACGCTTCTATATACCTAGGGAATCCTTCAAACATGTAGAAGCCACAACCTAATTTTAAGGTGGCTCTGTTTTGCTTGCCACCTGGTAGCCATTCAACCAGATGCAGTTCACAACATAAAAATGTAATATAAAAGCACAAAATATATTATTTTAAAACCCCAATAACTTCCCCCTCCCACACTTTAAAGGGGTATTGTGGTCTAAACCACAGAGCCTAGGGCTTGCCGATCAGAAGGTCGGTGGTTCGAATCCCTGTGACGGGGTGAGCTCCCGTTGTTCGGTCCCAGCTCCTGCCCACCTAGCAGTTCGAAAGGACATCAAAATGCAAGCAGATAAATAGGTACCACTATGGTGGGAAGGTAAACGGCGTTTCTGTGCACTGCTCTGGTTCGCCAGAAGCGGCTTAGTCATGCTGGCCACATGACCTGGAAGCTGTCTGCAGACAAACACTGGCTCCCTCGGCCTATAGAGCGAGATGAGCACGTAACCCCAGAGTCGTCCGCGACTGGACCTAACGGTCAGGGGTACCTTTACCTTTACCTAGATGTTTATCAGCCAAAGGCCTGGTTAAAAAGGAACGTTTTTGCCTGGCACCTAAAGGTGTATAATGAAGGCGCCTGGCAAACGTCCCTGGGGAGAGCCTTCCACAAACAAGGAGCCTCTACAGAGAAAACCCGTTCTCGTGTTGCCACCCTCTGGACCTCTCAAGGAGGCGGCACATGAAGAAGGGCCTCAGAGGATGATCTCAGGGTCCAGGTAGGTTCATATGGAGATAGGCGGTCCTTGAAGTATTGCAGTCCTGAGCTGTTTAAGGCTTTATACCTCAAAACCAGCACTTTGAATTGGGCCCAGAAACTAATTGGCAGCCAGTGCAGTCGGACCAGGATTGGTGTAATACGTTCAAATGGTCTTGTCCCAGTGAGCTGCTGAGTTCTGCACTAACTGAAGTTTCTGAACCATCTTAGGCTATCCCTGTTCAGATAGGGGCGTAGCTGGGCCACCAGCCAAAGCTGAAGGAAGGCACTCTGGGCCACCGATGCCACCTGAGCCTCAAGTGACAGCAAAGGATCCAGGAGCACCCCCAAGCTACGAACCTGCTCCTTCAGAGGAAGTGTAACCCCATCAAGAGCAGGCAACCTCCCAGCCATCTGGTCTAGGGAACCACCCACTAACAGTGCCTTCGTCTTATCTGAATTGAGCTTCACTTTGTTGGCTCTCATCCAGTCCATTATCAAGACAAGACAATGGCCCAGCACTTCCACTGGCTCACCTGCAAAGGAGAAGTAGAGCTGTGTGTCATCAGCATATTGTTGACAAACGTACTCCAAACCTCCAGATAACCCCACTTAGCAGTTTCATGTAGATGTTAAACAACACAGGGGAGAGAATCGAGCCCCACATCGAAGCTTCCACGGGGCTGAAAAATACTCCCCAAGCAACACCCATCCAAGGAGGACTGCAACCACCGCAAAGTGGTGTCACCCACCCCTAATTTGGATACCATGGTTGAGGGTATCAAAAGCCACTGAAAGGTCGCAGAGGGGGACACATTTCCCCAGTCTCTCTCCCAACAGAGGGCATCATACAGGGTGACCAAAGCAGCTTCTGTGCCAAAACCAGGACTAAACCCTGATTGAAATGGATCTAGAAAATCAGTTTGCTCCAAGAGTGCCTGGATCTGGTCTGCAACCACCCACTCTAGAACCTTGCTCAGGAAAGGGAGACTAGCAACTGGCCAGTAGTTTGCAAGATTTTCTGAATCCAGGGAGTGTCTCTTGAGAAGTGGCTTTACCACTGCTTCCTTCAAGCAGGCAGGGACCACTCCCTCTCATAAAGAGGCATTAACCATCTCCCTGGCCCAGACAGCTGTCCCCTCCCTGCTGGTTTTTATCAACCAAGAGGGGCAAGGGTCAAGAGCGCAAGTGGTCTCCCTGACTGAGTCAAGGACCTGGCATTCAGCAACAGCAGCCACAGACCCGAGGGCTGGCCGATAGGACAACTGCAATTCCCCGGGTTGGAGGAGGGGCTGGCACACGGCACAGTCACCAACTGCCTGTGTTGTGTGCCCCTTACTCGGCCTGCCCCCCCATGCCATACCTCCCCCTACCTTGAACCACTGTGATTGGGGCCCCCTGCTCTCCCGCACTCCTCTCCTCTCAGGCACATCCAACAAAGAGACCTGACTTTGACCACAAATAAGTTGTCAGTTAAAAACAGTTAAAAATAATTAAGACAATTTAATCTTGCATGTACAGTGAAACACATTTTACTAGATAATAACCAGAGATATGAGTCTCCTGAGGAATAATCACAGGTGATCAGAAGTCCCTAAGAACATGAAATGTACTGCAATAAAAGAATTGAAAAGCGGGAAGACACCTGGATTTAGTGCAAGATATTACAAAGAAATGAAACATACCCTACTTGTACCGTTAAAGGAAGTGATGAACAATATCTTTAAAAAGGAAGAAATACCAGAAACTTGGAAAGAAGCCTATATCACTTTTATTCCAAAACAAGATTCTGATTTGACTCAGGTTAAAAATTACAGGCCGATCTCGTTGCTAAATAATGATTACAAAATGTTTGCAAATATTTTAGCAAATAGGATGAAAAGGATATTAAAGGAAATTATACATAAGGATCAAGCAGGTTTCCTTTCTGGTAGGCAGATGAAAGATAATATAAGAAATATAAGAAATATAATGGAATATCTGACCAACAGGAAGGATAAGCAGGCAATGTTGATTTTTGTAGATGCTGAGAAGGCCTTTGACAATATTTCTTGGGAATTTATGTTAAAGAATTTAGAAGTTATGGATATGGGCCAATCTTTCCTAAACGGTATAAAGGCAATATATTCCGAGCAAAGAGCAAAACTAATTGTTAATAATGTAACAACGGAAACTATTGCTATAACTAAGGGTACAAGACAAGGGTGTCCTTTGTCACCGTTGTTATTCATATCGGTCCTAGAAGTTTTCCTAAGATCACTAAGAAATAATGAACAAATAAAAAGTGTTACAGTTGGTCATAATGAATATAAGGTAAAGGCATTTGCTGATGACTTGGTTATAACGATAGAAGATCCCATAAAGAGTGTTAAAGAGGTGTTAGAAGAAATAGAACAGTTTGGACAGGTGGCCAATTTTAAATTAAATAAGAAAAAAACCAAAATAATTGTGAAAAATATAGATCAAGAAACAACTGAAAGAATACAGCAACAGATAGAGATTGAGGTGGTTAAGAAAGTGAAATATTTAGGGATTATGTTGACTCCTAGGAGTACTGATCTATTTCAAAATAATTATTTACCAATATGGAATAAAATTAAGCAAGATCTGGAGGTGTGGGGGAGAATGAAGTTATCATTTTGGGGAAGAATTGCAGCGATAAAGATGAGTGTGTTACCGAAAATGTTGTTTTTGTTTCAAACAATTCCAATAATCAAAGGGGTGACAATATTTAAAGAATGGCAAAGAATAATTTCAAGGTATATCTGGCAGGGTAAGAAGCCAAGAATAAAATTTAAGTTGTTAACAGACGCGAAAGATAGAGGAGGCTTCGCCCTGCCAGACTTGAGATTATACTACGAAGAATCATGCCTCTGTTGGTTGAAAGAATGGATGAAGTTAGAAAATACAGAATTGTTAGATTTGGAAGGATATGATAATAGATTCGGTTGGCACGCATATTTATGGTATGATAAAAAACGAGTGTACAAAGGTTTTGAAAATCACATCATTCAAGGATCTCTGATTGAAGTAGGGGGTAGGTATAAAAACCTACTGGAGCCTAAAATTCCACATTGGTTATCTCCGTTGGAGGTGATGAGTGTTAAGAAGATCAATATGACGGGGAGGTGGATAACATACGGGAGTTTAATAAATAAAGATGGGAATAAATGGAAATTGAAACCATATGAAGAAGTAAAAGAATATGTAAATGATTAGCTGCATTACTTTCAGATTAATGAAATGTTTAAAAAAGAAGTATTAGAAAGAGGTTTTTCTGAGAAGGAATCTAGGTTTCAACAGGAAATATTGGATAATGAAGTGAAAATTCTATCCAAAATGTACAAATTATTATTAGAGTGGTATACAAGGGATGAAGAGGTTAAATCGGTTATGATCCAGTGGGCCAAAGACTTTGGATATAATATTCAATTTGATGATTGGATAAAACTGTGGAAGGAAGGGACGAAGTTTACTGCATGTACTACAATAAAGGAAAATGTTATGAAAATGATATATGTAACACCAGTAAAATTAGGTAAGATGTATAAGGTAAGCAATAAATGTTGGAAATGTAAGGAAAAAGAAGGAACATTTTATCAAATGTGGTGGGAGTGTAAAAAAGTGAAATGTTTTTGGGAAACGATATATAATGAGATAAAGAAAATGTTGAAATATACATTTGTTAAAAAACCAGAAACATTTCTATTAGGAATACTAGGTTATGAAATTAAAAAGAAGGATTGGAAAGTATTCTTATATGCAGTAACAGCAGCTAGAATTTTGTTGGCCCAGAAGTGGAAACAAGAAGAAGTGCCTACGATTGAAGAATGGAGAATGAAACTAATGGATTACGCAGAACTGGACAAGTTAACAGGGAGGATCCGGAACCAACGAGACCAGAGATTCACTGAGGACTGGAATAAATTTACAGAATATATCAAAAATATTTGTGATAAACAGATAACGTTTGTAAGTTTTTAGGAAGCTTTGTGAGAATGTATGGTAGAAATATTGATTAAATAATATGATAAGGCAAATAATTATATAGTGCAATATTAAATTAAGAAATGTGGAGAAAGTGATAACACGGAGAATTATCAGACATGTTATGGAAGTCCAAAAGAAGACGTTGGTGAGAATTGGATGTTTAATTTTGTATAAATTTATACTGGAAAATTAATAAAAATTATTTCAAAAAAAAAAAAGAACATGAATTGTAAAACGGAAAACTAAAATGGGCTCAGCTATAGAGCAGTGGTGTCTTTAACATGATTAATTTGTCTTTATCTTGACCGGTAACTTCCATCACATATTGAAGAACAATTGCTATTTATACACTGTGATCTCATTATTCATGAGATCTGATAAGATCATGAAAACTCACAAATAAAATCTGCATGTGCCATTCATTCTTAAAACATTTATCTGTGTTCTGCTCCCCATGATTCCTTACTCTATAAACACAGAATGTGCTTGATTCTGGTACAAAAAGCAGGATAACCTTGTAGTACAACCTGGAATTCTTCAGTCTGATGGCAGTGATTATTGGAGGAGAAGAAGAAGAAGAGTTTGGATTTGATATCTTGCTTTATCACTACCCTAAGGAGGCTCAAAGCGGCTAACAATCTCCTTTCCCTTCCTCCCCCACAACAAACACTCTGTGAGGTGAGTGAGGCTGAGAGACTTCAGAGAAGTGTGACTGGCCTAAGGTCACCCAGCAGCTGCATGTGGAGGAGCGGGGAATCAAACCCGGTTCACCAGATTACGAGTCTATCGATCTTAACCACTACACTACACTTTTGACAAAAGAGTATGAAAATATTACCGTATTTTTCGCTCTATAACACGCACCAGACCATAACACGCACGTAGTTTTTAGAGGAGGAAAACAAGAAAAAAAATATTCTAAACGAAATAGTGGATATATGATTTTTGTGGTTCGTGCTGTGGCCACAGACATGTGATCTGACAGTGAGTCTGGAGTAGCCCAATGCAAAAATCCTGAGGATCCATGTGAATCCATGCTTTGTAACCACGGAGGAGGGAAGGAAGGGGAACCATGGATCCTCTGCTCACGACTGCAGCAGATCCCCCCCCGCCACCCACAGGCATTCGCTCCATAACACGCACAGACATTTCCCCTTACTTTCTAGGAGGAAAAAAGTGAGTGTTATGGAGCAAAAAATACGGTAGTTGCATTACTGGAGTAGACAAAAGTGCATCTCGTCCCACCTTTATTCTATACCTGTGACCAGTAAGATGCCCCATAATAGTCATCTCCTTTCATTTATCCTAGCAACTGGAATTAGATTTGTTTAGCTAAACATATACCTGGACATGCTAGAGGGAGAGCACTGAAGCATCTGAAAGGTCCCAACAGTTGAGTTTGTACAATCACTTACATTTTCTGCAGCGGCTTTTACTCAACTGCCACACTACAAAGACATTTTTGCAATTGCACAACTGCAGAATTTCCCGGTTGTTCTATCCTTCAACTTACTGAATTTGACCACACATAGAAAAGCATCAAAAGGTGTGAAATGCTTCAGACTGGGAAAAACCTTTAACATTTTTATCTGCAGTTTTATTTTAAAGAACAAAAGCCTTCCATCTTGTTGTGTCAGGGACTGGGCAGATGAGAAGGAGTGGTGGAGACTGCCATCCCTGGAGGCTTCCAGGCAGGAGACAGATGAAGATAGCACGGGCCCAGGTTCGTGGCGGTGGCACACCTCAGAAGAAGAAGCAAAGAGCTGGGAAATAATGGAGGGTGAGGAACAGGAGCAAGCTAGCAGACGCACTAGTCCTGAACAGAGAGAGGAGTCAGAAGTAGTAAAAACAGTACAGCCACTTGAAAGCCTGGGAGAGCCCCTTCCTCCTCCTAGAACTAGGCTCTCCCTTCCTGTATCTGGACAGAAAGATTTAACTGCTCGCCACCGTAGACGGCAGGAGGGGTGTGGAAGCTAGGAAGTAACTGCCAGAGCAGCAGCTCAAGATTGAGGGAGCATATTCCGTGGTCACCATGTATTTCTGTTGATTTAAATAAAAGAACTGAAGGAAGCTCTCCACGTCTCTGATTTCACTAGGTAATTAGTCACGTAAAGCAACATAAAGGATTTAATGAAATGTTATATTAGTTCATCCACAAACAAGATTATTGAAATGGACAGTAGGAAATATAGTAAGTGATCAAAGTATGCATCCACAAAAAGTAAATAACACCCCAGAGGACAGGATCACACTTCAAAACGACCTTGACAGATTAGAGAACTGGGCAAAAACAAACAAGATGAATTTTAACAGGGAGAAATGTAAAGTATTGCACTTGGGCAAAAAAAATGAGAGGCACAAATACAAGATGGGGGACACCTGGCTTGAGAGCAGTACATGTGAAAAGGATCTAGGAGTCTTGGTTGACCACAAACTTGACATGAGCCAACAGTGTGACGCGGCAGCTAAAAAAGCCAATGCAATTCTGGGCTACATCAATAGGAGTATAGCATCTAGATCAAGGGAAGTAATAGTGCCACTGTATTCTGCTCTGGTCAGACCTCACCTGGAGTACTGTGTCCAGTTCTGGGCACCACAGTTCAAGAAGGACACTGACAAACTGGAACGGGTCCAGAGGAGGGCAACCAAAATGGTCAAAGGCCTGGAAACGATGCCTTATGAGGAACGGCTAAGGGAGCTGGGCATGTTTAGCCTGGAGAAGAGGAGGTTAAGGGGTGATATGATAGCCATGTTCAAATATATAAAAGGATGTCACATAGAGGAGGGAGAAAGGTTGTTTTCTGCTGCTCCAGAGAAGCGGACACGGAGCAATGGATCCAAACTACAAGAAAGAAGATTCCACCTAAACGTTAGGAAGAACTTCCTGACAGTAAGAGCTGTTCGACAGTGGAATTTGCTGCCAAGGAGTGTGGTGGAGTCTCCTTTTTTGGAGGTCTTTAAGCAGAGGCTTGACAACCATATGTCAGGAGTGCTCTGATGGTTTTTCCTGCTTGGCAGGTGGTTGGACTCGATGGCCCTTGTGGTCTCTTCCAACTCTATGATAATTCCATACTTTTTTCTAGTAGGAAAATTTGTCTTGCCTGAAAGTATGCTCTACTGGGATTAATAGGATTAGGGTTGTATTATTAGATTCCAAAACATGGCAGGGCGGGGGCAGGGAGCTAAACTGAGCAGTTTCAAAGAACTCCCCCCCCCCCAAGCCATTTCCTAGGCCTTAAGAGGTCAAGAGTTGGTTAAAGTTTGTGTGAGCCATATATTCAGCAGGTGAGTCTGCCCGTTACTGTATTTCTATGCCTAGGAAAGTAGTGCCTGTGGAATTTCTGCTTGTACAGTTATTAAAGGTGTATAGAAAAGGCGAAACATTCAATCTACAGCAAGCCACAAGTTACTTACAGCCTTAATTGCACTCAGTTGGCATAATCCCAGCATTTTCACCAGGATTTTTTTAAATGGAAGTATGCCAGTTTTGTGGATTAGAGTCTGGCTGCAACTGAGAATAATCTTTTACAGAGTGATCACCTGAGAATCCCAGTGAAGTATATTGCACTACTCCATAATAAGTTTTTGCAACCTTAAACCCTTGGGAAGGAAAGGGAAAACTTTAGTCAATTACAAACATATATTCACTGCAGTTTAGAACCATGCTGAGAACAAGTTCTGACTAAGTTTTTGACACTTCCTATTTCTCAGAGCTATAAAAACCTTCTATCAACTTATTACCACCTCTCTGTGCAAATAATAATATGATCAGGGTTTTTTCCCCAGGAGGTGAGGCTTTCTCCTTCAGAATCGACCAAACAACAAGCTGCATCTAGATTTCTAACCCAATGCCAAGCGCAAACAAGTCTGGAATGAGGGAGACTGATTCCAACTCCCCCCGCCAAAAAGCAAATTCCTTCGGCGCGTGCGTGTGCGCGCGCTCTGCGTCGCCTCTCCTTAACGCCCCGCGGCTCTGCGGCGGAGTCCCGGGCGGTGGGCAGATGGGGCCAGCGGCAGATCTGCTCTCCGGGCGCGTCTCTCCCGGAGCTTCCCCGGCCAGCGAGGCCAGTCAAGAGCCGCTCCTGGGAAATGCCCCCAGGTGCCCTTACCTGTTGATTTTCAGAGCAAAGGCTCTCCTGTCCGAGCTGGGCAGAGTGGCCATGCCGAGGGGCCGGGCCGCGATCGCCCCGCGGGGTCCCGCTCCGCCGAGGAGGAAGCCTCTTCCTCGAGCCCTGCTCCGGCGCCTCCGCAGGGGCAGAAGAAACTTCCGCCTTTTCGGTCTTCCTCCTTGAAATCCGCAGGCGACGGGCAGGGAGGGGCCGGCGACGCCTCTGCCGCGGCGGGAGGCAGCCGGGGCCCCCACTCGGGCGGGAGGGGGCGTCCCATTTGGGAATGTGGCGTAGCCTGGATCAAAACATCACTGCAAGTTAAAAAGAAGTCTAGCTCATCAGGGAGAGGACGAAGCCGAACCATTTCCCCTGAGGTGCTGGCTTTCCATTTTGAGGGGTGCGTCGTCTTCATACCTTTCTTCCCTGCCGTTTCTCACCTCATGGGATGTATCCTGCCACAGGGCCGGCCGCTGACCGGACTCCAGACCTGCTCTGCCCAGCTTGTTAAAACGTTACGCCATTTTATAATATTATTACAGTACTCTTTTTTAACGGCTTCTAAGTGACACCGATCACGTTTCTTTCGTTTCGGGAGGAATCTGTTTCCTTCTGAGAAAGCATTTCAGAAGTCGGTCCCGCTTGGGAGATCTCCCTCCACGTGCGTGAGCTGTGAGCTCTCGTCCTGCCTTCCCCGAGGACCGGGGCGGGGGCTCAGTTTGGGACTGTCCTGCATCATAAGGCGCAAAAACGACCGAGCCGCCCTTGTCAGCCGAGCTGTCGTTGCAAGAACGTGTCCGCTGCTTGCACAAGCCTCTCTTTTGCAAAGCCTTCCGTTCGCCGCCCTTCAGTCTCGGCGCCTGCGGGGAAAAGCTCGAGATGATCGCTCACTGAACAAGATCCGGGTTTCAAACCAAGGGAAATATTGGGCGGCGGGATGTGGGGCTCCTCGGGACGGAGTTCGGGAAGGACGGCTGGACATTTAGCAGCAGCAGCAGCAGCGCGTGCGAAACGCAAAACGCCGATAGCACGAAGCAGCGCCCGTGGGTTGCAAAGGCTGCGCCTCTGTGCCTGGGGGTGGGGGAAGAGCAACTGCCCAGGGTGGGGATTTAACAGACAAATAAATACAAATTAATCACAGGTTGTGAAAACAAATCCAGGCATGTGAGCAAGTTATGCACTCAGTCTAGTCTTCCTGGAGAAGAGTGACTAGTGGGGTGCCACAGGGTTCTGTCTTGGGCCCGGTCTTATTCAACATCTTTATCAACGACTTGGATGATGGACTCAAGGGCATCCTGATCAAATTTGCAGATGACACCAAACTGGGAGGGATGGCTAACACCCCAGAGGACAGGATCACACTTCAAAACGACCTTGACAGATTAGAGAACTGGGCAAAAACAAACAAGATGAATTTTAACAGGGAGAAATGTAAAGTATTGCACTTGGGCAAAAAAAATGAGAGGCACAAATACAAGATGGGGGACACCTGGCTTGAGAGCAGTACATGTGAAAAGGATCTAGGAGTCTTGGTTGACCACAAACTTGACATGAGCCAACAGTGTGACGCGGCAGCTAAAAAAGCCAATGCAATTCTGGGCTACATCAATAGGAGTATAGCATCTAGATCAAGGGAAGTAATAGTGCCACTGTATTCTGCTCTGGTCAGACCTCACCTGGAGTACTGTGTCCAGTTCTGGGCACCACAGTTCAAGAAGGACACTGACAAACTGGAACGGGTCCAGAGGAGGGCATCCAAAATGGTCAAAGGCCTGGAAACGATGCCTTATGAGGAACGGCTAAGGGAGCTGGGCATGTTTAGCCTGGAGAAGAGGAGGTTAAGGGGTGATATGATAGCCATGTTCAAATATATAAAAGGATGTCACATAGAGGAGGGAGAAAGGTTGTTTTCTGCTGCTCCAGAGAAGCGGACACGGAGCAATGGATCCAAACTACAAGAAAGAAGATTCCACCTAAACGTTAGGAAGAACTTCCTGACAGTAAGAGCTGTTTGACAGTGGAATTTGCTGCCAAGGAGTGTGGTGGAGTCTCCTTTTTTGGAGGTCTTTAAGCAGAGGCTTAACAACCATATGTCAGGAGTGCTCTGATGGTGTTTCCTGCTTGGCAGGGGGTTGGACTCGATGGCCCTTGTGGTCTCTTCCAACTCTATGATTCTATGATAGCACAGTACAGGAGGGAAAGCCTAAGCCGCCATGCAATTTAAACATGTATTTTACACAGCACGGAGGAAATAAAAACGACTCCAGGATGATATCTTTTTTGCATCCATTCACCCTTATATTTTATTACCCCACCTCCCATTATATCCAGGTCACAATGGGACCTAGTATATTGAAGTATAGCATTCATCCATTGACTTTTCGATTTGCGCAGCGGCTCTGATGCTCAGAGAATACAGATTTACATCATATACAAAAGTTTAATTCCTTTGCACTTCTAGACAAAATACTGAGATAGCAATCCTAAACCCTGTAGTGAAGTAGGCATGTATAGGGTTGTGCTGTGGGCCAGTTAAGATAAATTAGACTAGAGCTAACTGTGTGGGAGTCAAAGAACAAACAAAACTGCACACATTTGTCTTACTACAGAAAAAAATTAACCACCTGGCTTTTAAATTACTTGGATTGCTGGTCCACCTAGGACAGTAAAAAAAATGATAAAAATACATTTCCAGATTATTTCCAGTGAGAAACTCCCATAACACTCATAGCATGGATATTTTTTTTAACCAGGAACAATTTCACAGCCTAATCCTGCACATTCCACCAAGAAAGTCTGTGTGTGGTTGCAGATGCCGGGATGAACAAAATGCCTTGGAATGACAGATGGGGATAAACAAAAAGTTGGTGTGATTCATAATGTAGAAATGTCCAGTATGAAGTGCCACCTAGTGGATTCATGGACCATCGCAAGGATTTTGTTTTTACCATCAATGTTGTTGTTGTTTAGTCGTTTAGTCGTGTCCGACTCTTCGGGACCCCATGGACCAGAGCACGCCAGGCACTCCTGTCTTCCACTGCCTCCTGCAGTTTGGTCAAACTGATGCTAGTAGCTTCGAGAACACTATCCAACCATCTCGTCCTCTTGTCGTCCCCTTCTCCTTGTGCCCTCCATCTTTCCCAACATCAGGGTCTTTCCCAGGGAGTCTTCTCTTCTCATGAGGTGGCCAAAGTATTGGAGCTTCAGCTTCAGGATCTGTCCTTCCAGTGAGCACTCAGGGCTGATTTTCTTCAGAATGGAGAGGTTTGATCTTCTTGCAGTCCATGGGACTCTCAAGAGTCTCCTCCAGCACCATAATTCAAAAGCATCAATTCTTCAGCGATCAGCCTTCTTGATGGTCCAGCTCTCACTTCCATACATCACTACTGGGAAAACTATAGCTTTAACTATACGGACCTTTGTTGGCAAGCTGATGTCTCAGCTTTTTAAGATGCTGTCTAGGTTTGTCATTGCTTTCCTCCCAAGAAGCAGAGCTTCCGGTTTCCGTCGCGAACAGACAGGGAGCTCGGAAAATCTCCGGAGGAGATTTCCGAGTAATACAGGGTCTTGGGGGTGTTGCAAGGGCACTGCACCCCCAAAAAATCTCAAGGGGGAGACCCTTGGGGGAGAGATACCCAGCCGTGTGGAAGCGGTTTGCTGTTTTTCGGGGGTTTTTTTTCTTGGAAGATCTCGAGGCAGCGAAACTGCAAGCACAAAGGGAAAGCAACGACCCTGTATTACGATGCCTCTGGCTCCCACTGAAGAAGGCGACGGACCTCCAAAACTGTAAGAACGGAACCCTTAGTGTGAGTAGACTTTGTTACTGGAAAAACTTTTGAAAATACACTAAGAGAACGTCGGATGTCAGACGATTTAACTTAGGAATTCACCTCGGTAAAGGATTAAAATGGCGCAGGCTACAAAGTCGCAAGGTGGAGGAAAGAAGTATCCCCTCGCCTGACTGAGTGAACACAAAGTAAATATCTCGGGCTTCTTTGTGGGGAACTAAAGAATTTGAAACATTCCACTGCAAGGAAACATTGTTTACTCCTTTTGGGGGAGGCAGACAAAAAAAGAGAGTCATTTAAAACGGAGCCTCTTAGAACTGTTTAAAAGGACAGCTGGGAACACACTTCAAAGAAACTAAAGAGGTATTTGAAAAAGAACTTTTCCTAACCTTCATAATTTTGGGACCTAACCGTTGCTCCTGGGATTTATTCAACGCATGTTTATTTGGAATATTAATCTGAAGAACCATAGGATCTTTTGAACTCTAGAACTTTCTGCAAAGGCTGTAATTTTGCCCTGCCCATAATCTTTGGGGTCTCTCTTTGTCTCTCTTTTTCTCTCTCCTCTTCCCTCTTTACACTCTCTCTTTCCCCTCGTTTCCTCATGGTATTTAGGATATTTATATCCCTGTTTTAAATAAGAAAATTATCTGGTCATTTTGTTCTATTTCCCCCCCCCTCCTTTTTCTCTTTTTCTTTTTTCTTTTTTCTTTTTCCCCCCTCTCTCTTCCTTCGTTCCAATTTGTTTGCTTCCTCTCTGCCTCCCCTCCCCTCTTTTTCTACCACTTTCCACTATAATAACACAACTAACAGCCTATCCCCCCTACCCTCAATTTTGAGGAAAATCTAACCTGACCCCTCCAATTTGAGCAGGACCAGTATTTAATCCAAGACGTCTTTCTACACTTCGAGATGAATAACCAAATGATTTACTATTTGAAATAAACACTGAGAACCTCTTGAACTATTTGAAATAAAACACTGAGAACTTCTTGAAATATCCACATCTTTCTTAGGATTGCAAAGGAAACTAGTAAAAATTAGAACCAAAGATAACAGAAAACGGTGAAAGTTTGATATATTTCCCGTGAAATGGATTAGGCCGACAAGTGGCTGAAAAATACAGAGACTGAGCTATTTTCTGGACGGTAAAAAGGAAATATTGTCTTTGACTTGTACCTTTTACTTTGTTCTTCTCTTCCTTCTGTGTTGAAACAATTATACTAACATATTAACATAACCTAAATTTATGATAACAAAAGACTATTGGGAGAGCCAGTGAGATTGGATAATTCTGAACAAGTCATTGAAAAATCTCTCTTTTTTGGGGGGGGGATGCAAAGTGTTGTAAGAATATGATATAAGATATAAGAACATATAAATAAAGGGGATGAAATTGCAGAGAGGGTAGAAGAAAGATTGTGCGCCCCCTAGGGGGAGAGAGTAATAAGTAAAGTTAACTACTGAGAATTAAACCATAAAATGTTGGGGAAGAACGGGAAAAAAGCAGGAGGGACACCAGGAGAGAGAAAGGCATCCCGACAGGAGGAAATTAGAGATTTAGACATTTTATGGTTAAAGATCAAAGAGGAATTTAAGCAAAATGAATTACACATGGAAAGTAAATTAGGAGAAATACAGGAACAGATAGATAAGAAAATAGAAAGTGCGGTAGGAGAACTCTCCAGAAAGGTACAAGATCTGACAACCAAGTCAAAAATAATTGAGGAAATCAATAAAAGAACCCAAAAAGATCTGAGAGACCAAAAGAAAGAAACAGAAAAATTAAAGGAAGAAGTAAAAGATTTAAATAAAATGCAAGATGAATTATGGGACAATTTAGCCATGACAGAAATGCGTCAGAAACAACTCAATTTAAAATTCCGAGGAGTTGTGGAAGAGGTAAACGAGGATATAAGAGGGGAAATGGTTAAAGAACTTGCAAAGTGGTTGGAAATAAAAGAAGAACAAGTTGCGTACACGATAGAAAGTGCGTTTAGAATAAGAGGGAAATCGCAATGAATTAAATCAAAAAAAAATCCCTGGTGACTGTTTAGTAATATTTAACTCATTGGAAATGAGGAACACTATACTAAGAACAAGCTACAGAAGAAAGTTAATGATTGGAGGCTGTCCAATTATTGTCTTTAAAGAAATTCCAATTAGGATTCTGCGCAAAAGGGAAGGATATAGACAATTAACAAATGTCCTAAAGAGAAATACAATACAGTATAAATGGGAATTCCCAGAAGGGATTTCCTTTTTCTACAAGAATAAAAAGTTCAAACTGATAGATACACAAGAAGCGGGAAAGTTTTTGAGAAGATACGAAAAAGACCTGGGTAAAGAAAAAGAAAGATCTGGAGGAGAAGAAAAAAAGTAGGAGGGGGGAGAGGGAGGGGAGAGAGGGAGGCCGAGGGAGCGGAGGGGGGTGAGGTAGAAGCAGAGGAAGAAGCGGAGGACGCGGGATCGGGAGAGGAAGAGGAGGAGGAAGAGGTGGAAACTATTGGAAACAGAGGCACCAGAATTTAAATCGGAAATTAGGATAAAGTGCAATTAGTCGAAATGACCCTTAAATTTCTGTCGTGGAATGTGAATGGTTTTAATGAAAAGTCCAAGAGAAATAAATTTGAGAAAATCATAAAGAAAAAAAATATTGATGTGATTTGTTGCCAGGAAACACATGTTGCCAAAAAACACAAACATATTTTAATAAATAAAAAGTTGGGAATAGAATTTATCAATTCAGACTCAAAGAAGAAAAGAGGGGTGGTAACTTATGTGAAAGAGAAATTGGAACCTAAACTAGTATGTAAGGATGAGGAAGGAAGAATCCTAGGAGTACAAATCAACTACCAGGGAGAAAAACTTAATGTGGTAACGGTCTATGCGCCAAATACAAACAAAATGGAGTTTTTCAAAAAATTGGAACAAGTTTTATTAGATCTAGAGAATCACAAATTGATCCTACTTGGAGATTTAAATGGAGTGCCAAAACCGGAATTAGATAGAAGCTCGAAAAGGAAGAACTTAAATCAAGGGAAACTTCCGAGATCGTTTATTGACCTTGAGGAAAACTTAGATTTAATAGATGTATGGAGATTCAAAAACCCCATGACCAAACAATTCACACATTTCTCAGAGCCGCATCAGAGCTGGAGTAGGTTGGATCAGATATGGATATCAAGAGAATTAACAATAAGAGTGTCGAAATGTGAGATACTACCCAGAACACTATCTGATCACAGCCCAATAATATTACACTTAAACTGGAAGACCCAGGGTATCTACAGATGGAGAATGAATGATTATTTATTTGAAAAAGAAGAAGTGATTGATAAGGCTAAAATTACTTTAAAAGACTATTTTGATTTAAATATTAATAAGGAGACTAACATGGATATAGTTTGGGATGCCAGCAAGGCAGTGTTAAGAGGTTTTTTGATACAACAAAATAGTCAAAGAAGAAAGGCGAGAGAACAAAAAAAGGAAGAGCTAATCACTCAATTGAGAGAATGTGAAAAGAATTTGATAGAAAAGCCGAGCGATGAAGGGAACAAGCAACTGTATAAGATGATACAAGCACAATATTCAACATTAATAAATCAAGAGGTAGAATAGGGAATTAAGTTAATGAAACAAAAAATTTTTGAATCTGCAAATAAAACTGGAAAGTTCCTGGCGTGGCAGTTGAGAAAAAGAAGAAAACAAAATCTTATTAATAAAATAAAAGTAGAAGAACAAATCTTGGAAGACCCTAATGAAATAAAAAAGAGCTTCCTTAAATTCTATGAAAACCTATATAAAAGAGAAGAAGAAGATGAAATAGAAATGGGAAAATATCTAGAAGAAAACAGAATCAACAGTATATCGGAAGAGGAAAGAAATTTATTAAATAAACCCATAAAAACAGAGGAAATTCAAGAGGCGATAAAGAGGATGAAACTGGGGAAAGTCCCAGGCCCAGATGGCTTGTCAGCCAAGTATTATAAAGTCCTAGAAGAACTTATTACACCAGTGCTATGTGAAGTAATGAATGAGATTTTAAGAGAAGGAAGAACACCAGCGTCATGGAAAGAGGCATACATTACGCTGATACCGAAACCTGACTCGGATAGGCTAAATATTAAGAATTACAGACCGATTTCACTATTGAATAATGATTATAAGATCTATGCAGATATAATGGCGACTCGACTTAAAAAATGTTTAGTTAATCTTATCCATACCGACCAGGCTGGTTTTTTACCCAATAGGCAAATAAAAGACAACATAAGACATACAATAAATATCATTGAGTACTTAGAATGCAAAAACGAAATCCCTGCAGCTTTACTGTTTATTGATGCCGAAAAGGCATTCGATAACGTATCCTGGCGTTTTCTTATAAAATGTTTGGAAATGACAGGGATAGAGGGCACATTCCTGGAAGGAATAAAAGCAATTTACTCACAACAAAGTGCTAAATTAATTATTAATAATAACTTAACAGAACCCTTTGAAATCTCGAAGGGTACTAGGCAGGGGTGCCCTCTGTCACCTCTTCTGCTTATTATGATGTTAGAGATAATTACAAATAAGATAAGAAAAACTTCAGAGATACGCGGAATAAAAATAGGAGTGAAAGAATACAAATTGAAAGCTTATGCTGACGACCTTATGTTGTCTTTGGAGGATCCAGAAGAGAGAGTCAGTAAGAAGATCTGTTAGAAGAATTCGGAAAACTATCCGGTTTTAAATTAAACAGAACAAAAACTAAAATGTTGATTAAAAATGTAGAAGAGAAGGTAAAAAACGACCTTGAATCTCAGACTGGAATTAAAGTAACCAAAAAAGTAAAATACCTTGGAATCTGGTTAACGACAAAGAACATTAATTTGATGGAAGATAATTATACAACCGCATGGAAAGAAATAAGGAAGGACTTAGATACCTGGAATAGAATAAAGCTATCCTGGTCGGGGAGAATGGCGGCAATAAAAACGAGTCTATTACCGAAACTGCTATTCTTATTTCAGAATATACCAATAATCAGGGGAACATCAATATTCAAGGACTGGCAGAAAATACTTTCTAAATTCATCTGGCAAGGAAAAAGGCCGAGAATTAGATTCAAATTACTCACAGACCAAAGAGATAGAGGAGGATTCGCAGTCCCAAATTTAAAGTTATATTATGAAGCCTCATGCCTCTGTTGGGTCAAGGATTGGATTATTATAAAAAATAAAGATCTGCTAGATTTAGAAGGATTTGATTTAAGATTCGGTTGGCACGCTTACCTATGGCGTAATAAGGGAAAGAGCCATAAAGGATTTTCTAACCATATCTTCAGAGGGCCATTACTGGAGGTGTGGAAAAGAAATAAAAAATTATTGGAACAGAATACCCCTTGGTGGCTTTCGCCAATCGATATCCTGACAATAAAAAAAACAAATATCGAAGGAGAAAGATGGACCTACGAAGATTTATTAGTAAAAACAGAGACCGGTTGGAGGATTAGGCCATATGAAGAAATAAAGAACAAATTGACAGGTTGGATCCAATTTCATCAAATCAACTCTATCTGGACCGAGGATTAAAAAAATGGGATAAGTGAGAAAAAAATCTAGATTCCAGATTGAAATATTAGAAAGTAAAACAAAACTCCTATCGAAAATGTATAGCCTGTTGCTCGAATGGGACACCAAAGATGAAGAAGTAAAGGAGGTAATGGTGAGATGGGCAATGGACTTTGGGTATAACATAGAGTTTGATAAATGGCAGGCACTATGGAATAAAGGTATGAGATTCTCGGCATGTACAACACTCAGGGAAAATATGTACAAAATGATGTACAGGTGGTATGTAACGCCCGTAAAACTGGAAAAAATATATAAAACTGGTGATAAATTATGCTGGAAGTGCAAGATTAAGGAGGGTGATTTTTATCATATGTGGTGGTTGTGCGAGCCTATTAGAAAATTTTGGGAATCTATTTACAATGAACTAAAAAAAATCTTTAAATATACCTTTATAAAAAGACCCGAAGCCTTTTTGCTGGGGATAATTGGAGAGGAAATCAAAAACGAAGATCAAACACTCTTTCAGTATGCGACAGTGGCCGCCAGAACTCTAATAGCGCAGAATTGGAAGACACCAAGAATCCCAACCATAAATGAATGGCAATCGAAACTACTCGACTATCTAGAATTGGCAAAAATGACACAGAAAATAAGAAATCAAAAAGACACAAAGTTTAATAAAGATTGGAATAAATTCATGGCATACATGGAAACAGAGGTAAAAAAAACTAAAAAACACAGTAGGTGTGATATAACACTTGTGATGTAAAGAATTTTTTTTTTTTTTTTTTGAGGAAAAGAAACTGCAGATAGAAAAATTTTATAACACATTCCAAAACCGAGATGAAGGGAAGTCAGTCAGTGTTGTGTGTTATGTAGTTAATGTAGTTAATTTGTTGTTGTCTTATGTCAGGAGTATATATATATTATATATATATATATATATATATATATATATATATATATATATATATCTTTATTTAGTTTTTTTTGGTGTGAATGTGTTGTGTTTGTCTTCTTTGTTTGTATGGTGTTATAAAATAAATAAATAAATAAATAAAATAATTTCGTGACTGCTGTCACCATCTGCAGTGATCATGGAGCCCAAGAAAGTAAAATCTCTCACTACCTCCATTTCTTCCCCTTCTATTTGCCAGGAGGTGATGGGCCCAGTGGCCATGATCTTCGTTTTTTGATGTTGAGCTTCAGACCATATTTTGCACTCTCCTCTTTCACCCTCATTAAAAGGTTTTTTAATTTAATCCCCTTCATGGATCACTGCCTTGCCATAGCGAAGGGGCTTGAATAACTCAGAAAAGCTATGACCTATGCCATGCAGGGCACTCAAGATGGACAGGTCATAGTGGAGAGTTTTGACCAAACGTGATCCACCTGGAGCAGGAACCGGCAAGCCACTCCAGTATCCCTGCCAAGAAAACTCCATGGACAAAGACAACAGGCATATAAAAGTTATGACGCTGGAAGATGAGCCCCTCAGGTCGGAAGGCATCCAACATGCTACTGAGGAAGGGCGGAGGACAAGTACAAGTAGATTCAGAGCTGATGAAGTGGCTGGGCCAAAGCCGAAAGGTCGCTCAGTTGCGGATATGCCTGGAAGCGAAAGGAAAGTCCAATGCTGTAAAGAAAAATATTGCATAGGAACCTGGAATGTAAGAACCATGAACCTGGGTAAGTTGCCAAATGAGATGGCAAGGATAAATATTGACATCCTGGGCATCAGTGAACTAAAATGGACGGGAATGGGCGAATTCAGTTCAGATGACTATCATATCACTGTGGGCAAGAATCCCATAAAAGATATGGAGTGGCCCTCATAGTCAACAAAGAGTGGCGAAAGCTGTACTGGGATGCAATCTCAAAAATGATAGAATGATCTCAATACGAATCCAAGGCAGACCTTTTAACATCACAGTAAGCCAAGTTTATGCACCAACTACTGGTGCTGAAGAAACTGAAATTGAACAATTCTATGAAGACTTACAACACCTTTTAGAAATGACTCCAAAGAAGGATGTTCTTCTCATTATAGGGGGTTGGAATGCTAAAGTAGGGAATCAAGAGATAAAAGGAACAACTGGCAAGTTTGGCCTTGTAGATCAAAACAAATTCTACAAGGAAGGCTCAAGCAGTATGTGGACCAAGAACTCCCAGAAGTGCAAGCTGGATTTAGAAGAGGCAGAGGAACCAGAGACCAAATTGCAAACATGCGCTGGATTATGGAGAAAGCTAGAGAGTTCCAGAAAGACATCTACTTCTGCTTCATTGACTATGCAAAAGCCTTTGACTGTGTCGACCACAGCAAACTATGGCAAGTTCTTAAAGAAATGGGAGTGCCTGATCACCTCATCTGTCTCCTGAGAAATCTCTATGTGGGACAAGAAGCTACAGTTAGAACTGGATATGGAACAACTGATTGGTTCAAAATTGGGAAAGAAGTATGACAAGGCTGTATATTGTCTCCCTGCTTATTTAACTTATATGCAGAATTCATCATGCGAAAGGCTGGGCTGGATGAATCCCTAGCTGGAATTAAGATTGCTGGAAGAAATATCAACGACCTCAGATATGCAGATGACGCAACCTAGATGGCAGAAAGTGAGGAGGAGTTAAAGAACCTTTTAAATATTTACTACTTCTGCTTAGGTAATTATTATCTTATTTTTATAACCTTATAACTTAATACTCTAATTATCAGTTTTATACCAAATTTTGCTTCATTATTACATCTTACAGTCAGTTTCATTCCATGTTGTCCTTACTTAACTGCCTGATCATGATGTATAATTCCCTTTAATATTGTTTTCATCCTGTTGGCCAGAATATTAGCAAACAGTTTATAATCATTATTTAATAGCAAAATTGGCCTATAATTTTTTTATTGATGTCAGATCTGTCTCTTGTTTCGGGATTAAAGTTATGTAAGTCTCTCTCCACGTGTCCAGCACCTTCCCAAACTTTGAAATTTCATTCATTGTCACTTGTAATGGTGCTAATAATTGTTTGTATAATTTTTTATAAACAGTCATACCTCATGTTACATTTGCTTCAGGTTGCGCGTTTTCAGGTTGCGTCCTGCGGCGACCCGGAAAGGGTTACTTCGGGGTTTCGCCACTTGCACATGAGCAGATGCGCAAAATGATGACATGTGCAGAAGCGGCAAATCGCGACCCACACATGTGCAGACGCGCAGACACAGGTTGCGTTCTTTTCAGGTTGTGAACGGGCCTCCGGAACAGATCCCATTTGCAACCAGAGGTACCACTGTATTTAGCTGTCAATCCATCTGGTCCTGGCATTTTCCCTGTTTTTGCCAAATTGATGCCTCCAATGCCTCCGAACATGTTTTGGGGGCATTTAGAATTACTAACTTCTCTTCTGGGATTTTTGGTAATTTACTTGCTCTCAATAATTCCTCTATTTCAATCTTTTTTTCTGGTCCTATCTTATATAAATCTGCAAAATTCCTTGATTTAAATTTAACTCAAAATGGTCCCCTAATATTTTTCTGCCTTTTCTAACATATTCTGGTTGTCTAGCAGATCTTCATTTAATTTCCATCTAAAAGTGGAATGTTTTTCCTTTTGCAATTCTAAAATTCATGGATTGTGGTCTGATAATGTTCTTGGCAATAGTTCTGTTTTTTTACTCTTAGTTCTAATTCTTTAGAGAGCCACATTGCATTAATTCTTGCACTACTTTCATACACATGTGAGAAGAACGTGAACTCTCTATCTAGAGGATGTTTGACTCTCCATACATCTATCAAATGTATGCCAAATAAAACAAACTTGTTGGGAGTCTCCCTTCTTTAGTCTCTTTTTTATAATTGTTCTGTCCATTTCAAGTGAAAACACCCTATTTAAATCACTTATTAAGATCATTTTTTGATCAGCAAATTACAAAAAATATGTTTCCAAAGCTCAACAACTTCAGTTCTAAAAAAAGCTCAATAACTGGGCGAAAATCCCCCCAAAAAGCTTCACTTCAATCCTAAAAAGTCAACTTGTTCACTTCATGAAATCTGGCCCTCTTTGAAAAAGTTTGGACATAGATTCCATTTAATAAGATTTTTCCACCTTGTACTACTATCTGTACTGCAATCACTCTTCCTTCCTCATCTTTTTTTTTAAAAAAGGCTCAAATTTTTGTTTAATGTACAAAACCATGACTCTTTTTTATTTGTCTGCTGTTATAAATTACATTCCTAACTTTTTATTAATTAAAACTCTTTTATGTCTTCTTGCTACATGGGTCTCTTGTAGGCATATTACATCTATATCATGGGTAGGCAAACTAAGGCCTGGGGGCTGGATCAGGCCCAAACGCCTTCTAAATCCAGCCCGCAGATGGTCCGGGAATCTGTGTTTTTACATGAGTAGAATGTGTCCTTTTATTTAAAAAGCATCTCTGGGTTATTTGTGGGGCCTGCCTGGTGTTTTTACATCAGTAGAGTGTGTGATTTTATTTAAAATGCATCTCTGGGTTATTTGTGGGGCATAGGAATTTGTTCATCTTTTTATTCAAAATATAGTCCGGCCCCCCCACAAGGTCTGAGGGACAGTGGACTGGCCCCCTGCTGAAAAAGTTTGCTGATTTCTGATCTATATTTTGCTTTATAATTATATGTTCAATTTTGTTTCTTTTAGCTTTATTGTTTAGACCATTTACATTCTAATTCCACACTTTTAAATCTGCCATTTTTTCCTAGAGTCCTTTTCCCTTCTCTTCTTGATTATTGAAATTATCTATTTCCCCCCATTGTCCCCTCTCCTATTCCTCCTGTTGCTCCCTCTGGTTCAGTTGGTGTATATGGGTTGTCACAATCTCTCATATGTCTTCGCCAGAAATCCTGTGCTTGATCTATGTTGGTAAATCTGTGTCTTTGTCTTTTATATGTAAAGGAAATTCCTTCTGGAAATTCCCATTTATATTGTATGTTGACTCTTTTCAAAACATCAGTACAGTCATGAATCTGTACTGAATTCGTTTCTGTAACAAACAAGGGGGGATTTCTTTCAGCATGAGAATCGGGTTTCCTTCAATCTGGAGTCTGTTTGTATAATTATTTTGGACTATAGCGTCCTTTAACTTCTTGGAATTAAAAGTCACTAAACAGTCTCCAGCTAATTTCCTGGCCTTAACCAATTTAGGCCTCACCCCAAAACAGCTGTCAATTGCATCCAAAATGTAATCCTGTTCTTCACCTAGCCAATTGGCAATTGCCTTGGCTAGATAAACTTTGAGGTCCTCTTCCCCCTCGTCTGGCACACCCCTCATTCTCACTACCTGTGATTTCTGCCTCATCTCCAAAACTGCTAAACTGTCTTCAGACTGATCCTACCAGAGAGTTCTGCCATGTCCCCCCTTATTGTTGCCTGCTCTTTTCTCAAATCAGTGTTGTCACTTTCAATTTTTTGAGATTTGGCCTCCAAACCTTTCACAGAGAGGTCTAAAGATTCTTCTTCTTCTTCTTCTTTTTGTCAAATTCTCTAGTTTATTGGTCATCTCTGTGACCATCTTGGTATTTTTTCCCAATTCCGCTACCATCTTTTCAGAATGTTTTTGCATTTCTTTTAACACATATTTTTTTCTAAAAATAGTTTTTATTATTTTTTCAATATATACATCCTTTATGAAATATTTCCATTTTTTCCTGCCCCACTCCCCTGGACTTCCCTCATAGTTCCACTTTGTTTTACTTTCAATTTATTAATCCTGCTTATTATTTCCCCAATTAATTCCTGATATTTTAACATATCTTTTAAAAATTCTAACAAAAAGTCTGCCATTGGGAGGGGTGGCTAACACCCCAGAGGACAGGATCACACTTCAAAACGACCTTGACAGATTAGAGAACTGGGCCAAAACAAACAAGATGAATTTTAACAGGGAGAAATGTAAAGTATTGCACTTGGGCAAAAAAAATGAGAGGCACAAATACAAGATGGGGGACACCTGGCTTGAGAGCAGTACATGTGAAAAGGATCTAGGAGTCTTGGTTGACCACAAACTTGACATGAGCCAACAGTGTGACGCGGCAGCTAAAAAAGCCAATGCAATTCTGGGCTGCATCAATAGGAGTATAGCATCTAGATCAAGGGAAGTAATAGTGCCATTGTATTCTGCTCTGGTCAGACCTCACCTGGAGTACTGTGTCCAGTTCTGGGCACCACAGTTCAAGAAGGACACTGACAAACTGGAACGTGTCCAGAGGAGGGCAACCAAAATGGTCAAAGGCCTGGAAACGATGCCTTATGAGGAACGGCTAAGGGAGCTGGGCATGTTTAGCCTGGAGAAGAGGAGGTTAAGGGGTGATATGATAGCCATGTTCAAATATATAAAAGGATGTCACATAGAGGAGGGAGAAAGGTTGTTTTCTGCTGCTCCAGAGAAGCGGACACGGAGCAATGGATCCAAACTACAAGAAAGAAGATTCCACCTAAACATTAGGAAGAACTTCCTGACAGTAAGAGCTGTTCGACAGTGGAATTTGCTGCCAAGGAGTGTGGTGGAGTCTCCTTCTTTGGAGGTCTTTAAGCAGAGGCTTGACAACCATATGTCAGGAGTGCTCTGATGGTGTTTCCTGCTTGGCAGGGGGTTGGACTCGAGGGCCCTTGTGGTCTCTTCCAACTCTATGATTCTATGATTCTATGATTCTATGATTCTATTTCTGGGGAGACAGGTCTATCAGATATGTCCTGCACAGATGCCCTTCTGGTTGCTGTAGCTGCGGCTGCCTGTTTTCTGGTTATTCTAAATTATTTTATACTATTTCTATACCAGCCAGTTTCCTGGCTTGTTCTCAAAACAATAGTTATTTCAGCTTATTCTTATCAGTCCTTCAAGGTTACAGCTCTCCTCGTTTGTTCTCACCACCTAGCCTTGGTTAGGAGAGGGCACGAGGAGAAGCAAAATTACCAACCCCCCCCCCCCCCCGATTTCTGTTAAGCAAGTAGGAATCCTGGATATGTGATTTATTCTTATAACCACTTTACAGGCTGAAATGTGGACAGATGGGATAGAAATATTTTAAAATAACTATACTAGGTTAGTCAATGATATTGCCTTCGGATTGCTTCCCTGTTCCAAGTGTCTAATGTGTTTTAAAATGTTCTTAAGCAGTCTGTGTCATTTAAAGTTTTTTTTTTATTTTCCCCCTCTCCTTTTGCTTTGTTGGGGATGGGATGAACAACTGGTTGGAGATTAATTTTAGTATAATTGTTACGGTTTTGTTTGGTTTTTTTATTGTTGTATTAGCTGTTGTATAGTTTACGTTTTGTTTTAAGGGGCGGTGTCAAGGCTGGATGGGAGTGGGCCCCAGCCAACAGAATGGCTGGGGCAGGTTCCATGGGGGGGGCACTGGGACATCTGATCTCGGTGGTCACAAGTAGGAGGAGGAGTTACGCTAAGACCAGACCATGTCATTACCAAGGAAGCAGATTTAGTTGCTGTTCGAGGACTATCCCTGCCTCCAGGTCTGGTCTTGACCGGATGGATACTGGAATCAGCAAGGGATAAACACATGACCTGAAGGTGCTGCTGTGCAATGAAAGGTCAATGATTCATAAGACCACTGCCATCCATTACTTGATCGTGGATGGAGGACTTGACCTGGCATGTGTAACAGAGACTTGGTGGGGTGAAGCAGATGGGCCTGTTCTTGCTGCTGCTTGTCCACCAGGTTTCTCTTACGCACAGCAACCCAGGTCATGTGGGTGGGGGGGGGCTGCAGTGATTTTTAGGAAGTCATTAGCTTGCACCAGGCATCCTACTGGTTGTCCTGAGGGATTTTAACATCCACGTCGACACAACCTTACAAGGGGCTGCTCGGGACTCCGTGGAAAGCATGGCCTCCATGGGGCTGTCCCTGAATAAGTTTGGCCCAACTCATAGTCATGGACATGCCTTAAACCTGGTGTTTACCTCTATGGATGTGGGTGATATGACACTAAGTAAAAGCGAAACAAAAGAAGTGCCATGGTCAGATCACTTCCTGGTGCAACTGGACTTCTCCGCGGCCCTTCCCCTCTGCAGGGAGGTGGGACCAATTCAGATGGTCTGCCCCCTGGCACTTAATGGATCCAAATGGTTTCCAGAGAGTGGTAAGGGATGCTTTATCCCATGTTGATGGCCTTTCAACTGATTCCCTGGTGGCCCGCTGGAATGCAGAGTTAACCAGGACTATCGACTGTCTTGCTCCGAAGCGCCCCCTCCAGTTGTATGGAGCCCGGACAGCCCTGTGGTTTTCCCTGGAGCTGAGGGCGATGAAACAGTCATTGAGATGGCTAGAGTGCCGGAAAACTCATTTTGAACCAGACCGGACATGGGTTAGAGCTCAACGTCGAGCCTACCAAGTGGTGATAGCGAGGGCAAAGTGTACTTCCTTCACCACCTCTACTGCATCTGCAGAAAATAGTAGCAGGAGACTCTTTCAGGTGGTTCACAATTTAACTGAACCACATTTGCCACCGGGGTCTGGTAAAATATTTCCTGCAACGATTTTGCAAAGTTTTTTGCAGATAAAGTCGCTCAGATTCAGGAAAAGGTAGACTCCACCGTGGGAGCAGGGCCAGGGTAGGAGAGTGCTAGAGCCCTGTCTGGTTGAGTTGCATGGAATCAATTCCAATCTGTTACCTCCAAGGATGTGGACAGGCTGCTTAGACAAGTGAAACTGACCATCTGCCTCCTTGATCCTTGCCCATCCTAGCTTATAAAAGTGAGCCAGGAAGAGCTGGGCAATGGGCTTGGCAGGGTGGTGAATGCTTCTCTTTGTGAGGGAGCTTTCCCAGACCTGCTGGAAGAGGCAGTCATTAAACCGCATCTTAAAAAAACATCTCTAGACCTGGCCAATATGGCCAACTATCACCCAGTCTCAAATCTTCCATTCTTGGGCAAGGTATAGAGCGAGTAGTTGCTGAACAACTCCAGGCACGCCTGAAAGAAGCGGATCATTTGGATCCCTTCCATTCGGGATTCAGGCCTCATCATGGGACTGAAACTGCCTTGGTAGCGCTGCTCGATGATCTCCAGCGGGCTAGGGACAAAGGTGAGAGCTGTTTCCTAGTTCTTTTGGATCTCTCAGTGGCTTTTGATACCATCAACCATCACATTCTTCTGGACCGTCTAGAGGGGCTGGGAGCACTGTTATACAGTGGTTCCGCTCCTTCCTCCTGGGCTGTGTTCAGAAAGTGGTGGGGAGGGGGATGAGTGTTCAGACCCCTGGGCTCTCACTTGTGGGGTGCCTCAGGGTTCCGTCCTCTCCCCCATGCTTTTCAACATCTATATGAAGTTGCTGGGAGAGAGCATCAGGGGGTTGTGGCTGGGTGTTCATCAGTATGTGGATGACACTCAGCTCTACCTCTCTTTCAAATTGGAACCAGTGAAGGCAGTGAATGTCCTGTGTGAGTGTCTGGAGGCGGTTGGAGGATGGATTTAATGGCTTGAGATTGAATCCTAACAAGACAGAAGTACTGTTCTTGGGGGACAGGGGGCAGGCAGATGTGGGGGACTCCCTGGTCCTGAATGGGGCAACTGTGCCCCTGAAGGTCCAGATGCTCAGTCTGGGAGTCATTTTGGCCTCACTGCTGTCCATGGAGGCACAGGTTAATTTTGTGTCCAGGGCAGCTGTCTACCAGGTATGCAGGCTGAGACCCTACCTGCCCACAGACTGTCTCACCAGAGTGGTGCATGCTCTAGTTATCTCCCGCTTGGACTACTGCAATGTGCTCTACGTGGTGCAACCTTTGGAAGTGACCCGGAAACTACAACTAATCCAGAATGCGGCAGCCAGACTGGTGATTGGGAAAGGCTGCCGAGACCACATAACACCGGTCTTGAAAGACTTACATTGGCTCCCAGTACGTTTCCGAGCACAATTCAAAGTGTTGGTGTTGACCTTTAAAGCCCTAAACGGCCTCGGCCCAGTACACCCGAAGGAGCGTCTCCACCCCCATCGCTCTGCCTGGACACTGAGATCCAGCTCTGGTGGTTCCCTCACTATGAGAAGCCAAGCTACAGGGAACCAGGCAGAGGGCCTTCTCGGTAGTGGCGCCCGCCCTGCGGAACGCCCTCCCATCAGATGTCAAAGAGATAAACAACTATCTGACTTTAGAAGAAATCTGAAGGCAGCCCTGTTCAGGGAAGTTTTTAATGACTGATGTTTTATTGTATTTTTAATCTTTATTGGAAGCCGCCCAGAGTGGGTGGGGAAACCCCGCCAGATGGGCAGGGTATAAATAAATTATTATTATCCATCCTCCAACCGCCTCCAGGCACTCACATAGGACATTCACTGCCTGTTACCTGGATTCAAGAACTAAGGTATTTACCATCTCAAAAGAGGCCACCGGTGACCAATTTTGTCAGACAGGAGACAAGCCACATTTTTTAATTTCTGTTTTAGACTGCCTTTTTCTGTGACATGTGTATGATACTTTTGGGTGGTCTTTGACTAAGGGACTGGGCAATTTCCAAAATCTTTAAAAGTTATTGCACACCCTTGTTCCAGGTCCTCCTCACTCCTCTGTTGCAAATGAAAAATAAAATCTTCCTCTTTCCACCCTTAGCTATGGGCAAAGCATCTTTTCTGCAGGAACATCCATCCCACTTTGCTCCATCCACAATAAGGGGCCTGGTATTGCCGCGCAGAACAATCCACCCAAGCACGGTCTTTCACAATTGATTTTAAAATCCTTTAAAAAAAAAAAAAAATTCACTGAAGGGTGTGTGTGTTTCTTTTTAAAAAGGTGCAATTATAGAATTCTGGTTTGTGAAGTTTCGCCGGAAGCTGAAGCTCTGTAAACTACAGGGCCCAGAATTCCTTGAGTGAGAGGAGGGGTCCGCTGCCTCCCCGAACCTTCTTCCTGTGACGCCGATGCCGACATGGCAAGATGCCCTCTGACGTCTCCGATGACGCGACCCGTCGCAGCCTCTTGTACGGCAGCAGGAAGGAACCGACGTTCCTCGCCTGGGAAGGAAGCTGAGGCGCGCATGCGTGCGTGGCTGGGTAGGAAGCAGCGAGGCGACGGGGCGGAGCTTGCAGGTGCGCGAGAGAAGGCAGGGCGGCTGTCCGTCCAATAGGTGCCTCTTCTGCGCGAACTCCTGCGCATGTGCAGAGTGTGGCGGGGCTTCCTCGCGCAGCGGGGTCCCGCGAGATCTGCGCGGGGCTTCCGGATCTCCTTTGGGGTCGCGAGGGAGAGAGGAATTCCGCCGAGGGACCCGACCCCCCGCCTTCGGGGACCCGATTCGGAATCTGCTTGGCGTTTCTAATCCTCACCTCAGGCATTATCTCTGGCTCCGAAGAGTCGAAAAGGGTGACGACATTATTCTTCAGCCTCCAGGCCTCGCTCCTCTCAGTAAATGGAGGGCAGCTTTCGCCCCTGGTGAGAACACCCTCTGAATGTGCCGTCTGGAGCGCTGGATATTTGCCCTTTACTAAGGAAGGGTTGGGGGGCAGCGGCCTCCCCCCAATCAAGTAAACAAATAAAAACGCTAAACTAAAAGTAGAAATAATCAGAATATATTTTTGCAAAATACTTTCATTAAATATTTTACTTTAGACTTTTTAAAATAAGATGAAAAAAATCATGTTCTTTGTAATTTTGCAAAATATTTCTGCCGCATGAAAGGTTCTCCCTGATGTAACTTCCTAGTTTTCAATGATTGAGGATTTTGACAGAATTTTCTGAACACTTGGGGTCAAAAGAAAGTAGTTTAAAACAACTGTTGTTGAGGCATACCAAATCTGCAAGAGAGCCAGACAGAATGGTGACAGGTGCATGTCCCTCCCCCCCCAGCTATGCCTTCAGTGGAGGTAGGTACTGCACACAGTGTTGATGTCAGCGATCACATGGTCTGCAGGTTTTTCCTTGCTGTGAGGCTGTGTTCAAGTGCAGAACTTGACCTGATCCCATAGGAGTGAATGGCAGCCATTCAGTATTGTGGGAGAAAGTAAAGTGGAACACTTCTTCACACCAAGTCCTGCTCTTAGTGATGCAGCGATTGAAAACTAAGGCATTGAGCAACTGGCCTCTTCCTATCTGAATGGCTCCATTTTGGATTGTTTTGCTTTATTGTGTGGTGTACACCAGTGTGGTGTAGTGGTTAAGAGCGGTAGTCTCGTAATCTGGGGAACCGGGTTCGCGTCTCCGCTCCTCCACATGCAGCTGCTGGGTGACCTTGGGCCAGTCACACTTCTTTGAAGTCTCTCAGCCCCACTCACCTCACAGAGTGTTTGTTGTGGGGGAGGAAGGGAAAGGAGAATGTTAGCCGCTTTGAGACTCCTTAAAGGGAGTGAAAGGCGGGATATCAAATCCAAACTCTTCTTCTTCTTCTTATTGTGCTGCAAGGTAGGAGACTGGCTTTTATATAGATTTAGGGGGAAACTGCACGATGCTTCAATGAGGAATATGTGAGGGGCAAAAATGAGGCATAGCGCTCATAGTTGTGAAGAGTTAGGGTTTCAGGGTCTCTTATTCACAGCCCTCTGGTTCCTAGGGTTTAAAGGCTTCCCTTCTTGAGCCCTTCCCCATTGGTTTTAACTGTTGTCTTTGATTGGCAGGTGGTTATAGTGACTCAGAAATGGAAGGCTCTACTGTGGAGGAAGAAGAGGATTGCCCTGAGCTGATTCCAATAAGAGAACAGCAGATAAAGGACCATGCAGGACAGGATATTCCAAATAAGATTCCTGTTACCATTATTACTGGCTATTTAGGTAATAAACTGTATGCCAAATTGTCACTGTAGGGTGCTTAATAATGCATTTTTATTATTATATGAAACTATGATTTGTTTTATTTAAAAGTAGTATTACATCAATTTTTGCACTTGTCTTGTTTTCCTTGTATATGCTCTATACTAGAGAAGAGTATAGTAGAGTTCATGTAAGAAATTTAAACTAATGTAAAAAAAATAAATAAATAGTGTTATGAATTAAATCCCTGTGCTGTTGATGTGATGTGATTAGAGAGCAAGGATGTTCAGGTCAGTTGTTGGAGCATCAAGCCTGCATTTAGAAGCAAAGAAATGCCTTATACTGCTTCTCTTTGTGAGATGGAGAATTAGTTTGCAGCAGCCCATCACCTAAATTTGCACAGAAGCTTACATGCATTGTATAATCTCTAGGTAAATCAGAAGTCAAGATGCAAATATCAGTCATGATGCTGATTCCCTACTTTGCAGGATTTGAGCATCTGTACAGGGCTCAATTGCTATCACAGATAAGTTTTTGAGTTCTATGACAGCAAGGTGATGATGGTGCCTTGGCATCTTTTAAGGGGGTAGAGTCATGGTGCGCTTCTTGACCACTAAGAAACATCATTATTTTTAACTCAAAGACATTTCTATAACTTTAACTGAATCAAGAACTTATTAAAATTGCATTTTTTTAGCCCCCAGAAATTTGACCAAAGTACATTGAAGTTTATTTCCTAGTTTCAAAGTTGGTTTCATAAGTTTCTGAAGATATGCCATGATATCAAATCTAGGAGTTTTCCATTGTTCGGTGTAGTTGTTTATAAATACTGGGAAATGAGTTTGTAGTGATCAAAACACACACATATACTGGGTGTTAAAATTACATGATGAAGCAAAGAAAGAAATGTTTTTAGTGTAACTTGAAAAATGTGCTGTGTCCCATAAATTTATATTAAGAACATGAGGTCCATCTTAAGACAATATGTGCAATGTTTGTGAAGAGATCAGGAATTAAGATTAACATTTCAGGATGTTCTGGTCACTGCCTGTAAAGTTCTATTTGAAAGCATATTTTTATTTCTAAGTTGTATATGTATTCCCCCCCCCCCATTTTCTTTGCATAAAAAGTTTGTTCTGTTTTTTTAGGTGCTGGAAAAACCACTCTTCTTAATTATATTTTGACAGAACAGCACAACAAGAGGATAGCAATTATTCTAAATGAATTTGGTGAAGGTATGTATAACTATGCATAAAACAAAAAGGTTTTGTATATCAGAGCCTAAATCCTGTAAAAATAAAAATGTTCTTGAAACACTTTGCACACTTACATCCTTGAGAGAGGAAAAAACTCATTTTTTATCTTTTAAATTATTTGAAGTACAGTTGTTGCTTAGAAACATGTACATCTGCTCACCCAGCCGTATGTGTTTGGGTGCTCTTTGGTATTAGACTAATCCCTGTAGGCTGAATACATAGTATTTTCAACCAGCACAAAGGAGAACAGGCCCAAATGTTCTCAGCTGACTTTTCAAGGTATGAAGTACTTTGTTTGATCAGCTGGGATGGCATTGTTATAGGATATTATAATCTAGACTGCTCTTTATGAGGTGTGGAACAAAATTAAACCCTACCTGAATTCTCATTTTGTTTAGTAAAAGGTGCATACCTCACTTGTCACGTCTTCATTCAGACATCAATCCATGGTCTTCATCTAGTTTAGAGAAGAGGCTCAGCAATACAAATTGTCTGAAGAGTTTCCTCTTTCTTACTATATTTTCCTTTTACCTCTTATTCATGTTAGTATGTTATAACTGAAGTATAGGATGGTATGAAGTATGAAAGGTTCTCAGCCTAATTAAAATGGAGTTTGATTTGGACTTAGACTAGGATTTTTTTGGCCACCCTTGGCTAAAGGTATAATGTCTTAGTCCGAGAAGAATATAAGCCAAGACATTTTGGATTCTGCTTTGTGACTGCTGGAGTTTTGATCATTGTGCCTTCTCTCTCACATTTATCAGACAGAATGAAAATTGAGTGTAAGACACAATGTTACAGTAGTATTTTTCTTGTATTTTCAGGAAGCGCCTTGGAAAAATCCTTGGCTGTAAGTCAGGGTGGAGAACTCTATGAAGAATGGCTGGAACTCAGAAATGGATGTCTATGCTGTTCTGTAAAGTAAGGGGTTTTTTTAAGGTAAGGTAAAGGACCCATGTGGCACTGTGGTCTAAACCACTGAGCCTCTTGAGCTTGCCGATCGCAAGGTCGGCAGTTCAAATCCACACAACGGGGTGAGCTCCCATTAGTTTGCAAACCCAGCTCCTGCCAACCTTGCAGTTCGAAAGCATACCAGTACATGACCCGGAAAAGCTGTCTGCAGACAAATGCCGGCTCCCTCGGCCTGAAAGCGGAGATGAGTGTTGCACCTCATAGTCAAATTCGACTGGACTTAACTGTCCAGGGGTCCTTTACCTTACCTTTCACCTTTTAAAACAACAACCACTGACTTTAAAATTGATCCTTTTCCTTTTAACTCATGTGTCTTCATAGTTCAGCATGATTCTCCTGTAGTTATTAAGTAGTTCTCCTGTGGCAGGAACCAGTTGGTGAGAATTCCAGTGTTAAAAAAAATACATAATATATTGCTGTTTATTAAAGTTGTGTTCTGCCTTCAACCCATAGATTCCCAGGGCAGTACATAGCAACCTACTTAAAACACAGAGCCAACAATAAAGAAAATAAGTATCAGAAAAAGACCTCAAAGATCAAACAGTCTAGCAGCAGTTGAGATCATACATCAATTCCCATAGGTCTGAAGTAACAAATGCAACTTAAGCTGATGCCTAAAAACAGTAGAGGACAAATGTGGGGAGGGAGCTCTGCATTTGGGGTGCCATTATTCAAGAGCTCCTGTTCTGTGCCATTACCCTGAGATTAAGAGTCTCTTGCTCTACTGACTGAGCTATTCCATGATCCCATTTTGTGGAGCCAGTCAACAAGCTGGAGGTCACATTCTGCACCACCTGGAGTTTTTAGACCACCTTCAAGGACAGCCCCAAGTTGAGAGCTTTACAATAGTCTAAGCAAGAGGTTGTAAGAGCACTTATTACTATAGCCATGCTATCTTGGTTCAGGTAAAGAAAAAGCTGGTGAACCAGCCAGAGATAGGCATAGGTGTTCCTTTGCCACAAAAGACACCTAGGTTCCAAGTGGCAGTGATGACTCCAACAACAGCCACAAGTTACAAACATCAGAAGAAGGATCTCTCTTCAGAACAGACATCTCCCAACACGAGGAACCACTCAACATCAATCTCTTCATCTTACCAGGATTCAGCTTCCATTTATTGGTCCTCATGAATCCATTGCTGCCTCCAGATACCAGTCTATCACCTGACTTGTTGCATGTTATCAGCATACTGATGGTACTATACTCCAAGCTGCTGGGCAACAGATCTCAACTGCTTCATATAAATGCTAAAAAGCTGTAGAGATAAGATGGGATTGCAGGACCCCACAGCACAAGTGCCAGGGAAACTAAACAAAGGTCTCCCAGTGCTGCTCTTTGGTGTTGGTCTTGCGAATTAAAGCAGAGGTCTTGTAGTATGGTGTTTCCAACTCCCAGCCCACAGAAGCTGGCCTAGGAGAATACAGGATCAGTTGCATAAAAAGCCATGGAGAGATTGAGGAGAATTAACAGGGTCACAGTCCTCCATCCCTTTCTTCAGAAAGGTCATCAGCTTGAGAGACCAAATCTATTTAATTCTGAACCTGGGTCTGAGTCCAGATTGAAATGTGTCTGGACAGCTTCATTCAGATGCTGTTGGAGCTCACCATGCAAAAGGGGGCATTTTTGTCCAGGCATTATTCAATACCTCTGTGTCGAGAAGGTCTTCTGGAGATGGGGCCTTACCACTGCCTCCTTCAGGAAGCTCAGAAGCAATAAGGACTTTGATTTTGTGTGCATTTTCTCATTATTCCTATTCTTTTTTAATATGAGAAAAATGGCTTATAGGGAGACTTAATAATATTTTTTGCAAGCTGAGCTAGATGAATCAAATTCATTTGTGTTTTAAATAAATAACATTAGCCTCTGTAGGACCAAACCTGAAAATTAGTTGCTTTTTTAATGATTTCATATTGAAATCAATGAATACAGTGGTACCTCAGGTTACATACGCTTCAGGTTACAGACTCCGCTAACCCAGAAATAGTGCTTCAGGTTAAGAGCTTTGCTTCAGGATGAGAACAGAAATTGTGCTCCAGCAGCGTGGCGGCAGCAGGAGGCTCTATTAGCTAAAGTGGTGCTTCAGGTTAAGAACAGTTTCAGGTTAAGTACGGACCTTTGGAATGAATTAAGTACTTAACCCGAGGTACCACTGTATACTGAAGAAGATGCAAGATAGCAGAAATGTGCTGAAGGTTGGATATGTGGAAGCACTTTTTAAAAAAAAATAGGATGGATTTTTAAAACAAGCTTCCAATTACAGGGTATGAGGTACTGCAGTTCGTAAAAGTTTTTTAAAAGCCCTGATGAACTTATTATTTTATTATTATTTTATTTATTTGCTACACTTTGCTACACTTTTTACTGCCTAATAACCAAAGTTCTATGAGTGAATTACAATAAAATTTATTACCATGTAGATTTCTAATTTGGATACTAAATACGTTTTAGGATAGTATTGTGTTTCATTTAGAAAGTACTGTAGCATAAATAAATAAAGATAATTCCTTTTAATTGATTTCTTTTTTCATCAGGGACAATGGTTTGAAGGCTATTGAAAATTTAATGCAGAAGAAAGGCAAGTTTGACTACATCTTGCTAGAGACAACTGGATTGGCAGATCCAGGTAAATATAATTTGGGGAAGGGGATGGATTAAGAGTGCCCCATTGAATTCAGTAGGATGTGGTTAGGATTGTGTTGTGAGAATCTGGGTTGAAATTTTTCTTTATGGGATGAGCAGAAATGCATTGGGTATTCCGTTATGCCTCTGTCAGGATGTAGATGTAGCTTAGATACAAAAGAAAAAGAATGGAATTGTCAGGAAACAAGAGTAGCCGAAGGTGATTCCACAACAACCATCCTTTCTGTCAGTAGTGCATCTTATAACCCCTACAATTCAAGAACCTGATGGATCAGACCAAAGACCCATTTAGTCCAGCATCCTGTTCTCACACTAGCCAACCACAAACAGAGAGAGCATTTTTTGAAACCTAAAGAGCAACATCAATGCAAAATCTTGCTCCTCTCAAACCTCTAGTCACACACACATTTATGGCATCCAGGAGTGGCTTGTCAGTGAGGCGAGGTGAAGCCATTTGCCTTGGGTGGCAGATCTGCCCCCCAGCCCTGCTGCCAGCCCTGCCACTCCTTGGCTCACACTGCTGCCACAGTGCTGTTGCCTTCACTGCTGCGTCCTTGCTGCTGCATTGGCAGTAGCGTGGGGGTCAGGTGAGGGGACACTTGTGTGGCGACTTTGGGGGTGGCTTTGAGCATTTTGCTTACTGTGACAAAACATCTCAGACCAGCCCACAACAGCTATAATTATATTTGGTCTAAAAGCTAATCTGAGAAAGCCAGGATAAAAAAAAAATTGCTTAAGAATTCATATTTAGGATTTGGCTGTTTTCCATGGAAAAAGCTGGGTGTCTAGACCTATTACAAGATACAGAATCTAGATGTAATCTTTCTTATTTAATTGTAGCCCCTTGGGGGCTTCAGTGAAATCAAATGTACTCTAGTATAATATGCTTTTTAAACCCTTCTTGAAGTTGCATATTTGTTGTTTACTAGTCCAGCAGTACATAGTCCTTGCAAAAAATAAAGCCTAAACAGTCATTGTGATGAATAAAAGCTGTGTAAATATTTTATGGGCCATTTTAATTAAACCTCTGAGCTGTTGGCTAGGAGGGTGAATAAAATTCCTTTTTGCAATTCAATTGTTTCATGTTAAGGAGACTGACACTCTACATTTCAAAGCAAAATAATTGTAATGGTAAAATAATTTTCATCAAAAGAAATAACATTGATTCTGTTTCTGTTATACACAAATCCTATTTCAGTTTAGTTGAAAAACTATTAAGGCATTTGAGAAAGAAATCAATAGATTCTGTGGCCCTTGCTGTATATTGCATGAGTAATCACTGTAAGCAGCTTGTCACTTTGGGTGGACAGCAGTCTTCAGCTGTTATTGTTTATGCCTGTGTGTTTCGTTTTTTAAGACAGCCCTGGAATCAATTATATTTGTGAGCTTTTGAAAAAAAAATACTTTCATTGCTGTCCATTTCTTGCATCCTTCATGTTGTGACATAAGTGCGTGTTGAACGTCAATACAAATTTTGATTTCTTATTTTTCAAAATATAGCATCCTGCAGAAGTTTTGTTATTTCTTTACTGTTCAGTAATAAATGTTCATGTATTCACACTTTTCCACAAAGGAAAGAAAGAATTTTACAGATTCTTACTAAATAATTTTCAGGCTGTTCTTTATTAAAAATGGGTATCCCTTAACTCCAGGGAATCCAATATGTTTTAAAACTTTACAGGTGTGATGATCTGGACTACAATCCTAACTTCACTTACCCAAGAGTAAGCTCCATTGAATTCAGTGGGGTTTACTTCAGAGTAGACATGGTTAGGATTGCAGCCGTGGTTCTTTTTGTAGGTTGGAGTTGCTCCCATAAAATCGTATTGGTGAGAAGAATTTAATTCTGTATATAATAGTTAACTCCAACCATGGGTAAGAGTAGTGTGTGATTTCAGACCTAGTAATTGCATTCTTCAGTTCATAATTTCTAAACACTTTTGTTCCATAATAGTGTTACATGCCTGGTTGAAAGTATGTATCATTGATATCTATAGCCATAACTTCTAAGAGACAATTGTCCTGAACATTGTTTTAAATTTAGGGGAAAGAGCACTCCCATGCATACAGATGGCAGCTACAAGTCAGAAATGACAATTGTAATATCTAAGCCATGGTGTGTTTATCAATGCACAATTTGAAGGTAGGCTGGCTAAAAATGTTGCCTTCTTAACAATGGTGCTATTTTAAGTGCAAAAAAACTGCCCAAGATACTGGCTAGAGGTTTTCAGTACTGGTAATGTAGATCAAATATATGTTTCTATGGGCCTTTGAATAATTTAGGGCAAGTAAAATCTGATTTGGCCTAAATATAGCCACTGGGTTGCCCCCCCCAACTTTCTGATTTTCTTTAGCCTTTAAGAATTGCAGAAAAGTAACAGTTTTTCAACCAGTTTTTAAAAACCTGCCTTTTGTGATGCATATATATTCTGAGCTATGTATTGATAGGTGCTGTTGCCTCCATGTTTTGGGTTGATGCTGAATTAGGAAGTGACATTTATCTTGATGGTAAGAAATTAAATCCAAGTTACTCTATTGTTTTTCTAGTGCATGTTTGGGAAACTTTGTTCCCACAGGGGCCACATTCTTTGGGGGGAGGATACATCCCTGCAGTGTGTTGGCACAGAGCAGACAGTGGGTGGGGGCACAGTTGTAGTTTCTTATACATGCAAACACACTCTTCTCACCCCTCACATATCCATTCACACATACTTCCCCCCCTTCCCCCCTCTCTCCCTTCCTCTCTCTTCCCTCCTCAGCTTACATTGGTGTCAAAGGTCTCTCCCTCTTCCCAAGCCTCTTTAATCTAGTGCAGGGGCCAGCAAACTTTTTCAGCAGGGGGCCGGTCCACTGTCCCTCAGACCTTGTGGGGGTCTGGATTATATTTTGAAAAAAAGAAGAAGAGCGAAATCCTATGCCCCACAAATAACCCAGAGTTGCATTTTAAATAAAAGCACACATTCTACTCATGTAAAAACACGCGGATTCCCAGACCGCCTGCGGGCCGGATTTAGAAGGCGATTGGGCCGGCCCCGGCCCCTGGGCCTTAGTTTGCCTACCCATGATCTAGTGTCTGTGCATTATGAGTTCAAGATAGCAATGTGCATAATGTGTGCTAATGATTTTAGACAGTATGCGTGAAGGTGGGTAAAATGGCTAGGTTCTATAGTTTAGAGCATGGATAGGGAGCCTCTATGTTGAGGGTCACATTGTCTTATGGTTAGTTTTGTCAGGGCTGCCTTCTAGCAGTGGGCAGGACTAGAACCAAACGTGGGCGGGGTCATCCCATTTCTCTCTTCTCTTCCTCCCCTTCCAACAGGCTGATAGATGAGGGACACTACATTCTTGCTGGAGCTCTGAACTAGACACTTGCCAAGGATTTTTATTCCCTTTTCCTTCCTTTGCTCCATTCACTTTGATTCCCCAATCCTGTTTCCCACTCCCTTTTCCTTCTCTTCTTTTAGACTCCTTATCACCTACATAAAACTAGGCCAAAGCCAAGCCATATGTTGCTGACCACTGGTTTAGAGATCTCTGATGGTTTTTCCTATCTCTATGTAGAAAAGCTGAAGAGCAACTTTGACTTCACTTTGCTGTTTGTGCTTCTCAAGTTCAAATTCCTATCTACAAACTTCTTTTTGCAGGTATCATATCTGTTGTTGATGCAAAGTATGGACTACAGGTAAAGTAGTAAGACTGCAGTCATTACTCAGTAAAGTACTTGTTCCTTGCATCTTTTTTCTAGACTACACAAAAATAAAAACAGATTTTATTCTTATCCTAGTGAGCAAAGAAAGACTCCAAAAAGGCTTTGAAACAATTAATGCATAATATTCAGTAGATTTGGTGGATAGAGTGCCTGAAGAACTATGGATGGAGGCTCGCAACATTATACAGGAAGCAGCAACGAAAACCACCCCAATGAAAAGGAAATGCAAGAAAGCAAAGTGGCTGTCCAACGAGGCCTTACAAATAGCGGGGGAGAGAAGGCAAGCAAAATGCGAGGGTGATAGTGAAAGATACAGGAAATTGAATGCAGATTTCCAAAAAATAGCAAGGAGAGACAAGAAGGCCTTCTTAAATGAGCAATGCAAAGAAATAGAGGAAAACAACAGAATGGGAAGAACCAGAGATCTGTTCAAGAAAATAGGAGATATGAAAGGAACATTTTGTACAAAGATTACCATAATAAAGGACAAAAGTGATAAGGACCTCACAGAAGCAGAAGACATCAAGAAGAGGTGGCAAGAATACACAGAGGAATTATACCAGAAAGATATGGATGGCTCGTACACCCCAGGTAGTGTGGTTGCTGACCTTGAGCCAGACATCCTGGAGAGTGAAGTCAAATGGGACTTAGAAAGCACTGCAAATAATAAGGTCAGTGGAAGTGATGGTATTCCAGCTGAACTATTTAAATTTTTAAAAGATGATGCTGTTAAGGTGCTACACTCAATATGCCAGCAAGTTTGGAAAACTCAGCAGTGGCCAGAGGATTGGAGACGATCAGTCTACATCCCAATCCCAAAGAAGGGCAGTGCCAAAGAATGCTCCAACTACCGCACAATTGCACTCATTTCACACGCTAGCAAGGTTATGCTTAAAATTCTACAAGGTAGGCTCAAGCAGTATGTGGACCGAGAACTCCCAGAAGTGCAAGCTGGATTTAGAAGAGGCAGAGGAACCAAAGACCAAATTGCAAACATGTGCTGGATTATGGAGAAAGCGAGAGAGTTCCAGAAAGACATCTACTTCTGCTTCATTGACTATGCAAAAGCTTTTGACTGTGTCGACCACAGCAAACTATGGCAAGTTCTTAAAGAAATGGGACACCTCATCTATCTCCTGAGAGATCTGTATGTGGGACAAGAAGCTACAGTTAGAACTGGATATGGAACAACTGATTGGTTCAAAATTGGGAAAGAAGTATGACAAGGCTGTATATTGTCTCCCTGCTTATTTAACTTATATGCAGAATTCATCATACAAAAGGCTGGGCTAGATGAATCCCAAACCGGAATTAAGATTGCCGGAAGAAATATCAGATACGCAGATGACACAACCTTGATGGCAGAAAGTGAGGAGGAATTAAAGAATCTTTTAATGAGGGTGAAAGAGGAGAGCGCAAAATATGGTCTGAAGCTCAACATCAAAAAAACGAAGATCATGGCCACTGGGCCCATCACCTCCTGGCAAATAGAAGGGGAAGAAATGGAGGCAGTGAGAGATTTTACTTTCTTGGACTCCATGATCACTGCAGATGGTGACAGGAGCCACAAAATTAAAAGACGCCTGCTTCTTGGGAGAAAAGCAATGACAAACCTAGACAGCACCTTAAAAAGCAGAAACATCGCCTTGCCAACAAAGGTCCGTATAGTTAAAGCTATGGTTTTCCCAGTAGTGATGTATGGAAGTGAGAGCTGGACCATCAAGAAGGCTGATCGCCGAAGAATTGATGCTTTTGAATTATGGTGCTAGAGGAGACTCTTGAGAGTCCCATGGACTGCAAGAAGATCAAACCTATCCATTCTGAAGGAAATCAGCCCTGAGTGGTCACTGGAAGGACGTATCGTGAAGCTGAGACTCATAGAATCATAGAATCATAGAGTTGGAAGAGACCACAAGGGCCATCGAGTCCAACCCCCTGCCAAGCAGGAAACACCATCAGAGCACTCCTGACATATGGTTGTCAAGCCTCTGCTGAAAGACCTCCAAAGAAGGAGACTCCACCACACTCCTTGGCAGCAAATTCCACTGTCGAACAGCTCTTACTGTCAGGAAGTTCTTCCTAATGTTTAGGTGGAATCTTCTTTCTTGTAGTTTGGATCCATTGCTCCGTGTCCGCTTCTCTGGAGCAGCAGAAAACAACCTTTCTCCCTCCTCTGTGTGACATCCTTTTATATATTTGAACATGGCTATCATATCACCCCTTAACCTCCTCTTCTCCAGGCTAAACATGCCCAGCTCCCTTAGCCGTTCCTCATAAGGCATCGTTTCCAGGCCTTTGACCATTTTGGTTGCCCTCCTCTGGACCCGTTCCAGTTTGTCAGTGTCCTTCTTGAACTGTGGTGCCCAGAACTGGACACAGTACTCCAGGTGAGGTCTGACCAGAGCAGAATACAGTGGCACTATTACTTCCCTTGATCTAGACGCTATACTCCTATTGATGCGGCCCAGAATTGCATTGGCTTTTTTAGCTGCCGCGTCACACTGTTGGCTCATGTCAAGTTTGTGGTCAACCAAGACTCCTAGATCCTTTTCACATGTACTGCTCTCAAGCCAGGTGTCCCCCATCTTGTATTTGTGCCTCTCATTTTTTTTGCCCAAGTGCAATACTTTACATTTCTCCCTGTTAAAATTCATCTTGTTTGTTTTGGCCCAGTTCTCTAATCTGTCAAGGTCGTTTTGAAGTGTGATCCTGTCCTCTGGGGTGTTAGCCACCCCTCCCAGTTTGGTGTCATCTGCAAATTTGATCAGGATGCCCTTGAGTCCATCATCCAAGTCGTTGATAAAGATGTTGAATAAGACCGGGCCCAAGACAGAACCCTGTGGCACCCCACTAGTCACTCTTCTCCAGGATGAAGAGGAACCATTGATGAGCACCCTTTGGGTTCGGTCAGTCAGCCAGTTACAAATCCACTGAGTGGTAGCATAGTCAAGACTGCATTTTACCAGCTTCTTTACAAGAATCTCATGGGGCACCTTGTCAAATGCCTTGCTGAAATCAAGGTAGGCTACATCCACTGCGTTCCCTTCATCTACCAGGCTTGTAATTCTGTCAAAAAATGGGATCAGGTTAGTCTGACATGACTTATTTTTCAGAAATCCATGCTGACTATTGGTGATCACAGCATTCCTTTCTAGGTGCTCACAGACTGTTTGCTTAATGATCTGCTCCAGAATCTTCCCTGGTATTGATGTCAGACTGACTGGGCGGTAATTATTTGGGTCCTCTCTTTTCCCCTTTTTGAAAATAGGGACAACATTTGCCCTCCTCCAGTCTGCCGGGACTTCGCCTGTTCTCCAGGAATTCTCAAAGATGACTGCCAGTGGTTCTGAGATCACCTCTGCCAGTTCTTTTAATACTCTTGGATGCAGTTCATCTGGCCCTGGAGACTTGAATACATCTAAACTAACCAAGTATTCTTGTACTATCTCCTTAGTTATTCTGGGCTGTGTTTCCTCTGCTGAATCATTTGCTCCAAATTCTTCAGGTCGGGCATTGTTTTCTTTATCGGAGAAGACTGAGGCAAAGAAGGCATTGAGGAGTTCAGCCCTTTCTGTGTCCCCTGTTTGCATTTCACCATCTTCTCCTCTGGGTGACCCCACTGTTTCTTTGTTCTTCCTTTTGCTACGAACATACCCATAAAAGCCTTTTTTGTTGCTTTTAACCTCTCTAGCAAGCCTGAGTTCATTCTGTGCTTTAGCTTTTCTGACTTTGTGTCTACACGTGCTGGCTATTTGTTTGAATTCCTCTTTGGTGGTTTCCCCCCTTTTCCATTTTTTGTACACATCCTTTTTGAATCTTAACTCAGTTAAAAGTTCTTTAGATAGCCACCCTGGCTTCTTTAGGCACCTTCCATGTTTCCGTCTCATTGGTATTGCCTGAAGTTGTGCTTTTACTATCTCCCTCTTAACAAACTCCCAGCCATCATGAACTCCCTTTCCTTTTAGTATTACTGTCCATGGGATCTCACCCTGCACTTCCCTAAGTTTTATGAAGTCGGCTTTCTTAAAGTCAAGAAATTGAGTCCTAGTATGCTTGGCTGCTCCTTTCTGCTGTATAGTAAACTTCAGAAGAGCATGATCACTCGCGCCTAATGCTCCTTCCACTTCTACCCCACTAACCAGGTCCTCAACATTGGTTAGGACCAGATCTAAAATGGCTGTTCCTCTTGTTGCTTCTCCCACTTTCTGGACAATGAAGTTGTCTGCAAGGCCAGTGAGGAATCTGTTTGACCTTATGCTCTTGGCTGAGTTTGACATCCAACAAATATCCGGGTAATTGAAGTCCCCCATTACTACTATCTCCCTTCCTTTTGCATGCTTGGCCATCTGTTCCAGGAAGGCATCATCTATGTCCTCCGTTTGGCTTGGGGATCTATAGTAAACTCCCACAATGAGGTCACTGTTATTCTTCTCTCCCTTGATTTTGACCCAAATGCTCTCACTTTGGCTTTGAAGTTCTAAATCTTGGATCTCTTCACAGGTATACATATCCCTGACATATAACGCCACTCCTCCTCCTTTCTTGTCTGGTCTGTTTCTCTGAAATAGATTGTATCCCTCCATTATTACATTCCAATCGTGGGACTTATCCCACCAGGTTTCAGTGATGCCTATTATGTCATATTTAGTTTGCTGTACCAAGAGCTCAAGCTCATCTTGTTTATTTCCCATGCTTTGCGCATTAGTGTACAGACATTGAAGTCCATTAATCATTCCCCCGTGACTCTTATTTAAGGGTTTTTTCCTTCCACCACTAGGTCTGCGTGCTGTTTGCTCCATTTGGTCTATGACATTTGGATGATCATCTTCATCATAGACTCCTACCTTCAGGAGCACTGTCTCTCTCCCCCACATTAGTCAGTTTAAAGCCCTCCTGATGAGGTTTCTGAGATTTTTGGCAAAAACATTCCTCCCAACCGTTGTGAGGTGCAGCCCATTGCTTGCCAGAAGTCCATCTTCAAGAAACTGCAGTCCGTGATCTAAGAATCCAAACCGTTCCTGTTTACACCATTTGCGAAGCCAGCTGTTCACTTCCACTATTTTTCCCTCTCTCCAATACTTTGGCCACCTCATGAGAAGAGAAGACTCCGTGGAAAAGACCCTGATGTTGGGAAAGATGGAGGGCACAAGGAGAAGGGGATGACAGAGGACGAGATGGTTGGATAGTGTTCTCGAAGCTACCAGCATGAGTTTGACCAAACTGCGGGAGGCTGTGGAAGACAGGAGTGCCTGGCGTGCTCTGGTCCACGGGGTCACGAAGAGTCGGACACGACTAAACAACAACAACAACAACAACAACACCACATTCAGTAGCTTTGGAATTCAATGCACCATCTTGCATTCTTAAATCAATAAACAGATACAAAGCTTGACATGCTGTCAGTGTCATAGCAGCTTTTAAATTTTGTCAGTTATATGCCAAATAAATAATTTTTGCTTTGTGTAGAAACTTTGTTCCCTTGTCCAATTCCTCCAGTTTCAAAGCTTGACGTCCACCTTGGCTTGTGATTTAAAGAATTCTGGAGGCAATACAACAATGACAATAGGATAATAGGCAGCAATTTAGAGGTGTCATGCTTCATGGATCTAGCCTGGTCCATGTAAAGCTGAGAAATTGTACCCTGTGGCTTGCAAGCCAAATTGAAATGGATGTGGTAATTGATATCATTGGCTGTCACTCTAATGGGATTGTCACCCAGCAATCTGAAATATTCATGTTTTAATCAAAAGGCAAATGATTGGACAACTTGCAGTGACAGGTCACAACTCTGAGGACCTAAAGCGATGCTATTAACACTCTTCTTTGCAAATCTACAAAGCCTGACAGTATTTCATGCAGAAGAATAAATAAATGTTGGGGTTACAGAGAAAAGGTCAAAAGAGAGGTCTTGTTCTCGTCATCCTGTTATTGCACAAACTCTTCAAACCACTTAGTTAGATAACAGTTTTGACTGGAGATGTCAGGAAAATAGACATTGTGCAATGAAATCGTTTTGAGGATTCAGTAGCATTTAAAGTAGCAGCAACCTCTACTAGTTAAAAGCAGTTTGCTCTTTTTTCCCCATTCAGGGGCTGCTGAAAAAATTGCCTACATTAGAAAAATATTTATATTGAATTTCCTTATTGAAACATTGCTGTTTGTAAATAAGTTACTCCTTACCTAAAGTTAGTGAAAAGTAAATAAATTTATTCGGAGCTTGTAGATGGAACGCACTTGTTACAATTTGGGTGCCCATGATGTACGTTAGTATAACTCTCACTGCTATGTAAAGGTTGAAGCATATGCATAAATCTAAAATTATTTCAATTATGGTCCTGGACCATGGATAATCATGTAGATGAATAAGTTAACTGTGCAGTCCTATACGTATTTACATGGGGGAAGCTCTCCCTGAACTTAATAGAAATTACTTTTAAACAGGCATGAACATAATGATGTAGTATGTACATTATAGAATCATAGAATTGTAGAGTTGAAAGGGACCCCAAGGGTCATCTAGTCCCAATACCGTACACTGTTGAATTAATAAATTTATTACTTCTGTGGACGCACAAACCCATGGATTTTGTCTTCTGTGCAAAAACCATCTGTAAACATTTCGAAGTCAGAAGTATTGAGACAGATCCAAAAGTCTTTGAATTATGATAGCTGGACAACATGAGCCTCAAAGCATTTCACCTTGCATACTGTCTCTTAAGCTAGTTCACATCCTTTGAAGCACATGGTCCTTAAGACTTTGTATGTGTAAATTCATGGTTGCAAGTAACCCAAGATTTCCTTCTAAATCAGTTATTTTTGTCTGAACAGAAGAGCTAAATGATGCCCTCAATAGTTGCGGCATAAAGTGCCTTCAGTATCTGTCAGCAATTCAGTTAATAATAAAATCAATTTTCCTGTTGTAACTGTCTTTTTTTAAAATCTTTGTTTAGCATCTCTTAGAAGAAAAACCCAGTGGCCTTATCAATGAAGCAGCTAGGTATTACTACAACAACCATTTTCTATGTGTGTGAATCCTGAACTGTTTATTGGGAAGCATAGTATTGTAAGGCAGCCTTGACCAAGGACATTATTAATTTTGAGTTTTAGTTTCAGACCTGACTCGCTTGTTCTAGCTGTTTTCATTTTGTGGATTTATCCTGTTGTACCAGTTTCTATGTGGTAGTTTTATTTTGTTAAATTTCATTTCCAGTATTCATATTTTCTGATTTGTACTCCAATTTAATGTCAAGTTGCCAGCAGCATTTCACTGTATCTTTTTTTAAAATGATGGATGCTAGCAATTTAGACAAATTGCTCTTAAGGACATGAATAAGAGAAAAATTGCATAGGACAGTGGCTAAAAGTGTGAACTGGGATATCCCTGATTCAAATCTCACTTTAGTCATGAACTCCATAAATACTTCTGACACCTTCTCTCAACTTCAGCCCACCCCCATCTACAGTCTACTGAGCTTGGTAAAATTTACTTGGGCAATTTATGTGAAGGGTTTTGCAGCATCATAACACAACCCTAGTCTTGATATAACATATTGGCCCGAATATAAGCTGCACCCAAATATAAGCCGCAGCTTTAAAATTGGAGGGGGTGGGAGAAACCCCCCTCTCGAATATAAGCTGTTCCATTCCTCGCTGCTCCTGGCTGCATACTTGGGGGGGGGGCTGCGCTGCGTTGCCAGTGGCCTTTCCCCTTCCTGGCTCTCTCCCTTCCCTGCCTTGGGGGAGAGGATGTGGAACTATGTGCCGCTTCGCCACGCTCCTGGCCCTGTTTGCCCTGCACTCCAGGCTGCATGCCATAAGGTCGTGAATATAAGCCACACATTTAACTTTTTATGGTTGGAATTTGGGGGGAAAGTGCAGCTTATATTTAGGCCAATACGGTATAAATGGAATTTCTGTTAACAGTGGCAAAAAGATCAATCCTGTATTGATAGACAATGAAGAGTTCGCTCCTGCACCTCCTATTCATGAGTTCACTCTTTCTTGTGTAGACAGATTGCATTAGCAGATCTTATAATCCTCAATAAAACTGATTTGGTTTCTCAAGAAGCACTGATGAAACTGAGAACAGCTGTCAGGTAAGCAAGAATAAATTATAGGTGCTGGTGAATTTTTCTTCAACTCCTACCTGTTTCCTAGCTATGCCTGGTAGCAACTAGAATTGTAGATTGCATGATTACTATGACAGTATGGGTTAGGACTCAAGAGGAAAGTGTATGCTTTCTTTCTTGAGAGCAGTCAGCTGTATTTACTTGCTGCAAGCTTGATGTTTTGCTTGCATCAAGCAGACTAAAGTGTTAGTGTAGTAGCTGCATAATCCTTTCTTAATTCTGATGGGTTTTACATGGATCAGTGTCAGTCTTTCAAGAAGGAGAAATGATCAGTACTCAAGTTATTCTGAAATACAGGCATTTGTGGCCTTATAAAAAGCGGGGCAATGGCATGTTCTAACAGATTTGGACACAATTTAAGGAGTGTAAAATGTTGCGTGTAGTTGGGGGTGGAATAAAAAATGGTTTGTACCTATATTCTACATCCCTGACCAATAAATGAATCAAAAATAGGTATCCCTCAAAATTTGAACTTATCCAAATGTTTAGTGCAACCAAAAAGTGTGCACAAAATGCATAAGTATGCACAACATACAAAACCACATTATATTAGGGAACATTACTTGCAGAAATGTCTCTGTGCAGAAGAATGCATACAAATTTTCATGCATACGTTTTAGGGGGGGGAATGTAACAGGAGTGAACTGAACTTACGGTTGGAAAAATGAGAAATGGATTGAAAACTAAATTGACAGATGTGTCCATGCTTACCCACAGTGCACCATGATTCTGAAGTTTGACACCATTAGGCCGAAAATCCCTCTACCCCCCATTTTTCCTTGACTTGCCCCAGATCCTCAAACTCTGCATGGAGTTTGCAGGGTTTTGTTAGTGTCTTTACTTCTTGAGAACTTACGCTCCCAGCACTGAAGAGTATCAGATATAGGTAAAGATATATATGGCTGGGTACAAATGTTCTTGTCACAATCTAAATTTATGTTTCTTCTCTTTTTTCAATGATGTTAGGTCAATAAATGGAGTTGTCAAAATTTTAGAAACTAAGAGATCCAGGTAATGATAATGTAAATCAGAAATAGTTATTGCCACTTTTTCTTCCTCTTGTGATTGCTACATATTGATCTGAAATGTATATTTGATCAAGAAAGGCAACATATGGCCCATAGGCAGTACCCAGTTGGTTTTGGTATGGTTTCCTTCTCTGACTATTCCTGTTGCCTGGAAGCTGGAGACTGTGTGGAAGAGAAGAAGATTATTTTGTTTGTTCCGCTTTACTAAGGACCATAGCAAGGCTGGTGTAGCCTTCCAAGAGCTTTTTGTAGGCTACCCCACATTACACTATTCAAAGTAAAGGCTTGCCTACTCAGATGTTCTGTTCCAACAGTGTCCAACTGGGTCATTTGTAAATACCGTCATCTCCATATTATTTTGAATTAAGTCCTATCTGCAAATTAGGAGTTGGTATCAGAAATTAAAAAGTCCTACTCTAAAAGCCCCTTGGTTAGCTAGCAGCTCAGAGTTCCATAGGGAATTCATAAATCATGATCCCAAGCCCTCCATTATAAGTATGCTTAAAGAATTACATCAAAGGAAAGTAGATACATTGAAAGAAATATGAAAAAATATTTTCCCCCTCCCCCAATAATTTAAGTGGCTGTTATGTAGCTGTTTCGCAGTGAAAGTCTTTGTAGCCTTGCTACTTTAGAGATTAGCTGTGGGAGGAGCTTATCAGAGCTTGCAGGGCAGCGGCGCGCGCAGTTTGATCCATCTTTTAGATTTAGGGGAGCTAGTCTCAAACGTTTCTTGGGGGAGACCTAGGTTTTTTTGGGGGGGGAGTTATTTGTCCTGCCTTCACGCTTTTTATGATGGAGGACCCCTGTAGCCACCCCCAACGACACATTCTCAAGATGGAGGGGGGGGGACAGCTGCAGTCGCCTGCGGTTCCTGCGCAATGTTTGCCATCTTGCCAAAGGTTGCAGGCAGCTTTACCTGCAGCAATTGCATGTTGATTGCCCTCTTAGAAGACAAAGTCCAGCAACTGGAGGAACGTGTAGCTATGCTCCAAAGAATTAGAGAGCTGGAGCTCTTCTTGGAAGCAACAGAGCACACCGTCTCCACCAAGGAGGAGACAGGGGACTCCCCTGAGAAGGAGGCTAGTTCACCAACACAGGAGCCAGATATATGGAGAAACGTGACTCAAAGAAGTAGGAGGCCCAGGGTTCGCTCTGATTGTTTAGAAATACACAATCGCTTTGAGGTCCTCTCCCCTAGCATGGAAGACGAAGAACAGACTCCATTTGAGGATCTCTCCCTCATTACAGTCGATCAGGTATATGAAGACGAGCAGCAAAGTCAGTCCTCAGGGAATGTGCAGGCGACCTTGGAACGGACAGCTCACGGAAGAACCCTGACCAAACCTAAGAGGAGGCGTGTAGTGGTGATAGGGGATTCCCTACTGAGGGGAACAGAAGCAGTGATCTGTGGGCCTGACAAGATGTCTCGGGAAGTGTGCTGTCTCCCTGGGGCTAAGATCCAAGATGTAACTGAACGACTGCAAGGAATCATAAAACCCACTGACAAATACCCCTTCCTCTTGGTTCATGTGGGAACCAATGACACTGCAAGCCATAGCCTCCAGAAGATCAAAAGAGACTACGAGGCTCTGGGCAGGAAATTGAAGCAATTAAATGCACAAATTGTCATTTCATCTGTCCTCCCAGTTGAACGGCGTGGCCCAGGGAGAGAGGGAAAAATAGTGGAAGTGAACAGCTGGCTTCGCAAATGGTGTAAACAGGAACGGTTGGGATTCTTAGATCACGGACTGCAGTTTCTTGAAGATGGACTTCTGGCAAGCAATGGGCTGCACCTCACAACGGTTGGGAGGAATGTTTTTGCCAAAAATCTCAGAAACCTCATCAGGAGGGCTTTAAACTGACTAATGTGGGGAGACAGTGCTCCTGAAGGTAGGAGTCTATGATGAAGATGATCATCCAAATGTCATAGACCAAATGGAGCAAACAGCATGCAGACCTAGTGGTGGGAGGAAAAAACCCTTAAATAAGAGTCACGGGGGAATGATTAATGGACTTCAATGTCTGTACACTAATGCGCAAAGCATGGGAAATAAACAAGATGAGCCTGAGCTCTTGGTACAGCAAACTAAATATGACATAATAGGCATCACTGAAACCTGGTGGGATAAGTCCCATGATTGGAATGTAATAATGGAGGGATACAATCTATTTCAGAGAAACAGACCAGACAAGAAAGGAGGAGGAGTGGCGTTATATGTCAGGGATATGTATACCTGTGAAGAGATCCAAGATTTAGAACTTCAAAGCCAAAGTGAGAGCATTTGGGTCAAAATCAAGGGAGAGAAGAATAACAGTGACCTCATTGTGGGAGTTTACTATAGATCCCCAAGCCAAACGGAGGACATAGATGATGCCTTCCTGGAACAGATGGCCAAGCATGCAAAAGGAAGGGAGATAGTAGTAATGGGGGACTTCAATTACCCGGATATTTGTTGGATGTCAAACTCAGCCAAGAGCATAAGGTCAAACAGATTCCTCACTGGCCTTGCAGACAACTTCATTGTCCAGAAAGTGGGAGAAGCAACAAGAGGAACAGCCATTTTAGATCTGGTCCTAACCAATGTTGAGGACCTGGTTAGTGGGGTAGAAGTGGAAGGAGCATTAGGCGCGAGTGATCATGCTCTTCTGAAGTTTACTATACAGCGGAAAGGAGCAGCCAAGCACACTAGGACTCAATTTCTTGACTTTAAGAAAGCCGACTTCATAAAACTTAGGGAAGTGCAGGGTGAGATCCCATGGACAGTAATACTAAAAGGAAAGGGAGTTCATGATGGCTGGGAGTTTGTTAAGAGGGAGATAGTAAAAGCACAACTTCAGGCAATACCAATGAGACGGAAACATGGAAGGTGCCTAAAGAAGCCAGGGTGGCTATCTAAAGAACTTTTAACTGAGTTAAGATTCAAAAAGGATGTGTACAAAAAATGGAAAAGGGGGGAAACCACCAAGGAGGAATTCAAACAAATAGCCAGCACGTGTAGACACAAAGTCAGAAAAGCTAAAGCACAGAATGAACTCAGGCTTGCTAGAGAGGTTAAAAGCAACAAAAAAGGCTTTTATGGGTATGTTCGTAGCAAAAGGAAGAACAAAGAAACAGTGGGGTCACCCAGAGGAGAAGATGGTGAAATGCAAACAGGGGACACAGAAAGGGCTGAACTCCTCAATGCCTTCTTTGCCTCAGTCTTCTCCGATAAAGAAAACAATGCCCGACCTGAAGAATTTGGAGCAAATGATTCAGCAGAGGAAACACAGCCCAGAATAACTAAGGAGATAGTACAAGAATACTTGGCTAGTTTAGATGTATTCAAGTCTCCAGGGCCAGATGAACTGCATCCAAGAGTATTAAAAGAACTGGCAGAGGTGATCTCAGAACCACTGGCAGTCATCTTTGAGAATTCCTGGAGAACAGGCGAAGTCCCGGCAGACTGGAGGAGGGCAAATGTTGTCCCTATTTTCAAAAAGGGGAAAAGAGAGGACCCAAATAATTACCGCCCAGTCAGTCTGACATCAATACCAGGGAAGATTCTGGAGCAGATCATTAAGCAAACAGTCTGTGAGCACCTAGAAAGGAATGCTGTGATCACCAATAGTCAGCATGGATTTCTGAAAAATAAGTCATGTCAGACTAACCTGATCCCGTTTTTTGACAGAATTACAAGCCTGGTAGATGAAGGGAACGCAGTGGATGTAGCCTACCTTGATTTCAGCAAGGCATTTGACAAGGTGCCCCATGAGATTCTTGTAAAGAAGCTGGTAAAATGCAGTCTTGACTATGCTACCACTCAGTGGATTTGTAACTGGCTGACTGACCGAACCCAAAGGGTGCTCATCAATGGTTCCTCTTCATCCTGGAGAAGAGTGACTAGTGGGGTGCCACAGGGTTCTGTCTTGGGCCCGGTCTTATTCAACATCTTTATCAACGACTTGGATGATGGACTCAAGGGCATCCTGATCAAATTTGCAGATGACACCAAACTGGGAGGGGTGGCTAACACCCCAGAGGACAGGATCACACTTCAAAACGACCTTGACAGATTAGAGAACTGGGCCAAAACAAACAAGATGAATTTTAACAGGGAGAAATGTAAAGTATTGCACTTGGGCAAAAAAAATGAGAGGCACAAATACAAGATGGGGGACACCTGGCTTGAGAGCAGTACATGTGAAAAGGATCTAGGAGTCTTGGTTGACCACAAACTTGACATGAGCCAACAGTGTGACGCGGCAGCTAAAAAAGCCAATGCAATTCTGGGCCGCATCAATAGGAGTATAGCGTCTAGATCAAGGGAAGTAATAGTGCCACTGTATTCTGCTCTGGTCAGACCTCACCTGGAGTACTGTGTCCAGTTCTGGGCACCACAGTTCAAGAAGGACACTGACAAACTGGAACGGGTCCAGAGGAGGGCAACCAAAATGGTCAAAGGCCTGGAAACGATGCCTTATGAGGAACGGCTAAGGGAGCTGGGCATGTTTAGCCTGGAGAAGAGGAGGTTAAGGGGTGATATGATAGCCATGTTCAAATATATAAAAGGATGTCACATAGAGGAGGGAGAAAGGTTGTTTTCTGCTGCTCCAGAGAAGCGGACACGGAGCAATGGATCCAAACTACAAGAAAGAAGATTCCACCTAAACATTAGGAAGAACTTCCTGACAGTAAGAGCTGTTCGACAGTGGAATTTGCTGCCAAGGAGTGTGGTGGAGTCTCCTTCTTTGGAGGTCTTTAAGCAGAGGCTTGACAACCATATGTCAGGAGTGCTCTGATGGTGTTTCCTGCTTGGCAGGGGGTTGGACTCGATGGCCCTTGTGGTCTCTTCCAACTCTATGATTCTATGATTCTACTTTGGATTGAAAATGTCGTCCCCACCCAAAAAGGGGCAGAGGAAAACTAATGAGGAAACCTATTGAAAGTTTACATAAACTTCCTTGTTATAATCCAATGACTGAATATTTCCTGATTTTTTGTTATAATGTCAGATTTTAAAACCTAACACTGGTAGGTAAAGGAATAAAAAGCATGTAGTCCAGTAAAGATAAGGTTAAAGTTTCAAATAAATTATTTTTTTGAGAGAAGAACATTCAGACCAACATAATCAGCATCCTAAATGTTGTAAAGGGTAGCTCAATGCAAAACAGGCTTAAAATTAGCAATCACTAGATACTGTCATATATATGTTTATACAGCCTTAAATAGTTTGTATTTTGTAAATTAGTTTTTCAAACATTCAGTAGTGTAATTTGTGTCTCATTATTATCAGTGCAACAGTCATGGGGGGAGTAAGCTTCTAAAGCTAGAAATGCTTTTAAAGCTAGTAAATTTTCTTCGTTGTATCATATTAACTATCCTATTCATTCTAGGAAGTATTTTCCTAAGCACCATAAGCAAGCATAATGGACTTTATAGCAGTGCAGGCCTCTTCCTTGTATGAATCGCACAGTATAAAGTGGAGCGAGATAATATATTTTATATATTTTCTGAGGTAGGCAATTGTGTGGGCATCAAAGGTCATGTGTGACAATCCTATATTTTACCTGACAGCAACACCAAAATACAGTGCAACAAACATTTTTGCTGGTGTATATACATGAGTTCACAAGCAATATTTATATATTGCAAGGTAATCAGCTGAATACTGCATTTCCAGACATTTAATCCTGTTAACAGAACCATTGATATAACTTATTAGGAATTCTGCCTTCAATCTGCTCCATTCTGGAGGCTTTGCCCTGTGCTAAACAGTTGCTCTATGAAGATTCTTCTCTGTAGTGACGGCCATGTTAATTTATATGGATTACCGTCCTTGCAATTCTTTTGTTCAGGTAGGAAGGAGGAAAGTGTTAAAATAGCTTCAAAAACTTTTTAAAATTCTATTAAAGGGGACTCGAAATATAAAGTACTATAGCTCACCTTTTGTAATGCACAGTTATTCTGTGGGTATATTACCTTGCCAATATTTTACATTTTCTGTTGATCAGAGCTATGCTTCCCACAGGACACTGTATAAACAGTATTGTTAATATGGCCAATGTATATGACACTTTTCAAAAGAGTTCAGCTTCCAGAACCAGCAGAAGTTGGTAGGAGGTGCTGAGCAATTCTTAAGATCTGATAATTTCATTGTGTGTCCAAAGCAGAATATTTTCTAAGAGTGATATGTAATTGCTTGTTGAAAATATATTTTTAAAAAACTGAGACAGAAATATGATTTTTTGTTGTATATTTTAAAACTAAATAACAAACTTAAAGATTTTTTTTCTAGTTCTTAAACTATATTTAAACTGCTTCGTAGGAACAAGCCAGGTTAAAATCAAAGTTTAAGATCCTGGCTTGTTCTCAGCATTAAAACTGCAGTTCCCCAGGTTTTGATGTGACAGGGTACTGTGGCTAGTTTAAAACTAAAAACTTCTCTTTTACAAAAGCTCAAAAGAGGAGGAGCGGGAGCATGCAAGTCCAAGGCTCACAGCAGCACATTTCCTGAACTCATACAGTCCAGGAAACTGTATTTTCCTACCACAGGTGCCAACTTGAATAAAATATTGAGGGAGCCCAGGTAAGCCCTGCCCTATATAATCAGTTACAAGTTGCAGTGCGCACACACCATTTGAATGGCAATGCCCATTAACTGGGGGGCTGGACCCCTCAAATATTTTAGGGTGGGCTCTGAAGGGACCTTGGCCCCTAGGAGTTGGTGCCTGTGTTTCCTCCTATGTCTGAACTGAGCCTTAGGAACTCAAAATATCCTTACTAGTAACCGTGATATTTTTTTTCAGCCCCTACATTCCATTCATGCTTCCTTTCTTCTATTGAATACAGATTTTGGAGCACTGCAGAGAGCAGATAGTTCAAACACAGCTGGCCATAAATGAAAGAGAATATCTTTTGCTTATCTGTGCATTACAGTGATTTCTCTTAGAAAAAGGTCTTGCTTTAAATTAAAAAGAAGTGGTCACTCCATAGGACTCCTTTCTCTGTTTTGCAGTTGTCTTTTTAATATGACAGCCTCTCCCCTAGATCCCAGACATTTATTGAGAGCCCCTTGACCATCAAGAGAAGCTTTTCAGGGGCTGCGGGGGGGGGGAAAGGAAAGTGGGAAAGCCTTTTTATAAAAGAGGCCTTCTGCTCATCCATAGGCTGCATGCAACCCATAAAACACTTCAGTAGGGGAAAAGTAAATTTATTTGTTTTTTTCTTAGAGTTGACATCTCTGATGTCTTAGATCTTCATGCTTTTGATAGTTTGTCAGGAAAAAGGTAAGATTTTATTTTACACTGTTACTTGATCAGCAGATTGCTAGCTTTTACATAAGAATTGTGTATAGTTATGATTTAGAATTCAACTTGTGGCACAGTCTCAGGTACACACCCAGGTTCAGAACTGCCATAATTAGTCAGTTATATCCAACTAATTGAACCTAAATTAGTCATGTCTAGTAACTCCAGTGAGTTGACTCTGAGTACAGCTAGCATTAGATACAACCCATGGTCTTTAGGTATTATTATTATTAATTGAATTTATATACCACTCTATACCCAGAGGTACCCAAGTTAGAGAAGGAGTGAGCTGAAAATGTAGTTAATTACTTAATACTGTACTGTAAACAGAAATTCACCAAAGATTAGTCAACTGCAAATACTACATTAAAATTAGTTCAGTTCAGTTCAGTTCCAGCCAAAGGCCATTATTAACAATAGTATTAATAAAAGAATACAGAAAATACATCCATAATACAAACAAAACAAAAAAAACTTTACCAAGTTCCTGACCATTAAAACACAGTTTCCCTTGTACATCTCAGACAGCATCAATTCTAATATTATTTTGCCTTTAAAAAATCCAATTTCCCAACATCTTTTTTGGATGCTTTCTAGTCAGTTATGGTATATTAAAGGGACCCCTGACGATTAGGTCCAGTCGTGACCGACTCTGGGGTTGCGGCACTCATCTCGCTTTATTGGCCAAGGGAGGCGGTGTACAGCTTCCGGGTCATGTGGCCAGCATGACTAAGCTGCTTCTGGCGAACCAGAGCAGCGCACGGAAACACTGTTTACCTTCCCGCTGGAGTGGTACTTATTTATCTACTTGCACTTTGATGTGCTTTCGAACTGCTAGGTTGGCAGGAGCCGGGACTGAGCAATGGGAGCTCACCCCGTCGTGGGGATCCGAACCGCCGACCTTCTGATCAGCAAGTCCTAGGCTCTGTGGTTTAACCCACAGCGCCACCCGCGTCCCATATGGTATATTAGAGGAGAGCATTTGCTTTTCTATAATTACCACTAGGCCTGGGCTTATCCTGATTGTTTGTTAATGGATAATCCCTTTGATTTCTGGAAAATGGATTGCTGGCAGGGTAGGAGTTTTGAGCCTCTAACCTGGGCATATTTCCCCCCAATACCTGCATTCAAGTCAATATAATGAATCTTCCCTTCTTGCTTATTGCAGCATATTTGAGTATTATTAGGATAGATGACAAAGGCAGAAATCTTGTAGCTTGAGAACTTCCTGCTCCTTTCTCTCAAACTGCCTTTTCCAGACTTCCCTATCTCTAGAAAGGAGGATGGATATCTAATGTCATTGGGGTGAGGTTATTTCTACAACCTTTTAATTCAAATAACAGCTCTCTCAGCAAACATATGAATTAGAAATCCAAACTTACCCATGCATCAGGTTCCTGAAAGTTTAGTTTGATACTGGCTCTTCTGGTCACAATTAGACAGGTATTTACAATGTAAACCATTTCTGAAATCCAGGAAAGCCCCTATAATGGCTTGAATTCCTGCTTGCAGTTCAGATCCTGTTTTCACTATTCTGCTGGGTTTCTTCATTGGCCATTCATGAATGATCACCTGTAGAACATCTGGGGACCTCTTTCCAGAACAAGACTTCCCCCCCTCATTCACTACCTTTCCAAGTACATTTATTAATCCACCGTTCACTTCCTTTTGCTCCTGGCTGCACTGTAGAGTAGTGGAGTACCTACCTAAAGCCTTCAGGGTTTCATCGAAAGATGCCAGATTGGGACTTGAACAGATTAGATTAGGTGACCGGCTGAGATCATTTTTTTGGAAGGCAGCAAGTGGGTTATTATCACACTTATCCATTTGGATCTGAAGAAGTTAAGTTGAGAGTGGAAAACAACTCCATGTCTTGAACATTCATATTGGTGTAAAATCAGGTTTCTGTGTTCAAGTTCCAGTCTTGATAGAGGTCATTTTGTTTGGTTACTGAATCTGATAAGCACTTAATGAACTCAGACTTATCCCCATCTTGATGTACCTTCAAAACATCACTTAACTTCAGTTTCTTTGCTGGTAGGTCTTATCTGCAGGACTACAGTCAGAATTCCTGTCTCCACTAACCCAAGTAGGGCTAGACGATATCTGGTTTTCAACATTGAGATATATCACCAGCTAAACATCGCAATATACCAATATATCATTATATCTGAAATAAGGATGGTTTTCCCCACATTATGATTTTTGCCGGCGCTTGCACTTGCGATTTGCTGCCCCCTGCAGGAGGCAGGAGAGAGCTGAGCCGGCAGAGTTAATGGGCTGCAGGAATCGAGAGAAACATTGGCTGGCTTCATGGTTTTTCCCACATTGTGATTTTTGCTTAGCATACACATATATACCATGATTCACAATATATTGCCAGGTCAAAAATTATGAAATCAGTATCATGATAGGGACTTCAAACCAGTTTTGAATGATATATTGCCCAGACCTACCAACCAGTGTTCTAATTATAGCATTCAAATCCCAAACTTCCTTTTCCAATGCATCAATTCTGCTAAAGATTCCTTCTGCTGTTTGTTTAGACTGGATCGCATAAAAGTTCCCACAGTGAGGGAGTTTCAGGCTCTGTTGTGGTCGATTCTATTATGCCAAGATTGAGATTATGCCTAGTTTTTGTTATGGAGGAAGCTGAGGTTGCCTGGGAGCATATATATCTGCTCCTAACAAGTCTGTATCAAGTGACCAGTGAGCTAGGCTTTCATTAGAGGAATTAACCTTAACTGCTGAGCCAACTGACTTTTCAACTATTCAAGATTAAAACAAAACCATGGAGCTCAAAGACAAGCAGTCTTATTTGTCGCCATCTTCACCTGTAAGCCATTAGGACTAGGGGGTGGAGGTGTGAATTCCATTTAATTATTGAGGTCACAGGCTCAAATTAGTCAGTTGCACAATCACTTTAACATGCAGTAGCCTGAAAAGCAAAGGTGGAAATTGCATTTAACTAGCAGCCTTCAGCTGGGGATAAGCTGCTGATTCCCTGCAATGAAAGATTGACCTGGGTGGAAGAATCTGTGTCACTACAGCAGAGTTTCCATTGCTCCAGGATAATGGAACATCTGTACACAGCCAAAATGTTTGTCTTTGGTGGTATCTTGACTCTACACTTGCCAATTTACCTCTGACTGCTCATCATAATATCTTGCAAATGCTTTATAAATGAATTTTATATTCACAATATTAGATACTTTGTATTTATTTCTTCTTAACATAATGCTGACAGTGCTCTACTTATTTTAAGTCTGCAGCAGAAGCTGCAGCTTGAGGAAGTACCTAAACCACACCTTGATAAGGTAATTATTTTATCTTATAGCCATCTATCAGCTCTACATTAAGCATGATTTGCTAGGCAAGTGTTTGTAACTATTTACACATTATTTATGTATCTATTTCATTTATAAAATGTACATAACAATGCATTTGTATCTTTTCTTTTTCACCCCTCATAACTTGATCAGTCATCTTGGGGTACAGGGAAACGTGCTAAAGTCAGTCTAATGAATGGTAAAAAGGGAGGAAGCACATAAGAGCTTGAAAACTTAGTAGTTCTGTGCACATGTACAGGTATATTTTTACAGCATATTGCTTATTTTTAACCTGCAACATTTTAAAGACATTACTGCTAATGTATTTACAATTTTTTGTGGTTTTTTCAGTCTTAAGGCTGGATACATAGAAGAGCAAGCAAAACTCCATTTGCACAGTCCTTCTCCACACCCAAATGCAGCCCTCTGTGTGTATCAAGCTCTCCTGAGGATTGAGTGACCCTCTTTGCCTTAGAACCAAATGGGATTTTTTACATTAGGAGAGTTGAAAGGAAATAATAATAATAATAATAATAATAATAATGGTAAAAGGTAAAGGGACCCCTGACCATTAAGTCCAGTCGTGACCAACTCTGTGGTTGCGGCGCTCATCTCACTTTATTGGCCGAGGGAGCCGCCGTACAGCTTCCGGGTCATGTGGCCAGCATAACTAAGCTGCTTCTGGCGAACCAGAGCAGCGCACGGAAACACCGTTTACCTTCCTGCTGGAGCAGTACCTATTTATCTACTTGCACTTTGAGGTGCTTTCGAACTGCTAGGTTGGCAGGAGCAGGGACCGAGCAACGGGAGCTCACCCCGTCGCAGGGATTCAAACCGCTGACCTTCTGATCGGCAAGTCCTAGGCTCTGTGGTTTAACCCACAGTGCCACCCACGTCCCTAATAATAATACAATAACAATAAACATTTATATATCCTGCCCATCTGGCTGGGTTTCCCCAGCCACTCTGGGCGGCTCCCAACAGAATTAAAAGCACAATAAAATATTAAAAGCTACCCTGAACAGGGCTGCCTTCAGATGTCTTCTAAAAGTAAGGTAGTTCTTTATTTCTTTGACATCTGATGGGAGGGCGTTCCACAGGGCGGGCACCACTACCGAGAAGGTCCTCTGCCTGCTTCCCTGTAACTTGGCTTTTCGCGGTGAGACAACTGCCAGAAGGCCCTTGGCACTGGACCTCAATGTCCGGGCTGGATGATGGGGGTAGAGACACTTCATCAGGTATACCATTTATTTCAAAGGCACAATTTTATGTGGACCAAATGGAAACTAATTTATGAAAAATCTCCAATTTTAATAAGGCTGTATAATAATATATTGTACTAGCAAATAAGTGATCAGAATTGGATTCACAACAAACATCATCATGGCAGGTGGATTTGCATTAGTACTGCAGTGTTCCTCAATGTTGCCATACTGAAGTAAACACCACTGCTTGGTGCTGTAATTGCATAAAGCTGTCGTGTGGTTCAGAAATGTGTGAAATGCCACTTGAAATATTTTTCAGATAACTACCTCAGTATAAACTACAAATTCAATATATGATAGGAAAGTATTGGCAGGGGATTTCAGCTGATACAAAGCACTAGGAGGATGGGGCATGTACTGATACTAACTATGCTTATGTTTAGTTACGAACTTTCAGACTTAAAGCATTCCAGGGTATTACAAAAGCGCACATGCACACACACGTTCTGTATATTTTATGGCTTTATTTCATATTGTTTTTGTACACTGCCATGAATATGTATTAAAACTTTTTAATTAAGGTGCATTTTGCCCTTATTAAAGAGCTGATCACAGCAAGTTTTACATTTCTATTTTCAGAGTATTGTTACATTCACATTTGAAGTGCTAGGAAGCACAACTGAAGAAGAGCTAAATGTGTTTGTTCAAGTAAGTGCTATATACATTGCTTTTGAAGCATAATCACTTGTGAATTTCTCTGTCATGGATGCTTTAGTTGAGATTCTTGCATTGCAGGCGGTTGGACTAGATGACTCAGAGGTCCCTTCCAACTCTACAAGTCTATGAATCTGTTATTCATCCACTAGGCAGAGAACAGAAAAGGGAACATGCACACTCCTGTGTATCGCAATATGAATGCCTCATTATTAAAAGCCCCTTTCTGTTTATAGGATCTTCTGTGGGAGAAGAATGTAAAAGACAAGAGAGGTAACCCCATGGAAGTAATAAGACTCAAGGTTCAGTATTCAGTCCTACCAAACTTGTTTTCAGAAGTATTGTTTATTTTGTTTGTATTGTGTTTTTGTTTTTGTTTTTGCTTGGGCACAAAAAGTGAATACATGCACAGCAAACATAAGCATAAATTACCATAGTGTGTGTCAATTCAGATGTATCTGTTGAATCAGTAGTATTTGAATACTGAGATTTAGCTTTGTTCTGTTGGAGCCAGCAGCATGGCACTTTCCTGCAGCTATTGGGTAACATCTGAATCTGTAAACCTTCTGGGAGAAATCTGTGATATATCACTCCTCCCTATACAGTGGTACCTCGGGTTAAGTACTTAATTTGTTCCCGAGGTCCGTACTTAACCTGAAACTGTTCTTAACCTGAAGCACCACTTTAGCTAATGGGGCCTCCTGCTGCTGCTGCCGTGCCGCCGGAGCACAATTTCTGTTCTCATCCTGAAGCAAAGTTCTTAACCTGAAGCACTATTTCTGGGTTAGCAGAGTCTGTAACCTGAAGCGTATGTAACCTGAAGCATATGTAACCCGAGGTACCACTGTATAAGCATTACCTCTAATCTAGGACGGTGGTGGTGTGGGAAGAAACCATGTTGTGGGCTCCTCCAAGGCAGCCCAAGACTTCTACTAGCACCCAGTGTTGTAGAAGAGGGGCATGCCATGATCACTGAGCAGGCCTTCTTAACCTATAGCTCAGTCGGTAGAGCATGAGGCTCTTAATCTCAGGGTTGTGGGTTTGAGCCTCATTTTGGGCAAAAGATTCCTGCACTACAGAGGGTTGGGCTAGATAACCCTCGTGGTCCCTTCCAGTTCTATAATTCTATGATTCTATACTGTTGTCCAGTAGAAGATTTGTGCGTACTTGTTACCTCCTCCCATGCCCCAGTTTCCAAGGTCTTAATGTGAAGACAACATTTCCCCAGTTATATTGGAATTTTTAAAAAACCCAAAGTACAACAATAATGTTATATCATAATAGATCATATAATTTTATATAATCAAATAGTTATAGAATTATATTTCCACTTGCATCAGAAATACTTTCTGTATTTACTGTAATGAGCTTTGCCTTTTCTCAATCTTTCAAAGTAATTAGAATGAACACCAGGCAATGTTATTTTTGTGTGTGTGTTGGCTACATAATATTACCACACCTCAAATTAAATCTATAGATACTTTCCTTTTCCAGTAACTTATTTATATTCTTTCTAACCAGGGACTTGTGTCTATCAAAAACAAACCTCATCAGGTGATAGTCCAAGGTGTTCATGAGCTGTACGATCTAGAAGAAACTACTGTAAGATGGAAGGAGGAGGCTGAACGAACAAATAGATTGGTTGTAATAGGTAAGAGCAGTATATACATTTCATAGGCCTATTGTACAAAATCACTAAAGAAAGCCAAATGATTATACAAAAACATAAAGATAATTCATAAAATTGTTCTTGATACAGTACTGTGCAAGATCTACTAAAAAACTGAGATAATGTCAAGTTTCTATCAAGCTGTTATGGTCTTTTCGGTAGTGCTGTTTGTTTCTTCTTGGCATGTCTATTTTTCTCTCTGTGGCCCAAGCTACAGAAGAGTGTTTTAAAATGTGGGGTGTCTTCCAATGACATATAAAGCAGGCTGTGGGGAAGAGCTATTTAAAAGAGCAAAAAGAACACATGAACGGAATGACAAGTTCTCTACCTATTTGTAGTTTATCTCTGCACACCGTTCTTTCCTTCAGTGTGGTTCTAAAACTAGAAATAAGCTTTAGTAGAAAAATGCACCTAGAGGGAAGTGAATAATGTGTTGGCGGGGATCATGGTTTAGCACCCCTCAGCTTATAAGTTATCTGGACAGTTTTGTATCTAAAGACTTGGATCTGTCGTTATCCACAAGTAAGTTTTTATCATGGACCTCAATCAGTAGCAATTGGTTCACAGCAGAGTAGCTTCACTGATTTTTTAGGCAGACTTCTTCCTTTTGAAGTATGGTAACTCCGGATGCCAGGGTTTCTCTCACCTGGGTGGAGGCAGTGCAAACAAGCTTGGGGTGAACATCTATCTTGCCCTGTCAGAGTGTTGAAGAAATACAACCTGTGCCATTGATGATTGTGCCTGAGTCTGTAGCTGAGGCAGATCCAAGGAACACACTGGACAGAAAAATAACAAAGCATCATGCCGTAGCTACTTTTGCACCATTTGCTGTTCGTTTAACTACCTGCTTTCCTTCCCCCAATAGCTGCTCAACTACAAGCAGGGAGATTAGGTAACAAAATGAACTTTCCCAATATGAATGAAGGGTTAGGAAATATGAGAGGTTTCATCCCCCTATTTTATATGTTCAGCTATTTGCAATAATATCCTTGTATTGAGGTGGGAAAGAAATTTTTTGCAGCAGGTTAGACAAGATAATGGGGCTATGCTGCTCTCTTGCTGGGACACTTGCCCTGTATCCCTATATCTGTCGTTTGAGTGGAACTTGGCTATACTAAGTGTCCTAAGTGCTTTCTTTCTTTCAATAGTGTAGATTATTGCTTATTTAATAATGCAAAATATTGATTAAAAATGTTTTTCTTTTTTGTGTTGTCCTCTCTATAGGTAGAAACTTGGATAGAGATATCCTTAAAGATGCCTTTATAGATACTGTGACTAAGAGAGGAGGAAATGGTTAATGTCATCTTCTGAAGAAAGTACCTGTCAACAATTCATTTCTATAATGAATGAGCCAGAGTCCTGGAGCTGTTTTCAGCTTTTGCACTGCTGTTAAAATTTGATTCTTCTACAGTTTAGCAGATTTTATTTTATTAAATTTCATTAAATTAATTTCGTAAACTGGTTCTTCACAGACATTGGAATGTATACTTAAATAATGGAGTACAGTCGAACCTTGGTTGTTGCACTTAGAATCATAGAATCATAGAGTTGGAAGAGACCACAAGGGCCATCGAGTCCAACCCCCTGCCAAGCAGGAAACACCATCAGAGCACTCCTGACATATGGTTGTCAAGCCTCTGCTTAAAGACCTCCAAAGAAGGAGACTCCACCACACTCCTTGGCAGCAAATTCCACTGTCAAATAGCTCTTACTGTCAGGAAGTTCTTCCTAATGTTTAGGTGGAATCTTCTTTCTTGTAGTTTGGAGCCATTGCTCCGTGTCCGCTTTTCTGGAGCAGCAGAAAACAACCTTTCTCCCTCCTCTATGTGACATCCTTTTATATATTTGAACATGGCTATTATATCACCCCTTAACCTCCTCTTCTCCAGGCTAAACATGCCCAGCTCCCTTAGCCGTTCCTCATAAGGCATCGTTTCCAGGCCTTTGACCATTTTGGTTGCCCTCCTCTGGACCCGTTCCAGTTTGTCAGTGTCCTCCTTGAACTGTGGTGCCCAGAACTGGACACAGTACTCCAGGTGAGGTCTGACCAGAGCAGAATACAGTGGCACTATTACTTCCCTTGATCTAGATGCTATACTCCTATTGATGAGGTCCAGAATTGCATTGGCTTTTTTAGCTGCCGCGTCACACTTAATCCATTCCGGGAGTCTGTTTGACTCCTGAAACGGTTCAGAACCTGCACTCAATCGGAAGCCGCATTGGACGTTTGGCTTCTGAAAAATGTTTGCAAACCGCAACACTCATTTATGGGTTTGCGGCATTCAGGAGCCAAAACATCCAAGTACCAAGGCGTTTGAGAACCCAGGTACGTCTGTAGTTATTGTTTGAAAGAATGGGCTTGCGTGCATGCACAACCTAATTTACTTTAGCTTCCCCAAGTTACCAGGGTCTAGTGTTGCTATATTATATTATATTGACTTGAAGAGTGACTGAAAAAAAGATTGTCATGGCTATTGATATAATGGTAAAACAGAAGGTAAGTTATCAGTTGTCACAATCAAATGCCATCAGATCACAAAGCTAGAAGGAAATGGAGATGATGTGGTCTTCTTGTCTTCTTGCACAGTAGACCCCTATTATTTATTATTATTATTATTTTATTTATTTCTTTTTAAAAAAATATTTTTTATTGAATTTTACAAATAAAATTTCCATCAAAGCATATCATTCACCATTACATATAGGATTCTCTTAATCCTTGACTTCCCACCACCCCTCTCTGATTTCCATTACCCTCCCCTTTTCCATACAGCTTATCCAATTTTATCTAAATTGTTATTAATATTGTCATCTTTTCCTTGTGTGTTATTTTATGTTACAAGTATTAATCTAATCCTACCAAAGTTTTTAATTGTTTGCAATGCTCTTTTAAATACATTATAAATTTCTACCATCCTTTCTTAAACGTCTTCTCCTCCTGGTTTCTGAGTCTCCCAGTTAGCATTGCCATTTCGGCATAATCCATCATTTTCATCTACCACTCTTCTCATTTTGGAACTTTGTCTTCCTTCCATTTCTGGGCCAGTAATACTCTCGTTGCTGTCTTTGCATACATGAAAAGTCTTTTCTGCTCCCTTGGAATTTCTGTACCTGAAATGCCTAACAAGAAAGCCTCTGGTTTTTAACAAATGTTATTTTAAACATCTTTTTCAACTTGTCATATATCATTTCCCAGAATGCTTTTGTTACCTTGCATGTCTACCACATATGGTAGAACGTGCTTTCTTTTTCTTTGCATTTCCAACAAATATTGGAAGCAGTTCTGTACATCTTTGCTAACTTCACTGGTGTTAAATACCATCTATACCTCATTTTCATATAGTTTTCTTTTAGCAAACAGCAAGCTGTAAATTTTAGGTCTTCCTTCCATAATTTCCCCCACGCCTCTAATTGAATGTTGTGCCCTCTATCTTGTGCCCATTTTTATCATTACTGATTTGACGTCTTCATCTTTTGTATGCCATTCTAGCAACAATTTATACATTTTAAGATAATTTTTTATCATTTTCCAATAATTTTTTCAAACCTTGAGAATTCTGTACTAAATCCTCTTTTCTTATCTACTTTGAACACATCATTTATTTGGTGATATTGTAACCAATCTGTGACTAACTGTCTTATATCTTCCATGTTTTTTAATCTCAGTTGTTGTTCTCTAAGTTGCCCATTCTACTTTTGCATTCACCTTTTTAAGGGATATCGCTTCTATTGGTGAAAGCCACCATGGGGTTTTCCGTTCCAACAGGTTTTTATACTTTTCCCATACATTAAATATTGCAATTCTTATTACATGATGTAAAAAAACCTTTATGTACTTTGGTCTTCTCATACCATAAATATGCATGCCATCCAAATCTGTTATGACCTTCCGGGTCTAAAATATCTGAATTTTTCAATGTTATCCCTTTAGCCAGCAGAGACAGGACGCCTCATAATACAATTTTAGATCTGGCAGAGCGAAGCCTCCTCTCTCCTCATCTGTTAGTAATTCGTATTTAATTCTTGGTTTCTTCCTCTGCCAGATAAATTTGGTTATATCTTTTTGCCATTGTCATTCCCAGATTTCTCTCTGAAGTATTTCTGAAGCGTCAGTTTCTCTCTGAAGTATTTCTCCAAAATTCATCATTTTTATCACTTTTTCCATAAAATTCCAAGATACACTGTCAAAGGCCTTCTCTGCATCCACAAACATCAATGCTGCCTGTTTTTCGTTCCTCACCTCCAGATACTCTTATTATATCAGTTACGTTCCTTGTATTTTCCTTCATCTGTCGGCCAGGAAGAAAGCCAGCTTGGTCATGATGAATTAACTCTTTGAGCACCCTTTTCAAATGATTTGCAATAATATTGGCAAATAGCTCATAATCATTATTGAGCAGAGATAGTGGCCTATAATTTTTCACCAATAATATATCTGGATCTAGTTTTGGCAGTAGTGTTATGTATGCTTCTTTCCATGACTCAGGGATTTTCCCTGTTATCAGTATCTTATTCATAACTTCCCTCAGCGGTTATATCAGAATGTCTTGCAATTTTTAAATAATATTTGTCTGACAAGCTGTCTGGTCCTGGTGATTTTGCCACTTTTGAATGTTTAATTCCTTGTTGTATTTCTTGAATTGTTAGTGGTGCATTTAAATAATTGATCTTCTCTGTCAGAATTTTAGGTAACTTACTTTTTACTAAATAGTCTTCAATTGCCTCTTTATTTTCTTTACCAGCTCTATATATTTCTGTATAATATTTTACGAATTGTCTTCTAATATCTTTTGGATGGTCTATTATTCTACCTTCCAGCTCCAATCTGTTAATCAAATTTTGTCCTTGTTTCTTTTTTAATTGCCAAGCAAGTAATTTCCCAGGTTTATTTGCAAATTCAAAATACCTCTGTCCCAACCATTTAATTTTCCATTCAATTTCTTGGTTTACTAACATTGAAAATTGTGCTTGTAACATTTTTATATTCTGTTTTACTGTTTCCCTGGTTTTTTAATTAAATCTTTTTCATTTTTAATCAATTTGTCCATAATTTCATTTTTCTTACTTTCTCTAATTCTTCTTTGGCACTCACTTTGCTGAATAAAGAGACCTCGTTTTTTCCACTTTTTGGATAGTCACTTGATTGTCTAAAAGACTTTCATTTAATCTCCACCCAAATGTGGAGTTTTCTTCTCCTTTTAATTCTAATACTACTGGATTGTGTTCCGATAAAGTCTTTGGTTGTATTTCCATTCTTTTTATTCTCAGTGTCAACTCATTTGATATCCACATCGAGTCAATTCTCCCGGCAGATTGGTTTGACTCTGAATAATGGGTATATTCTTTTTCAAATAGGTGTTTAGCTCTTGTAATGGTTCTAGGGGTTGCTCGTGCGTAAATCGGCGCCACACCTGGCTGGGTTGCCTGAGTGAACCCTTTCTGTCCGGACAGCCACTCGCCCGTGGCTGTCTCAATCGCTGGCAGAATCCGTCAGTGGGCGTTTCTTGAACTTCTTCCAGCAAAGAAGTTCTCTGACGCCTAGTCTCAGCCTACTCCCTGCGCGGAAGCCTTCTGCGCAGGGAGGGTGTGGGCAGCGGAGGACCCCTGCTCTCCCCAGCCTCCTACCCGCTCAGATCTCTCCCCTCAGGGTGGACCTCCCAGTCTGATTCTTCTCCCTCTGACACCTCTCCTCCCTCCTCTTCGGAGGCAGAAAAACCCACAAAGTCCCCTTCGTCGTCTGTGGTTCCAAATTCTTCCTCCCAGAATCTCGCTAGTCGTTTTGGCTTATCTGGGAACAAACTGTGGAATTCTTCCACCAGATACCCGTCATTGATTGACTCAGTGGGGACCCACGTGTTTTCTGACCTGGGTTCTCTTTCCCAAGCTACCAAGTACTCCACCTGGCGACCTCGCCACCTTGAATCGAGTATTTCTGTGGCTTGGTTGCGGTGTTCCCTCTCCTCTACCTGCGGGTGGGTGGTGACTCCTCCCTCCCGCCCCGGAAATTCCCGCCCCTCCCTGTACGGTGAAAGTAGGGACCTATGGAACACCGGATGTATCTTCATGCTGTCCGGCAACTTGAGTTTGAATGCCACTGGGTTCACCTGCTGTGTTACCTCAAAAGGCCCCAGCCACCTCGGCTGCAACTTCTTGCACCCTCCCTTTAGGGGTAACCCTTGGGTTGACAACCACACCCAGTCTCCCACCCATATGGCCTCCCCCTCCTGACGGTGCTTGTCTGCCTGCCTCTTGTAAACTTCCTTGGCCCGCTCCAAGTTCATCTTGAGTTGCTGGTGCAAGGCCTCCATTTCTTCTATAAACTGCTCTGCCGCGGGTACACTCCATGCTTCCTCCCCAGGAAGGCCCTGGGGTGACACCCATAATTGGCCATAAATGGGCTCATTCCCGTGGACACATGTTCAGCGTTATTGTACGCAAATTCAGCCAAGGCTAGTTTCTCTACCCAATCGTTCTGTCTCTCGCTGACGTAGCAGCGTAGGTATTGCTGGAGTATACTGTTCGCTCTTTCTGCTTGTCCGTTGGTTTCTGGGTGTCTCGCCGTCGAGAAGCTCACCTCGACCTGTAGCAAGCTCATGAGCTTCCTCCAGAACCTGGAAGTAAATTGTTTCCCGCGATCCGAGATTACCCTCGAGGGTGCCCCATGCAGTCCGAAAATGTGATCCACAAACAACCTGGCTGTCTCCTCTGCCGTCACCGCATGTGAGCAAGCTATGAAATGGCACATTTTTGTCAGTAGATCGACTACTACCATGACTGCTGTCTTCCCCCTTGACTTGGGCAAATCTGTCATAAAATCAATGGACACCACCTCCCAGGGCCTTCCCGGTGTAGGTAAGGGTTCCAGTAGCCCTGCGGGGACAGCCCTCTCTCCCTTTGCCCTCTGGCATCGGTCGCACCCCCGTACATATTCCCGTACGTCTTCCCTCACCTTTGGCCACCAGAACTGCCTGGTGACGAGCAGCATGGTCTTGTGCTGTCCAAAGTGCCCAGCTGTTGGGTTGTCATGGAGTTGTTTAAGTACCTTCCCCCTCAAGGTCTCCCCCGGTACATACAGTGCCCCCTTATAGTACAGTAGCCCTTCCTTTTCCTCAAACCCTCCATGGTCTTCCCTTCTGTCCCGGAGTTCCCTGATTTTTGCTTGAGCGAACGCGTTGTCTCTAGTAAGCCCTGCCAGTTCTCGTTTCCCAACCAGCGTTCCCCCACGCACCCACCGGTCCTCGGGAAACGCGTGTCAGATCTCTGGTGGTCCCTCTCCCTCCAGGTACTCCGGTTTCTGGGAGAGAGCATCTGCTCTTACGTTTTCCTCTCCCGGCACGTATCTGATCTCGAAGGAAAACTTGGCGAACTCCTGGGCCCATCGAATCTGTCTCTGGTTGAGCACCCACGCGGTCCGCCAGTATTCCAAGTTCTTGTGGTCAGTACAAACCTGGATCTTGTGCCGCGCCCCTATCAACAGATGTCTCCATTGCCGAAACGCCGCATAGATCGCAAGCAGTTCTCGGTCATACACTGTGTAGTTGCTCTGACTTGCTCAGCTTCCTTGAGAAAAAGGCACACGGCCTCCAGTCCTGCTTGGCCCCGGGCTGCAAAAAGGACCGCTCCAACAGCTCGGTTGGACGCGTCCGTCTCCAGTCTCATGGGCTTCTCCAGATCAACGTGCAGGAGCTGCTCTTCCGAAGCGAACGCCTTCTTCAGCCTTTCAAAGGATTGCTGGGCACTTTCTGTCCACGCAAACTTCTTTTTGCTACTGAGACAATCTGTTATGGGCGCTGTCAAGTGAGCGAAGTTCTTTATGAACTTCCTGTAGAAGTTGCTGAACCCTAAGAACCTCTGCACATCCTTCCGGGTTTTGGGGGCTTTCCATTCCAGCACTGCCTTCACCTTGCCTGGGTCCATAGCTAGGCCCTTGTCTGACAACTTGTACCCCAGAAACTCGACCTCCCTGGTGTGAAATTGGCATTTTTCCAGCTTGACCCACAACTGATGCTTCTGCAGTCTCTGTAGCACTTCCCTGACGTCTCTGACGTGTTGCTTCTCATTGTCCGAATAGATTAAGACGTCATCCAAAAAGGCTACGCAATTCTTGTACAGCAGGGGCCCCAACACGTGGTGCATGAATGCTTGAAAGCAGGCGGAGCCCGATTGTAATCCAAATGGCATAACTAAGTACTCGAAGGCCCCCAGGGGGGTGAACATGGTAGTTTTCCATTCGTCCCCCTCCCTTATCCTGATTAAATTGTATGCCCCCCTGAGGTCCAGCTTGGTAAAAATCTGCCCCTGCCTCACCCGTGTTAAAATGTCGTCAATCCTTGACATTGGGAAGGTCACGGGTTCTGACACCAGTTTTAGGGCCCTATAATCCACCGCCAATCTAGGCTGATTAGTCTCTTTTTTGTCCACAAAGAACACCGGACTGCCCCCCACCGCCTTTGATTCCCTTATGAACCCCCTCTTCAGGTTCTTGTCAATAAACTGCCGAAACTCCTGCATCTCCCGGTCGGACATGGCATACAGCTTACCCACCGGCAACTGAGCCCCTGGGAGTAGGTTAATTTGGCAGTCAAAGGGCCTGTGGGGGGGGGTAGTCTATCTGCCTCCCTCTCGCTGAAGACCTCCTTCAGGTCAGCATATTGTGGTGGCACCTCCCCCTTTTGTTCCACGGCCAGCCCAGCCACTCTGGCCACTGTCATTCTTGGGTTCTCCCCTCCCAGACAGTGTCCTAAGCAGCAAGCTGACTCAAAGGTGACTGACCGCTGATGCCATGACACTACGGAATCATGCAGTGCCAACCAGTATTATTGGGGGTCCTGCCAGTGTGGCCATGTGAAAGGCAATGGTCTCTGTGTGCCTGGAAACCCTCATTCGCATTGGCGAGGTCTGGTGTGTCACTTCCCCTCCCAGAAGTTCCCTGCCATCGATGGTTGTCACCTGCAAGGGAAAATCTAGAGGCAACAGGTGGAGTTGGTGCTCCAGAGCGAAGTCTCTGCTGAAGATATTACACGAGCTGCCCGAATCCAGCAGTCCCTTAACTGTGACAGGGTGCCCATTCGGGAGTTCTAGCACCACTTCTATGGCTATAGCTGCCTTGGGGGGGGTCAGGCTGGGGCACTTCTATTGGTTGCTGGCCTGGCTGCTGCCCCTGCTGGTTGGCAGCCAGGCATTGTCGTTTCCCTGTGCCTGCCCTTCCTCCCCCTTCTCGTTGTGGCCTGCAGCCCCCACCATCCCTTGCCAGGCCTTTCGTTGAGGGCAGACCTTTGCAAAATGTCCTGGTCGTTGACAGAGGAAACACTTCTTGGTAGTTTTCCAGTCCTTTCCCTCCCTTTTACGACCTTCACCGGAGTTTGAAACCTCACGCGCGCCATCAATTTCCATTGGCTCCGCCGCCTTGGAAGGCTCCCTCGGTATCTCTGGAATGTGGTAGTCATGGAAACGTTCCTCTCTCATTTCCCACTTCTCCTGCGCCCGCGCTTCTTGGCGTACGCCTATCACGAGCACAGCCTTCGTGAGCTCGTCCATCGACCGTGGCCGGGGCGCTCGGGACAACTCATCTTTCACTTCGGGGGACAGACCGCCTCAAACAACATTTGTATCGGTTCAGAGTCCAGATCCCACCCGAGCCGATGGACTAACATCGCAAAACGCGACCAGTAGTTTCTGACGGACTGGCTCCCCTGTTTGCACCCCATCAGTTCCCACCGTGTCACGCTTTGCTCCACCTCACTGGAGAACATCGCATCCATTCCCTGTAAGAATTTCTTAAGGTCCTTCAAGGCATCATTTTGCGTCGCCATTAGGGGCCTGATCCATTCGCGCACCCCATCCTGCAGATGCCCCACAATGTAAGCCACCCTCTCCCCGTCATCAGCAAAGTCATCTTTCTGCAGCTCCAAAGTGTACTGCACTTCCGTTCGGAAAGCATTGTAGTCTTGGGGCTTTCCACCAAACTTGTGTACCAGCCCTGGTACCTTCCTTGCGATGGGGGTGGTTCTGACCTGTGCATCCTGAGCCTGTCTTTCCTCCAGCCGCGCCGTCAGGATAGCTACATGCATCTCCAAGTCTCGGTTCCTCTCGACCAGACTCCGCACCGCAGCTGGTTGCTCCGTCTCTCTGGCTGTTCCTGTTTGGCTCATCGGGCTGCCTCTCCTGGGCTGCGCACAAGCAACGTCAGGGTCTGACGGATTGCTGTAATGGTTCTAGGGGTTGCTCGTGCGTAAATCGGCGCCACACCTGGCTGGGTTGCCTGAGTGAACCCTTTCTGTCCGGACAGCCACTCGCCCGTGGCTCTCTCAATCGCTGGCAGAATCCGTCAGTGGGCGTTTCTTGAACTTCTTCCAGCAAAGAAGTTCTTTGACGCCTAGTCTCCGCCTACTCTCCCTGCGCGGAAGCCTTCTGTGCAGGGAGGGTGTGGGCAGCGGAGGACCCCTGCTCTCCCCGCTGGTCCCCGGCGAGAAGTCATGGAGCCACCTCGCCGATTCCCCCATCTGCCCCCCTTCTCCACTGGTGCTACGCTGATTTCCTTCCCCAGAAGATGTGCTGCTTCTCTCCCTCCCGGGACGCTCTCCGGAATCCCTCTGGAGCCCTCCCTCTCCCCCTGGCTCCGATGGCAGTTCCCTGACATCCCTCCATGCATAATTCAATTTTAAATTATCCACCAAATTAAAGTATGTAAGGGGTAGTCTACCTTCTCTTGAGTCTGTTTTTCTTATTGTCCTGTCCATTTCTAGTGAGACTACCCCATTCAAATCCCCCATTTAAATTATTTTTTGGTCCATTAAATCAAACAATTTCTCTTCCAATTCTTTATAAAATTCCGGGGTTTTTCATTGGGTGCATAGATTCCAATTATGACTATTTTCTCGCCTTGTAATGTTATCTATATAGCCATCACTCTTCCCTCCTCATCTTTAAATAGCTGTTTAGGGTCGTATTTGTCTTTTACATAACCACCCCTCGTTTTTTTATCTTGTCTGATGTGATAAAGTCCTTTCCTAATTTTTTATTTATCAATACTCTTCTATGTTTTCTTGTTACATGTGTTTCTTGCAGACAAATGATATGTAATTTTTTTTTTTTGGTAATATATGCTTAATCTGTTCCTTTTTGTTTTATTGTTTAGTCCATTTACATTCCAAGTTTAAAAAAATCATTTTTTTATTTAAATATTTATTTGAACATTTTATAGTCAATTGTATCTTCTTGTTTGTCCTCTTCCTGCGAATCTTCATCCTTTCCAGTTGAGGCTGTTTCTCCTTCTCCTTGTCCCCTTATTGCATCAGGCTTTTTCTTCCCCAGTTCTTTCTTATATTTCCTCCAAAACTTTTCTATGCTTCTACATCTTTGTTTCTTGCCTTTGTAGGTGAAAGAGACACCTTCAGGGAACTCCCATCTATATGCAATCTTGTTAGTCTTCAGAACATCAGTTAAGGTTTTATAATTGGATCTCTTTTTCAACAATCTCAACGTGATTTCCTTAAGGATTATGATATTTCCCCCACCAATTATGAGCCTTTTTTCATAATTCATCTGTAAGACTCTATATTTTACCATTCTCGAATTGAAGATCACTAGGCAATCTCCTGGTGATTTCTTTTTCATGGCATAACTTGATTTGACTCTAAATATTTTATCAGTTGTTTGTTGTAATGTATCTTCGTCCAATCCCAACCATCCTGCCATCTCTGTTATGATTCTCTATTATGTCCTCCTCCTCTTCCTCCTCCTCCTCCTCCTCCTCCTCCTCCTCCTCCTCAGGTTCCCTCTATAGTGCAAAATTAACTCCTTTTGCTCCATCTCCAAACCACCATCGAGTTCCATGTGGCCTCCTGTATCTGCACCATTTCCATCCTTTGCTCCTTTATCTTTTCCTGCTCCTTTTTCATCTCTTTTCCCTCTGCTTGTGTCTTTTTTGTTGATTCCTCCAGGCCTTGTGTTTTTCTCCCTAACTCTTGCATAGATTTTTCTAAGTCTGTTGTCTTTGTTGTAAATTATTTAATCTGTCCCATTAAACCCTCCACAGTCTTGGTCAGGCAAAGGCAAACTCAGCCCTCCAGATGTTTTGGGACTGCAACTCCCATCATCCCTAGCTAACAGGACCAGTGGTCAGGGATGATGGGAATTGTAGTCTCAAAACATCTGGAGGGCCGAGTTTGCCTATGCCTGGTCTTGGTGTTCTATTCAGTTTCCCTCAGAATTTTATCCAATTTATCTGAATTTTCTCTTAACTCTTGTCTCAAAACCATTAAAATGTCTGCAATCTCCACCTTTGGTTCTGTCTCTATAACCGAACCCCTTCTCATCTGTGTGGGAGTTGCGCTTCCTGCAACTGATTATAACTTTTTTGCTGCCACATTCACTTTGTTTGTTTTCCTGTAATTTATTTTAAGTAAATTACCTTTGTATGTTGCTCTTTTTCCTCTCAAACCTTTGTTCCCCTTGTTTCAATTCTTACTTTCCTCTCCTTTACTTGGAGAGGTACAGCCAGACCATCTAAATGTAGCTGGGTGTATATAAAGGGGGGGGGATTTCCCTTCCCTGCAGTTACCACTTTTCACCACTAGATGCCCTTCTCTCCCATCCACTCCCTCCACCTTGTCTACCTCCCTCTTTCTCCTTTTGTCCTTTTATTATTATTTCTATACCACCCATCTGAAGATCACAGGACAGTTTACACTATAAAAATACAAAAATATATACCATAATAACAAACAGCTCCCCACACGCTTGCACACACACAAAGCACAATTTAAAAGGTCATAGATTGGCTAATTAGCCCAAAGGTCTGGGAGAAGAGGGATGCTTTTGAAGGCACCAGGAGAGCCTTACCACAAGTAGGGAGCCACCACAGAAAAGGCAGAAGCTAGGCTATCCAGATAGGGGTGTAGCTGGGTTACCAGCCAAAGCTGATGGAAGGCACTACGCCACTGAGGCTACCTGAGCCTCAAACGACAGCAATGGGCCCAGTAATACCCCCAAGCTATGTACCCGCTGCTTCAGAGGAAATATAACCCCATCAAGGGCAGACAACCTCCCATCCATCAGTCTAGGATGAGTGTGGCAGGAGGCAAAGAACAAGAACTAAAAATTTAAACAATGCCCTGATTAAATGAATTGTAGTATGGATATGGATCAAGCGAGACAGATTGTGCCACACTGCTGGAAAGAATCACTTGGTCACTTGGCTGATAAAAAAAAGGTTTTTGTCACAGTAAACACAATGCTAAGATTAGTTTGTTTTTCTTCTTCTGTAAATCAAATTACATGCCATCCCTCCCTTTGCCATGGTTCTTACCCATTGCCTCTGTCATTATGTGACCTGCAGTGGGAGTCTTATCAGCAAAAGGGGTAAGGCTTCCCTTGGCACCTTCCTTATAGCTTTGTGTGCTGGACAGTAGCATCCAGATGGTGACTGCTTTCTCAAGGAATTCCCTAGTCTCCTGGTACATTACAGGCACCAGTAAGCCTTTTGGAGGTCTCCCACTTTTGCATTCCACCTTTTGTTGCCAGAGCAAGCTCAGAGGAGGGGGAGACAGTGGTAGTTCATGGGGTGTGTGTTTCTGAATGAGAGAACTATTACTTTCCCCAGTTACATCACTGCAAATGCAACAGCATTTCAAAACGGAATTCCTCCTCTAGTCTGGGTCTTGTGTGAGGATGCTTGTGTGACTGGTCTTTCTTGATCCCAGTGAGCAGCAACTGAAGGTTGAAACTAATATAGCCTTAATAAATCTCCGAATCTATTTTAAATTACGTATGGGTTTTGTTCCATTATTAAGTCATTCTAAGGCATTTTATTTCCCCCAGAGTGGCTGGGGGAACCGAGCCAGATGGGCAGGGTATAAATAATAAATCATAATAAATTATTATTATTATTAATAATAATATTTTCTACTTTAAATTCTATTCTAATCCATGAGCATAGCCAGGATTTTTGTTGCGGTGGGCACTGGCCATACTTGTTGGGACTGATGGGAGCTGGAGCTCAGCAACATCAGGAGGGCAAAAGGTTTCGCTCGCCTGCTGTAAAGGAACCACAACTGAATGTAAAAAGATTCATTTGCACTTAGAAAATGTAAAGTAGACGTTTTTTAAAAAACAAAGATAAGTACGTTGCTTGGAAGACGAGAGTGTGAACCTCGCACGTTAAGAAGGAATTCACAACAGCTGGAAGGTTTGGCCAGTTCTGGGGCTCCAGAAAAGAAGTCCCTGCCTGGCTTCGGAGATGCTTCAGTCAGTGTCTCCCCTCTTTCAGAATAGAAGTAGCTTCCGGTTGGAAGCTGAACAAAGAGGATGGAGGAAAAGCTGCTGAAACGATGTGTCAGCGGGCAACCACCGGCCCCTCGAAACCATCACGCGGGCGAAACACCTGCCACTCACCCGACACTTGCAGCCATGGCCCTTTGGTGCCTCCGGCCATCGCGTTTCATAGAATCATAGAATCATAGAATCATAGAGTTGGAAGAGACCACAAGGGCCATCGAGTCCAACCCACTGCCAAGCAGGAAACACCATCAGAGCACTCCTGACATATGGTTGTCAAGCCTCTGCTTAAAGACCTCCAAAAAAGGAGACTCCACCACACTCCTTGGCAGCAAATTCCACTGTCGAACAGCTCTTACTGTCAGGAAGTTCTTCCTAATGTTTAGGTGGAATCTTCTTTCTTGTAGTTTGGATCCATTGCTCCGTGTCCGCTTCTCTGGAGCAGCAGAAAACAACCTTTCTCCCTCCTCAAATTAGCGTTTCCTCTTGTCCGCTATAGGAGAGGAAATGGCGGTGTCTCTTCCAGCCTTTCTCAACCTGTGGGTCCCCAGATGCTGTTGAACTACAACTCCCATCACCCCTAGATGGGAGTTGTAGTCCAACAACATCTGGGGACCCACAGGTTGAGACCCTTCTTGGAGCCAGGACACGAAGGCGGAACGATTTTAACAGCTATAAACGCATTTCAGGCTTGGCTTAAATCTTAATAAACTCCCCCAGCCCCAGGTTGCTTTAAACTTGCCAGGGCTTCTCGTCCCTTAAGCTCCTGTAGTGGACCTTCAGAAGAAGAATCTTATCCATAAATTAAAACAATACTTTAAAAAGATAGTTAAAAAGACCCCTCTTAAAAACTCCCTTAAAAGAATCAAGTCTTCAAAAAAAGTTATATGATCTAAGAAAGTCCTTAAAAGAATCCTTCCAAAAGAATTTAAAAATTATAATATAGCACCTTAAAGACCAACTGAGTAGTTTACCTAAAATATTCCGTAATGGGGGACGCATCCTACATGTCACAAAAATTCTAGAGGGATTTTGTGGGGAAGGGCAATAACGCTGAACGGGAGACGTGGGGGCGGCTGGGGGGCTCCGTCGGGTGCGCGCCTCCAGTGGCGGAGCTGCTTTCACATTGTCTGCCCCTGAAGCGAGCGCTCGTGAGAATTTGGCCGACGTCGGACGGGGCTCCTGGGCTGCCCTCGCGGGGAAGCGGCGCCTGGCTGCCCGCGGCGCCCGCACACACTCGAAGCTCTTCCGCGGCCTCCTTTCCCGTCCTGCCCCAATCCTAAGCGCGCTTGCCGGGGAGTAAGCCGCCTCTGGCACAGGACGAGCGGCCCAGCCTTGGCTGCTCGGGGGGCGGCGGCGGCGGCGGGGGGGGGTCCCCGGGGGTCGGAGACCGTGGGCTGCTCCCCCTCCGTCGGCTGCGCTTCTGGTGCGCTTCGGAGTCAGCCTGCCTCGGACTGGACGGCCGGGCTTTAAAGGGCAGCTTCTGATTCGGAAGCGAAAACGGGCGTGTTCTTCAAGATTGTGATGTTACTAACACGACAATTCTCTGTTGATATTTGTATTATCAAACACGTACTATGCTAATATATGGAAATATATACTTTGATACTTGTATGCAATATATGTATGCTGATGGCATTGTGTTAATTTTATAGGAAAATTATATTATATTTGAATGGAATCAGACAGTTCTTTTTAAAACATTTTTTTTAAAAAAACATATCCCCTGAACGTGCTCAAAAGAACTCCCTGTTTATATTTACTTTCGTTTAATAAGCTTGCAGAACGTAATTTCGGAACTAAAAATAAATGGCAGCATAAAAAGTATCGTTTTCACACCAGTAAGCAAGAAACACAAAGTGTGGCGAAGCTCATGTTCTACAACTTGATACAGATTGATATGGATCTGCAATCAAAGTACTTTACTTTCATCAAGTTAAATAGGCACCCAGTAGAAAACTGGGCACCATATTTGGCAGGATTTTTATATGGCGCTTGGGGGACTGCCAAATTAACTTTCCTTGAAGCTGTTTCCTAAATTGTAAATAGTAATTGTAGTTCCTTTTTAATTCCTGTTAAAGAACAACTACTCAGTAGTACTTCGTGGTAGAATTTAATATTTGAAGCTTATTTGATTTCTCTGACCCTCTAATATTCGCATGTTACCGCTTCCCTTGTTCAAGGGAGCGGAAAATACGTTTGCACCCTTTCTCCATCTACTTCCTTTTGGAGTGCGGGCTAAATTCACCTAAGGGAATACAGAGTATGGGAATAAAGAGTACGTGAGCGACCGACTTGTCTATTAATGTGCTGTATTTGGTCTGCTTGGACATCTGTTGGAATACTGTTGGCAGGAGAAGTAGGAAGGATAGTAAAGAATACTTTTCTAACCCACCTTTTTTATAAATTGCTGTTCTTTCCTTGTTGGTTTTTTTTTGGGGGGGGGCACTACTATAAACACAGCATGGCTGTTTCCCCAGCATTTCCCCTAATTGTCGTCTTCTTTCTGCTACACCTGTGATGTTGCCTGGTTATCCCCCCCCCCCCCGCAGATTATAATTTCCGTGGTGCCCATCTTGGCTTGCTCTCTAGAGAGCTGCGAAATGCTTTATCGCAGTAGTTCCCACATAGCTAAGCACTGCAGACTCTCTCTTTTTCAAAAGCCAAGCCATGGATCTCCTACTTTTGAAAATGTTGATATCTCTATGATAGTTTTTGTTATGTGAATGGAGCCACGGACCCCCTGGGTGGGTTATGCGCACCCCCTGAGGTCCACAGACCACCAGTTGGGAACCACTGCTTTATCGTGTTGCTCTAAGCAGTAGTCTTTCGCTCATTTCCCCAACCTCACGTATTTTGGTAGCAAGTTTTGTGTTTGTTTGTATTTTGTATTTAAGACTGGAAAACAAATTCAGATTTTGTTTTGAGATTACAAATCTTGGTACTCCTGAATACTTTCTGAACCCTGACTCGCGCAAGTATAAGTAGTTGTTTTTAAACTGCTGTAATAGTTTTAAACTGCTAAATAGTTTCAGGGGTCACCTCAGTCAAAGATGATTGACTGAGGCAGTCAGTCTTAGGCAGGACCTTAGGCAGCCTTCTGCCCGCGTTGCTGATGCAGCTGCACGTCCAGTTGCACATCCACTTTCAAAGTCCGTTCTAGTCCAGTGCTCTGCCGATAGGAATAGGGACACACATCTTCAACCCTGATGGTGACCAGTTTGCTCATGACAGCTGGACCTACTTTCCGTGTTGTGTTCACATTTGGGAGGAGAGACGGCAACCTGCAGGTGTTGCACCCATGTCGCCCTTGTCGGTGAGACGTGATCCGTTTCCCCAGTTGCCTATTGCTGTATATATCCTGTTTTATGTTCAGAACCTCACTAATGAAAGAAAAACCGCGTGTGCTTTGATTTCCAACTCGTGTTCCCCACCATTGCTCACTCAAGTGGCAGCCAATGGGCAGCAGGATCCCTCCCTCTTCCAGGGTAAGGAAAGTCCCCGCGGGTCTCCCTGGGCAGAGCCAGCGAGAGAGAGGCGGCTTGGCGCGGGTTTCTCCTCGGGGCCGGCTGCGCGGACTTTGCTCGCGATGAGTCTCCGCGGTGAGGAGGCAGCTTTCGAGCAGCTCTGCTGCCCGGGCTCCGATGGGGAAGAAGAGCTCGCCGTCTCGGGCGGCCGGCCGTTGCTCCGCGGGCAGGAGGCGTCCGGCCAAGCCGCCCTACTCCTACATCGCGCTGATCGCCATGGCCATCGCGCAGAGTCGGCGGCAGAAGCTGTCTCTGAGCGGGATCTGCGCCTTCATCCGCGGCTGCTTCCCCTACTACGGCGAGCGCTTCCCCGCCTGGCGGAACTCCATCCGCCACAACCTGTCGCTCCACGACTGCTTCGTCAAGGTGCCCCGGAGCCCGGCCGCGCCGGCCAAGGCAGCGACTGGAGCCTGCACCCGGCCGCGCAGGGCATGTTCCGCCACGGCAGCTTCCTCCGCCGCAGGAGGCGCTTCAGGCGGCCCCCGCTGCCTTCCCCGGCGGCCCCCGGCGCCGGGACCCCGCTCCTCCTCCCGCCGCCGCCCGGCTCCGTGCTGCCCGCAGCTGCTCCTTCAGCATCGAGAGCATCCTGAGGGGCCCCTCGCCGATCCCGCCTGCGCTGCGCTCCTCGCGATCCCCACCCGAGGAAGGGCAGCCGCGCGCCCGGATCGCCGCTGAAGGATGCGAGCGGTGCTAGCTCGGATTGGAGCCCGAAGTGCAGACGCTCAGGCGCCTCTGTTCCTGCACAGGCTCACTTTCTGGTGCTGCTCCTTCTCCAGGAGGTTTTCTGCCGACCTCCCCATCTCAACTGGTCTGGGATTTAGGGAGGGTTACTCTTGGACATGAAGTGTTCACAGCGCCGAAGATCTGAAGAAAGGCAGTCTAGTACTTCCTGATGTTTTAAAATAACTCAACAAAAAGACTTTACTGTAGTATGTTTGTAGAATGGCTATGATGTGATAAACCTGTTAGTCTTTAAAGTGCCACCAGGTCACTGTTGATTACCTCCCCGGTTTATTCTGCTTTATTAGATGTTCAGTGACCACATTGTTGTACAGAGGGGCTAAAAATCACAACAAAAGCAAACATTTGGTATGAAAAGTTGCAGGATTTCAACAGGAAGTTCAGATATGCATTGACTGGAAATTAAGCAGCATAACTGCCTGAAAACCTTTATAGGTGCAAAAAGTTTTGAAAGCAGGGTCGTATATGACCATCCCAATAACGTGAGCACAAAGCATCATGAATTGCACAATAAGAAGGGCAACTGAAGAGTCCCTAACTGCGCTACCACAGTTTGATGTTCTAAGAAATCTACTATCATCACTTGCCTGTGCAAAATTAATCAAAAGTAGAAACAAAATTGAGAATCACCCCATATCAGTTTACCAAAGATTTTAAAATGCCAAATGGATGTTAGACATATCTAAATAGAAAGTCCAGCTAAATATTTATTACATGTGACCTCGGTTATTGGAATTTGCTGTAGTGCATTGTTGAAGTGATGTCTTGTTTGGGACTCAGATAAAATGATATGTATCTTTCTGTCTGATTTTTAATAGAGATTCATTTACTGGACTGGGGGTGAATTCATTCATTTGCTGGTTGGTGCTGGCCATAAAAGTCATATTAATTGGTTAACTGGTTAAAAAGATATTGGTTAGGTTTTTTTAAAATGACAACAGTATCATTAAATTGGTGGCTGATTGCTCTGGTATGAAGCATTTATTATTATTATTCCAGCAGACTTTTAATTCAGTTCTGATTTTATGGTTTAATCTCCTGTATCCCACTTAGAGGTGACTGTGATCAAGCTGTATACAATTAATGAAATACAATAAATAAAAATCGGATGTGGAGTACTGGGAGGGTGCAAGCCTTTCACTTTCCTCCTTGTACTTTTTTCTCTAGTTTACTTTACATCCAGTGTCAGGGCTCAGCTAGAATAAAAGGTTATTCCAGAACAGACTGTGGGGAAATAAACTGATGTCTTTTGTAGCATTCTAGCCTCCCATGTTGATATCTATGGAGGAACTACATAGCTGCCATATTTGAGGTGACCGGCCAGTGCTGGAAGCATAGGACACAAGACCTAAAGAAGCTGAACTCAAGGCTGAAGGGGTGTTGAATGCCCCTCCTCAAAAAGCTTTACCAAAACTAAAGTTGAGGCTGATGCTGTTCATGAAACTTAGGTTAGAACTTTGTTGTTGTTTAGTCGTTTAGTCGTGTCCGACTCTTCGTGACCCCCTGGACCAAAGCATGCCAGGCACTCCTGTCTTCCACTGCCTCCCACAGTTTGATCAAACTCATGCTGGTAGCTTCGAGAACACTATCCAACCATCTCGTCCTTTGTCGTCCCCTTCTCCTTGTGCCCTCCATCTTTCCCAACATCAGGGTCTTTTCCAGGGAGTCTTCTCTTCTCATGAGGTGGCCAAAGTATTGGAGCCTCAGCTTCAGGATCTGTCCTTCCAGTGAGCACTCAGGGCTTATTTCCCTAAGAATGGCTAGGTTTGATCTTCTTGCAGTCCATGGGACTCTCAAGAGTCTCCTCCAGCACCATAATTCAAAAGCATCAATTCTTCGGTGATCAGCCTTCCTTATGGTCCAGCTTTCACTTCCATACATCACTACTGGGAAAACCATAGCTTTTACTATACGGACCTTTGTTGGCAAGGTGATGTCTCTACTTTTTAAGATGCTGTCTAGGTTTGTCATTGCTTTTCTCCCAAGAAGCAGGCGTCCTTTAATTTCGTGGCTGCTATCACCATCTGCAGTGATCATGAAGCCCCAGAAAGTAAAATCTCTCACTGCCTCCATTTCTTCCCCTTCTATTTGCCAGGAGGTGATGGGCCCAGTGGCCATGATCTTCGTTTTTTTGATGTTGAGCTTCAGACCATATTTTGCGCTCTCCTCTTTCACCCTCAATAAACGGTTCTTTAATTCCTCCTCACTTTCTGCCATCAATGAAGCAGAAGTAGATGTCTTTCTGGAACTCTCTAGCTTTCTCCATAATCCAGCGCATGTTTGCAATTTGGTCTCTGGTTCCTCTGCCTCTTCTAAATCCAGCTTGCACTTCTGGGAGTTCTCTGTCCACATACTGGTTGAGCCTACCTTGTAGAATTTTAAGCATAACCTTGCTAGCGTGTGAAATGAGTGCAATTGTGCGGTAGTTGGAGCATTCTTTGGCACTGCCCTTCTTTGGGATTGGGATGTAGACTGATCTTCTCCAATCCCCTGGCCACTGCTGAGTTTTCCAAACTTGCTGGCACATTGAGTGTAGCACCTTAACAGCATCATCTTTTAAAATTTTAAATAGTTCAGCTGGAATACCCTCACTTCCACTGGCCTTGTTATTTGCAGTGCTTTCTAAGGCCCATTTGACTTCACTCTCCAGGATGTCTGGCTCAAGGTCAGCAACCACACTACCTGGGGTGTACGAGCCATCCATATCTTTCTGGTATAATTCCTCTGTGTATTCTTGCCACCTCTTCTTAATGTCTTCTGCTTCTGTTAGGTCCTTACCACTTTTGTCCTTTATTATGGTAATCTTTGTACAAAATGTTCCTTTCATATCTCCAATTTTATTGAACAGATCTCTGGTTCTTCCCATTCTGTTGTTTTCCTCTATTTCTTTGCATTGCTCGTTTAAGAAGGCCTTCTTGTCTCTCCTTGCTATTTTTTGGAAATCTGCATTCAATTTCCTATATCTTTCACTATCTCCCTCACATTTTGCTTGCCTTCTCTCTCCCGCTATTTGTAAGGCCTTGTTGGACAGCCACTTTGCTTTCTTGCATTTCCTTTTCATTGGGATGGTTTTCGTTGCTGCCTCCTGTATAATGTTGCAAGCCTCCATCCATAGTTCTTCAGGCACTCTGTCCACCAAATCTAAAACCTTAAATCTGTTCCTCACTTCCACTGTGTATTCATAAGGGATTTGTCTTAGATTGTATCTTACCGGCCCAGTGGTTTTTCCTACTTTCTTCAGTTTAAGCTTGAATTTTGCTATAAGAAGCTGATGATCTGAGCCACAGTCAGCTCCAGGTCTTGTTTTTGCTGACTGTATAGACCTGCTCCATCTTTGGCTGCAGAGAATATAATCAATCTGATTTCGATGCTGCTCATCTGGTGATGTCCATGTGTAGAGTTGTCTCTTGTGTTGTTGGAAAAGAGTGTTTGTGATGACCAGCTTGTTTTCGCCCATTCCCGTCCATTTTAGTTCACTGATGCCCAGGATGTCAATATTTATTCTTGCCATCTCATTTTTGACCACATCCAACTTACCCAGGTTCATGGTTCTAACATTCCAGGTTCCTATGCAATATTTTTCTTTACAGCATTGGACTTTCCTTTCACTTCCAGGCATATCCGCAACTGAGCGTCCTTTCGGCTTTGGCCCAGCCGCTTCATCAGCTCTGGATCTACTTGTCCTTCGCTCTTCTTCAGTAGCATGTTGGACGCCTTCAGACCTGAGGGGCTCATCTTCCAGCATCATAACTTTTATATGCCTGTTGTCTTTGTCCATGGAGTTTTCTTGGCAGGGATACTGGAGTGACTTGCCAGTTCCTCCTCCAGGTGGATCATGTTTGGTCAAAACTCTCCACTATGACCTGTCCATCTTGGGTGCCCTGCTCGGCATAGTTCATAGCTTCTCCGAGTTATTCAAGCCCCTTCGCCACGGCAAGGCAGAGAACCATTAGTTAGAACTAATGGAGGGATAATGTCATTCTGGAGAGGTGACTCCACAGAAGAAACAAGTACTAGTAACAAGTTAAGTGGTATGACAGGTGGCAGTACCAAGGAGTTCATAAATATCGACAAAGTAGCTAGCATGGTGAGCAGGTGGGCAGGCACTGGTATTGATGAAGCCCTCAGGAGTGTGGTGAGTGGTGTCATAAGTGTCTATTCTGATACGGTATCAGTCATCAGGACTGATAGTGAGAGCTATTCTGATGTTTTTTCTAATGTGCACAGAAACAAGAAAAAAAGGTTCCACAGTTTACCCTTGACAATATTTTGGAGCAATTTCCTTTGGGCTAGCTTGAGTGTGGGCAAGATTTCTTCAGCAGGAATAAGTCCCACAGTGAGAATGTATTTGGACTGCCAGCCACTAAGCAGTTATTTACAGCGTTTAAAAATACTACCATGCTGCCTGAGCCAAGGAGTTAAAATAAATATCGGAGAACACTGAATTTTGCTGCCCTCTAGTGGAAACATTAATTCATCTTCCAAGATTTAGGATATCAGAGTCACAGATACCGAACGAAGAAAACTACAGTGGTGCCTCGCAAGACGAAATTAATTCGTTCCGCGAGTTTTTTCGTCTAGCGAATTTTTCGTCTTGCGAAGCACGGTTTCCCATAGGAATGCATTGAAATTCAATTAATGCGTTCCTATGGTCAAAAAAAGTCCAATCAAAGCCAAATTTGGTACAACAATAGTTTATTAACTGCTCTTTAAAGTCACACATACTTTAAAGAGCATATCAAAAATTGAAGGAACAATAAATTAAGTTTCTAAACATGACAGAAAAACATTTAAAAATCAACAAAGTGTACTGTACATACATTTTCTAAGACTCTGGGGGACCACTCGAAGAAGGTTCCTCTTCCACTCTTTGCTTCTTGCTGAGGAACCTGTCCATGGTCTGCTGCTTCATCCGCCTTTTCAGCAGCTCCCCGAGAGGCAACATGACCGTCGTATCAAAAGTGTTCGCTTGGTCATGTGCCACGTGCTTGTTAGGGTGGTGCCGCTCTGCAAAAGCCTGCACCTCCCACTTCTGGCAAATGTCCCTCAGTTCTTTGGAGGACGGCTGTTCCTCAGTTGCTTCCTCCTCTTCCAGCGAGGCCTGCTCCTGCGCAACCTCTGACTGCAGTTCAACCAGCTCCTGGGTGGTCAGCTCGTGGTCGTGCTCCTCCACCAGCTCGCAGACGTCCTCCTCTGTGACCTCCAGGCCCATGGTCCTCCCCAAGGCAACAATGTCCTGCACCACTGTTGACTCTGGTGCATCAGAGTCACTTGGTGCCACACAGTCCGGCCACAGGCTGCGCCAAGCGCAATTCAAATTTCTCTGGCTGATCCCGTTCCAGGCTGTGGTGATCATCTTCAAGCAGGTGACGATGTCAAAGTGGTCCTTCCAGAATTCCCGCAGGGTGATGGTGGTGCAATCAGTCACCTCGAAGCATCGCCTGAAAAGCTCCTTGGTGTAGAGTTTCTTGAAATTGGCGATGACCTGCTGATCCATCGGCTGGAGCAGTGGCGTGGTGTTAGGCGGCAGGAACATGATGTTGATGAAGCTGAACTCCTCCAACAAGTCCACCTCAAGGCCTTTAGGATGAGCAGGAGCATTGTCCATCAGAAGTAAAGCCTTCAGCGGCAGGTCGTTGTCCAGCAGGTACAGTTTGACAGCAGGGCCAAAAGCAAGATTGACCCAGTCCACAAACAGCACACGTGTGACCCAAGCCTTGCTGTTGGATCGCCACATGACACTCAGCTGCTCCTTGTCGACCTTGTGTTTCTTGAAGGCCCGTGGGTTCTCCGAGTGGTACACCAGCAGGGGCTTGATCTTCAGGTCGCCGCTTGCGTTGGCACAGAAGAGCAGGGTCAGACGGTCCTTCATGGGCTTGTGGCCAGGCAACTTGGCCTCCTCCTGTGTGAGGAAAGTCCTTTTGGGCATCCTCTTCCAAAACAGCCCGGTCTCGTCACAGTTGAAGACCTGCTGTGGAACGTAGCCCTCTGTCTTCACAGCCTCCAGGAACTCCAAGGCAAAGTCTTCAGCCGCAGGAACATCAGAACTGGCAGCCTCTCCATGCCTGACCACGCTGTGGATTCCAGATCTTGCCTTGAACCGGTCAAACCAGCCTCTGCTTGCCTTGAAGACTTCTGGCTCGCCTGAGGTTCCTGGCTGTTCCCGGATGAGGTCTGCGTGCAAGGCCTTGGCCTTCTCACAAATGACGGCCTCAGTCACTGTGTCCCCTGCACGCTGCTTCTCTTCTAACCAGATGAGCAGCAACTTCTCGACCTCCTCCAGAACAGCTGGGCGGTTCTTCACGATCTTGGTGACTCCCTTGGCTGCATCAGTCGCAAGGATCTTCTCCCTCATCTTCAGGATGGTCCCGATGGTCGATGGGTTCCTGCCGTACTCCCTGGCGAGGTCCGTCACACGCATTCCACCATCGTGCTTCCAGATGATCTCCTTCTTCATTTCCAGCGTCACCTTCTCCTTCTTCCTCTCGCCGGCCTCCGCAGCAGCAGCAGCAGTCTTCTTGGGTCCCATGGCAGCACAGCTCTTACCTTCGTAAACTCAGAAAAAGAAAAAGAAAAATCAGCAATTCAAACCCAGAACCAAGTCCTTGAATTCCAAACACCCAACCCAAAATCCAAAAACCCCCAAAAAAGTTTTAAAAGATTACCTTACGAAATGGCTGCAAATCACCAAAGTCTTCAAAATCCTCAAATGGCTGCAAAAGAAGTTTTGGGAAAGCTTTAAAAATCACCAAAGTCTTCAAAAACCTCAACTGTTCCCCCAGCCCCTCCCCAACTGTTGCAAACCCCTCCCCAACTGTTGCAAACTGTTCCCCCAGCCACCCAGCATACAGAAATTCAAAACCCAGAAATTTTTTAAAAAAAACAACAACATGGCCCAATGGTCACAGAAAATCATCATAGTGGGGGAGGCTCCCCTCAGTCTGCCATCTTAAGTGGAAGTCTGTATTTAATTGCTATAAGAGGAAGGTACAAAACTGGGCCTTCTCAATGACTGCACTTAAGCTGGGAAACTCTCCTTCTTAGGTTTTTGCTTATGGCTTCCTCCTAGCATAAAAAAATCTGCCCATCCATGCCTAATAGCCTACTGCATAGATTGCACTTTGGTGCTGATTGCTGATTTTTACTTTAGCAGGCTGTTTTCATTCACTTCAGTCTTTATCTGTTTGATTATGTGTTTTGATAGTACTTTTTGTTGGAATTGTATGTTTTATTGCTGTTAACTATCTTGGGTGCCTCAGTGTGGATAGTCAACTGAAATAATAAATAAAACAATTAAAATAATAAACCACCTATTATGTGTATTTGTTATTTCTTTAGACCAGTGGTTTTCAACCAGTGTGCTATGGCACCCTGAGGTGCTTTGAATGATGGTCAGGGGTGCTGCGGACAACACAGCCTCTGTCCTTCTTTCCTTCTCTCCCTCCTCTGATGCCCTATCACATCTCGGCCTCCAAAGCTGTTCATTGCAGCAGCCCTGGCTACAACCTCCCCAGGTGCTGGGTGCCAGGAGCTGAGGCGGCCTCAGAGCAAGCAAGCAAGCAAGCAAGCAAGCAAGCGAGGGAGCCCAGCCAGCCAGTCCGCCAGCCCTTGCCGTTGGGAATGGACAGACTAGTGGGAGTCTGGGCAGGTGGGCAAGCACTGCATTGGCCTTTCTTGTGCTTGCTGTATGCAAGGCCTGCCTGGGAGCTGAGTGCCTGGTGCTGACGGGGAGCCTTTCCCGCACACGGGCCCAGCACCAGCAGCACCTGCTGCTGCCACTGCCGCCTCCCAAGGTGAGTAAGGTGCTGGCCTCACATTCATCTTTGGCCAGTCTCTGTTGGGCCACTAAGGCTGGGGAGATCCCCTTGGCAGGCCCCTGTGGGGCAGTGTGAGGAGGCACCTCTCTTTGGAGCAGGGGAGGGGCAGGAGACCAGGGGTGGCAGCAGCAATGAGAGGCTGCCAGCTCTGCAGGCAAAGGGGGACATAACTGGGCTCCTGGGCCCCACAGGGGTGCTGCAGAAAGAATGTAGTTGGTCAAGGGAGGTGTGAACTCAAAATGGTTGAAAACCTCTGCTTCTGGGGATTCACCCCTCATCCAGCAAAGCTGCAGAGATTGCATTTTGAAATGGAATATCTGTGTAGGATGAAGGCAGAGATGCACTCACGTACTCAGGTTGTTTGAGAGATTTCCGTTTGATCCATATAAGGGGAAAATGAACATGAGAAATCACTTTAATGGAGAAGATACACACACACACAAAAAGATAGCTTAATGAGTCAGTTGGTCAATTGCTTACCATTGAATGGAATTATTATAAAAGGTCCAGCAAAAGATCATTGACGTTGCACACACTAGTCCTGGTCCTGCCTTAGTTTGATCACAGAACTCCAGATGGCACTATTCAACCACTTTCAAAAACCTGAACAGAATATGTTTTTTAAAAACTTCTTTAATAAGGTACCTCAAGGATTAGCGTGCTCTGGTTTTCTGATGGCACAAGAACAGGGTGGCCCTAGATTAGGCAGAGGGAGGTGGTCACCTCAGCTGGCCAATACTGGGGGTGGGTGGGGGAGTGATGGTAAAATGCTGAAGGACAGAGCTGGGTGTCCCACACAGTCTGCTGTGCGCCCCCAAAGCAAGCTTGGCACTCTCAGATGTGGTGGAGGATGCTGTCCCTATGCCATTGTTGAAGTAAGCTTGAAATGCCATTCCAGCCAGCATAGAATCGGGAGCCAGGCTCCATCCTGTCCTTTTAACTAATGCATCAAAAAGTATTGGGCTGGCCCTGCATGAGCGACAATATTTATAAGAGAAGATACAATGCCAAGATTGCAAGTTTGAGCCTCACCTGAATCATTTACTTTAAATTATTGTGGGCTTTGTTTGAAATGAAGCCATACTGGTTGCTGCATGCAGACAGACGTGGAAAAACCAAAGTGGGCTACGCTGCCTTCAGAGAAGCAGGCCACTCCCTAGGTCATTGCTTTTTTACATGCCACTGCTTTTGAAGATACTCCAGGCAGTGTGTGATACTCTGTAATAGGAGCTGATTTAATGCTAAGGCTGTGAGTTTAATGTTCTGGATAATTTCCTTTAAATCTCATGAGTATGGAGCAGATGAGGTGTATTTAGGAAACCTCGCCTGATTTTACTCTCTTGGTAGCTGAGGAGTTTACTATGAAAAATAGACGATGTCAGGGGTTCAGGGACAGAGGCACAGGGTAGGCAGGAGATGGAGAGCGATGGGGATGAATCCCAGGACAGCGAGGAAGAGGATGACAATGACTCAAGAGATTCCATGAGTCTTTCCAGCGAATCAGAGGATTCCCAGAAGGGGGCACCGGTGGTCAAGGCCAGGGGAGCCCCAGGGGGGACGTGTCAGGAGCAGGGGGCCAGCGGGGGATCCCAAAGTGGCAGCTGGGCGTCAGGACCAGCCTCCCCGCCAGAGTGCAGCGAAGGGGGTGGAGGTGCCAGTGTATCAGGGGAAGCAGCTCCGGCAGCAGAGAAGGGAGGGAGGTCGGAGCAAGCCACCCTCCCGGAAGGGGAGGGGAGTAGTGAAGGGAGTAGTGTAACTGTCAAAAGGAAGGTTAGAGGTTGGGCGCGCGCGCCAAGTTCAAATGTGGAGGCGCGCGGAAGTACAGGGAGCCCGGAGGAGGAGCCAGGTCCCAAAGCCCGCAGGAGGGGGGAAGAGCAATCTGGGGATTCCGCGTCAGGGGAATCCAGGAGGGGCGAAACCCCAGCGGGCAGGAAGACCCTGCAGAAAAGGAAAGAGAGGAAGAGGTGGAGCAGCGCAAGCCTCTTAAACTGGTGCAGGGGAGGGACTGACTCAGAGGGGACTTCAACGGTCTAAGCGTAACAGACGTGGGGCTGCGCGCCTCGGATGTGAAGCAAACAATGAACTCCAATAAACACTTTTGTATATAAGAAGAACTTGGCGTTGGTCTTTTGTGAGCTGAGACCTGAGGCAGCCCTGACAGACGATAAAAGTTAATTAAGAGAAAAAGAGAGATACAAAGCCAGGTGTAGCACCTGCAAGTACTAAAGCAGGAACTTCAGTTCACCTTTATCAGATAGACATTAATTGCCATGAGGGCAAGGAAAGGCGACCACCTCAAGCAGCAGGATCCACAGGGGCAGCAAATCTGGTCTCCAAGGAGCACATTGCCTGCTGACGCCACTGTTGTTACAGTGTCAGCGTTGGTGCAGCCTGCTCCTTAGAGGCTCAACTGCCGCCTCCTCAGCAGCCCCCCCTCCATGCCACCTCTGCAGCAGTGGCTTGGTGAATAGGAGGCACTGCTGGTCTCCTCCCACATTTGTTCCCAATGTAGATTTTTATCCCCCCCCCCTTTTCCTGAGCTCTCCACTCACTCCTTCTTCCTTGGTCGGGAGGGTACACCATTTTGTGGTTGTGTCAGATGTGAAAATATCTTGGACCCTGTTAGGAGTTGAGGAATCCTGTGGAGTCTCTGTTATGGACCAGAGTCATCTTAGGTGGAAAGTACTGGTAAGTGTAATGTGAAGCAAGGGAGACCATACTCAGAGAGGAATATGACAGCAGATGAGCCCTGTTTAAGTTGTGTGGTAAAAGCAATAGAAAAGTCATGTTGTGATATAATCTGTTCAGATAACATCCCAGTAAACACTATTTTTTCCTGCAGAGAGAAAGTAAACTAAGAATCTAATTAAGATGGCTCTATGACCTTGTTTAAAATAAATGCCCTTCTTTGCTAAAATAATGATCCTTCTGACGAAAGAAATTGAAATTTTTAACTCTGGGTTGGAGCCTATGCTTTTGTATGCCTGAATTACTGTTATCCAAATCTCTTGCTTGGAGATTTGTGCAATTTGTAATGTTGTGTTGTTGTTCATTTGTCAACTCCTCTTACATATGTTACAAGTGTGAGTTTCTCTGTGAAAGTGATTACCACCTTATGCTTTTAATATCCTGAAATATGTTACCTGTCCCTGCTAAAAAGCAAGCAGTGTCTGGCTTTTGTCCTGGATGGTTTTTTTTTTTCTTTACTGGGTATAAGTGGCACTGTTTCAACCGTAGGTGCCATGTCCAAGAGGCCGAACTACCTTCACCCCCCCCTTAAATTATTTGAGGGGCCCCCTGCCCGGTTGATGCATACCCCGCAAGCCAGAACAGCCAATTCCTGGAGCAGAAGGCCATTGGCCCTTGCATGGAACACCAACAGCCTGCAAAGGGTTGGGACAGCCTCACACCCACCTTTTCCCAGGGCAAGCCAAAAAAGCCCAGGTTCCATCAGATAATATTTTGTACCATTTGTGTGTGTCAACATTTCCCTTGCAGGAAAGGTGGTATACAAATGCAACGACTAAGTAACAGATTAAGGAGGCCTGGGATTAGATGGGGGGGGGGGATAAGGGAGGGCGAGGGGAGATTCAGTACCCTCCTTCTGCATGCACCTTGGAATATGACACACTGCTCCCTTCTTTATACAGTGGTACTGTTAAGTTGTGGGTGAACATATCAGACGACACAGCGATTCTTCGAACAGCTCTTGTTTATTCACAGGCCAGAACAGAACTGAACTGAAGGGTTCAGTCAGCCTGCTTATATAGAGCTCCACTAGAACACAACAGTAACAATTTTCTGTAACTATCCAATCACTGAAAGTCACTTTCGATCCCTTATTTGCATTTGTGGACCTGAACTAGCTACAGTATCCCCCTGCTGGCCCAGGGTGAGAACATCAGTACATAACACCCCTCCCCACCAAGATAAGGCGTTAGTTACAATCGTAATGGTTTCCTTATATATATGCCTGCCGGAAGGAGAAAACGAGGTGCAAAGAGCCAGAAGATAATTATTGGGACTCACAATTCCTCTAAAACAAAGAATTGGCAGAGAGCCAACGCCATCTTCCCTGGCTCAGAAACAGAGTGGGTTGAGGAAGCCAAGAAAACGGAGCAAATAGAACAAACAGTGAGTAACAACGTTGGGGGAACCTTACCCCCCCCTTAAGGAGGATGACAATGACCCAACCCCCCTCCTCCCAGAAAAAGCTAATCCATCCAAGAGGGCTAGAGCAGGAGCAGGAGGGATTCCTCCCACTCCTAACGCTGACCCACCCATGCCTCTAGAACAAGATATCAGAGGAGCCTGCTTCCAACCAATTCCGGATACGCACCCCTACCAAGAGATTTGCATGTTGTCTGCAGAAACTATGGTTCTGGTTCTCCAAAGACTGAATGAAATCCTCAACAAAATAGTTAACATTGAGAAACAATTGGATACTAGTTCCTCCCCTTTAAATGCCCAAGGGCTTAAAAGGATGATAAGAAACGACTTTGTTAACAACTCACCAACTCAATCTATGGATGAAGTGAGGTCCTGTCAAGTCTTGCAAACGAACCAGATAATGCTTGAGATTCACCGATACACTCATAGGTGGATGAACCGCAGACAAATTACTATGTCCTTGTCTCAGCTCCTGAATTACCATTACCGAAATGTAGATCTAGAAAATTTCCACTTCCTGCCTACCATGAGAAACACAACGCGCCTATTTATGACCTTTAGGTCATCAGCCCTCCCATCTCGACTCATGGAGATAAAGGATACTCTATGGTGTTCCATTCTCTCCGCCCAGTATTTAAGGACGAAACAAGGAGGCAATTGGTCCCTTGCATAGAGTCAAAGCTAATGCGGCTAAGGGAAACCAAGCTCAACACTAGAAACACTAATCAGAATGATCAACACTTATCAGAATGATCAACCTTCTCTACTGTACTCCTGGCGAGACAGGATGGACAGATCTTCCGAAGCTGGCTCTTTGTTGGCCAGTGATCCACATTTTATAGCGCATACCTCATTAATACTCCCACAGCCACAGATAGAACCAAAAACCCTCCAATCAACCCAGGAGGGAGAGGGGGATTGACAGTTAACGAAACACCATGGGACTGTCCTCCCTGCTTGGGGTGCGGTTGGTTGGGTTTTATCTTCTAGGGATACTTACCCTATCAAACCTCCACCTGTTCCCCATACCATTTTGACCCAGGAGTCCTGGCCCAAGGATGACTTGTTATTGAGGGGATGTTACCCCTCTATTGGGGAGGCTAGTATGGGGGTCTGGGATTTCGACTATTGAAGGGCTAGGGAGGAATGGCGGTGGGGCTAGATATCTCTATCGGCGAAGGGTTTCGAGATGCAGTGATCCTCGAACCCCTTCCAATTTACACCCCATACCAAGGGATGAGGGTAGGGAGAGCAAGGATTACCCACCTCCGTCATCGGTGCTGTGCAATGCCAGGTCCATAGGCAACAAAACCGCCACCATGCGTGACTTTTTTGTCTCGCAGGGGATTGACCTGGCTTGTGTGACCGGAGACCTGGATACAAGAAGGCAAAGTAGTCTCCCTACATGAGATAACACCCCCAGGTTTCTCTGTCCTCCATCAATCGTGGACTGTGGGTCGGGGGGGGGGGAGGAGTAGCGTTGTTAAACCGGGAGGATTGCTTTTTCAGAGCTCTGCCATCACTGGTGATCTCCGGCATTGAATGTGTTGGTCTCGTGTGGGGCACCAAGGAGAGCTTGGCTGTCTGGCTGGTGTACCAACCACCCAGCACACCAGCAGCCACCCTGTCAGACCTGCTGGAGGTGGTGGCGGGCTGGGCCTTGGAGTTCCCAAACTTACTGGTTTTGGGAGACTTCAACGTCCATGCCGATGCCACTCCCTCCTCACAGGCTCTGGACCTAGTGACTTCCATGGCAACACTAGGGCTCTCCCAGTTTGTTTTGGGCCCCACTCATCAAGCAGGCCACACACTGGATCTGATCTTTGGGGCTGGCATAGATGTGATCATGCTCCCCCCTGTGGAAGTGCCATGGTCTGATCACTACGCTCTGAAAGCCAAGATTGACTTCCCGCTCCTCCCCTGCTCGGGTGGCGAACCTATTTGGAGCTCGTCCGCGAAAACAGATGGATCCTGATAGATTCCGACAAGCCTTGCGGGACCCTGCTCCTCCTGGCGACTCATTAGATGACCTTGTTGAGGACTGGAATAACTGGCTCTTGGCAGTCATTGATGAGATCGCGCCTAAGCGCCCTCTGCGACCCCGTCGAAACCGGGCCCCTTGGTTTACTGAGGAGCTCCGGAAAATGAAGCGGGATCTCAGACGGCTAGAGCGAGTATGGCGACGGACTCGTGACGGAGCCTCAAGAACATCTTATAGGACACTTATGAAAGCCTATGAGATGGCTATGAAAGCTGCTAAGAAATCTTACTTTGCAGCTTCCATTGCATCCGCTAGCTTTTGCCCAGCACAACTTTTTAGAATAATTAGGTCAATAACGTCCTTAGGAGGACAACCAAATTTAAGCACAAATTCGACCCACAGCTGTGAGGCATTCGCGAGCTTTTTTGCAGAGAAAGTCCTGTTGCTCCGCCGTGATCTCCCTGCCAATTTAGATACAGTGACTGAACTGGAGGCCCCTCGACTGACTTCAGGTCCAGTGTTGGACCATTTCGATCGGATACTCCCTGCTGATGTGGATAGATTCCTCCAAGTTGGTAGGCCCACCACCTGCCTCCTTGATCCGTGCCCATCTTGGCTGATTAGGGAGTGTCCAGATGTTGCACGGACCCCCCTGGTTGAAATTATCAATTTGTCCCTTGACACGGGGACATTCCCAGGTGAACTGAAGGAAGCAGTAGTGTGTCCACTCTTAAAGAAAACTTCATTAGATCCCTTAGACCTATCCAATTACCGCCCAGTTTCAAATCTTCCATATCTGGGTAAGGTAATTGAGAGAGCGGTTGCTGAACAGCTTGGTAGGTTTCTGGAGGAAACATCGGCTTTAGATCCATTTCAGTCCGGTTTCCGTCCTGGTTTTGGGATGGAGACGGCTCTGGTTGCCCTAACAGATGATCTCCGTAGACAACTGGATCGAGGCGGGTCAGGACTGCTGATCTTTTTAGATTTGTCAGCAGCCTTTGACATGGTCGAGCATGATCTTCTGGACCACCGCCTCACAGACGTGGGGATACAGGGTATAGCCCGTAACTGGCTGTGCTCTTTTATTTCTGGTCGGGGACAGAGGGTGGCACTAGGGAGGGAAATGTCGTCGCGCCATTCCTTGGTGTGTGGAGTGCCACAGGGCGCAATTCTCTCCCCGATGCTTTTTAACATCTTTATGCACCCCCTTGCCCAGATTATCCGGTGCTTTGGGCTGGGCTGTCACCAATATGCTGATGACACTCAGCTCTATCTGCTGATGGATGGCCACACCGACTCGGCCCCGAACACACTGACCAGATGCTTGGAAGCTGTGGCTGGATGGTTTCGTGGGAGCTGATTGAAACTAAATCCTTCGAAGACAGAGGTCCTATGGCTGGGTCAGGATGGCATGGGGATGAGGGACCAACTCCCTTCTCTTAAAGGTAAAGGTAAAGGTACCCCTGCCCGTACGGGCCAGTTGTGTCCGACTCTAGGGTTGTGCGCTCATCTCACTTAAGAGGCCGGGAGCGAGCGCTGTCCGAAGACACTTCCGGGTCACGTGGCCAGCGTGACGAAGCTGCTCTGGCGAGCCAGCACCAGCGCAGCACACGGAAACGCCGTTTACCTTCCCGCTATAAAGCGGTACCTATTTATCTACTTGCACTTAGGGGTGCTTTCGAACTGCTAGGTGGGCAGCAGCTGGGACCGAAAGACGGGAGCTCACCCCGCAGCAGGGATTCGAACCGCCGACCATACGATCGGCAAGTCCTAGGCACTGAGGTTTTACCCACAGCGCCACCACGCCCACTAATTGGCACTACTCTTGCGAGGGCCCAATTAGTGCCATTGCCTTCCGTTAAGAGTTTGGGTGTAATCCTTGACGCCTCCCTTTCCATGGAGGCGCAAGTTACAGCAACAGCCAAGGCGACACTTTTCCACCTTCGCCGCATCAAGCAGTTGGTCCCTTACCTTTCCCGCCCCGACCTGGCCACAGTGATCCATGCGACAGTCATCTCCAGGCTTGACTACTGTAATTCGCTCTGTGCGGGGCTGCCCTTGAAGCTGACCCAGAAACTCCAGCGGGTGCAGAATGGGGCAGCGAGGCTCCTCACGGGGTCTCTGCCATGGGAGCATATTCACCCAGTGCTTTTCAAACTGCACTGGCTCCCGGTAGAGTACAGGGTCAGATTTAAGGTGCTGCTTTTGACCTTTAAAGCCCTTCACGGCCTAGGACCCTCGTACCTACGGGACCGCCTCTCCTGGTATGCCCCATGGAGAGCCTCAAGGTCCATAAATAGCAACACCCTAGTGGTCCCGGGCCCTAAGGAAGTTAGATTGGCTTCAACCAGAGCCAGGGCCTTTTCAACACTGGCTTCGGCCTGGTGGAACGCTCTGTCTCATGAGACGAGGGCCCTGCAGGATCTGATTTCTTTCCGCAGGCCCTGTAAGACAGAGTTGTTCCGCCTGGCCTTTGGCTTGGAGCCAATTTGTTTCCCTCCCCCCTCTTTTTTTCTTTTTCCTTTCTCCTCCTGTGATGAGGCTGCATTTTAATATTTTAATGTTTCAGTATTTTAATGTTGTATTTTAATTTTGTTTTTAGGTTGTAATCATTCAACTTGTTTTTATTATTGCTTGTAAGCCGCTCTGAGCCCGGCCTTGGCTGGGGAGGGCGGGGTATAAATTATTATTATTATTATTATTATTATTATTATTATTATTATTATTATATACAGCACTACACATAATGGTTCAATTAGGCACAAAAGCATATCGGTTACATTTCACCTACTTCCATTAGACTGACAGTATTACATGTCCAACAACATAGTCCTTTAAATAAGTTGGGCACTTGGAAACTCTGCCAGACCACCGGGGAGCAGTACCCAGGTTCGGGGGGCCGCCCGATTCTTGCTGAGGCTGTGGCACGACCCTAGGTGGCGTTGAAACCAAGTCCCCTGGATCCGCTGCTGTGGGTGGAACATCCGCAAGTGGAGTTGGCGGAATGTCAGGCACAGCAGTGGTCTGAGTCTGTGGGAAGTCCAGCAGACTCTCTGAAGCAGCTTGGTTCGGTTCCACGCGGGCAGTTTGCGAGAGAGGTGTAGGTGGAGCCTCACCATCTGTAAGTGTCTGTTCCGGAGCCACGAGCACAGTTGGGGGCACTGCGGTAGTGTCCAAGTCCCCAACCCTGCGCCTAAGCTGGTCTATGTGCCGGCACCACAAACGTTCGTCTTCGAGTGCCACCTGGTATGAGCAAGGTCCAGTGACTCCCACTACTGTGGCTGGCACCCAAGGAATGTCCCCCACAAAGTTCCGGGCAAAGACCTGGTTTCCTGGAACACAGCCTGGGGGTTCGGCCACAGCAAAGTCTGGGTGCAGCCGGTCAAGCGGAGATCTGAGGCGGCGGCCCATAAGCAGTTCAGCAGGACTCCGCCCTGTGGCCGCATGAGGGGTGATGTGTTGCACAAACAAATATGAAGTCGGCTTTCTTAAAGTCAAGAAATTGAGTCCTAGTATGCTTGGCTGCTCCTTTCCGCTGTATAGTAAACTTCAGAAGAGCATGATCACTTGCGCCTAATGCTCCTTCCACTTCTACCCCACTAACCAGGTCATCAACATTGGTTAGGACCAGATCTAAAATGGCTGTTCCTCTTGTTGCTTCTCCCACTTTCTGGACAATGAAGTTGTCTGCAAGGCCAGTGAGGAATCTGTTTGACCTTTTGCTCTTGGCTGAGTTTGACATCCAACAAATATCCGGGTAATTGAAGTCCCCCATTACTACTATCTCCCTTCCTTTTGCATGCTTGGCCATCAGTTCCAGGAAGGCATCATCTATGTCCTCCGTTTGGCTTGGGGATCTATAGTAAACTCCCACAATGAGGTCACTGTTATTCTTCTCTCTCTTAATTTTGACCCAAATGCTCTCACTTTGGCTTTGAAGTTCTAAATCTTGGATCTCTTCACAGGTATACACATCCCTGACATATAACGCCACTCCTCCTCCTTTCTTGTCTGGTCTGTTTCTCTGAAATAGATTGTATCCCTCCATTATTACATTCCAATCGTGGGACTTATCCCACCAGGTTTCAGTGATGCCTACTATGTCATATTTAGTTTGCTGTACCAAGAGCTCAAGCTCATCTTGTTTATTTCCCATGCTTTGCGCATTAGTGTACAGACATTGAAGTCCATTAATCATTCCCCCGTGTCTCTTATTTAAGGATTTTTTTTCCTCCCACCACTAGGTCTGCGTGCTGTTTGCTCCATTTGGGCTATGACATTTGGATGATCATCTTCATCAATTGATAGACTCCTACCTTCAGGAGCACTGTCTCCCTCCCCCATATTAGTCAGTTAAAAGCCCTCCTGATGAGGTTTCTGAGATTTTTGGCAAAAACATTTCTCCCAAGTGTTGTGAGGTGCAGCCCATCGCTTGCCAGAAGTCCATCTTCAAGAAACTGCAGTCCGTGATCTAAGAATCCCAACCGTTCCTGCTTACACCATTTGCGAAGCCAGCTGTTCACTTCCACTATTTTTCCCTCTCTCCCTGGGCCACGTCGTTCAACTGGGAGGACAGATGAAATGACAATTTGTGCATTTAATTGCTTCAATTTCCTGCCCAGAGCCTCGTAGTCTCTTTTGATCTTCTGGAGGCTATGGCTTGCAGTGTCATTGGTTCCCACATGAACCAAGAGGAAGGGGTATTTGTCAGTGGGTTTTATGATTCCTTGCAGTCGTTCAGTTACATCTTGGATCTTAGCCCCGGGGAGACAGCACACTTCCTGAGACATCTTGTCAGGCCCACAGATCACTGCTTCTGTTCCCCTCAGTAGGGAATCCCCTATCACCACTACACGCCTCCTCTTAGGTTTGGTCGGGGTTCTTCCGTGAGCTGTCCGTTCCAAGGTCGCCTGCACATTCCCTGAGGACTGACTTTGCTGCTCATCTTCATAGACCTGATCGACTGTAATGAGGGAGAGATCCTCAAATGGAGTCTGCTCTTCGTCTTCCATGCTAGGGGAGAGGACCTCAAAGCGATTGTGTATTTCTAAACAATCTAATCAGAGCGAACCCTGGGCCTCCTACTTCTTTGAGTCACGTTTCTCCATATATCTGGCTCCTGTGTTGGTGAACTAGCCTCCTTCTCAGGGGAGTCCCCTGTCTCCTCCTTGGTGGAGACGGTGTGCTCTGTTGCTTCCAAGAAGAGCTCCAGCTCTCTAATTCTTTGGAGCGTAGCTACACGTTCCTCCAGTTGCTGGACTTTGTCTTCTAAGAGGGCAATCAACATGCAATTGCTGCAGGTAAAGCTGCCTACAACCTTTGGCAAGATGGCAAACATTGCGCAGGAACCGCAGGCGACTGCAGCTGTTCCCTCCCCCTCCATCTTGAGAACGTGTCATTGGGGGTGGCTACAGGGGTCCTCCATCATAAAAAGCGTGAAGACAGGACAAATAACTCCCCCCCCAAAAAACCTAGGTCTCCCCCAACAAACGTTTGAGACTAGCTCCCCTAAATCTAAAAGATGGATCAAACTGCGCGCGCCGCTGCCCTGCAAGCTCTGATAAGCTCCTCCCACAGCTAATCACCTGCCTCAACAGAAACCCTGCCCCCTCTGACCTTTGCACAGGGAGAGCAGCTAATCAGCCACAAAGAAACACACATACAAGAAAACCCTTTTTCAAAAAAAAGAAACACACACAAGAAAACCCTTTTTCTCTCCGCTTGCCTGTTGCTGGATGGATGAAATGGTGCCGTTAGGGCATGGCGGATGCCCAGTCCCAAAAGGTATTCCTCAAAAGTGCCTGACGTGAACTGCGGTCCATTGTCGGAGACAAGGACATCAGGACACCCATGCGTCGCAAAGAGGCCTCGCAGCACCTGGATGACTGCCTCGGTAGTGGTGGAGGGCATCAGGGCCACCTCCAGCCATTTGGAATAGGCGTCCACCACTACCATAAAGGTCCGGCCGCGAAAGGGGCCGGCCATATCAATGCATACTCTCAACCAGGGTGTCTTGGGCGTCTCCCAGATGTGTCCCTTAGCGGCCGGCGGCACAGGCCTAGATTCTTGGCATGCTTGACAGGCGGAAACCCAGGCAGTGATGGCATCATCCATGTGATGGCATCATCCATGTTAGGCCACCAGACGTAACACCGAGCCAACGCCTTCATTTTGACAATTCCCGGGTGGCCAACGTGCAGAGCCTCAAGGACGCATTGATGGAGTCTTTGGGGAATCACGACACGGTCTCCCCACAGCAGACAGCCGCGATGAGCCGAGAGTTCGTGTTGCCTGGTTGCGAACGGCTGGAACTCCGATGCAAAAGGCCCTTGTGGCCACCCCCTCCACACCCAGTTGAGCACACGGATGATGGTGCAATCCTGGGCAGATGCGGAGGCCACAGTGGCAGCCGATACAGGCGCTGCCGGAAGATCCTCAATCAGGAGGAGCGATGAAGCCGGAGCCAGGTCTTCCACAAACGCTGGAAGAGGGCAACTGCTGAGGGCATCAGCATGGCCCATCGATTTCCAGAGGCGATGGACGAGCCGGTAGTGGTAGGCAGCCAGGAAAACTGTCCATCGCAGCATGCGCGGCGAGAGGACCAATGGAGTTGGTCGATCACTGGCGAGGAGGCCCAGGAGCGGCTTGTGGTCGGTGATGAGGTTGAAAGTCCTGCCGTAGAAGTATTCATGGAACCTCTTCACTCCAGCCACAAGTGCCAGTGCCTCCTTGTCGAGCTGGCTGTAATTCCGTTCCATCGGAGATAGCGTCCTGGAAAAGTAGGCGAGCGGTGCTTCTCTTCCATCTGGAAAATGGTGACTAAGGACAGAGCCAATGCCAAAAGGTGAGGCGTTGCAGGCAAGGACCAGCGGCCTGGCTTCACTGTACTGTACCAGCACACTGTCCGGTGAAAGGAGAGCCTTGACCGCGTTGAAGGCTGCCGTCTCCCGATGATCCCAGGACCAAGGTGTCTTCGTGCTGAGGAGTCGGTGAAGAGGCTCAGCCACCGTGGCTTTGTGGGGCAGGAACATGTTATAAAAGTTCAGCTGTCCCAGGAACGCCTCCGTCTTGTTCTTTGGGATGGAGGCCTGCTGGATAGCACGGATCTTGGATGTGGTCGGGTGAAGGCCGGAGGCGTTGATAAGATAGCCCAGGAACTCCACCTGTGGAACGGCGATCTGGCACTTCTCCCTCTTTACCATGAGCCCGGCCTCCTGGAACCTGGTCAGCATGGCATGGAGGCGCTCGAACAGCTGCTGGCATGAGTCTGCGGACACCAAGACGTCATCAAAATATGGTACCACACCCGGAAGCCCTTGCAGGAGACGCTCCATAAGGCTTTGGAAGATGGTAGGAGCCACACTCACCCCGAACTGCAAATGGCGGCAATGGAATGCCCCTCGGTGGGTGACGATCGTCTGGGCTTCTGCAGTGCCATCATCGACGGGCAGTTGTTGATAGGCTTGGGCAAGGTCCAGCTTAGCGAAGACCTTACCCTCACCCAGGGAATGCAGCAGGTGTTGGACAACAGGAACCAGGTAAGCGTGCTGCTGAAGTGCCTTGTTGATCGTGCACTTGTAGTCGGCGTAGATTCTCACCGACCCGTCTGGCTTGACAGGTGTGATGATGGGGGTTTGCCACTTGGCGTGGTCAACCGGCTCCAAAACTCCTTGGGCGATCAGCTTGTCCAGTTGTTCGTCCACCTTAGCCTTGAGAGCAAAGGGAACCCGGCGTGGCTTTAGCTTGATGGGGGCGACTTGTGGATCAAAGCTAAAGGAGATGGGCATACCTGTATATTGACCCAAAGTGCCGTCCAAAACCTTGGCAAAGTCTTTGACCAGACCCTCAGTCTCTGCATTAGAGATGCAGTTGATGCCGGTGACTTCCAGGCCGAGGGCATCAAACCAGTCTAGCCCTAGGAGGCTTGGCCGCTGCCCTTCGACCACCTCCAGTCGGAGCAGGCCCGAAAAATCCTTGAAGGCGATCCAGAACCGGCCAACGTCTACCACAGGAATGTCGTTTCCCTGGTAGTCTCTCAAGTGTACGTGGTGAGAGTCGACTTGCCTTTTGGACACTCTGGGTACCAGTCTTTTGATGGTGCTCCAAGACACGATGGACAGGGCAGACTCTCCATGTCAATCTCCATGTCACATGGAGCTCCTTCAATGAGCACCGTGACGTTCAGCTTGTGTCGCATAAGCGAGTCGGTTTGGCCAATCGTGGTTCCAGACGGGCAATGGCAGTTGGTGAGAGCGAAACAGCTTTCCTTGGTGGACTGGAGACTTGGACTTGTGAGTCGGTGAAGGGGGGGTGTCAGACGGAGCCTATCAGCAGACCTTAGCGATGTGGCCCCTTCTGGAACACTTCCGACAGATGGCGTCTCTGAATCGACACTTGGCACGGGAATGGTTGCCTCCACAGCCGGCACATTCTGATTGGCCCTTGGACTTCTTTTGGAACTTCCTGCACTCCCGCTTTGTCTGGTGCACATCATCGTCTTCACTGGAGGATGCCTCATCACTGCTGGCCTCTTCATGATGCACCGTTGCAGATGGATGTCCCGGACCCCGCAGACGATTCAATCCATCAGGGCATCGTCTAAGTCTCGGAACTTGCAGTGCATTGCAGCCTGTCGGAGGGCAGCAGTGTAGTTGTTAATTGACTCCCCCTCTGCTTGGTTCCCGTGGTAGAATGCATGGCGGGCAGCAATCTTGGATGGCTTTGGTACATAGTAGTTGCGGAGCTTCTCTTGAATCGTGTCCCACAGTGTTGCCTGGACTGCTACAGGCGCAACCAATGCTCGGGCCATCTCAAACACCTCAGGCCCACAGAGGCTGAGGAATAGGCCCCGCGTACGCTCCTGTGATACTTCCGTCAGCTCGTTGGCTTGGAGGTAGCAGTCGAACCGAGTGAGGTAGGAGTCCCATGATTCAGAGCCTGGCGCAAACGGTGGTAGAAGCTTGTGAAGCCATGGTTCCGATGCCGATGTGGGGCGATGGATGGAACACAGTGCTCTAGCCAGAACGGTCAGCTCTGAATTGGTTCTGTTCAGTGATTTCGCTCGGTGTTTCAGCTTAGTGATTCAGCTCCGCTCAGAGGGTGGCTGCATCTGGCTGTGCTCTGTTGTCTATCCATCCCATCCTCGTCGCCAGTGTTAAGTTGTGGGTGAACATATCAGACGACACAGCGATTCTTAAAACAGCTCTTGTTTATTCGCAGGCTAGAACAGAACTGAACTGAAGGGTTCAGCCAGCCTGCTTATATAGAGCTCCACTAGAATGCAACTGTAGCCATTTTCTGTAACTATCCAATCACTGAACGTCACTTTCGATCCCTTATTTGCATATGTGGACCTGAACTATCTACAGTATCCCCCTGCTGGCCCAGGGTGAGAACTTCAGTACATTACAGGTATCTCGGGTTGCAGACGGTTCAGGTTACAGACGGTTCATGTTACAGACTCCGCTAACCCAGAAATAGTACCTTGGGTTAAGAACTTTTCTTCAGGATGAGAACAGAAATTGTGTGGCGGCAGCAGCGGGAGGCCCCATTAGCTAAAGTGGTGCCTCAGGTTAAAAAAATTTCAGGTTAAGAACGGACCTCCAGAACAAATTAAGTTCTAACCTGAGGTACCACTGTATGCAGACAGGGCAGACACAGAAAAAGAACTATGGTATGTTTGTCCCCACCACATCTACCGTAGCTAGGCACTCCTAAGCAAGGAGATGGGACTCAGAGCTCTGCCATTGTGATATCCACCCCCCACCCCGTCAGCATTTGCAAAAGGATCCTTAGTCCTCTGTGAGGTTTTCCCCATTGCAATGGTTAAACAAAGTATATATACTGGGGGAGACTTCCCACAAATCCATAAAGCATACAGAAGTTTCTCCACTGTGAACAATTTAAATAGCTCAGAGCCTGATTAACAATGCAACACAGCAAAAGCAGTTAAGACAATACTTACAAGTTTGCTGGGAAGAATTAACGCTCACACAAGTGAGACACAACCATTTCTCAAAAACATTTCAATACTTTTTTTTGTTTTGTTTCAACTTGCCTTTGGCCACTAACTGGCTATTGTGTCAGGGAAGTTCCCCCACCCTTTTCTATTGTGCTTTTAAATGGTTTTAAGATTTTAAATTATGTTTTAATAGGGTTACTCATTAAACTGGCTTGTAATATTTATACTTATTGCATGTTTTTAGTTGTATCTGTTTAATTTATGCTGTAAACTGCCTTGGGTCTTAAAAGAGTAATTTAATTTGACTTTATTATTTCAGAATTTCCTCACAATTAATATCAGTCCTGGACAATCACCACAGATCTGATCCATTAAAATACAGAGGTGAAATCCTAATTTTTCTAGAAACCGCAGAGCTTGAAGTTTATGTCTCACCAAACTAATGAAAGTTATTTTTCTTTAGACTATCACAGCAGTAGATAATGAGGAACAAGCTGGTGTTCCCTCTGTAATTTGTAATAATTTTTATCATACATATTTTTTTGTTTGTTCTGGATCAATCCTTGATACCAGATTCATAGAATCATAGAACTGTAGAGTTAGAAGGGATCTAGAGTGTCATCTAGTCCAATGTTCGCACAACATAGGGCTCAAACCCACAACCCTGAGATCAGGCGAACGAAGGCGTTGTGACACCCGGGGCGGGGCGTTGCTATGTAGGGCACATTTGCGGCGTCCCTACGTACGATGCATGCACCATACGTAGTGACGCCACACATGCGCTGTACATAGCAGTTTGCCGGCACCGCCGCTCCAGCACCATACGGATGGTGCCAGGATGTTCTGCTCATGGCTGCAGCAGCAAACTGAGGATCCTCTACATGCAGCTGTAGTGGTGACGGAAGGATCCCACCGCCGTCCATACAGCGCTCAACCGGCGCTTGCGGCAAACCGCTATGTACAGCACATGTGCAACGTCATTACGTACAGTGCATGTGTGCGACACCGCACATGCGCTGTACATAGTGGTTTGCCGCTGGCGCTGGGATCCTCTACTCGTGGCTGCAGCAGTGAACGGAGGATCCTCCACATGTGGCTTCGGCGGCGCGATGGCTGCTTGCACATTCCTTGGGTGCCAGCCACAGTAGTGGGAGTCACTGGACCTCACTCGTACCAGGTGGCACTCGAAGACGGACGCTTGTGGCGCTGGCAGATAGACCAGCTTAGGCGCAGGGTTGGGGACTTGGACACTACCGTGGTGCCCCCAAATGCGCTCGTGGCTCCAGAACAGACACTTACAGATGGTGAGGCCCCACCTACATCTCTCTTGCAAACTGTAGCTGTGGAGCCGAATCCAAGCCACTTCAGAGGGTCTGCCGGACTTCCCACAGACTCAGACCACTGCCGTGCCTGACATTCCGCCAACTCCACTTGCAGATGTTCCACCCACAGCAGCGGATCCAGGGGACTTGGTTTCAACGCCACCTAGGGTCACGCCACAGCCTCAGTAAGAATTGGGTGGTCCCCCGGACTTGGGTACCGGTCCTCTGCGGTCTGGCAGAGTTTCCAAGCACCCAACTTATTTAAAGGACTATGTTGTTGGACATGTAACACTGTTGGTCTAAGTATGTGGAAGTATTTGAAATGTAACCAATATACTTTTGTGCCTAATTGAACCATTACGTGTAGTGCTGTACATAAGGAAACCATTACGATTGTAACTAACGTCTTATCTTGGTGGGGAGGGATGTTATGTACTGAAGTTCTCACCCCGGGCCAGCAGGGGGATACTGTAGATAGTTATGCAGATAAGGGATCGAAAGTGACGTTCAGTGATTGGATAGTTTAGAAAATTGTTACAGTAACGTTGTACTGGACCTCTATATAAGCAGGCTGACTGAACCCTTCAGTTCAGTTCTGTCCTGGCCTGTGAATAAACAAGAGCTGTTTGAAGAATCGCTGTGTCATCTGATATGTTCACACACAACTTAACACCACGTAGTGTGGTTGCTGACCTTGAGCCTGACATCCTGGAGAGTGAAGTCAAATGGGCCTTAGAAAGCCATGCTAATAACAAGGCCAGTGGAAGTGATGACATTCCAGCTGAACTATTTACAGTTTTAAAAGATGGTGCTGTTAAGGTGCTACACTCAATATGCCGGCAAGTTTGGAAAACTCAGCAGTGGCCAGAGGATTGGAGAAGATCAGTCTACATCCCAATCCCAAAGAAGGGCAGTGCCAAAGGATGCTCCAACTACCGCACAATTGCACTCATTTCACACGCTAGCAAGGTTATGCTTAAAATTCTACAAGGTAGGCTTAAGCAGTATGTGGACCGAGAACTCCCAGAAGTGCAAGGTGGATTTCGAAGGGGCAGAGGAACCAGAGACCAAATTGCAAACATGCGCTGGATTATGGAGAAAGCTAGAGAGTTCCAGAAAGACATCTACTTCTGCTTCATTGACTATGCAAAAGCCTTTGACTGTGTCGACCACAGCAAACTATGGCAAGTTCTTAAAGAAATGGGAGTGCCTGATCACCTCATCTTTCTCCTGAGAAATCTCTATGTGGACAAGAATCTACAGTTTGAACTGGATATGGAACAACTGATTGGTTCAAAGTTGGGAAAGGAGTACAACAAGGCTGTATATTGTCTCCCTGCTTATTTAACTTATATGCAGAATTCATCATGTGAAAGGCTGGGCTGGGTGAATCCCAAACTGGAATTAAGATTGCCGGAAAAAATATCAACAACCTCAGATATGCAGATGACACAACCTTGATGGCAGAAAGTGAGGAGGAATTAAAGAACCTTTTAATGAGGGTGAAAGAGGAGAGCACAAAATATGGTCTGAAGCTCAACATCAAAAAAACGAAGATCATGGCCACTGGGCCCATCACCTCCTGGCAAATAGAAGGGGAAGAAATGGAGGCAGTAAGAGATTTTACTTTCTTGGGATCCATGATCACTGCAGATGGTGACAGCAGTCACGAAATTAAAAGACGCCTGCTTCTTGGGAGAAAAGCAATGACAAACCTAGACAGCATCTTAAAAAGTAGAGACATCACCTTCCCAACAAAGGTCCGTATAGTTAAAGCTGAGGCTCCAATACTTTGGCCACCTTATGAGAAGAGAAGACTCCCTGGAAAAGACCCTGATGTTGGGAAAGATTGAGGGCACAAGGAGAAGGGGACGACAGAGGACGAGATGGTTGGGCAGTGTTCTCAAAGCTACCAGCATGTGTTTGACCAAACTGTGGGAGGCAATGGAAGACAGGAGTGCCTGGCGTGCTCTGGTCCATGGGGTCACGAAGAAGAAGAAGAAGAAGAAGAAGAAGAAGAAGAAGAAGAAGAAGAGGAGTTTGGATTTGATATCCCGCCTTTCACTCCCCTTCAGGAGTCTCAAAGCGGCTAACATTCTCCTTTCCCTTCCTCCCCCACAACAAACACTCTGTGAGGTGAGTGGGGCTGAGAGACTTCAAAGAAGTGTGACTGGCCCAAGGTCACCCAGCAGTTGCATGTAGAGGAGCGGAGACGCGAACCCAGTTCCCCAGATTATGAGACTACCGCTCTTAACCACTACACTACACTGGCTCTCAGTGTGTCGGAAGAGTCGGACACGACTAAATGACTAAACAACAACAACTAACAGATGCTAAAGAAAGTGGCGGATTGTCTCTACCAGACTTGAAATTATATTATGAAGTGTCCTGTCTCTGCTGGCTATGGGAATGGATGATTTAAAAATATGGATGTATTAGACTTGGAAGGGCATGATAATAGATTTGGTTGGCATGCATATTTATGGTATAGGAAAAAGAAGGAACACAAAGGATTCCTGAACCACATTATAAGGAAATCAATTTATCTAGTATGGGAAAGGTATAAAATTTTATTAGAGAATAAAACACCATGGTGACTTTCCCCATTAGAAGCGATACCCGTTAAAGAAATTAACATGAAAGGGCAATGGGCAACCTACAAAAAGCTGTTAACTGAAGTGGAAGATCAATTGAAATTGAAAAAAATGATGATATAAGGTACTTATTAACGGATTGGCTACAATATCACCAATTAAGTGACATATTTAGGAGTGACAAAGGAGTGGGCTTTGGGAAAGAATTCTCAAGGTTTGAAAAAGAATTATTGGAGAACAATGAGAAGTTATTATCAAAAATGTATAAGCTACTGTTAGAATGGAACACTAAGGATGAAGAAGTTAAAGCTGTAATGATACACTGGGCAAAAGATGTGGTAATAATATACAATTTAGCTTATGGGAGAAGTTGTGGAAAGAGGACGTAAAATTTACGGCTTGTTGTACACTGAAAGAAAACTATATGAAAATGATGTACCGTTGGTATTTGACTCCAGTAAGACTAGCAAAAATGTATAAAAACACTTCCAACATGCTGGAAGTGTAAACATAAAGAAGGTACTTTCTACCACATGTGCTGGACATGTAAAACAGTAAAAGACTTCTGGGAAATGATATATAATGAATTGGAAAAAATCTTTAAGATAACTTTTATCAAAAAACCAGAAGCCTTTTTACTAGGGTTAACAGGAGACGAAATACCAAAATATTTAAAAAGACTATTTATTTATTTATGCAACAACAGCCACAAGAATGCTACTCACCCAGAAGTGGGAGGAAGAGAAAGCCCCAACCAAAGAAGAGTGGATAACCAAGATGATGGACTACGTCAAAATGGCAAAGATGACCGGGAAGATGATAAAAAATTAGTTAAGAGTGGAAAAAATTATAGAATATCTCAAAGACCATTGTAGATACTTGAAAACGTTAGCAGGATTGTTATAACACTTATAATGTAATATGATTTAAGGTAAAAAAGGCGATAAAATGGATTAGAAAAACGTAATTAGATGTGATAGGAATTGGGGGAAATTGGAAACCAGGGGTGGGGGGAGTTCCGAGGGATTTAAGTAATCCCAGAAGTGTATAAATTAAAAATGATGTGAATGTATAAGAATATTGTTTAAAAAATGAAAATAAAATATTTTTTTAAAAAGGAACTTGACAATACATCCTTTGACCCAAGCGATATAAATAAAAGCGGAGGTCGTGTGAGTGAAGGCTTCGCAGGCTGGGCTTCTAGCCTGGAGCTCTTTTGTCGCAATTCACTGACAGGGCGGGATCCCCGCCAACCAACGGGCTTCCCGCCGCCTCCAGTTCCCTCTCTTTCCGCCTTCTGATTGGCCGAGGCTGCTGCTGCCCCTCCGGCGCCCTTGTTCCGAAGCGGCCAGTTGCTTCGCTGGGCGCCCGGCGGAGCGGCGTCTCGCCAAGCGCCTCTTTCCCGCGCCGCCCGCAGCGGGCGAGGAGGGCTGTGCCGGCGGCGCTCCGCATGTGAGGCGCCAGGCCGGGCTGCGGCCGAGGGCGCCATGGAGGGCAGCCCCATCCCGGTGCTGACGGTGCCCACGGCGCCCTTCGAGGACCAGAAGCCGACGGGCGGCGGCGGCCTGCGGAGACCCACGGCCGTCTTCGAGAGTCAGCGCAACTACCTGCCCAACTTCGTGCAGAGCGTGCTGTCGTCCGTCGACCTCCGCGACCGCCAGGGCTGCACCATGGTGGTGGGCAGCGACGGCAGGTACTTCAGCCGGACGGCCGTCGAGCTGGTGGTGCAGATGGCGGCGGCCAACGGGGTAAGGGCGGCGGCAGCCTCGGCGCGGGGTCTGGAGTCGGTGGGCGGCACCGTCAGGAAAGGAAGGAAGCCTGTCCGGAGTGAGTCGCTCCGAAGCGAGGGGCTCTTTGGGCGGGGCGCGCTGGCTTCCTCGCCGACTTGCTCCCCCGGTGCTCTCCCCGCTCGCCGTCACGTACGGGGAGCGAACTCGGGGGCGGTCTGCCGAGGCCAGGGGGCGGTTGCAGGTTCCCCCAATTTGCCTCCCTTCTCCGATGTCTAATGGCACCTCCCCATCTATGCCCTCGAGTCTGTTTAGGAGTAAGAGGCAGGTGGACAGACGTGGGATTTGCAAATGTGTGGAGTGCTTTTACAAAAGATTCTCAGCATTTTCGACATTTAAGAGGCACAGAAAGGTTCAGTATCCCAGGAGGAGATGTACCCTCATTTATTAATGCCCGACTTTAGATTTGTGTTTGAGGCAGTCAAGTCTCTCTGACCCTGTGCCTGCTTCCAGAGAACAATGTTACTGTAAGAAGGTGAATATAGCTCTGGTTTGTTCCACTCAGATGGTGTCTGATATGTTTAACTTAGATTGCTGTAGTTTGGCTGCTTTTTTATGCTAGAGAGAAATATTTAAATATATATATTTAATAGCATATATATTTGCCACTGGGGATAAAAGCTGGATTTGGTGGTACACATTTTCGGAGTGGGAAACTTAAGAGAATATCATCTAAAGAGCTCTGGGCCTTCTGGTTTTTTGTTTTGTTTTGTTATGACCATGTGTTGCATGGTTTTTGTTTGGCACAAGCTAGCTCAGGAGCTTTACAATGCCTGTGCAGTTAACAAAAATAGAGCTTGATGTTGATGTGTTCCTGTGAGAGAATGTAACATTCCTACAGTTGGAGATGGCTCTAGGCACTCTGGTACTCACAAAAGCATTAAAAAGTATTAAAATTTACCCCTTTGCCTGGATGTTATTTTGGATGGTTGATTACCTCATGTCGCTTCTATGCCAAAGTCTCCACTTTTCCAATGACTTCAGCTTTGTGAGCTGGTTGTTCACTTTCAAAAATTCCCTTTCATCTGTGCTTCTATTAGAAAGTAGCCCAGACTTTCTAACAGCACACATAACATTGACCAAACCAGACACTGGGTCCTGTGTTTTGGTTTATAAGTTTGGTTTATAAGTTATAGTTGGACTTTCTAGGCTCAGTAGACCTAAGCTGAAGTTAGTATAGGGAGGTGCTCTTTTGCAGAGGACAAAGAGCAAAAAGGGCACAGTGGGCATCAAAAGGTAGGATAAGTGAAGGAAGGAAGGTTACTGGCCCCTGAGGGGGTTTCCATGGACCATTTGGAGACCCATTGTGAAGAGTTTTTGAGGCGCTTCAATGGTTAAGTTGTTCTTGATGCCATAATTGGTGCAGAAATATGTCAGGTGTCCAATGCTGTGTCTAGAAAGGTTTTGTGGGATCAATTTCAGTTGATGGGACCTGAGGATATTGTCAGGGTGTTTGCAGCAATACATCAGACCATACAGAATCATAGATTCTCTTGTCCTGTCCCTTATGATTAATAAAATCTTGCTGGCAGGGGATGGATCCAGGGTGTGGTGAACGCATCATGATGCAATGAAGTGGTGCCCACTGCTTTGAGAGAGGCAGTGGTGTTACCACATCTAAAGAAACCCAGCATTGGACCCACTCATCTGCAATAGTTATCAACCTTTTTTCAAGAAGGTGATTGAGAGGCTTGTGGCAGAGCAGCTGCCGGCATTATTGGATGTAACTCATTGTCTAGACCAGGGGTCAGTAAACTTTTTCAGCAGGGGGCCAGTCCACCATCCCTCAGACGTTGTGGGGGGCTGGACTATATTTTGGGGGGGGGAAATGAACGAACTTGTATGCCCCACAAATAACCCAGAGATGCATTTTAAATAAAAGGACACATTCTACTCATGTAAAAACACACTGATTCCCAGCCCATCCGCGGGCTGGATTTAGAAGGTGATTGGGCCGGATCCGGCCCCCGGGCCTTAGTTTGCCAACCCATGGTCTAGACCCGTTTCAGTCCAGGTTCAGGTTTTCTGGACCAAAATGGCACTGGCTACTCTGATGGGTGACCATCAAGAGAGGGGCAAGGAGGTGCAACCTTGCTTCTTCTACTCCATCTTTCTGCAGCTTTTGATACCATTGATCCTGGACCCAACAGATTACAGTGGTGCCTCGCAAGACGAAATTAATTCGTTCCGCGAGTTTTTCCGTCTAGCGAATTTTTCGTCTTGCGAAGCACGAAATCCCATAGGAATGCATTGAAATTCAATTAATGCGTTCCTATGGTCAAAAAAAGTCCAAACAAAGCCAAATTTGGAACAACAAGAGTTTATTAAGTGCTCTTTAAAGTCACACATACTGTAAAGAGCATTTCAAAAATTGAAGGAACAATAAATTAAGTTTCTAAACATGACAGAAAAGCATTTAAAAATTCAAAAAAAAACCACACAAGCTCCCAGATTCTTGCAAACCCCTCCCCAACTGTTCCCCCAGCCACCCACCACACAGAAATTCAAACCCAGATTTTTTTTTTAAAAAAACAGCAGAGTGGCCCAATGGTCACAAAAAATCATAAAAATGCAGAAAAAAACCACACAAGCTTCCAGATTCTTGCAAACCCCTCCCCAACACCAAGTCCTTGAATTCCAAACACCCCAACCCAAAATCCAAACCCCCCCAAAAAAGTTTTAAAAGTTTAACTTACCAAATGGCTGCAAAAGAAGTTTTGTAAAAGCTTCAAAAATCATCAAAGTCTTCAAAAACCTCAAAAAAGGCTACCACACCGCGTGCTATGAGTTGCTCCTCGAAGTCAAGTCGCAACTGCACCTCTTCAAGCAATGCACCCCGGGTATTAACGGTTTTACGAAAAAGGAAACAAACTTGCAAGACGTTTTCGTCTTGCGAAGCAAGCCCATAGGGAAATTCGTCTTGCGAAGCAGCTCAAAAAACGCAAAACCCTTTCGTCTAGCGAGTTTTTCGTCTTACGAGGCATTCGTCTTGCGGGGCACCACTGTATTTGTTTCTCTGCCCCTGCCCCTTCTGTTACATAAACTTTCCTTGTTCTTTACATATCAGACCTTTGATGTTTTCTTTGCCATTCAACTTCTGAGCACTAGATGCAAGTTTACCAAGGCGTCGTTGGGAACAGAATCTCTGCAGAGCCTACAAGGACCTCCATAGCTTTGCATGGTAGTAAAACTGCACTGCAAATGGATCAAATTTTGTGGTTTTCAGATCTGTAATAATACTGGATACCAGTACCTCACATTTGGAAGTTACCATCTTATTAACCTTATAGTGCCTTAACTTGACAATCATTCCATCTCTGATTTATTTCAGCATTTTTTCTAAACTATTTTGCCCATAACCAGCATATGTTTGTAACTAGAACACAGGGGAAAGCAGAAAGCTCAGTGGTGAAGCACATTGCAGGTTCAGTCTCAGATAGGGCTGGGAAATGCTTCCATCTGAAATCCTGGAGAGCCTCTGCCTGTCAGTGTGTAGACCGAGGGTGGGGGATCCTTGATCCCACTGGCCTCCCCTAAGGCCCCACTCCTTCTCCTCAGCCCTCTTTTCCTCTTCTGCTGAGTTATAACCTCCAATGCGCTGAGTAGGGCAAGGGCTTAAATCTCCCCTTCCCACAATCTCTCTCCATGATCAGAGTTTCCGGCTCAATAGCAGGGAAAATGGCATGCAGCTGAGTCCCACTGCTGAGCTGATCATGGAGGAAGAAACAGAACAATCAAGACATAATGCTAAGAATGCAGTTGAGTGCGGTGCATGGGAAAGCGGCCGTGACTGTACTCTCTTTGATTTTGTACTGTGCCAGGCCCCCAGAGCAGCCATTTATGTTTTGCCATTCCCCATGGCAGCCATTTTATGACTGGTGCCCACAGTACTCTCAAAATTGGGAGAAACATTAGGAAGAACTTCCTGACAGTAAGAGCTGTTTGACAGTGGAATTTGCTGCCAAGGAGTGTGGTGGAGTCTCCTTCTTTGGAGGTCTTTAAGCAGAGGCTTGACAACCATATGTCAGGAGTGCTCTGATGGTGTTTCCTGCTTGGCAGGGGGTTGGACTCGATGGCCCTTGTGGTCTCTTCCAACTCTATGATTCTATGAAATTCTATTCTATGAAAATTCAAAATATGCCTACTGGTTCAAAAAGGTTGGTGTGCCCTGCTCTACAGCAACAGAAGTAGCCTTTGTAGTCAATCACGGCCCATTTGTTTTAGGCCAAAGAGAGAAACAGGAACCAGATCATGCAGGTTTCACAGCTTGATGGTGCCTAGGCACTTTCAGTGGATCCTCTTTGCCCTTGCTTCTCCAGATACTTTGCTTTTTTACTGTCGCTTAGAAGCGCATCATAGGCACATTGGCCACGATTTTGCTGTTTGTATTCTCTTATTAAAAGATAACTCACCTGCACTTTTGCACTGTTGGGTGTTATATGGAATGTTGCTTATGTTGTGGGACAATTGAGAAACAGGTTTTGATGTGAATGGTAGCCATTCTCTGTGCCTTTCTGTTGTTGTTTTATGCCTTTAAAAGTTTTTTAATATACCATGTTTGTACCACAAGAACTATGTGTGTATGAGCAACAATTGAAAAAGCTAAGGGAAAGCTTTTGGCAATCTGTAAAAAAAAAAAAAAAAAAAAAAGAATACTTATATTTTCTCCACCCTTTTAGTACAATTTGGCAGAATGAAGACAATACTATAATAATCTAGAGGCAAGTGGCTTGATTTCAAAAGCAGCTTCAGGGACAGAAAACAGGTCATAAAAGGATAAAAAACTACTCCAAAACAATTCACAGTATACTTTTATTTTTTAAAAAAATCATATGTAGGTTCTTCAAAAAAGACACACACCAAAACACACAGAGATGCCTGAAAGTTTTCTGAGTTTGGGCTTGGAACTAGTTCCCAGTTTACAAACATATCCACTCCAATCCCCCCAAGCCCCTCCTCTGCCTTTAAATTCCTCTTATCAGGCAGTACAGCTGAATGATGATGGCAGTACAACCAATGGTAATGCCCCTCCAGCTGCAAGAAGGAAGGTAGGAAATTGGATCTCTCCCTTCCCTTTCTGGCCAGCTGCTAGATCAGCCGGGGAAGGCGGCTGCTGCCATTAACTGGGAGAAGAAATGTTTCTCAAGGACCCTTGGGACTGTCTCTCCCCCGCAGCATGCCAGAAAGGAAGGAGAGGGTGTAGATCTTCCTTCCTTCTTTTACTGTGGATTGAGTGCCAACAGGGGAGATATTGGGGGGGGGGCTAGGTGAGAAAGAGGGGACAGGAAACTTCTGAACTTAAATTGTTTTTGGAAATAAAGCAAGCTTTTCCTGACTTCTGCGGAAATAACTTGGACAGCGGTCCAAGCAGTTCAGTTTGATTTGGGCTGGGGGAGTTCATCTATCTCTGAAAAGAATAAAAAGTAGTTATTAGCACATTAAAAACTGGGAGAGCTCAGTTGGTAGCGCATGAGACTCTTAATTTCAGGGTCGTGGGTCCAAGTCCCATGTTGGGCAAATGATTCCTGCATTGCGGGGGGTTGGCTCCATGGCCCTTGTGGCCCCTTCCAATTCTACAATTCTATGATTCTGTTAAGGCCGTGATTTAGAGGAGAATGACATAACAACAATGGAGAATTACAAGAACTTTACTATCCACATTAAACAATCGTATGAGTGAGCCCTAGGTCTTTTTTTCCTGAGTGCTGAAGTCAAAGGGATCATCCTTTGATTTGTGTTTGAGCAGCACCCCAAAACAAAGAGAGGGAGGAAGGAACAGAAAGATGGCTTCTCTGCTTAACCTAACTTTGATGTTCTTCCATTTATTGATCACCTATACTTCCTCTTATCTTCCCTCCTTCTTTTCAGATAGTAAAAAATAAGAATCCTAAACTTTCCCAAGGAACTGATGACCACAAACATGTTTCTTTCATCAGTCTCATCATTTGTATCTTTACAGCAATCCTGTCAGGTTGTTTGGCTGAAATGCTGTGAATGAGGTTTGAGGCTGAGTGTATGTATGTACCGTATTTTTCGCCCTATAGGACGCACTTTTTCCCCTCCAAAAATGAAGGGGAGATGTGTGTGCGTCCTATGGGGCGAATGCAGGCTTTCGCTGAACCCTGGAGAGCGAGAGGGGTCGGTGCGCACCGACCCCTCTCGCTCTCCAGGCTTCAGGAAGCTATCCGCAAGCCTTGCGAGCCCGGCGGGTGGCAGCCCGCTCGCAAGGCTTGCGGGTGGCAGCCTGCAGCCCGAAGCACGGGGCACTCTCCGGAGTGCACCCCAGGCTTCGGGCAGATATTGTAATGAGGATTACAACATTAAACTTTATAAAATTCAATTGGCTGCCAAACATCATAGCTTTTTCGTCTGTGACATTGCTAAAATCAGATCCTTTCAAAACTATTCCTTCTGCTAAATTTTTAATCCAAATTCTGTTTGTTTCCTACCTTGGTTATTGCAATCACGAGTGTTTCTTACTCCTTAGTTCCTTCTTTTGAATTCCTCTTTCATCATAGGCTTTTATCTTAAAAATTTTCATGGTCTTGTTCCTGCTTATCTTCTCTGCTTTTGCAACTTTGCATCTTGCGTTTGAATAATCAGGAACTAACATATTTAGTTAGTTAGGAACTAACACTAAATATCTGTGATCACTTGTACATTCTCCTGTCCCAAGAGGAGAGGTTTTGTCCCTGACTTCATGCTGAATATAGTGGTACCTCGGGTTACATACGCTTCAGGTTACAGACTCCGCTAACCCAGAAATAGTGCTTCAGGTTAAGAACTTTGCTTCAGGATGAGAACAGAAATCGTGCTCTGGTAGCGCGGCGGCAGCGGGAGGCCTCATTAGCTAAAGTGGTGCTTCAGATTAAGAACAGACCCCCAGAACGAATTAAGTCCTTAACCCGAGGTACCACTGTATTTGAAATGCAGTATTGTCGGATGTGAAACACAAGAGCATCCCTAGAGTGGACATAAAAGGGGATGTCTGGACCAGCCAGTCGGAACTTCCTGTTTCTCCTAGGCTGGGACAGACTTCCTCTGCATGTGGCTAGAGGTGGGTGTGACCTCACCTGCCCAGGTAACAAAAGAGCAGGACTGGTCAGCCATCTCTCTCTCTCTCTCTCTGACTACATTCATTGAAGAAGCAACATCTTCTTAGCCTAAGATTCTCTCTTGGCTTCCAGCCAAGAGAGGACAAAGGAGCTGTCTCCTTATGGGATAGTTTCCAGGTGCATATTACTTTTGTAACTTAAGTCTGCCTTCTGGGATCCATTTGTGAACAGAATGTGTGAGTAAACTCTTTTTATACTTTTATAGAAGACTCTGTCGTGTCTATCTTTTTATGAGGGACTGAAGGGGAAATTACCAACGAAACTTATTTTAGAGGCTTTAGCAAGCCTGAGCAAACGCATCCGCTGCACAAGCTTATAAAGGGGAATGTTACTCTGCTAAATTGTAGAACTTGTTAACACAAGTTGGAAAGGATATAATCAAACAATATATCCTCTCCTGCATCCCTGAACATTCCCATAAGCATGAAGTTGGGGACAAATGGAAAGACTTGAACATTCAGCTTAGAGTTGGTGAGGAGCAGCAGAAACACGCCAAGCTTACTTGCTCTCTGTTCCTGCTTGGGGGGGTGGCTTTGATGCTCCAACTACCTGGAAGGCACAGGGACATCCCTCTGCCACCCCCTCTAGCTCATAGCCAGAGAGGAGAGGCAGAGTTAAACAATCCCCTTTATAATTTTATGCAGCGATCAGCTTGTCGCTGACTCGTCTGAGTTCTACTAATAAAGATGCCTTCCTGGTTAAAAATCCCTTGGAATCCCTCTTAAAGAATACACACACGAATCTGATTCATGTTAATATAAAACTATTTTACTCTCAGATTCATTCAGGTTTACAGAGCTGTACCTGAAGGCAAGCTTAGGTTACATAACAACCAAATAAACTATACCAGAGGGAAGTTGGTGTGAGGTGACTGCAACTGAGCAGTTAACTTTCAAAACTACCAGCAACCGACAAACTGGTTGTCACAGCAACCGGTTAGAACATGGAGGCCGTTAGTCCTCTGTCGGAATGTTGCACTTGACTGTAGCTTTAAATCCCACATACCTCTTCTCAAGCAGTACAGTGGTACCTCGGATTACATATACTTCAGGTTACATACGCTTCAGGTTACAGACTCCGCTAACCCAGAAATATTACCTTGGGTTAAGAATCTTGCTTCAGGATAAGAACAGAAATTGTACAGCAGTGGCAGCAGGAGGCCCCATTAGCTAAAGTGGTGCTTTAGGTTAAGAACAGTTTCAAGTTAAGAACAGGCCTCCGGAACGAATTAAGTTCTTAACCCGAGGTACTTTAACCAACCAACCAGAGTCCCAGCTTTACATGTAGATTCTGGAAAGTTTCTTTTGGCAGGGGCTTTGTCAGGATGTCAGCAGTCATCTCTTTGGTGCTGCAATAAAATAGTTCCACAAGTCCACTCTGAATCATTTCATGAATGTAGTGGTACTTCACACCAATATGCTTTGTTCTTGCGTGGAACTTCTCACTCAGAGATAGCTTCATGCAACTTTGATTATCCTCTAGCAGCTTAACAGGTACCTTGCTCACCAACCCAAAGTCCTTAATGAGTTGATCCAGCCAGGCAACCTCTCTGCATGCTTCTGTAGCTGCAACATACTCTGCTTCTGTGGAAGATAATGCTACACAGTTCTGTTTATAACTACCCCATGAAACAAGTCCATCCCTGAACATAAACATATATCCACCTGCGGATTTATAAGCATTGTCGCCAGCCCAATCTGCATCAGTATACCCAATCAAACTAGGATTGCTGACAGCTGGTAACCTTAACTTAGAATATATAGTACCCTTTAGATACTGCACCACCCTTTTAACTCCTGCCCAATCATACTCAGTGGGAGCATTTACTTTTCTATTAAGTATCCCCACAGTATTGGCTATGTCAGGTAACTAAATGCAAAAGTTTACCACTCATTGACTGATACTCATTGTTGTCTGGCAACGGGTTTGAATTCTGCTGATTCTTTAAGAAGTCGGTGGCCATGGGTGTAGCAACTGTGTTTGCATCTTGCATCTGCATGCTTTCAATGAGTTCATGGATCTTTTGCCTTTGGTTGAGAAGAAATGAGCTGTCTTCTTCTCTTTCAACTTGAATCTTGAGGTAGTACTGAACTTCTCCCAGTTCCTTGACCTCCACTTCTTTGCTAAGATAATTTACAATTTGTGCATAGTCTCATTTGCTGTAGCAATAATCAAGTCATCAATAAATGTTAAAACATATGAGAATTGTCCATTACTTGACTTACTGTACAAGCACTTGTCAGCATGGCCTTCCTTGTAACCAAGCTGTGTCAGCATTCTATGCAATTTTTGGTTCCAGGCTCGAGCAGCCTGTTTGAGTCCATAAAGTCCCTTTTGCAGCTTACACACGAAATGTGCCTGATGTGGTTTTACAAAACCTTTGGGTTGACGCATATAAATGTCTTCCGAAATCTGTCCGTGGAGAAAAGCAGTAGCAATGTCAATGTGTTTCACCTGCATTTGCTTGGAGGCTGCAATACTCAGAAGCATCCTCACGCTGCTGTATCTCACGGTAGGTGCAAAAACCTCATCATAGTCTTCACTATATTGTTGTGAAAATCCTTGTGCTACAAGACTGGCTTTGTAGCATTGCACTTCTCCTTCTGCCCCCTTCTTAACCTTGAATACCCATTTACCACTAATGGCCTTCTTGCTCAGTAAGAGTCCAAGTCTTGTTCTGATGCAGTGCATCCATCTCTTACTGTGCGGCCTTCTTCCAGAGACTGGCTTGTGCAGCTGGCATCTCCTCTATCTCTTCCCTTGTGGAAGGTTCCTGTGGAATCGGCGACCCTGCGAAGTAGGACAGTCTTATTGGTGGGACACCTTTGTTGGTTCTCGATGAGTGTCTGACCTCTGATACTGCGACCGCATCAGCTTCCTCATCCCCCTCTAACATTGACATATCTCCATCTGAATCTTCCTCTTCATCTCTGGTTCCGCCAGGAATCTGGTCCTCTGTTTCTTCTAGTGTGTTGCCTTTAGGAGGGGCTATGACACTGGAAGGCAGCTCAGGACTTTGCCGGGATATAGAAGGAAAGTACACAAGTTCTTTAATCTTTTCTGAGTCCTCAGAAAAATCCAGAACACTAGTTTTAGTATCAGCTTTGCTGTGTTCATCAAAATATACTGCATGGTGCGCATTTGTCTTACCAATTTGTAAGTCCATAATTCTGTATCCCTTGCCTCCAGAGGTGTACCCCACAAGGATACCTGCTTGCGCTCTGGAGTCAAGCTTGTGTCTGTGTTCTTTGGGGACATGGTAGTAACAGACTCTCAAACACACATATGTGTGACAGATTGGGAACTCTCCCATGCCAAAGTTCGAAAGGTGTGCACTTTGCCCTCTTTGTTGGCAATCTGTTCTGGAGATACACTGCTGTATTCACTGCATCTGCCCACAGCTTGTGTGACAGGGATGCATCCTTTAACATGCTTCTGGTCATTTCCACGATGGATCTGAACTTTCTCTCAGCTATGGAATTCTGTTGTGGTGTGTAGGCAATTGTGGTTACATGTTCAATTCCCTCCTTCGCCACAAGAGTCTGCATTTCATGTGAGCAGTACTCACCTCCATTGTCAGTCATTAGCATAGCTGGAGCTCTATTGAACTTGTTTTTGACCATGCCTATGTATTTCTGGAACATTTCCAGTGTGTCACTCTTTTCTTTGATGAAATACACTACACAATAATTGGAGAAATCATCAAGAAAAATCAGCATGTATCTGTCCCCCCCCCCCCCAGTAAGGGAACACTCATTTGTCTACATAAGTTACTGTAGACTATATCAAGCACTTTAGTGCTTCTCTGCTCTGTGCAACGTGGAAATGAAGGTTTTAAAGCTTTCTCAGTAATACAACCTATGTATCAATGTTGGAATTGTGTTGATAGCTGTTACCTGCAGTCCTTTTGCAAGTTTATCCTTCTGTAAGTCTAGAATAAGGGACGCGGGTGGCGCTGTGGATTAAACCACAGAGCCTAGGGCTTGCCAATCAGAAGGTCGGCGGTTCGAATCCCCGCAACAGGGTGAGCTCCCCTTGCTCAGTCCCTGCTCCTGCCAACCTAGCAGTTCAAAAGCACGTCAAAGTGCAAGAAGATAAATAGGTACCTCTGGCGGGAAGGTAAATGGCGTTTCCGTGCGCTGCTCTGGTTCGCCAGAAGCGGCTTAGTCATGCTGGCCACATGACCCAGAAGCTGTCTGCGGACAAATGCTGGCTCCCTCGGCTGATAAAGCGAGATGAGCGCCACAACCCCAGAGTCGGTCACGGCTGGACCTAATGGTCAGGGGTCCCTTTACCTTTTTAAGTCTAGAATGACGTTGGTGTCTCTGTGTCCGAGCCTTCTATGCTACAACTGCAGGTTCGCCTCATCCTTCTGGCTTTGCGGATCTCTCTGAAAGATCAGCCCTCATATACACCATTTATTAGTTTAGCTTGAACAAACACTTTACCATTCTTTGTAACCTTGCATTGTCCATTTCCAAACGTTATCTGGAAACCCTTTTTGGACACACTAATCAGATTGCAGCTGAGCTGTAGAGCATACAGGACTCTTTCCACTGTAGTATGTAAAATTTGATTGTCTATATTAAATTTCAAATTCACAGAACCAGCCCCTCTCGCTTGGACAATATTTCCATCTGCAATCTCAATTTCTGATCCTACCGCATCATTTATCTCATGCGAGCTGGCACCATGATCCAGGATCCACTTACTGCTTTTATTTTTACAATTCTGGACAGCTAAATTCCTTTCCTGTAGCAGCCAGGTGCATTCAGGTTCCCTCTTCTTTTCCCCTTTTGGCTGAAAAGGGAGGGGTATCTTTGTTTTGGGTACTATACAGTTCTTAGCAATGTGGCCTTCCTTCTTGCAATTGAAGCAAACTACTATTTTCTGTGTGTCTTTGGGCCTTGCAAACTGCCTAGACGCATAATTGCTGTCTTTACTCCTAACATTTCTTTCTGGAGACTCAGCTCTCCCTCTGCACTCTTCCTCAAATAAGTGGTCAGGACCCTTCTTTGTGGTCCATTATACTAACAAATGCATCAAATTTTGGTCCTAGGGATGATAACAGAAATGATGTCTTCATTTCCTCATCAAATGGTTTAGGAGTAAGCTGAATCTTTTGAATAATTTCAGTAAACTGTTCATATGCTGTGTGAATTCATCTTTAGAATTCATTCTGAGTCTAATACTTATGTATTAACATTCTGTAGGAGCTCTTCATGGTGTCTCCAAACATGCGCTCTATGTCACTTAAAATTTGAGATGTACTATCTTCAAAATTTATCATTGAGAGGTGTTCATCGCGAAGCCCATTCAAATGATGAATCTGGCTTTACTGTTCTTTTCTTCCCAAGCTCATATCTTGATTAAATCACCCTCATCTGTGGTTGTAGGCCAGGGGCTTTTTATAGCTTCCAGGACTCCTTTTGTATCTAGGAGTGCTATTAAGCGTTGCTTCCAGTTCACAAAATTATGTTCATTTAGCACAGGCAGGCCTCGGCCTAGATCACTATCAACTAGCCATCACACTAGCCATCTCAAAAATATAAAACAGATCTTCACTGCCTTAGGTAACTGTAACCTCTGAGGGAAGGGAGAGGGTTGCTTAATCCCCACTGGATAACCAGGAAGTAAAAAAAAAATTATGCAACTCTGGGCCCATAACCCATGGTGGGAAGGTTTACTTTAGCAGAGTTAAACAATCCCCATTATAAGTTTATGCAGCGATCAGCTTGTTACTGACTCATCTGAGTTCTACTAATAAAGATGCCTTCCTGGATAAAAATCCCTTTGAATCCCTCTTAAAGAATGCACACACAAATCTGATTCATGTTAATATAAAACTAGTTTACTCTCAGATTCATGTAGGTTTACAGAGCTGTACCTGAAGGCAGGCTTAGGTTACATAACATGCTAATAAACTATACCAGAGGGAAGTTGGTCCTGAGGTAACTGCAACTGAGCAGTTATCTTTCAAAACTACCAGCAACCAACAAACTGGTTGTCACAGCAACCAGTTAGAACATGGAGGCCGTTAGTCCTCTGTCGGAATGTTGCACTTGACTGTAGCTTTAAATCCCACAATATCTTGATATATCACAATGTCTGAAATAAGGGTGAACTATGTAGAGGTGAATGGGGTCAACTGTTACCTAGGCAGAGAGAGGTGGAGAGGAAGAAGCTGCCAAACCTCGTGTTGATTCGTGGACAGGGTGGAGTGGAGATGGAAAGCAGAAGAGTGAGGCGCTGGAGGGGGAACCTGCACCCCAACATCCAGATTCTCAACACAGGGCGACACAGACAAACGCATGCGCATATACACAGAAGGGCAACAGGAATCCGGAGAAGCATTGACTGGCTTCATGGATTTTCCTACCGTAGTTCTGAGGGTGCAGGAGGAGGAATGCCTCCCTGGCCAGCAGCATCCTAGTGCATTTGCTTCCCACTTGGTTGTCTCCTCTCAGCCCCTCATGATGTGGTTTGATCTGGAGCCTCGTGATTTGAGAGGGTGGGAGTGGAAGGGGGGGTGTCAAGCTACCATCTTCAGTCCAGGTAGGGAGGAGAGGCAGCGGCAGGGGTGGGGGAGCAGCTCTGAGGTGAAGATGCACATCCGCTGAGGCTGCTGCTGCCTTCCTCCTTGGGAAATTGGGTGCCCTCCCTCAGTGCGAGGGGAAGGGATTGTGGCGCCGGGGAAGAAGGCGAGTGAGCAAAACAAAGAGATGGTGGTGCGCTGCTTGTCCTCCCCTTTTCCAAGCTTGGGTATGTGAAGTCCCCTTCCCTCTACAGATTTTAATCCCAGCAGCAGTGACTCTCCCCTTCCTGCCAAGAAAAGTCTCAGTTCAGCTGAGCCACCCCCCGGGAAGCTGTCAGTCCCCAATCCTTCTGTTAAAATTTCCCTCAAATTCTATTCAGATTCACCTGACAAGGTATTGCCAGGTCAAAACAGGTCATAATGTGGATTCAAAACCAGTTTTGGATGATATATTGATGTATTTCCCAGCCCTAGTGGCTGGTTGAAACTGCTGAGGATGGGGGATAGAAGGATATCATGGAGAGTGGGACTGGGGAACAGAGAAGGATGACAGTCCTTCTCTCCTGCCCCCGCCTGTATTCAGCTCCTGCAGTTGGAATAGCAGGACTCCCATTCCCCCTCTTTCCTCCCAGGGAAAGGACTGCAGCACTGGGATCTGGGGGAGTGAGTGTCAGCAACCCCTAGGAGCAGAGGAAGCAGAGTCAGAATCGGAGGGCATAGCCTGTTCACTCAGGACCTTGTGATGCTCCCATTGTAGGGAACATCATCATCATCTTCCTCCTCCTCACTTTTAATTTGTATACCGCCTTTCTATCTTACAATACTCAAGGCGGTTTACAAGCTGAAGAAACAAAGAATGTACACCTTATAACAATCTAATGCAACACAAAAATGTGATAATAAAACAGACACATCCTGCCCAAATTCAGTGCCTTGCCCCATCTTTAAAAGCTTATGGGGGTGCATACCAACCTATTGGAACAACTCAGTTGCTCCATGCAATTCTGAACTCCTTACCCTGTTCTTGGACTTCTTAAACAGGGCAACTGCTTCTAGCCTGGCTGGCCCCACCTTTTCTGTCATCAAACCAGAACTTAGTAGCTGCTGGGACTTATACCTGTTGCTGAGCCTGCCTCCCTTTTTTGCCTTCAGTAATCTCCCCCAACAAATGGTTTACATTTAAGACTTTCTTTTTTAATCCTCTTCCACTGAGTTTACACATAACCTTAGATAAATGAATAGTTCAAGGGACTCTGAAGTTATTTCTATATTAAGCAAAAACAATGGGTAAATAAAGCTTTGAAATTATAGCTTTCTTAGTTGGTTTCTGCTTAACACCATTTTGTTGTTGTTGTAAGAATGGGTTGAACAGCCACAATTCACACTATGTTTGGCAACTGCAACCTACCAGGCCAAAGTGTTCTGAAGTGCACTGTACTCTGGCCTTTATTTTTAACACAGAAATCTGACTCGGTGAAAGCTGCAGGTCCCAGCAATCAGTCATCTCTTTAATCAAGCTGAAAGGCCACCGTGAAAGGCAGTTGCTGTCTGTTCTCTCTCATGCCAACTGAAGATCTAAGCATACAGTTTCAGATTCTTGCATCTTCATGGAGACTCCCAGATTTCCATTCATTGCTACCTGTATACTTCCATGTACAGTGGTACCTCGGGTTACATACGCTTCAGGTTACATACGCTTCAGATTACACACTCCGCTAACCCAGAAATAGTGCTTCAGGTTAAGAACTTTGCTTCAGCATAAGAACAGAAATCGAAATCGGGCTCTGGCAGCGCAGCGGCAGCAGGAGGCCCCATTAGCTAAAGTGGTGCTTCATGTTAAGAACAGTTTCAGGTTCAGAACAGACCTCCGGAACGAATTAAGTACTTAACCCGAGGTACCACTGTAGTTGAAAAGTTAATGGGGCTTAACCAGGACTCTTGGATTGCCAATCTAGCCATACAGAGTTTGGCTGCGCAGTTTTTTGTGCATACCACATGGGATAAGTTCTTTCTCATTAACTTTAGTGTTGTTATGTCATTGACCAGGATAGCTGACAGCAGATTTTTCTTAATAATGTCAGGCTCTTAGCTGAATATCTGTACTTTAGAGCGCTACATAAACTAATAAATGGCTGTACTAAGAAAGGATGTAAATTAGTGTTGCAATTTAAATTACTGGTACATTTTTGTAATGATAGTTTGATTTTAGTAGCATTTCTTCTTAAAAAAACTATTTGAGATTGGAAGACCACTCGATGACACAAAATTTCTGGCCAGTTCTAGTCTTATTGCAAAATTAGTAGCTTTGGGTGGCCCAGATAAGCACTACAATGTGGACGTAAATCTCATACATATCAACTCTTTTTGCACATCTTCCTTACTGAATCAGAGTTGCTGGCATCTGTTTGTTTCAAAAGACAATGGAATGAAGTCCAAGCACAGGAGAATCACAGTGCCTGCTGTGGCTGTAGAGGCTAGTAACTTGTGACTGCTGTCCCCCGCGTTCTTTTTGCTGTCTTAGCAGCACTGAAGTGACCTCCCTGGAGTGCAAGCCTGGGCAGTGTTATGGAGGTCCTGGACTGGCCAGACAACAAGACCCCTCTCTCAGCCTCACTGATAGGGTCCAAAGGAAAGCTTAGCTGCAGGAGTTGTTGGAAGGAGGTGTATGAGACACCATCTACCTGTCTTGGGGACTTGGATTTGTGTAGGGTTGACTCCTGAGCCCTTTCTTCTCCCAAAGATGTCTTGCAAGGCAGCAGGTACAGGTTCTTCCTCAGGGTTTACTCCCATAGCCTTTCTCATGAATAAGTATAGCCGCAAGGCAGCAGAGGTTGGAGCCTCTATTTGTCTTGTTCCTCAATCCGACAAAGCCTGTCTTCACATGGAGGGGAAGTCCCTAACTCACCAAAGGGTTTGAGACCCAGTTGAAGTCATTTCCTGTGTTGTGGCTGCTGTCATGGCATGCTTTAAACCATATTATGGTGTTATGGCTGAGTAGGGATTTGGACTCTGGCTTCCTGTTAGATATGAAAAATGGTCCATCAAGACTTTGAGTCTTCTGGATCCTTAATAAAATGACCTTGGACAAATTGGTGAATTAGGAAAGCTTTATTATGCTTGCAAGCGGGTGACCTGGTTACACAAAGTGTCAGAGGAGGCACACAGAAACAGGAAATTATACAAGTATTTAAAGTCTTGAAGTTCATTCTCCCCCTCCCTTACAGAAAAGGCGTGGAAAGTCCCCAGCGTATCTTGTTTGTTTAATTAGCATAATAACATCCCATTTCCCTTACTAATCATTGTACAAATATGGTCACACACACCCCTAGATAACTTTATTGACATATCAGCAGAACATTTTTATTGCAGACCACAAGCTACCCTAATTTCTATGCTCCTATCCACTGTATGTTAAGTTCAAGCCACTTCCTTACTTGATGAAGACAAGTGTTTAACCAACAGGCAATAGCACTGTATGTTTGTTTAACCAACAGGCATAGATGCGTGCATAGATACGTGTTCATGTTCCAATCGTGTAGCTACATCATGTGTACTTGCAAAGTTCTTGTAAAGTTCACTTTGTGGTTAGGCATCTGTTCTTTTGAAGTAAATAAAGCATCAATAGTTGCTAATGCGAAGGTAAAGAATTGCTTTTAGGTTAGAAGCATCTTATTAAAAAATGGCCAAGCTATAGTTTACTGAAATGAGTACACTCAAATAAATGTTTGAATAAGTTGAATAAAAACATCTTATTCTAAAAGCAATGAAGAGGCAACAATTATCTCTGACACTTCCCAGATCTGCTTATGCCACCCTGGCTCTTGCATCACATCATTCTAGACAATGCTAGGTTGCAATAACTCTTTTCTAGTTACCATATCTTTTAATCTTATAATTTAGGACATGATTCTCAATCTGCACATTTTCTGATTTCAATTTTGTAAAAAGGTTCATACAATTATATCTACTATATAATAATATAATATATCTACAAAAGTTATAATCTGCAGAATTATCTCCTCACTGAAGTTATGTCTCACCCCAACATTATATTCTTTTAGATTCCAGGGTTTTAAAAAATACATTTTTTGTCGCAGAAATCATTTTTATGATTATGTTAATTAAGTAACATGAGAATCATTTTAATATTGCTGTTCATTAAGTCTTATGACAGAGGTCAATGACAAAGCGCATAGAAGCCCATTACGCCCCTTTTCCTGCCACTTGTTGCTCGTATTACTTTATTTTTGTTAGCTGCCCTGTGACCATTTTTGGTGAAGGGTAATACAGAAATCTTTTAATTAATAAATAATTTAAATAAAATAATTTGTATACTGAACTTATAGATGGCACTGTTTCTTCATTATGTTTGTTTGGTATCATTGAGCATCACTCAGTAACTCAACCCCATGCCAACAAAATGTGATCTTGTTCTTTTTATCTGGCTCGTCTAGATTGGAAGATTGGTTATTGGTCAGAATGGCATCTTATCCACCCCTGCTGTTTCTTGCGTTATCAGAAAGATCAAAGCAGCCGGTGGGATTATTCTGACTGCTAGTCACTGCCCTGGAGGACCTGGAGGAGAATTTGGAGTTAAGTTTAATGTTGCCAATGGAGGTATGTAATTTTAAGATTTATGTTATCAATTGTTTTGAAGAAAGCAGATTGAAAATAGACTTTTATACTTGTCTAAAAATTCAAAAATACTGTTTCTATATTTTTCTAAGCAGTCTAAGATTTTAATAGATTCAGTTATTTTAGTGGGTTGTATCCTAGAGAAACCAACAGGTGCTCAGTGATCAAATGTCCTGGAGGCTTTGCCAACTTCTTTTTAGATATTTTATACATGCCATTATTATTGTCTTTTGCACAATCTGGTGTCGTTTGAAACCTACTAGTATGAAGTCTCATTTTTATATACACGGAAGTCCTTTGGATGGTCACCCTACTTGGTCATGTAGGGTGTTGTGCAAGCCCATAGAAAATTGTATGACATTTATTTATCAAACATATACCCTTCTTTTTCTGGCAGTTCAGTTTCATGTAGTCCTGAATATGAGTGCATATTCTCATTTGCATCAATAGAAACATCCATTTCGTTCCGTAGGGCTCAAATCGATTTTGCTATGCCAGCAGATATATGCATGCGTGTCAGTTTAGTGTATGAGAGGCTTTGTGTGCATGTGGCTTTATCTCACTGAATTGGGGTATTAGTTTTGGGGTCAAAGCTTCTTTGAATGCACTTGTATTTTCTTCTTTTTAGTTCCATGTAGCAGACTAGGAAAATTAACTATTATTCACCAAATTCAAAGGGCTTAATTACATTTCTTAGGAGATCAAAGGCCAGAGACTTAGGCTGTTGACGCATTAGAATTCAAGACAATGATAAAAGGAAGCATTCTGTCGGCTACAAACATCTACAATATAACTTTCATGTACTGCTGATATGTGTGACACTATTTTAAGTTTGCATTGTTTCTCAGTTTAACACTATACCAAATCAATACTCTGATCCTGAGCATATTTTACTCCAGCAGTTTTTCTGAGTGTGTTCAAACTACCTATACTGTACTGACTTTATAAATGTATGCATTTATAATTGCAGGACCAGCTCCTGATGTTGTTTCTGACAAAATCTACCAGATCAGCAAAACCCTTGAAGAATATGCCATTTGTTCGGACCTGAGAATTGACTTATCTCGGCTAGGAAGACAAGAATTTGATTTGGAGAACAAATTCAAGCCTTTCCGTGGTATTGTATTCTTTGTCATAGCTTTGGTCTCCATGTTGTCATGTGAATATAATGTCTCCCAGCTGCTCAGCTCTTACAATGAAGTTAGATTGTCCATTCCAATCTTTAGGAGGGCTTTTCCCCTATGATCATTTGAGGGTTTCAGGAAATCTTTGATACACCTTATTATGCCATTTTGGAGTCAATGTTTCACAGGCTATGATTGACATCCAGCCCAGCCCTGTAACTCACTGTATTTACTTTAATTGTATTCTTATTTCATGTTAGCTTCTAGAACTTTATTTCACCGGGCATATTCATTTTTAGCTTCTACTTGCTGAGCTTTAAACTTTAGCTTTACATTCTGATTCCTTCATTACATTCTACTTAGTTTTGATTATGGTAGGTTTTTGTTTTTATTACTTTAGGTTTCTAAATCAATTGTTTGTTTGCTTTTAAAACAACTGCTATTTTTATTTGTTGTTGCTGTTGTTATTTTGTTCTATTTTAAATAGTGGGCAACATTTTTGAAAAGGGAGCATGGACATTTCTAACAGATATAAATACGATCCAGCCAGAATTAAGCACCAAATCCTATTTAATATGATGGGAAAGACATGAACATGTGCTTAACTTCACTATGGAAATCAACAGGACAGCAGTAATAAATGTTGGTTGGCTTGTGATACTTATAAATAAATGATTTTTTGCTGGAACATGGGTGTCACTTTATCTCTAATTTCATCCTAGACGATACGACTGCCCTATTTACCCTTGCCTGTGGTCCTATCTCTTGGGTATCCTCCTTGATTATGGCACCTTGCTTAGCCTTCACTTGGCAAATAGGATTTTTGCTTACTCCTAGAATATCTAGAATATTGACAATAGGAGGCATCTGACATCACCCCACAATAACAGGAGTATTTTTGTGGGCACTTGGCTGCTGTATTTGCTTGAGGCATTGTAGAGGGATTAGGCCCCAAAGTTTCTGTGCCATCTATTTTCAGTTGCTGAAAGACAACATACACTAACTAGATATTTCTTGGACCTTTATTTGCACAGTTGAAATAATAGATTCAGTGGAAGTCTACCTCAATCTTCTACGGACTGTCTTTGACTTCAGTGCCATCAGAGGGTTGCTAACAGGGCCAAATCAACTTAAGATCAGAATTGATGCCATGAATGGAGGTAAGGAAGCTCATTTTTATACATGTAAAATGCTAATATAATGAAAATAAAATGTTGTTTCAAACATGAGCATGATAGCTAGGTAGTTGCTATGCAGTAATAATTTGTACAGCAATCCTAAACAATGCTCACTAGAATAAACACATTAAACACATTGGGTGGTATTCAACTAATGTTTATTCTGATCAGATCTATTGAAATTAATGGGCCTAACTCATGTTCTTTCATGATACATGGGTCTACTCTGAGTAAAACTGAATTGAATACCACCCATTGGGACTTACTTCTGAGAAAACAAACAGAATTGCACTGTTAATGTTACAAGTACAGTGTTCAAAATGTTTCGAATATATTATCCAAGTAATCTTTACAACAGGGGTTGTCAACCTGGTCCCTACTGCCCACTAGTGGGCGTTTCAGGATTCTAGGTGGGCAGTAGAAAGTTCTACAGCACAAACTGAATCCTCCTTCCATCGAGCGCTGGTGGGTGGTAAGGAAATTTTACCATCAAGAAAGATGCATTAGTGGGAGGCAGATATAAAAAGGTTGACTACCCCTTCTTTACAACATAGCTCAGTATTCTTATCCCCGTGGTTGGGGTGAAGACGGAGACTGAGAAACCTCCTATGTCAGAGACAAGTCTGAGTGAAAGGAACTTTATGTAAAGATAGGCTATTTCTTCAGATGAAAATTTAAGATTGAATTGAGTTGGCCCTGATAAAGAACAGTCATAGGAAGGGACAGGTCATATTGTATTAATAAACTCCATAGCTTTGCCCTGGGTATAAAAATGGAATGAGACAATGTCTTTTTTGTCTCGTTCCACAAAACTCTAATGTTATGGAATAAGGGCAATTCTTAAAACAGAGAGTTTCCGGGAACCCCAGGTTCATGTGTGAAATATTGCCTTCAATAACTGCAGATTCAGACACTCTGGTGAAGTTTTCTTACTTGACTATGCCAGCTATGGAAGGTACATAATTGCTGGCCTGGTTATCCAGTGTCAAAGCTTTCTCATATGACTGTAATGTACAGGCACTTTTAAACACGTACTTTTCCACAAACACTCTATTAAGACTGTATCATGTGACTTTCTGCTCGTTTTGCTTTGGCGTTTGTTTATCTGAATAGAGATAAATGGCTTCTTATGAAGAAGGGATTTGAATGCTATCAAAAGGGTTATTTAGTAGAATTGTTAGAGTTGAGCACAACTGGATTCCTGTGCTTTGTGATATTCCAGTGCTCCCTTTCAGATTGAGAATATTTCTCATTCAACAGAAAACTGTCCTCTTTTTTCTGAAGCCTCTGTCATAACTTGTAGTGAAGTTTATGATGTCCTGTTTAATATAAATTCATCCCATTTCTGTTTGGTCAAAATGGTGGGTGTTCTATCTGGACATTAATTAAAAGATGGTCCCTAAATTGGAAAACAATTCTTTTTGTAGTGATGGGTCCCTATGTCCGGAGAATCCTGTGTGATGAATTAGGAGCTCCTGCTAATTCTGCAGTTGACTGTGTTCCTTTGGAGGATTTTGGTGGCCAGTATCCTGACCCGAACCTGACATACGCCACTTCTTTGTTGGAGGCAATGAAAGGAGGAGAGTATGGCTTTGGAGCTGCTTTTGATGCTGATGGAGTAGGTATTTGTGTAAGATCAGATTTGGTAGTTTAAGAGTTGTCTTTATTTGTTCAACTTTGACATTCACAGAGGGACTTTCAAATAAATGCCTATTTAAAAATGTGGGAGAAACTGAAGATCTAGCTACCAGCTATGCCCTTGAAAATTCCTCTGCTGTTTATGAGCAGCTCAGTTTTTCAAAGATTACTCAGTGTTGAATCAATTCAACTTTAATTGCTTACACAAAGGTCACAAGTGAAAACTATCAACCAGCTCTCATGCTGCTGGAAATGAAAAATAATATTTCATATTGGCCTGAATATAACCTGCACGTTTCCCCCCAAATTCTGACCGTGAAAAGTTAAAGTGTGGCTTATATTCGCGACCTTACACTACCAGCAAAGCGGCATGACTCCCCCACCCAGAAGCAGCCGAGGTATTGTTTCCCCCCACCCCATGAATTTTAAAGTTGTGGCTTATTTGCGGGTGTGGCTTATATTTGGGCCAATATGGTACATAGATGTTAAATTCAGTGAGGCTTACAGTTTTGAACATGTACTGCAACCACAAAGTCTTTTTTTTAATGGAGGAACTAAATAAATGCAAGCTTGTGCAAATATTACTTTAAAACAGAAAGATACTTTGGAGGCGAAAAGTATTTCGAAATGCTACTTTGGGGGCACACTTTCATCTCCTCTTTGAAGGGCGCAGTTCTATTCACTCTAGGTTGCATCTCCATTTCAGGGGACAGAGTAGTGAAACTGGAATGGCTTCTTCAATCCAATTATTGCTCCCACTCTCCTCATCTAGCTTCTGATCCTTTCCCTTCTGGGTTGATCTGCCTGGAAAGACTTCCTGCTTGGTGGATGGAAGATTCCCAGGGCATGATCTGATAGGCAAGAAGTGCCGGGAGTTCTCCCCTTTCACTACATGGCTCAAGCAGGTATAAAGGAAACAGTTGATAGCCCCACTCTTGAGTAGCAAGTTTGAGTAAGGGTCTAATTTCAAAATCTATCTCACAGATAAAGACCGTTTACTGTTTCCAAGCAGTGGTAGTTGCAGCCCAGCGCAGCTCCTGGAGAGCTGAGGGTGGTGGTGGTGATAAAAAGACTTGCCTGTGCAGCAGGTTGACATCTCGGTTGGCCTCAGCCAGCCACAGGGGCTGACGGAATTGCCTTCAAAATTCAAACAGACCAATCCAGGCCCTGGTGGGTGGGGCAGTGCTTTGACGACAGACCTGGCAGAGCCAGTCTTTGGTCACTTACGCCACTGGGGCGTAAAAGCCGGCTGCATTGCAAGCAGGCAGGGCAGTCTGGAATGGACACCCCACCTGCCCACCTTGTATGTTGTGGCTCTGCCTGGAGGTAAGAGGGCAGCACACATGTCTGGCCTTGCTGTAGAATTACTCGGTTGCCATCTTTGGGGCCAGGGAGGAATTTGCCTGCAGACAAATTGGGCCTGTCTGGAGGATTTCCCTTCCTCATAGCAACTGTCACAACATTGGTGGAAAAAGGCGTTGGTTTTGATCCTTACTCAAAAGCTAGGAGGTGGGTTGGTGCCCCACCCCCAGATTCAGGATTAAAATTCAGGGTACCCCAGTAAATAAGTCCAGGGGTAGAGTTCTGTCTGAAAGCCCAGATGGGGCTAGTGGGCAGTAGAAGATTTCAAATGGTGACCTGGCAGGATTTGATTTGTGTCAAGGGGGGAGGCTTAACTCCAGGATTGACCCTGACGGAGTTATCAGCCAGCAGTTGTGTTGGCTGATTCAGGATACATATCCAATGCCTATGCCAAAACCAACTTACACCTGTAATCAATAATGTGGTTGCCTTTTGATCCCAAGCTGGTGTCAGCCATTTTCTGCTTCTACACTTCCAAACCCCTCCCCTCAGTGACTCCTGGCCCACTGTGCTTGGGTCTGCAAAATGTTGCTAGTGAAATATATTTCTTTCCTGATTTTCTAGTGTAGAATGCTAGTGCCCTTTTATCTTAATCAAACTCCATGTGAGCCAATAAATAGACCATGATCCCTCCAGAAAAGATTTGTTTTAGGGTGAGAAAGAGACAGTATAATGTTATGAAATATAAAATTTATTATAAATCATGTTTCCCCTGATTTAAAATGTTCCCCAAATGTATTCAAACAACTTAGAATTTCCCCTGAGTTTTGGAAACAACAACAACTTATTATTTATACTCCGCCCATCTGGCTTGGTTTCCCCAGCCACTCTGGGCAGCTCCCAACCAAATATTAAAAACACAATACAGCCTAGTCAAGCCTAATCAATAGAAATATTATTTTTTAATGGGAAGCATATACGTACATGTATCTCAGTGCTATGAGACTGGAGCCAAGGAAGAGTTATGAGCCACCCTTTTGCTGAATTGTGTGTGAGGGAATGTAGAAAGACCCCCAGCTTGAAGATGACCAATTTTACAGTTGTGGATGAACCTCTCTACTTATTTTTTCTGCCCTACCCCTAATACGCTTTCTTTCTCTTCCAGGACCGCTATATGATCCTAGGTCAAAATGGTTTTTTTGTGAATCCTTCAGATTCATTGGCCATCATTGCTGCCAATCTCTCCTGCATTCCCTATTTCCGCCAGATGCCCGTGCATGGGTTTGGTAGGAGTATGCCTACTAGCACAGCACTCGACAGGTAAGGCAATAAGATTCACTAGTGTGACTGATTCCTCAGAGACTTCAGCATCATTCACCAGAATGCCAGTAACACCAAAAGCAGCTAATTAGTGATACAGCTTTCAGTATAGACAGCAAAATATTCAAATAGGATCCCAAACAAGGATTGATGTACCCCCTTATTAAAAACCTGAAATTGTTGGTTCATTTTAAGAAGTAATGTGATTTGGATTTTTTATTTTATTTGGCAAATATATGTAAAAGGAAGAATATATATATATATATATATTAAAAATGTGATCTGCTGTGACTGTTTTCTGCCTGTAGTTTTATGGGCAGGACAAGTTAATCTTGATCAAAACAGTTGGCCAGCATCTCTCAGGTGAACTGGGCTAAGTATCTGAAAATCGTTACAACCTTCCTTTTTGCAGCTCCTTTTACCCAGAACAAGTCTATTTGCTGAAAATTGTTTCCGATTCATATGAATCTATAGACATGTACACTAACCTCAGCAATGTAGTGGGAATGATGTGCAGATCAGCTCTATTGCAATATTTCAGCTATTTCCTTCTTCTGAACAGTAGTCTAATCAACATTTCCCCCATGGTATTCAGAGAGCCTCATTTTTTTAAAAAAGTGAAAACTCAAAGCAAAAGCCTAGGTCTTGTCCTTCTGTCCACAGAAGGTTTTTTGATATTAACAGAAGGGGAGGGGAGGCAATTTTTGCAAATTTCCTCTGGTACTCTTGCCCCTCCTAAAATATAATTGAGAGGATCGGCGAACCCTCCAGAATAGGGATAGCAGACGTCCCCGGTTCCCAGGGACAGTCCCCAGATTTGCAAATATGTCCCCAGACAAATTCCATCCCCGGAAAGTCCCCGGATTTTATTAAATGTCCCCGGGAAACGTGGCAGCAGCAGTGGCAGTCTCAGAAGCCTGGAGCCAGCAGACTTCATTGAAAAAAATCTGGTAACCATAGGCTAACTGGAAGCAGGAGAGAAGTTTAAGTGGGGAGGGAAGGAAAAACACTGAAGGGACAAGAAGCACGCGTGAGGGGAAGGAGGTGGCTAACTGGATTCAGGAGAGGGGAATTTAAGGGGGAGAGGAAAGGAAGGCAAAAGTTCTCCCCCCCCCTTGCCAGCCCCCCTCTCCCTCCCACCTGCATGTTTTCCGGCTGCCTGCACGTCCCTGGTAGGCTTCCCTGGACGCAGCAGCAGCACCGGAGCATGGAGAGGAGGAGGAGGCTGTCAGCTGCACTCCTAGCCACCGGAAGCTGAGCCGGATGGGCTGGAGCCTGTGTGCAGTGCAGCTAGGAAGGAATTAGCAGGAAGGACACAATCCATTCCCCTCCGCTTGCCATGAGGGCTGGGGATTTCCCTGCTCTTTGTTGCATTTGTCTGCCACCAGTCCCCTTGCTCAGCGTGTCTGCTTACTACGAGGTGATGCTGCCGCGGCCGGCACTGAGCAACAGAAGGGGAAAGGATCGTGTCTGCCTGCTAATTCCTTCCTAGCGACATCACCTCGCAGCAAGCAGATGCGCTGAGCAAGGGGACTAGTGGCAGACAAACGCAACAAAGAACAGGGAAATCTATTGTGTTTAGCGTGTGTGCCTGGTGTGCATCTTGTTTTGTTAGTGCTCGGTTGCGGGTACATGTTGTGTGCCTGTGGTTCACTGAAGGAAAGGGGAGAGCTCTGTTCGTGCTTATTGCCCATGGTTCCGTGGCTGCTTTTCAGCCAATTCCCCACACCTCACTTTCAACGCATCCTGCTATGTGAGTTTGCACCGGGGCTTCTAGAGAGGAGCAGCGCGCTGCGCTTGGCATCCCGATGCTGATGCTCATCCCTCCCCTTTATGCCCCTTTCCTCTTTGGGCCACGCCAGCCACGCTCAGATTCTTTTGAACGTGCCTGCGTGTTTCTTCCACTGGATTTAATACATTGCATGGTGGGTTGCTGTTTTTTTTAATCAACCAAGCTCAGTTTTAAAGCAAACTTTGATCTGTGGTGTTGCCTTTTTTCTTATTTTTTTTAAATATCTTTTCTCTTTTCCAAAAAAAAATAATAATATAATTTTATTTATTTATTTGAAAATGTCCCCGGATTTATGTAAAAAAATCTGGTAACTCTACTCCAGAACAGTGTGAAAGGTGGTGCAGGGGGGACTGGTGACAATCACCTCTTTCTGTGAGCAGAGGCCTCTGCTAGATCAAACCCTCTCCTGTGAGCAGGAAGACTCCTTCCATTCATGGAAGGGCACACTTGGATGCAACCCTAGGCAAACAAAATGCTCCTATGATCAAAACTCTAGGCTTTACTTGGTTTTTATGGTAAATTGCAAATAGTGTCTATAAAGAAAAAAGTCAATTCCAGATTAATTTGGCAGAATAAACTGACACAGGGAATATCCCAGTGTGGATTGTGACTTCTGTTACTTGGAAATCAGATCACCATCTGAGGATGAATGCAGATTGATGTAGAACATGAAATAACTAGTTGACTCAGTAGGCTGTTTCTCTTAATCCGGACTAAAGAAAAATAAATGATAAGAATTTTAAGTGCCATTATTCTAATTCAGCAGTGATGGCTGTATTCAACTATGTTTTTCCAACTTGTTTATAAATATTCTGAGTTAATTAAAACTGCACATTGATTTTGTAAATGTTGGTTTCTGAAAATGTTATGTAGCTAAGACAGATTTATTTATTTATATTTTTAATTAAGATAATACAGCAACAGTTTTCGTTAGGCTATAAAAAGAAGGGAGATCTGTGCATGCCCTGCTTATCTACCGTATTTTTTGCCCTATAGGACGCACTTTTCCCCTCCAAAAATGAAGGGGAAATCTGCGTGCGTCCTATGGGGCGAATGCAGGCTTTCGCTGAAGCTTGGAGAGCAAGAGGGGTCGGTGCGGATAGCAGCCTGCTGCCGGGAGCGCGAGGCGCGCTGAAGCAGAGCGCCCCGTGCTTCAGGCAGATATCCACAACCTAGGGAGCCCTGTGGGAGTTCCCGCAGGGCTCCCTAGGCTGCGGATAGCAGCCTGCTGCCCGGAGCGCAGGGCGCACTGAAGCCGCGGCTGGGGGGGATAATTTTTTTTCTTTATTTCCCCCCCCAAAAAACTAGGTGTGTCCTATGGGCCGGTGCGTCCTATAGGGCAAAAAATGTGGTATATCCAGATGTCAGTGCTGGTCTTTCCCGCACAGGGTGTATACGATGGGTTGCAAAATATTCCATTGCATCTGGTGGCTGTTCTCAAATAATCTAGCTTCTCACTAGAGTAAAGCACCAGTCACAGTGACTGAACAAGCATGTGAGGAACCATCTTGCTCTGTTCATATTTGAAAGAAAAGATAAGACATTCTCCCACCTTGTCTATTTTATCCAAAGAAGCTTTGCTACAAATTCTGAAAATTTCATTCCTCACATGGAAATGTTGCTGCCGGTACTTTGGTTTAACTGGAGGGCAACCTGTAAGCACTGCAGCAGCACATTTCAACACCTCCAGTGAATATTGTCTAGTCACAAACCCCCAGTGTTTGCAGCATGCCAAAGTTAGCAATAGCATTGCAGTCCTGGTTTGAAGTACTGTAAGTATTTTCTGTTCAAGTGTTCATTGAAGTGATGTGAAATTGAAATGAAGAACACAATATTAAGAACAAGCTGTCAAAAAAAATTAATGATAGGAGGCTGGCCAATTCTTATTTTTAAAGAAATTCCAATCAGGATCCTGCGCAAAAGGGAAGGATACAGACAAATAATAAGTGTCCTGAAAAGAAATGTAATACAGTATAGATGGGAGTTCCCAGAAGGAATTTCCTTCTATTACAAGGACAAAAGATTTAAACTGACAGACACGCAAGAAGTGAAAAAGTTTTTGAGAAGATATGAAAAGGAACTTGGAAAAGAAGAAGAAAGGCCTGGAGGAAGAGAGATAAGCATGGAGGAGAAGAGAGGAAGAAAGGGAAGAGAGGCTGAGGGGATGGAGAGGAGAGGGAGAGAGGCGGAGGAAGACGGAGAGGAGGTGGAGACGGAGGAAGGGGAGGAGGAGGAAGACGAAGAAATCACTGGAAATAGAAGTACTAGAATATAAATCAGGAAAATGGGGTAAAGTGAACACTAGTTAAATATAGCAATGACTCTTAAGTTTTTGTCCTGGAATGTGAACGGTTTGAATGAAAAGTCTAAGAGAAATAAAATTGAGAAGGTTTTAAAGAAAAAGAACATTGATGTGATTTGTTGCCAAGAAACACATGTAGCCAAAAAACACAAACATATTTTAATAAATAAAAAGTTGGGAACAGAGTTCATTAATTCAGATACTTAAAAAAAGAGGGGTAGTGATTTATGTGAAGGAGAAATTGGAACCTAAATTAATATGTAAGGATGAGGAAGGAAGAATTTTGGAGTACAAATTAATCATCAGGGAGAAAAACTCAATGTGGTGACGGTCTATGCGTCAAATACAAATAAAATGGATTTTTTTAAAGAAATTGGAACAAATATTAGATCTAGAGAATAATAAATTGGTTTTACTTGGAGACTTAAATGGAGTGCCAATACCAGAATTAGATAGAAGTGCGAAAAGGAAGAATTTGAACCAAGGGAAGCTACCAAGATCGTTTAATGACCTTGAGGAAAACTTAGATTTAATAGACATATGGAGACACAAAAATCCAATGACGAAACAATTCACTCACTTTTCAGAGCCACATCAGAGTTGGAGTAGGCTGGATCAGATATGGATCTCAAGAGAATTAACAATAAAAGTGGTGAAATGTGAGATACAACCCAGAACCCTATCTGATCACGGTTCAATAGTGTTACAGTTAAAATGTGAAACTCAGGGTACATACAGATGGAGAATGAACGATTATCTATTTGAAAATGAGGAGGTGATTGAAAAAGCTAAATCCACCTTGAAAGACTACTTTGATTTAAATATTAACAAAGAAACAAACATGGATATAGTTGGGGACGCCAGTAAGACAGTTTTAAGAGGTTTCTTGATTCAACAAAACAGTTATAGGAAAAAGGTGAGAGAACAAAAAAAAAGGAGAAGAGATACTTACTCAATTAAGAGAATGTGAAAAGAGTTTAATAATGAAACCGAATGAAGAAAGAAATAAGCAATTGTATAAGATGTTACAAACACAATATTCAATATTAATAAATCAAGAGGTGGAATGGGGAATTAAGTCAATGGGAAAAAAAATTCAAGTCAGCGAATAAAATTGGAAAATTTCTGGCGTGGCAATTAAGAAAAAGGAGAAAACAAAATGTGATTAACAAAATAAAAACAGAAGAACAACTCTTGGAGGATCCTAATGAAACAAAAAAGAGCTTCCTTAAATTTTATGAAAAATTATATAAAAGAGAAGAAGAAGAAGACGTAACAGAAATAGGAAGATATTTAGAAGACAACAGAGTTAAATGTTTATTGGAGGAGGAGAAAAGTCTATTAAACAAACCGATAAAAGAGGAAATTCAAGAGGCGATAAAGAAGATGAAATTAGGGAAAGCCCCGGGGCCTGATGGTTTATCGGCCAAGTATTACAAAGTCCTAGAAGAACTCTTAACTCCGGTGCTTTGTAATGAATGAGATTTTAAGAGGAGGAAGAATACCAGATTCCTGGAAAGAAGCATACATTATGCTAATACCCAAACCAGACTCTGATAAGCTTAACATTAAGAATTACAGACCGATTTCATTATTAAATAACGATTATAAAATCTTTGCAGAAGTAATGGCGAATCGGTTTAAAAAGTGTTTAGTCAACTTCATTCATAATGATCAAGCCAGATTTCTACCCAATAGGCAATTAAAAGACAATATAAGACACATAATAAACATTATCGAATACTTGGAATGTAAAAATGAAATTCCCGCGGTATTAATGTTCATTGATGCCGAAAAGGCTTTCGATAATGTATCCTGGCAATTCTTAATAAAATGTATGGAAACAGCAGGGATAGAGGGCACATTCCTGGAAGGAATAAAAGCAATTTATTCGTACCAAAGAGCTAAATTAATTATTAATAATAATTTAACTGACTCCTTTGAAATTTTGAAGGGTACAAGACAGGGGTGCCCTCTGTCACCTCTTTTGTTTATTATGGTGTTATAAATAATTGCAAATAAGATAAGGAAAACTTCAGAGATACGTGGAATAAGAATTGGAGCAAAAGAATATAAACTGAAAGCATATGCCAATGATTTTGTGGAATTGATTTATTGATCTGACGCCCGCTAATTGCTTTGCAATCCTCAATTAGCTATTTATGGCCGCCCGGCACACTTCCCCTGCCGCACGCTCTCAGTAGCTCCAGTCACGCCAGTAGCAGAGATAAACACAGCGGTGTAAAACTGTCACGTGGCTTCAGACAAACACACACAGAGTCCAGGTTTGTCCATTTCAGTTCTTTATTCCGACATTCCCCAGGGATCTCCTGGGCTCACCGCAGCCATGACAAACTGCGACTTTCCTCCCTCAAAGACCAGAGGGGAACTGAACGTAACTCCTCCCAGCTCCTCCCAGCTTCGAAAGCTGACGTCAGAATGTTGAGGCATCATGGGAACAACTTAACCAGTTAAGTTCCAAACCCAACACCCCCTCTTGCCGACAATTCTGACAAGACCTTTTTGAGTTCAACACCTTCCCCTTTGCCTTATGCCACTTCCCGGCATCTTTCCCAGGCACCTGTTGAACCCCTTCAACATTCCCAGAATCACACTGTGCGACACTTTTCCACGCACTTGTGACCTGATACCCTACTGACCCATTTGGGCCAGCAGTTGTGTCTTCTCCGTCAGATCCTTCCCCCTCTGACTTGACAACCTGTCTGTGAGCTTTCTCCATTACGCTAACCGGAGATGAAGCCTCACACCTGGACACTCCTTTCACAACCTTTGGAGATGCCCAAACCTGCCCTGAACCCTGATCCTGGACCTGGTCCCCATCACCGGGTTCTGAACCCTGATCCTGGACCTGGTCCCTATCACCGGGATCAGCCTCTGGCTCCCTTTCCTCCTCAGAATCAGACAGACATTCTGAGAGAAAATCAGGACCATCCCTGAGCCTTGAACACCCATCCTGTTCCCAGAACTCAGCCTGCTTACTGACCAGCAGCTTGGTTTGATCACCCTCTGGGTATGCAAACTTCCACCCATTGGTTGCAGGATCATATCCACAGAAGATCATTTCCTGAACCTTTGGACCACCTGCCTCAAAGAGCTCAAAGGGCTCTTTGGCTACCCTCCCAAACCCGGGAAAACCATGTACCTGTGCACCCTTGCATGCCCTGCACCCTAGGGACCTCCCACATTTCCGGAGTTTGTACCCTTTTGTGCACCTGTGCAGCTTTTGCACATGACTGGGAACCTTAGCACACTGCGCCTGTGCTTTTCCAGCATTCCCACCACCCTCCAGAGGTGACTCCAGAACAAAGAGATTGTTCTGCCCCCTTTTCACGTTGGCCACTTGTTTCCCCCCTCTGAAAATGGAACAGGTGTCATTTTCAAAGCAAATTTTGTAACCCTGCTTCATTAGAGCTGATACAGATAACAAACAACAATTCAGACCCGGCACAACGTAGACCTCTAGACTTTTCTCAATACTTCTCCAGGGCTCTGGCCTCCTGCTGAAGCTTCACAGCAAACGCAGCACATCCCCAGATAGCCCTTGCTCAACTTCTTAGAGTGAGCCTTCGAAACGCAATGTCCTCCAAGACCTGGCTGCCTGCCATTGTCTTCCGTTCTCCCAAGGGGCCCAAGCTTACTTACAATCAGTTTCAGCTTCTCCGGCTCTCCCTTCTCCGTGGAGAAACGATTTTCCAGCTGCTCTCTTAGCTCCGCAGCTACTCCTTTGCCTCTTAGCAACAGGCAAAAAAATCTCACCACCTCCTGCCGCAACTTCAAACGCATTCCGGCACTTCCGTTGCTCTGAACCGCAACTTCAAAGCGTTCCTGTGACAGTTTTACGATCGGTGATTAAGGGTCCATAACCTGTGGAATTGATTTATTGATCTGACGCCCGCTAATTGCTTTGCAATCCTCAATTAGCTATTTATGGCCGCCCGGCACACTTCCCCTGCCGCACGCTCTCAGTAGCTCCAGTCACGCCAGTAGCAGAGATAAACACAGCGGTGTAAAACTGTCACGTGGCTTCAGACAAACACACACAGAGTCCAGGTTTGTCCATTTCAGTTCTTTATTCCGACATTCCCCAGGGATCTCCTGGGCTCACCGCAGCCATGACAAACTGCGACTTTCCTCCCTCAAAGACCAGAGGGGAACTGAACGTAACTCCTCCCAGCTCCTCCCAGCTTCGAAAGCTGACGTCAGAATGTTGAGGCATCATGGGAACAACTTAACCAGTTAAGTTCCAAACCCAACAGATTTGATGTTGTCATTAGAAGATCCACAAAAAAGTGTTGGTAAAGTGTTAGAATTGCTTGAGGAATTTGGAAAGTTATCCGGCTTTAAATTAAATAGAATAAAAACTAAAATGATGGCTAAAAATATGAAGGAAGAATTAAGAAATCATCTTGAATTACAGACTGGGATTAAAGTAATAAAAAAAGTAAAATACCTGGGAATTTGGCTATGAAAAATATAAATTTAATGGAAGATAACTATACAAACACCTGGAAAGAAATAAAGAAGGACTTGGATACTTGGAACAGGATAAAACTCTCTTGGTCAGGAAGAATGGCGGCATTTAAGATGAGTTTACTGCCGAAATTGCTTTTTCTATTCCAAAATATACCGATAATCACTGGAACCTCAGTATTCAAAGATTGGCAGAAAGTACTCTCCAAATTTATTTGGCAAGGAAAAAGGCCGAGAATTAGATTTAAATTACTCACGGATCAAAGAGATAGGGGAGGATTTGCGGTTCCAAATTTGAAGCTATACTATGAAGCCTCGTGCCTTTGCTGGATCAAAGAATGGATTGTTATAAAGAACACAGACCTGTTGGACTTGGAAGGTTTCAACATCAGATTCAGCTGGCACGCATATTTGTGGCACAATAAGGAAAAGGTCCACAAAGGATTTTCTAACCATATTATTAGAGGGCCACTGCTGGAAGTATGGGAGAGAAATAAAAAATTACTGGAAAGAAGCACTCCCTGGTGGTTATCGCCAATTGACATCTTAACAACAACAAAAATAAATATTGAAGGAGAAAGATGGACTTATGAAGATCTGTTAGTAAAAACAGAAAAAGGATGGAAGATCAGATCATATGAAGAGATAAAGAATAAGCTAACAGGTTGGATTCAATTTCATCAAATTAACGCTTTGTGGACCGAAGACAAAAAGATCGGGATGAACGAAAAAAATATCCAGATTCCAGGTAGAAATATTGGAAGGCAAATCAAAACTCCTATCCAAAATGTACAATCAGTTGCTAGAATGGGATACTAAAGATGAAGAAATAAAAGAAGTAATGGTGAAATGGGCGATAGATTTTGGATACAATTTAGAGTACGATAGTTTGAGGAAACTTTGGAATAAAGGTATGGAATTTTCAGCTTGTATAACACTTAGAGAGAACATGGAAAAAATGATGTACAGGTGGTACATCACACCTGTAAAATTAGAAAAAATGTATAAAACCAGAGACAAAACATGCTGGAAATGTAAAATTAAGGAAGGCAATTTTTACCACATGTGGTGGACTTGTGAGGTAATTAAAAAGTTTTGGGAACTTATTTACAATGAATTAAAAAAATTTTTTTTTTGTAAATACACCTTTACAAAAAAACCTGAGGCCTTCCTTTCTGGGGATAATTGGAGAAGAAATTAAAAAAGAAAGACCAAATATTATTCCAATATGCAACAGTAGCTGCTAGAATACTAATAGCACAAAATTGGAAGACACCAAAAACCCCAAATGTAAAAGATTGGCAAATTAAATTATTTGAATACATAGAATTGGCAAAAATGACACAAAAAATTAGATACCAAAAAGGTACAAAGTTTAACAATGAATGGAATAAATTTATGACATATATTGAAACAGATGTAAGAAATTTAAAAATCACAGTAGGCTCGATATAGCGCTTGCGACGTAAAGAGATTAAGAAAGTGAAACTGCAGAAAGAAAACCTTTTGTAATATAGTCCATAACCGAGTTGAAGGGAAGTCAACTATTGTTGTGTTATTTAGTTATTGTATGTTTAATTTGTTGGCGTTTTTTGTTATGTAATGTTTTTCTTTTCTTTTTTTGTTCTTTCGTTCTGTCTTTTTCGTTTTATTAGTGTTTGGTGTTGTATAGTGAATTGAAACTAATATATATATATATATATACATATATATATATATATATATATATATATATATATATATATAAAGAAGTGATGTGAAAAATACTTGGTTAAGGAAAATCTCGTGTATAAACGATTTCTATATTTCACATTATCCATGAATTTGTGTATTACAAGGTGTCAAGAAAAAGGCCCTCCACTTCATCTAATTTGAGGAGTGTTCATTTTTAAACATTGCCTTCCACACATACTGGAAGAGCTAAATTGTCTTTGTATATTATGCACTGGAATGCTTACAGCTTCCTCACTTACTAAGCTTCCATTGGTGTACGTATTGTGGACATTCAGCTAGCATGCTACTTATGTTTACATTTGATGTGTTTCTCGAGGCAAGTCCAGCTCCTTTCCTTTCTGCTGCCTTTGATGCTGGATATTGGGTGACTTGATGTGTCATGTAACATTTACTACAATGTTTAACAGGATAAGGCAACTGTACTTTTGGCAGCTTGTCTACAATCTCATTATCACAGCTTGTAATGATGAGTACATTCCTTTATGCCATAGTCACAACAGTCCATATTTCTGACATGTACAGGATTTTCTTTTCTTCATAATAATAATAATAATAATAATAATTATTATTATTATTATTATTATTATTATTATTTATTTATTTATACATACATACCCCGCCCATCTGGCTGGGTTTCTTTAGGATATTAGTTTTCTGCCAAGCATACTAATGACTGTACTGTTTCAGCCAAGAACTCTCCATAGATAGTAGCTGCAAATGAATAACCTGTCAAAACTGTGGGATAATATTTGGAGGTTGGAGCTGCTCTTAGATACAGGAGCTGGTGCTTCTTTGTAGATTCCTTCTTAATGTTGATTTTTGTGTTAATTCAAAGCAGTTAAAACAATTCCTGTATAGAGTCCTTGGTGTCCCTGAATTTTCTCAGAGTTTCTTAAAGTCAAGCAGACTAAATTTTTCTTGAGCCCTTCTTTTTCTTTATTGCTATAAAGGTATTTGAAGTCTGAAAAGGACTAAATTTCATCGAACCTTTCCCCAGATAAATGAAAGACTAGAAAGTGCTGAGTGTGTGGGCAGTCCTGTTTTTAGTTAATATTCACAGATGGAAGTAGAATAGCAGTTAAACTTATTTCTGCTGTGGCCTTGCATACTGAGAAGTAATTTGGTAATTAAGTTATCATAACTCTGCCTAATGTCCAGTACAGTCATACCTCGTGTTGCGTTGCTTCATGATATGTTTTTTCAGGTTGTGTCCCGCGGCGACCTGGAAGTACCGGAAAGGGTTACTTCTGGGTTTTGCCGCTTGCGCATGCACAGATGCGCAAAATGACGTCACATGCATGCGCAGAAGCAGCAAATTGTGTTCCGCGCGTGCGCAGATGCAGGTTGCATTCTTTTCTGGTTGTGAACGGGCCTCTGGAATGGATCCCATTCGCAACCAGAGATACCACTGTATTAAAGCTACTGTAATTACTAGAGATAATCATAGACATGGGTTATGGAATATAAGTTTTCACAGGAGTTAAAACTAGTAACAAAGCAACATGAATTGCAATTTTAAAACTCCTGGTTATGTGAATTATGCTGTTTTGTGTGAAGGATGCTGTTTTCTTATGAATCCCCTTGCTACTAGTTACGATGGTGGTAGAGTTGTACAGTACAGACCATCTTCGAACTTGCCCCTGTTGCTGGGGAGCAACAAGAGGAGAGAGCTGTTGCTTTCATGTCCTGCCTGTGGGCTTTACATAGGCATCTGGTTGGCCACCTGATGTGGGAACAAGATGCTGGATTTGATGGGTCTTTGGTTCTTGCTATGTTATATTCAAGCTCTTGAAAAGAATCACTGGCCCGGGGGGGCGGGGGGGCTCATAGCAGGTTGAGACACTTGGTCTGGCCACCTCACTGGTTGCAGTAATCCTTGTGTGCCACCTGCCCAGAGGTCCCAAAGTGCTATCTCTTGCATTGCCTGGCTTTTTGACCTCACATTGTTAGCATTCTTTAATTTTTTTCTTTTCTCTTTGCTCAAGATATAGGAAGTAGCTTTATCTTACATCTGACCAAGGGGACACTGGCTCAAGGAAGCTTATACCACCAATATATTTATTAATGGTTTAAATATGACACAACTCTTAATATTTATGTAACATGTGTCAGGAAAATAAATAGCTCCTGCAAACATACTTTAGTCAGTCTTTTAAAAAGTCTCTGTACAGGGTGTTATCTCTGTTCTGCAGAACAGAAGGGGCCTGTCAACATTTTATTGTCTTGGAATAAGCCCACTATAGAATCATAGAATCATAGAATCATAGAGTTGGAAGAGACCACAAGGGCCATCGAGTCCAACCCCCTGCCAAGCAGGAAACACCATCAGAGCACTCCTGACATATGGTTGTCAAGCCTCTGCTTAAAGACCTCCAAAGAAGGAGACTCCACCACACTCCTTGGTAGCAAATTCCACTGTCGAACAGCTCTTACTGTCAGGAAGTTCTTCCTAATGTTTAGGTGGAATCTTCTTTCTTGTAGTTTGGATCCATTGCTCCGTGTCCGCTTCTCTGGAGCAGCAGAAAACAACCTTTCTCCCTCCTCTATGTGACATCCTTTTATATATTTGAACATGGCTATCATATCACCCCTTAACCTCCTCTTCTCCAGGCTAAACATGCCCAGCTCTCTTAGCCGTTCCTCATAAGGCATCATTTCCAGGCCTTTGACCATTTTGGTTGCCCTCCTCTGGACACGTTCCAGTTTGTCAGTGTCCTTCTTGAACTGTGGTGCCCAGAACTGGACACAGTACTCCAGGTGAGGTCTGACCAGAGCAGAATACAGTGGCACTATTACTTCCCTTGATCTAGATGCTATACTCCTATTGATGCAGCCCAGAATTGCATTGGCTTTTTTAGCTGCCGCGTCACACTATAGTTCATGAGCTTTCTTTACTTTGATTGAATGTAAAATATGTTGGAAACGATGGGATTTATGAGCCATAGTTGCTGTTCATGGCATTGATAGGTTAAAAATAATCTGTTTTCAGTTAAGTTGAGAAAAATGAGTATGTGGAATTCATACTCAGCTGACCCAGATGAAACAGGATGACCTTTTAAAAAAACTATTGCTGAGCAACTTATGTAGCACATCTCCCTCTTCCTTGTTTTCCACAGGAACACTGCAAAGTCAGGCACCAGAACTATTGTCAATATGCAGTGCATGCGTGTTTAGTTCCACACAATAGGAAGTAGGAACTATGAGCCAAGAGCTTTTGTTTTTGGAAAGCTGCTGTTAAATCACAAATCTTTGTTGGAAATGCTTGAATTTTCTAGTTTTTCCCACAATAGCACACACTGTTCCTGCCTGTGTCCTTGATTTGTAGAAAACATGTGAATGATGTTTCAAAAGCTGACAACTGCTGACACATGGAAAAGTATTTTTTTGAAGGATTTTAGTAGTTAGAGCATTTCATGGGGAAAAGTTGCACACCATACTGAAAATTACACTGCAAGATAAAAGTGGATAATCCGCATGTATGTTTCCTGAGCTCCTGAGAATGAAGGGCAGTATATAAATGTGATAGATAATAAATACAATCATAGGACTTGCACATAGTAGTAGTGCAGATGTGATCCTCCACGTGCAAAAGTAAAGATGGCCTGTTGGTCTTGTCACAAGAAATCTTCATCATTTCTATCATGTAACATAGGAGAATGGCTGGAATCACTTGAAGGGGGAAAGTCTAAGCCGTCCAAGAACATTGTTCTAAAATTGAGCAGGTTGTGTGTGCAGAGAAGCAGTAGCTCTCTGTTTATTGTCTGGATATTGCTATTTAAAGGACTGCGGCTGCCCAGCACAGAAGACCATCTGCTGCGAGTGTTGCAGAATTAGCCCCCTGCTTGGCAGGAAGGCGTCTTCCACTGGGCCTTGGGCAGGGCCCTGGCAGACTGACTGACTGATGGCAGCCTTGGAAGTTGAGGCAGCCAGATGACCTTGGTTGGAGGACTGCTGGCTTGGGTGGCTGTTATTCCCCATCTGTTTAGAATGTTTTCAACTGCTTTTAATGGTCTTAATTATTTTTAACTGTTTTTAACTGACAACTTATTTGTGGTCAAAGTCAGGTCTCTTTGTTGGATGTGCCTGAGAGGAGAGGAGTGAGGGAGAGCAGGGGGCCCCAATCACAGTGGTTCAAGGTAGGGGGAGGTATGGCATGGGGGGGGGCAGGCCGAGTAAGGGGCACACAACACAGGCAGTTGGTGACTGTGCCGTGTGCCAGCCCCTCCTCCAACTTGGGGAATTGCAGTTGTCCTATCGGCCAGCCCTCGGGTCTGTGGCTGCTGTTGCTGAATGCCAGGTCCTTGGCTCAGTCAGGGAGACAACTTGCGCTCTGAACCCTTGCTCCTCTTGGCCTATAAAAGCCAGCAGGGAGGGGACAGCTGTCTGGGCCAGGGAGATGGTTAATGCCTCTTTACGAGAGGGAGTGGTCCCTGCCTGCTTGAAGGAAGCAGTGGTAAAGCCACTTCTCAAGAGACACTCCCTGGATTCAGAAAATCTTGCAAACTACTGGCCAGTTGCTAGTCTCCCTTTCCTGAGCAAGGTTCTAGAGTGGGTGGTTGCAGACCAGATCCAGGCACTCTTGGAGCAAACTGATTTTCTAGATCCATTTCAATCAGGGTTTAGTCCTGGTTTTGGCACAGAAGCTGCTTTGGTCACCCTGTATGATGCCCTCTGTTGGGAGAGAGACTGGGGAAATGTGTCCCTGTTACTTCTCTGCGACCTTTCAGTGGCTTTTGATACCCTCAACCATAGTATCCAAATTAGGGGTGGGTGACACCGCTTTGCGGTGGTTGCAGTCCTACTTGGATGGTCATTTCCAGAGGGTGTTGCTTGGGGAGTATTTTTCAGCCCCGTGGAAGCTTCGATGTGGGGCTCAATTCTCTCCCCTGTCCTGTTTAACATCTACATGAAACTGCTAAGTGGGGTTATCTGGAGGTTTGGAGTATGTTTGTCAGCAATATGCTGATGACACACAGCTCTACTTCTCCTTTACATCTGCAGGTGAGCCAGTGGAAGTGCTGGGCCATTGTCTTGTCTTGATAATGGACTGGATGAGAGCCAACAAAGTGAAGCTCAATTCAGATAAGACGAAGGCACTGTTAGTGGGTGGTTCCCTAGACCAGATGGCTGGGAGGTTGCCTGCTCTTGATGGGGTTACACTTCGTCTGAAGGAGCAGGTTCGTAGCTTGGGGTTGCTGTCACTTGAGGCTCAGGTGGCATCAGTGGCACAGAGTGCCTTCCTTCAGCTTTGGCTGGTGGCCCAGCTATGCCCCTATCTGAACAGGGATAGCCTAACTACTGTCGTCCATGCCCTGGTAACCTCAAGGTTAAATTACTTCAATGTTATATGTTGGGCTGCCTCTGAAGATGGTTCAGAAACTTCAGTTAGTGCAGAACTCAGCAGCTCACTGGGACAAGACCATTTGAACGTATTACACCAATCCTGGTCCGACTACACTGGCTGCCAGTTAGTTTCTGGGCCCAATTCAAAGTGCTGGTTTTGAGGTATAAAGCGTTAAACAGCTCAGGACCGCAATACTTCAAGGACTGCCAGTCTCCATATGAACCTACCTGGACCCTGAGATCATCCTCTGAGGCCCTTCTTCATGTGCAGCCTCCTTGAGAGGTCCAGAGGGTGGCAACACGAGAACGGGCTTTCTCTGTAGAGGCTCCTTGTTTGTGGAAGGCTCTCCCCAGGGACGTTTGCCAGGCGCCTTCATTATACACCTTTAGGTGCCAGGCAAAAACGTTCCTCTTTAACCAGGCCTTTGGCTGATTGACATCCAGTGCCCTTTTAATGAGCAATGTGTTGCAGAAGAGGGCATTATTGGGTTGTTCTTTTTTTTAATTTTTATTAGGTATTTAGTGTTTTTATATAGCAATTTTATCTTGTGAACCACCCTGAGACCTGCGGGTAAAGGACAGTATACTAACTAACTAACTAACTAACTAAATAAATAAATAAATAAATGATAAGGAGTCCAGCTATAGGTTTTGGCACTTTTAAGCCTCAAAACTATTAAGATCTGAGGGTGAAGTTTTCATGTACAGCCAAAGAAGACCCACCCCATAGAATAACAGCTTCTTCTGACGCAGCTTTTTGAAGGCCTAGTCTTAGCTTAACTTTGATGCACAACACAAATGTGCATGCTCACATGGTTCTGCACTGCTGTCATGATTTGTTCTGAAGAGCTTGCAGTTCCTGTGGCATTTATACTCGCTTTCATGCAATGCCAAACTCTATGTAATTTCCTCTTTGCAAATCTTCTGTACGCAGGAATAGGAATTATCCCCATCAAATAAGGCTTAACACACCTGCCGTTTGCATAGTTTTATGGTTAATAGTGTTTTTGTAATGAAGCTCATAGAAAGCATTTAAAAATCACGTAGTTGAAAATTCTGTTGAATCAGACTCAGAAACTCTCAGTAGATTTAGATAACTCACAGGTATTGTATTTTAAAATTTTCTTCTGGAACTCATTTCTCCACAGCAGCAAAGTCTTTTCTCAACACTACCAAAATGAAAGTTTCCAAGTTATCATTATTTACACAGGCCCATCTAACTTGGCACTGGTTTTTTTCTTAATTCCTCTAGTATGAATGTTTCTGTCTAGATACGATGAAGCACTGTAGTGAAACAATTTAATCTTCATGATTTATTTTTTCTGAAGAGAGACAGGAGGAACCTATCTATGTACAGGAAAGCATAGGATTGGGCTCAAATAGTTGGCCTTTGAGTCTGGGGACATTTGGCCTGATTATCGTTCTCTAGTATTCTGCAGACTATCAGTAATTCATTCACAGCACATGGGGAGCATTTCCAAGCCAAATTTGTATGTAATAAGCTTGCCATGGAGCTCTAAAGTAATCTGCCTGGGGTGAGGCTTTGAACATTTCCATTAAAGGAGATAAAAAGAACGAAATATACCAAAAAGGTCCAAAGGGACACAAATGTAACTGGGCATATGAGAGGAGGTGTTTCCATAGATGAGGCGTCTTTTAGGCAACAGGGACATGTCCTGTGGCCTTGTCCGGTGGGAAATGCTACTCACAATGGAGCAGAGGAGGCAGGGCCATCTTTAGCATATGTGGTGCTGGGGTGCAAAGATCCACCCAGCGCCCCCAAATTTAGAGCAGCCTGGAGGGAGGGAAGCTTTCAGCGTGGTGGGCAGCGGGTTCCCCAGGCAGGAAAGTAGCGTGCGCGGCTGGCAGAGGTGACCCCCCTGGCGCCAGGGGAGGGGTTACAGCATGGCCCTTCGTCAGCCTAAAGAGTCCGTCTGTTGGACGAGTGGGCAAAGGAGCCACCCCTTCCCACAGGCGGGCTCTGCAGGTCAGGGAGGGGAGAGGCTGAGATGTTTTTATAGAGGAAGAGGTGGGAGAAGAGTTCCTAGGAGAAGAAACGCTCGAGGTGAGGCAGGCATCCCTTGGTTTATGAAGAGCGCCCTCTGCTACGGGGCAGCCCCCCTCCACTACTCCCATGGGGCCACCCCTAGAGGCCGCTGCAGCCCAACCTGCGTGCCGAGGCAAGGCAGGGCGGGGGCGCTACGTACCCAGCAGCAGCAGGCGGTGCATCTGCTTGTATCCCCTTTTCTGCTCCTTGAGCGCCTGGTTGATGCTTCCTCACTCGCCTCACCTCCTTCTCCGCCTCCCACTCTCCCAAGGTCTCTGCAGCGCCAGCGGCTGCTGCTTCGCCACCGAGCCTGACTTGGGCTTGCCCTGAGGTGCTGCCACAGCTGTGAGGGGTGGCAACGACTGCCGCCCCTTGTCCTTCTCTGCAGGAGCCGCCCCGTTGCCTGTTCTGTTCTGCAGGAGCAGCAGCAGCCTGTCCAGCTCCACCGCGAGCACCTTCCTGCCACCACCTTTCTGCCTTCAGATGCTGCCACTTCTGCCACCACCGCTGCTTTCCCCCATGCTCCTCTCGTCCTCCCCCAGCCAGGGCTCCGCGCAGTGGCTGCTGAGCCGGGGCTCCGCCGTGGGCGGCAGCAGAGATGACTGTTGCTCAGTCTCCAAAGTGGTAGTGGTGGCGGCGGCGGCACTGGAGATGGAGCCGCCTCCATTGTCGCCAAAGAGCCTCGGGCGCAGGCTGTAGCAGAGCCCCTTTGCTGGTCCGGGGGGGGGGAAAGGGGGAGAGGCGAGGTCAGGGTCCTGGGTCGAGGGTCTGTAGATTGTCCTCCAAGGGCGGAGCAGGGTCTGAAGCGAGGAGCCGGACAAGGACAGGAACTCTGAAGGTGCAGGTCTGGGTGCTGGCCGAAACAGCTCTTCAATGACGTTGCTCCCGCAACCTGGGACCGGGCTGACTGGCCTTTATCTTCTCTGAGGCCAGGGGCGGTCCTGGCCCCTAGGAGACCCGCCTCTCCTGGCCTTAAGGCGAGCACTCCTCCTGGGAGAAACCAGTTCCCTCCGCCTCTCTGCCCTGAGCCTCTGCAGCTCAGGAGAGGCTGGAGGGTTACTGGACCGAGGGGGAGACTCGCCTTCCCCTGACAGGGCTGGGAGAGGAGCACCTGTAGGCACTGTGTCCTCAATCACCTCTGGAGCCAGAGTGGATTCACCTGGTGCCTGCTCCTGAGGATCCGGCACAGGTGCAGGTGCTTCATATCCAAGGCCCTGCCCCAGCTCAGCCGGCCCTGAAGGCGGGGACTCCTGTGCAGGCTGGGGTTCCTCCGGTTCAGCCTCTGAATCGGACTCCCGGGCCATCACAGCCCCAATGTATTCTGTTTTTCTAGCTTGATTAAAATTATTTATTATTTCATGTCAGGTAGGTAAGAGCATGGGTAGGCAAACTAAGGCCCAGGGGCCGGATCCAGCCCAATAGCCTTCTAAATCTGACCTGTGGACGGTCTGGGAATCAGCGTCTTTTCACATGAGTAGAATGTGTCCTTTTATTCAAAATGCATCTCTGGGTTATTTGTGGGGCCTGCCTGGGACTTCCGGGTTGGCGCCATTGGCAATGGCGCAATTCCTCTGACCGGGATGAATTTGCCCCGTGGGAAATTGGGTCTGGCCGCCACGGCGAAGGCGGAGACCCGTAAAAATCACAGGCGGGAGAAGCCTGTGAACGTGGGATTCGGCGGGCACCTTCTGCGCCTCCCCTACTCGCGGGAAAACCCGTTTTCGGGGCTCCGGAGCGACGTGGGGTGAGTGGCACGGTGCTTCGAATCGTCTGCTTCCACGGAGCGAAGCCGCACAGCCGTTGCCGGAGAGCGCTGACTTTTTCCTGTGGACAATTTGACCTTAAAGTAATTACCCGTGAGTAGAGCTGAAATGGGAGAATTGGATTTCTAAAAGTATAATTTGGTATCGAAGCGGGGAGGTTTAAAACAGGAAGTCCGCCTCCCCCTTTTGTAAGTAGACTGAGGCAATGAAGTTGCAAGCTGGAGTCCTGGAAAGTCTTTTGTAAAAGATTAAATTTCCAACAAAACCCCCCTTTGGAGGCAGGAGAAGGGGGGGGGGAAGTTGTGGACTGAATATGCCTGCAGGAGAGAGCGAAGAGATCTAAAACACCGCCGCTCTGACCCTGGAAACGGGCTGATAGTAGGACTGACGGACTTTGGAATGTTCATTGACAGCGTTTAGAACGTTCATTGACAGCTAGCTAAACAAGAGAAATACATTGTTTCTACTGTTTCCGGCTGCTTTAAAAAGGAGTAAAAGTAACTGAAAATTGAAACTAACTTAACTAATTTTCGGATTGTTCAAAAGAGGATACTATTGACTTTTACAAATAGAAACTGTTTCCCCCTAGTGGAAGCCTTTGAAACTGGTTGCTTTACAAGAGTTGGGTTAGGGAAATTTCCAGCTGCAAGTTAAAAACCGTGAGACTCTGGGACTGACCTTGAAGCTTTTAAGTGTTATGGTTAATGGGAGAGGAAAAACAGACCAGTCAACTGCTGACAAAACATTAAGGTCTGGGAGGACTTGGCAACAATCCAGGAGAGGTCCACCATCAGGCCCCCCTGCTTTTTCTGAGCCTTTGTACCAGTATATGTAAAACCAAGAGAAATGTTGACAGAAGAGGCTCTAGTGGCGGCATTATTTAAGATAAATGATTCATTGGATCAGCTTCACAGGAAAATGGACACGATAAATGCGAAAGTGGATGTTTCAATCATTAAAACTAACTTAAATATAGAAAGTATAAATAATACTAATATAGAAACTACCCAGAAATTGACACAGGAACCTATTCCGATACGGCAAACTGCGGAGGAGGCCAGGGAAAAAACTGTTGTTGCTGAATGTAAAGAAACACAACTGGAGAGAAAGAGCAAGGGAGCCCCAGCCCTACAGAAGCAACTTGATGAATACAAATTGACGCTTGCTATGACTGAACTCAAAGAAAAACAGACGAATTTGAGGATTAGAGTTCATCTTTGGTGGACATGCCCAAGGATTAAGACACTTTGGGAGATGATTCATAATGAATGAAAAAGGTATTTAAATATACCCTTTTGAAGAAACCAGAGGCCTTTCTCCTGGGCATGGTCGGCCAATTGGTGCTAAAGAAGGATGGAACTCTTTTCACGTATGCAACAATAGCAGCAAGAATACTCATTGTGAAGTACTGGAAGACACAAGATTTATCTATCCGGGAAGAATGGCAGATGAAGTTGATGGACTATATGGAATTGGCGGAAATGACTGGCAGAAATCCGAGACCAGGGAGAAGAGACGGTGGAAGAAGACTGGAAAAAGTTTAAGACTATTTATAGAAATATTGTAAAAATAATGAATGTTAGAAAAATGTTGGAATGAAGTTATATGGCTTTAGTAGAAATGCTATAAGGAATTAAGTATAAATAGATTAATAGAGTATTAAAGGGAAAAATAAGATTAGATTATGTTAAGATAATTATAGGATAGAAAACAGAGGAAGATGGAAAGGAATTGCTGAAACAATTAATAGAAGTGGAATACAAAAAGGGAGGTGTGAGGAGGTCGTGGAAATAAGGGAATGAAAGTTAAGATATTGAAATTGTTTTGTGTTTTAAATGGTTTGCGTCTTGTTTTGTTAATCTTATGTTTCTTCTTTTCTTTTTTTCTTTTTCTTTTCCTTATTTGTTTTTTCTGTTCTATTGTGTTTAAATGGTTGGAAAATCAATAAATATTAATTTTTTAAAAAAAAATATTTGTGGGGCCTGCCTGGTGTTTCTACATTAGTAAAATGTGTGCTTTTATTTAAAATGTACCTCTGGGTTATTTGTAGGGCATAGGAATTCGTTCGTTTTTCTTTTCAAAATATAGTCTGGTCTCCCACAAGGTCTGAGGGACAGTGGACTGGCCCCCTGCTGAAAAAGTTAAGAACTTAGGCGGCTTCAGCAACAGGCGCCTGGCACCCCCAGAATTTGGCACCCGGGTGCCCCGCACCCCTTGCACACCCGGGTAAAGACAGCCCTGAGAGGAGGAAACAGGAAATTGATGTTAATTGAGATGCAGCATGTTTGGTTGATTCCCTTGGAGCTTGGCTGGTAGCTGAACAATTGAAAAGAAAGGAAAACCTGGGTTCTTTTGAAAACCTGGGGCCCCTTCTCTTTCTTTGAGGCCTGACTGGAAACTGTGGTCCCCAAATCCCACACTCTCTGCTGAGGCCTGTTGCAATCTGCCTGTGCCGTGTGTGCCATGGTCTATATGCCAACCAGTTCAGGGCAGTTCTGATTCTGACTGCCTGATAGATATGACTTTGCCTCATTACAGACTCACAGAGGAAACCCCCGGCAATGCTTTCTACCCTTGCACAGTTGTGAATTTGAAGGAAGTGTTCATTCATGTATTGAACCCATGATGGACAGAGAAAAGAACACAGTCGTGGGGAGGATGCATGCAAACACAAGGGAAAGAGTGAGATATGTGACAAGCCCCTTGTGGTCCTATGCAGCCTGCTGTCGGGTGGGGCTTGTTCAAAGCTGCTCTCATTTGCTGGAAATGGAGGCTCTGCCACCCTCACTAAGGAAGGGAGAAAAGGACAGCTGAAAGCTCCTGGATGGCACTAACCTTCAGACATTGCTGAACAAAAACTCCTATCAGCCCCAGGCAGCCTAGCCAGCTTAGGATGTTGTGAGCCTTGTAAACAAGCAATCTCTGAAGGGGTACCGTGTTGACTACCCCTGTTTTAGGGTTTTAAAGGAAAGCATCAGCACTTCAAATTAGACATGGAAGATAATGGGCACTCAGGGAAGTTTTTTTTTAAAAGACTGGTGAGATACCATCTGATAGCAGCTATCTGAAACTATCCCGTTCATTGAGTTCATTGTCTGAGGCCCTGTTCGAAGCGCCTCTGCCTTCAGTGATTGGACTAAGGATAAAGTCTTCACTGATGTGCACTTCAGTTATAAAGTTATAAAGGGACATGCGTGGCGCTGTGGTCCAAACCACTCAGCCTCTTGGGCTTGCCGATTGCAAGGTCGGCAGTTGGAATCCGCACGCCGTTGCTCTATCCCAGCTCCTGCCAGCCTAGCAGTTTGAAAGCATACCAGTGCAAGTAGATAAATAGGTACCACTGCGGCCACATGACCTGGAAAAGCTGTCTGCAGACAAATGCCAGCTCCCTGGCCTGAAAGGGAGAGAGGGAAAAATAGTGGAAGTGAACAGCTGGCTTTGCAAATGGTGTAAACAGGAACGGTTGGGATTCTTAGATCACGGACTGCAGTTTCTTGAAGATGGACTTCTGGCAAGCAATGGGCTGCACCTCACAACGGTTGGGAGGAATGTTTTTGCCAAAAATCTCAGAAACCTCATCAGGAGGGCTTTAAATTGACTAATGTGGGGGAGAGAGACAGTGCTCCTGAAGGTAGGAGTCTATCAATTGATGAAGATGATCATCCAAATGTCATAGACCAAATGGAGCAAACAGCACGCAGACCTAGTGGTGTGAGGAAAAAATCCTTAAATAAGAGACACGGGGGAATGATTAATGGACTTCAATGTCTGTACACTAATGCGCAAAGCATGGGAAATAAACAAGATGAGCTTGAGCTCTTGGTACAGCAAACTAAATATGACATAATAGGCATCACTGAAACCTGGTGGGATAAGTCCCACGATTGGAATGTAATAATGGAGGGATACAATCTATTTCAGAGAAACAGACCAGACAAGAAAGGAGGAGGAGTGGCGTTATATGTCAGGGATGTGTATACCTGTGAAGAGATCCAAGATTTAGAACTTCAAAGCCAAAGTGAGAGCATTTGGGTCAAAATCAAGGGAGAGAAGAATAACAGTGACCTCATTGTGGGAGTTTACTATAGATCCCCAAGCCAAACGGAGGACATAGATGATGCCTTCCTGGAACAGATGGCCAAGCATGCAAAAGGAAGGGAGATAGTAGTAATGGGGGACTTCAATTACCCGGATATTTGTTGGATGTCAAACTCAGCCAAGAGCATAAGGTCAAACAGATTCCTCACTGGCCTTGCAGACAACTTCATTGTCCAGAAAGTGGGAGAAGCAACAAGAGGAACAGCCATTTTAGATCTGGTCCTAACCAATGTTGAGGACCTGGTTAGTGGGGTAGAAGTGGAAGGAGCATTAGGCGCGAGTGATCATGCTCTTCTGAAGTTTACTATACAGCGGAAAGGAGCAGCCAAGCACACTAGGACTCAATTTCTTGACTTTAAGAAAGCCGACTTCATAAAACTTAGGGAAGTGCTGGGTGAGATCCCATGGACAGTAATACTAAAAGGAAAGGGAGTTCATGATGGCTGGGAGTTTGTTAAGAGGGAGATAGTAAAAGCACAACTTCAGGCAATACCAATGAGACGGAAACATGGAAGGTGCCTAAAGAAGCCAGGGTGGCTATCTAAAGAACTTTTAACTGAGTTAAGATTCAAAAAGGATGTGTACAAAAAATGGAAAAGGGGGGAAACCACCAAGGAGGAATTCAAACAAATAGCCAGCACGTGTAGACACAAAGTCAGAAAAGCTAAAGCACAGAATGAACTCAGGCTTGCTAGAGAGGTTAAAAGCAACAAAAAAGGCTTTTATGGGTATGTTCATAGCAAAAGGAAGAACAAAGAAACAGTGGGGTCACCCAGAGGAGAAGATGGTGAAATGCAAACAGGGGACACAGAAAGGGCTGAACTCCTCAATGCCTTCTTTGCCTCAGTCTTCTCCGATAAAGAAAACAATGCCCGACCTGAAGAATTTGGAGCAAATGATTCAGCAAAAGAAACACAGCTCAGAATAACTAAGGAGATAGTACAAGAATACTTGGCTAGTCTAGATGTATTCAATTCTCCAGGGCCAGATGAACTGCATCCAAGAGTATTAAAAGAACTGGCAGATGTGATCTCAGAACCACTGGCAGTCATCTTTGAGAATTCCTGGAGAACAGGCGAAGTCCCGGCAGACTGGAGGAGGGCAAATGTTGTCCCTATTTTCAAAAAGGGGAAAAGAGAGGACCCAAATAATTACCGCCCAGTCAGTCTGACATCAATACCAGGGAAGATTCTGGAGCAGATCATTAAGCAAACAGTCTGTGAGCCCCTAGAAAGGAATGCTGTGATCACCAATAGTCAGCATGGATTTCTGAAAAATAAGTCATGTCAGACTAACCTAATCTCGTTTTTTGACAGAATTACAAGCCTGGTAGATGAAGGGAACGCAGTGGATGTAGCCTACCTTGATTTCAGCAAGGCATTTGACAAGGTGCCCCATGATATTCTGGTAAAGAAGCTGGTAAAATGCGGTCTTGACTATGCTACCACTCAGTGGATTTGGAACTGGCTGACTGACCGAACCCAAAGGGTGGGTGCTCATCAATGGTTCCTCTTCATCCTGGAGAAGAGTGACTAGTGGGGTGCCACAGGGTTCTGTCTTGGGCCCGGTCTTATTCAACATCTTTATCAACGACTTGGATGATGGACTCAAGGGCATCCTGATCAAATTTGCAGATGACACCAAACTGGGAGGGGTGGCTAACACCCCAGAGGACAGGATCACACTTCAAAACGACCTTGACAGATTAGAGAACTGGGCAAAAACAAACAAGATGAATTTTAACAGGGAGAAATGTAAAGTATTGCACTTGGGCAAAAAAAATGAGAGGCACAAATACAAGATGGGGGACACCTGGCTTGAGAGCAGTACATGTGAAAAGGATCTAGGAGTCTTGGTTGACCACAAACTTGACATGAGCCAACAGTGTGACGCGGCAGCTAAAAAAGCCAATGCAATTCTGGGCCGCATCAATAGGAGTATAGCATCTAGATCAAGGGAAGTAATAGTGCCACTGTATTCTGCTCTGGTCAGACCTCACCTGGAGTACTGTGTCCAGTTCTGGGCACCACAGTTCAAGAAGGACACTGACAAACTGGAACGTGTCCAGAGGAGGGCAACCAAAATGGTCAAAGGCCTGGAAACAATGCCTTATGAGGAACAGCTAAGGGAGCTGGGCATGTTTAGCCTGGTGAAGAGGAGGTTAAGGGGTGATATGATAGCCATGTTCAAATATATAAAAGGATGTCACATAGAGGAGGGAGAAAGGTTGTTTTCTGCTGCTCCAGAGAAGCGGACACGGAGCAATGGATCCAAACTACAAGAAAGAAGATTCCACCTAAACATTAGGAAGAACTTCCTGACAGTAAGAGCTGTTCGACAGTGGAATTTGCTGCCAAGGAGTGTGGTGGAGTCTCCTTCTTTGGAGGTCTTTAAGCAGAGGCTTGACAACCATATGTCAGGAGTGCTCTGATGGTGTTTCCTGCTTGGCAGGGGGTTGGACTCGATGGCCCTTGTGGTCTCTTCCAACTCTATGATTCTATGAAAGCTGAGAAGAGCACTGCACCCCATAGTCGCCTTTCACTGGACTTAACCGTTCAGGGGTCCTTTACCTTTACTCCAGTTATGGAATATCCTTCTCAGAGATGCTCAGTTAGTACAAAAACCCTCATTTATTTCAGGTGACGAGTTAAAATGATTTTATTTTTTCAAGAATAATTATTTTACTCTCTCAAACTTTGCACAACATGAGGGAGGCATGGCTTCCTAAAGGATGGAACATTGCTTTATCTGAACGTCTGGTCAGACATATAGTCTGGGGAAAGCTAAATCGGACAGATTGGACATACATTTTTTATTATATAAATAGAGAGAGTCATATAAGTACTCTTTACATGACTCCCTCCTCATTGTGGTTAGGCTATATAAACTCATCCTAAAATCTTGGCTGTATGTAAGTAACCACATCTTTGTAATTTGTTCTTTATACTGGATATGTTCCGTGTATAGTTCTGTTGTTGTTTGTATGGTTATGTGTTAGTTTATACATATGTTTATGATTAATCCAATGCTATTTATCTAGAAAAAGAGGTGCCGGAACTCACCATGAAACCTCCTTTGTTCTCTTATAATGGCAATGGTGCCCACCTGAGAGGTGCTAGAATTGAGTACCAACAAGTTCTGAGTGAAAAAAGCCCTGGTTAAATTAATGCAATTAAAATAATATTTAAAAAAACCATTTCCACAACTTCTAACAGCTGCAGGGGGACAGGAAGTGAGTGTGGACTGGGAGACAGATTGTAAGGGCTGCAGCCAGGCCACAGAGGATTCCCCTCAGAATTTGGGTGAGTGCCTGGAAACTGAGCTGTAGAGGAAGAGAGAGGAAAGACAATTATTGCTTAACTCTTTCCCCTCCATCTGAGGCCTGAGTGGGAGCCTTACCCAACAATCCTGTGCTCCCTATGTATTCTGTGGTCCTCCTACAAATTATTTTAAGTCACCAAACTGCCATTTGGTGATATTGGTTTCCTTAAATTGAGATGTTTGAAAGAAATGTTCTAAACTGGTGGTTGTACTGAAGATGGTCCCTGAGAACCTTTTATTTCCTTAGTAAACAATTGTGCTAAAATCCAGAGGGGCACATGCCAACTTTCCCATACATATTGCAAAATAAAAAAGCAGTTTATTTGGGAAAGATTGAGGGCACAAGGAGAAGGGGACGACAGAGGATGAGATGGTTGGACAGTGTTCTCAAAGCTACCAACATGAGTTTGACCAAACTGCGGGAGGCAGTGGAAGACAGGAATGCCTGGAGTGCTCTGGTCCAGGGGGTCACGAAGAGGAGGACACGGCTAAATGACTAAACAACAACAACAAATCTATTTATTATTTGAAATAATTATCTTTTTCCATATCCTTTTCAGCTCAAGACATCTAGGTCTCGGTGTTAGATACACACACACACATACACACACACGGACACACTCTTTATTTTGGGGTGGTTTTTTGGCGGGATGGGATTCTACTGATATAATACACAGGAACTTCCTGACCTAAACGGGGAGGAAGGAGATACTATATGAATGCTCTTTTGGCACAGGAGTAATTTCCCACAACTTTAGGGGCTCCATTGAAATAAAGTGAGTTTTATTATTCCGGGAACTAATTTAATAGAATACCATGGTTCCTCTGCCTAGCTGCTTTTATTTCATAGCCTGGAGAGAGGCGTGAGGTGGGCAGACAACCACCCCTTACCACATGATTGGGACAATCCCATGTTTTGGTATGCAGAGCTGTTGCATCCAGTTTGGTTCTTTATCTTTCTTCTGATCCAAACACTCTCACCGCAGTTAATTCCGTCTCTCAGCTAACCAAGTCAACCAAGATGGTGGTGGGTGGTGATGATGATTTTATTTTGATTTATTATCCTCCCTTCTCCCTAACATTGTATATCAAGAGTGAACCAACAGGGACAAAGAGGGGGCCAACTAACTTGGTTGCCTAGAGCTTAGCTTGTCTTCCAGGTGCCACAAGAAAGCTGCAGAGAAAGTGCAGGACAGTGAATGATCTCTTTCAGTTTCTGCCTTCTGGAAGAAGGTACAGGGTTATAAAGACTAGGACTAGCTGCCTGAGAAACAGTTTCTATTCCAATGCGATTTTGGTTTTAAACACAGTGTAAGGCAGTCTCCAAAGGAGTGTATTGTATTTAATTATGGGGTATCAGAGTTTTTAGGGGGCTAACCAGGTTGGGATAGCTGGGATAGCAGGCTTGTTGGGTTTTTAATGTCTGATGTAGATTTTTTCAATTTCGTTGTTCTGTATGGGACAGTGACAATTATTGTATCGTATCGTATCGTATGGAAGTTACTTCTGAGTAAACCTGAATCGAATTGTGCTGCAAGTCAGGATTAATGAATGAAGTAATTTATATTGTGACATCAGTGAACCTGGAATTTTACCAACAATAAGCCAATAAATCTGGAATCCAAAAATAGTCATTTGCATCAAGGGAAGGCACCAGATCAAGAATGTACTTCAGAAGACAATGAGATGCACCAGCTGCTGCATTGTATACAGTGGTACCTCAGGTTAAGTACTTAATTTGTTCCAGAGGTCCGTACTTAACCTGAAACTGTTCTTATCCTGAAGCACCACTTTAGCTAATGGGGCCTCCTGCTGCTGCTGCTGCGCCGCCGGAGCATGATTTCTGTTCTAATCCTGAAGCAAAGTTCTTAATCTGAAGCACTATTTCTGGGTTAGCAGAGTCTGTAACCTGAAGCGTATGTAACCTGAAGCATATGTAACCCAAGGTACCACTGTACCTTCTTCCAGCAAAGGTCTCTTTTCCTTATGATTTTCTACTGTTACTCCTGGTTTGCAGTCTTGTTCAAAATGTTCTCTTAGAAGCCCTTGGTCAGTTTGGTCCATGCTGTCAATTACTTTCTGATATCTTTTTGAGCTTAGCTGTTCTTCTTGGTCTTAGAGGTCATCCTGAATTTTTCAGTCAAAATCCAGTTTTCCATAAGACTGATGGCAAGGTTTCTCCAAGTGGAGCTCTTTTGGAAATGTAGGCAGTGGATATGTGAACAAGGTCAAGCTGAGTTCCCACAAGTTGGCCTGTGGGGTCGCTTGCTTGCGCACACTATTCAAGACTGTTTACTCTGTAATTTCCTGTCATTTGGCAAAGGGGCTGGATTAGATTGCCTCTTTTGCTTCATTCCTGTTGTACGCTTCCTCAGCTCAGTGCTTCCAGTTATCGGTCCTGTTTGCGAAGGCCTAAGATCCCAGTGCTTTTTCAGTTCATAAATTTGAGACGATGGAAGTAACAGCTGTAACACTTGACCATTTATGGGGGATTGGCAGTTGTTTGGTTCTCCTCTGAGTGTATAAACTTTATACCTTTTAAGGGAACACAGTACATTCAGAGTGAAGATATCCAGAAGCCTAAACTTGCCACTGTTACAGTGTTAATAGGGTCAAATGAGAAGTACAGGCATGAGAATCCAGCACTTAGAACAGAGAGGGAAAATAAATCTGAAAGTTCTTATCTTAATTCAGAAATTCTAGGTATGATCAGAGGGACTGCAGAGTGAAATGCTGCTTAAACTATTGCTCACAAATTCCTGGTGGTTTAAGACACTATAGAGAGAGGATGCTTGGGGCAGAGAGAAGGAAATGTTCATGATTGCTTCCCTTGAAGGATTCTACTAGAAGTAATAGACTAAGACTGCAGTCCTGTGCATAGACATTGGCTATGAATCTCCATTTAATTCCAGGCTTATTCCCATAAGACATGCCTGATGTCTTGTGGTCATCCACACAGCATAGTTCTGTGCTGCTACCATAGACATTTGCGGTGTCTTTATGAAGATGAAGAAAGTATGAAGAAGCTTACACACCCTTGAATCTTCCATGTTGCATGGGCTGCGTACCACCTCCCCGCTTTATCTGACTCCCAGATAGACAGGACAACAGGACTTTGGATCTAACCAGGCCACAACTTTCTTGATTACAGATGTAAAGGTTTCGGCATAGGCATTGGGGATAACTGTTGACAACCAGCCTGCCTGCTGGATGTATACCTTTATTGGGGTCAAGAAATACTGGAGCGAAGAATGGAAGTATTGAAATAAAAAAGCTTTTCTTTTTAAGTATATTTTCATTTTAGTTTCTCTGAACTTAAAAGATGCAGCAGATTTTTATACAATATTTTGACTTCTGCTTTAAGAGGAGTTAGTATTAGTGTGTAGTTGTTGGTGTCAGTTTTTTAAAACACACATACCATGCAGCCTACATTGGAATTTCACATATACGGTGGTACCTGAAACTGTTCTTAACCTGAAGCACCACTTTAGCTAATGGGGCCTCCCGCTGCCGCTGCGCCACCGGAGCATTCTTTCTGTTCTCATCATGAAGTAAAGTTGTTAACCCGAGGTACTATTTCTGGGTTAGTGGAGTCTGTAACCTGAAGTGTATGTAATCTGAGGTACCAGTGTATTTGCTATTTAAATAAGAATACACATTTGAACTTCCTTCAAAGGAGAGCCAAATAATCCTATACTGCAATACTAATTTTTTTTAATAGGCACAGACTTGTTTCTGAATAAGCATGCATAAAATTGCCCTGTAAATACAGGAGGCTTCTCCTATCCTACTGGAATGTTTTACTTCTTTAAGCAGCTGAGTTTCAGTAGTGATGCATGAGAGGTGGTTGGGTGGCAGCTCCCTCCTCCTGGCATGGGTGCTGTCACTCACTGGCACTGGCACTCCTTAGGTGTGCTCCCCTGACTTTGCCATTGCCCTCTCCCAGCAAGTGTTGGAGCTGCCAGTACAAGGAGGGCAAAGCTCCCGCTTCATGCCTCCCCAGAGCCTGGTTGCTGCTGAGTTGAGCCCCACTATCACAAACTGCTTTTGAAATGCCACTCAGTTTCAGAAGCAGTTTGCCATGCACTGATGTGGGAGATGTTGTTCAAGGAAAATATAGAATCATAGAGTTGGAAGAGACCACAAGGGCCATTGAGTCCAACCCCCCAGCTCTTACTGTCAGGAAGTTCTTCCTAATGTTTAGGTGGAATCTTCTTCCTTGTAGTTTGGATCCATTGCTCCGTGTCCGCTTCTCTGGAGCAGCAGAAAACAACCTTTCTCCCTCCTCTATGTGACATCCTTTTATATATTTGAACATGGCTATCATATCACCCCTTAACCTCCTCTTCTCCAGGCTAAACATGCCCAGCTCCCTTAGCCGTTCCTCATAAGGCATTGTTTCCAGGCCTTTGACCATTTTGGTTGCCCTCCTCTGGACACGTTCCAGTTTGTCAGTGTCCTTCTTGAACTGTGGTGCCCAGAACTGGACACAGTACTCCAGGTGAGGTCTGACCAGAGCAGAATACAGTGGCACTATTACTTCCCTTGATCTAGATGCTGTACTCCTATTGATGCAGCCCAGAATTGCATTGGCTTTTTTAGCTGCCGCGTCACACTGTTGGCTCATGTCAAGTTTGTGGTCAACCAAGACTCCTAGATCCTTTTCACATGTACTGCTCTCAAGCCAGGTGTCCCCCATCTTGTATTTGTGCCTCTCATTTTTTTTGCCCAAGTGCAATACTTTACATTTCTCCCTGTTAAAATTCATCTTGTTTGTTTTGGCCCAGTTCTCTAATCTGTCAAGGTCGTTTTGAAGTGTGATCCTGTCCTCTGGGGTGTTAGCCACCCCTCCCAGTTTGGTGTCATCTGCAAATTTGATCAGGATGCCCTTGAGTCCATCATCCAAGTCGTTGATAAAGATGTTGAATAAGACCGGGCCCAAGACAGAACCCTGTGGCACCCCACTAGTCACTCTTCTCCAGGATGAAGAGGAACCATTGATGAGCACCCACCCTTTGGGTTCGGTCAGTCAGCCAGTTCCAAATCCACTGAGTGGTAGCATAGTCAAGACCGCATTTTACCAGCTTCTTTACCAGAATATCATGGGGCACCTTGTCAAATGCCTTGCTGAAATCAAGGTAGGCTACATCCACTGCGTTCCCTTCATCTACCAGGCTTGTAATTCTGTCAAAAAACGAGATTAGGTTAGTCTGACATGACTTATTTTTCAGAAATCCATGCTGACTATTGGTGATCACAGCATTCCTTTCTAGGGGCTCACAGACTGTTTGCTTAATGATCTGCTCCAGAATCTTCCCTGGTATTGATGTCAGACTGACTGGGCGGTAATTATTTGGGTCCTCTCTTTTCCCCTTTTTGAAAATAGGGACAACATTTGCCCTCCTCCAGTCTGCCGGGACTTCGCCTGTTCTCCAGGAATTCTCAAAGATGACTGCCAGTGGTTCTGAGATCACATCTGCCAGTTCTTTTAATACTCTTGGATGCAGTTCATCTGGCCCTGGAGACTTGATATCAATACTAAAATTTCCTTGGGCTCATATAACAAGTTTTGCTACTGTTTAATAACACCATAAGTGGACCACAAGCTTTTTTTGATGATCCCTGGGACCTCATGCAGTTGCCTCATTTCCCCATTCTATCAAAGTTCCTTACTTCCTGCTCCTTCTCCACCACACCCCTGCTGGGGCTTTTTAAAGTAGTTTCCTCTTTTTGTGTGGTTTCAAGAGTAAATGGAAATGCAGTATTCTATGTGGGAAAAAATCATTTGATATTGTGCTGGAGAGGAGAGAAAAATCTGGTTGTATGGATTGAAGAAATGATGTTTTTCTGCCAGCTGTCTGAGAAGAAGTTGGTAGATTTCTGGTGTGCATGTGTACATGTAGATAGCTGTACCGTGTGTAAGTATAGCACACTCAGATTAGAAAGGAATTATTTTCACTTGCTTTCCAGCTGTATTCTGTTACACAAAAATAAATAAAAATCCTCTGCATACTTATTTGCAGTGCTTTTCCCCCTTAAAAACTGTTTAGGGGTACAGTACTCTCAATTTCCTACTCATACTGAAATACCGGCCCTCAATGAGGCCAAACTTAGATTCACAAAATATTTAGGGGTATGGGTACCCCTGAGCCCCCCTGAAAAAGCACTGCTTATTTGAGAGTAACTTCATCAAACCCAGTGGGATTACTTCTAAGTAGACGGCATAGCACTGGGAATTCCAATCTTTAGTAGCAGTGGTGAAAGTTTGTTTGGAGGTTCTAGCAGGGGAGCACAGCTATCGTATACCCTTGACCGAAGAACGGTGCACTCCTTTTATCTGGGATGGTCGTCCTCTTCCACTGAGTGCACAGCTTCGGGAGGGACGCACATGAGGGAGGAAGGGGACACCCGCCTGGCCAGCCAGATCAGTCAAATCAACCCTGGTGATCAATGGGGTGGCAGATGTCGCAGCCAGATCGCCCTCACATCCAGCAATGGTGAAAGTTAAAGCACGGTGGTCTTTATTCTGGATTAGTTGATCTGGAACACTTTTGTCTGACCATCATTAGCTCTAGCTCTACTAAATGCTGCCATGCAGCCCCAACTGCCCACCCCTATTTACATTAAATAGAAATTATTTCCAAGTTTTAGTCTTTATGCCTGCTGGCTTTTTAGGGCTACTCTGTGTATGGGCTCCTGCAGCCTAGAAATATATGTCATTATCATGCAAGCAAAGCTACAGACAGAAACTCACTGCATTTCTCTGTAACGCTGACAGTAAAGATAAGTGTTCTTGGTAGATTACCTAGTACATACACAGTACATTCCAAGCATCTTATAAGAGTGAATCAAACACTTTGTTCCATTCAGCAAGAAGAGGTTGGAACATAATCTGCTGCAAACTGTTGTGTGTGAATCTTTGTGTATATATAAGCAGTATAAACTTTTGAAGTAGCATTGAAGCAGAGGGAGAAAGCAAGTTTAATGTCCCCCTCATATAAATAATCTACTAAAACAAGTTAGTGGTTTTGTGCTTACAAAAAATGGCAATGTTTAATGTTGGAAATTTTTGTAGACATGCTTTATAGGACCCTGGTGTCTTTAGAGAGTATTTATTCAGATTTGTTTCTCATGTGTACCAGGAAAAGACATGTGGCAGGCGAATGCACCAGCTAGCCCAGCTTTGCAGAAAGAAACAGTATGACTTAAATCATGCTTAACTTCCTCTCACTTGGTGCAATGGAAGAGACAGTGATAGCAAGTACAATGTGGTATCATAGAATCATAGAGTTGGAAGGGACCCAACCCCGTGCAATGCAGGAATTTCAACTAAAGCATCCAGGACAGATGGCCATCCAAACTCTGCTTTAAAACCCCCAGTGAAGGGTTGAACATTCCACTACTGAACAGCGCTTGCCGTCAGAAGTTGGAATCTTATTTCTTGTAACTTGAAACCATTGGTTCAGGTCCTAGGCTCCAGAGCAGAAGAAAACCAGTTTGCTTCATCTTCCATGTGACAGCCCTTCAGATATTTGAAGATGGCTATCAATTCTCCTCTCAGTATTCTCTTTTCCAGATTAAACATGTCCAGTTCCTTCAGCCGTTCCTCATAAAGCTTGGTTTCCAGACCCTTAGTTGCCTCCTCTGCACACATTCCAGCTTATCAACACCCTTCTTAAATCATGGTACCCAGAACTAGACATTGTATTTCAGATGTGGTCTGACCAGGACAGAATAGAGTGGTACTATTACTTCCCATGTAATGGCTGTTTGCTAAAACACAATAAACCAAACCAAACTGAACTTCCCTTGATCTTGACACTATACTTCTGCTGATGCAGCCTAGATTAGCATTAGGTTTTTTAAAAGGTTTTTTTATTGGGTTTTATAAACAATAATAATGTTACAGAAATAAGGATACCAAGTTCTCTCATGTCATTAATGAACATATCAGAGTGCTCTGTAAATGATAGTTAAAGCCTTTATATATCAACCTTTTGTGCTCTTCCACACCCGCCCAATATTCCTGACCCTTCTTTTGGATTCTTTTAGCTTCTTTTAAATTCTTATAGACTTTTATATTCACCTTCTGGTTTAGTACCTTTTAGCTTTACAAAACACGTTTCAGATTTTAAATGACTGTATTGCACCCTTTTATGCTGGTCTATGACTGTAATAAAGATTTGTATTGTATTGTTCTGCTAGTCTCAGTTCCATTTCCCTCAGGTTTTGTTGTTGGGTTGTTGTCATCTTGGGGGAGTGTTGTGGTCTCAGTGCTGTTCACCATCTCCCTGATGATCCTGGTTTGAGATCTGCTTGGTGTCCTCTTGGAGTGGTGTGTGTTATAATTAGGAGTTGTGGTGGTGGTGGTTCCTGGGTGTTGGGTTGCTGAGCTGAACAGGCGTTGTTGACTGGTGGCTTTTACAGAGCGTCTGGATTATGCGGCCATTTTTTAGCATCTGGACTGTGTTTTCAGGGCTTCTCTGGAGTTTCTGTGGTTCCTCAGCGGTGTTGGCAAAGCAGGGGGCAGACAAACAGACAGTCAAGTAGACCAACAGACAAACAGTTGACATAAAAGGGTTAAGGGGCAGAGATGCAAAAGACAGAGGGAGTGGGGCCAGAGGGAGGAGGGGGGTTATTGTGGATATCCCTGTGCATACACACCTACACACTCATGCGCACAATGGGGGGGAGTGAGGTCCAGTTAAGGGTGGGAAAGGGGATTAGGGATTCGTAGTAGAGAGTTACAAATTAAGACTGGCAAGGTTGTGTTTAGGAACAGAACAAAACAAAACAAAGGCAAAAGGGAAAGCGGAAGAGGAAGAAAAAGGAGAAGGAGAGAGAAAAAACAAAAAAGGGAGGGGAAATTAGAGTAAAATATAAAGGCGAGAGAAAGGAGAGAGAAAGAAAGAGTGATAGAAAAAGGGAAAGAATAGTATTAGTAATGATAAAAAAAATTGCAGTGGTGGTCCAAGTTATAGTATGAGGTAGGTGGCCACAAAGTGTGTGTGGGGGGGGGGTTACTATTGAAAGTGATTGGGGAGATATATGTGCGTAGGTCTGTGATTTTTATTATTGCTATTATTATTATTTGTTGGGAGAAGGAGAGGAAAGAGAGGAGGGAGGGGGATGGATGGGGTAGGACATTTAAGAGGAAAGAAAGAAAGAGAAAGCAAAAAACAAAAAGGAAAAAGGAAAAGAAAAATATGAAGATGTTGAGGCGGTGGTACCTGAAAATAGTGTGTGTGTGTGTGTGTGTGTGTGTGTGTGTGTGTGTTCTCTTTAAAGAGAAAAAGGCAAAGAAGGGGGGAGGGAGAGAAAAAGAAAAAAGGGTGAGGAATGGGAAAATAGCAATAGCAATGACAATAATAAGGAGAAAACGTTTTGTTTTAAAAGAGGATGGTGATAGTAATAGGATGGCGGGGGGGAAGGGCTCCCCAAACAAACAAACAAGCAAGCAAACAAAAAAGGACTCAGATTTTTATGTCATTATTTTTTCCCCTATTTAATTTTAAAAAATGAGAGATAAAAAAAGTGAATAGTAAAAGAGAAAGAGAAAGAAAAGAAAAATAAAGAAAAGAAAAAAGAACAGAAAGTCAGGGGTGAAGCGGCAATCCCAGGAAGTGGCCTTGTGTTGGTTCAGGGCTCTCTTCTGGGCGCCGCCATTTTAATTCTTAACAGAAAAACTTGAGGTAAAAAAATTGGGGGGAAGGAAAAAATGTGTTATTAAGAAATATTTTTAAAAATTAAGGAAAGGGAATTAAGATTAAAAATAAAAATAACAATGATGGCTGTGGCGGCAGTGGCCCTCCTCAAAAAGAGAGAGAGGAGGTTTTGAATAAAAACCAAAATTCGGGGGGGGGGGGGCGCTGCACTCTCTTTTCTTCCAGGGTGTCCTCCTTGGGCAGCCTCCCTCTGGGCCCTGGCCTGCTCTTGGCGCACCAGCCACTGGGCAGGTGGGCTCGGGTCTGGTTGTTCATTGCCAAAATCAAACATATAGAAGAACTAGATCAGTTTTGAGTGAACCAGGGACATGTTCTGGAACAATGTTGTTGATGCTTGTTTATTTCACTCCAAGCCCAAGATATTCTGAATCCTGTACCATCACCTCCATAGCTGTCTACAAATCACTTAGCCAGTCATGTGGTGCCTTCCAGCCCTAAGTGCCCCAAGAGTAAAATGTGTGCCAGTGAAGTACTGGCGTATATTTTGCAGAGGTTTCTGGCTCTCCTCTCCCATGTCAACATAAGTTTTTTTTTAAATATGCAGCTGACACCTGGAAGATGGGAAAGCCAAAACTGAGAAAGATATGCTTTCTCAGTTATTATTTTTAAAACCAACTCTCTTTGATCAACAGAAGATTTATTTTGGTCTATTGTGTGCTCTAGCTATGTTGCAAAAACAACATATAAGATTTGGAGATAATCATTTCGGGGGGGGGGAGAGATGTCTCTACATATATCTTTTGTTTAGGGAGAAAAAGGATATTGAGACTTACAATTCTTGGCTAACTCATGAGAACTTCCTGAATCACAGGGTGTGTAACACTTTATGCAAAACTCAGACAATTGTGTGTAATGGGAAGAAAATTAAAAGAAAATAAATTCAACTTATTTCAATGGGAGACTTGATTAACTCTTTGCCAATGAAATCAGTGGGGAAGTTTTAAACATACTTAGCTTGGACTGGATCATTCCTGGGATATATTTGGATGTTGTAATGAAAATGTGTAACTGCTTTTTCTCGGAGCACATTTCGACTTCTTTTAAATGATCTTCCTAACTTGAGTGGATGTAGTTACAAAACCTAATCTCACCTTTAGATTCCGCCTTTGCCTGGAAATCTCTATGGAGATTTTCCCATTTACATTCAGTTTCATAAACTTTGGAATTTAACATCTAAACGGAACCAAAATAAAAGCTTGGATCATTGCCACAAGCAGTTCAGCACAGGAAGATCAAGGAGAAGCAAGTGACCATATTGGGATGATTGCCTAAGGCTTCATAATCCATGGCTTGTGAAGCTGTAGATAAGCACTTGGGCCATGTCTTTCGTCCTCTCCTCCTCTTGTGTTCTGACTTCACTGCAAATATTCTAGTTTACGTTCAGCCAGAGTTCCCTGACTCCTTTTTATTTTTGTTATTATTATGCTTTATTTACCATAGTTACATCCATACATCAAAGACATAGTCTGTAAATCAAGCTCATCAAAATAAAATATACCAATAAAGAAATATATATCTTCATATATTTGACTTCCCATCCTTCTCAACATCTTTTTGCTCTGATAAACCTAAATTTATCAGCAAAATCATAATAAAATATTGATTTGTGTGTGTGTGTGTGTGTGTGTGTGTGTGTGTAAACCCATTTAACCTTTATTTACAGAGCTTATTCAAAAGCTGCTACCGAGTTCAGATTGCAACACTTACCATATTTTTTAAGTAACTCTTTAGAGGTTTCCAGTTATCGATTAACTCCTGTTTTTGCTTATCTTTAATCTTTCCAAGAGACTATCTAGTTTAGCATATTCTACCAATTTTAGTAACCATTCCGATCTGATGGGGATTTTGTCACTCTTCCAATGTTTTGCTATAAGTACTCTCGTGGCTTTGGTGGCATACAGAAAGATTTTCCTCATCCTCCTGGCTATATCTGGTCCTTTAATACCCAATAAAAATGATTCTGGTTTTTTGGGGGGAAGGATGCATTTAACATTATTTGAAGCTGAGTATGTATGTAAGGTTTTGATCTTTTTACAAACCGACCACATATGTAGCGTGGTTCTACCTGATTCTCCGCATCTCCAACTTGTGTTAGGGACACTTTTGTACATTTTGGAGAGTTTAGAAGGGGTTAAATTTCAGCAGTATAACATCATTTGAAGGTTTTCCCTTAACGTATAGCATGCCATAAAGTTCCAATTTACTTTCCATAGGTGTTCCTATTGGCTCATCTCTATGTTGTAACCAAAGTCTTGGGCCCATGTGATCATTGCGGACTTAACTTCCTCCTCCTTGACTTCCCAATCAAGGAGGAGTCGGTATGTTTTGTTTTTTGGGGTTTTTTAAAAGTTTTTTTATTTCAAAATTAAAACAAGGCATATTATCCAAAAACATATCATCCTTGTTCCCCCCCCCCCATTTTTCCTCCCCTCCCCACAAAACCCACCCACCCCCACCCCCCGACTTCCCTCAGTTCCAGTCTTTGGACTGCTGTTTCCTGCATGTTACAAAGTTGTATAGATCCTCAAACTATTTAGCTGAATATTATCAATAAACAGTTTGTGAATGTTTATTCAAAACCTGCAAAGGAGTCCAGTTCACTTTGTTGCGTCTTTAGATACTTTGTAAAGGGTTCCCATTCATCTTTAAAGTCACAGTTATCCTTTTCCCGTAGCTTATATGTCAGTTTTGCCAGTTCTGCCTAGTCCATCAATTTTTCTTGCCATGATTCTTTAGTTGTGGTTTCTTCAGTCTTCCATCCTTGTGCTACCAGAACTCTCGCGGCCATTGTCACATACGTGAAGATGTTTTTCAGCTTTTTTGGCAGGTCTTTCCCTACAATCCCCAACAAAAATGCCTCAGGTTTTTTAACAAATGTTAAATGGAACATTTTCTTCAATTCATTGTATATCATTTCCCAATTTTTTAAATTACATTACATATTTTTTAATTTTAATTACATTAATCCCACCACATATGCTAAAATGTCCCTTCCTTTTCCTTACACTTCCAACATATATTTGAATGAGTTCTGTACATTTTCCCTAACTGCACTGGTGTTGTGCATCATCTTCATGTAATTCTCTTTCAATAGGGAACAATCTGTAAATTTTAAATCAGTTTTCCATAATTTTTCCCAATCTTCCATCATAATGTTGTGACCTACATCTTGTGCCCATTTAATCATAACTGATTTTACCTCTTCACCTTTTGTCTCCCATTAGTATGCTGTATGCGGCCTTCAGTAATTTCCCTTCAATCACGTCCGTTTGAAACCTAGATCTTATATAACTGAATCCTTTCTTGCTATCTTCTTTATGTGTTTCATATAGTTGTCGATAATGCAACCAACTCTGAAAATGGTCTTTAATCTCATCATAATCTCTTAATTTCCATTTTCCATCATGGTCCTTTAATAAATCAATATATGTGAGCCATTTTCCTTTCTTTCCAAGTGGTTTGAGCAGTAATGCTTCATGTGGTGAAAGCCACCACGGGGTCTTTTGTTCCAATAAGTCTTTGTATCTCTCCCATACTCTCATTAGTGATTTCCTATTATATGGTTGTAAAAACTTCTATGAACCTTCCCTTTCCCGTACCATAAGTATGCGTGCCAGTAGAATCTGTTGTCATGTCCTTCTAGTTCTAATGCCTCTTGCTTATCCAATCTCATCCAGTCCCTGATCCATACCAAACAAGCAGATTCATAATACAATTTAAGGTCTGGGAGGGCAAACCCGCCTCTGTCTTTCCTTCATGTTTTTAACTAATAATTTAGTTTTATTCCTATTTAGTTTAAATTCTGCCACTTCCCCAAATTTCTGAATTTTTTCTATTACTTTAGGGAGTGAAGTTTTAGGTTCTTCCACTGTTATCACTAGGTCATCTACATATGCTTTTAACTTGAATTCACTTTTCCCAGTTTTTTTACACCTGTGATCTCTTTATCTGCTCTTATGTACTTCCAGGGCCAGGATAAACAATAATGGTGATAATGGGCATCCTTGTCTCGTTCCTTTTTGGATCTTACAATCATCCGTTAACACCAGATTTATAATTAGTTTGGCTTTTTGTTCTGAATAGATTGCTGTTATTCCTTTTAAAAACTTAGAACCACTTCTGATTTGTTCTAACGGCTTTGTCATGAACTTCCAAGAAACATTATCAAAGGCTTTTTCAGCATCTATAAACATCATTACCGCTTTCTTTTCATTTTTAGCCTCCAAATATTCTATTATATTCAAAATATTCCTTATATTCTCCTTCATTTGTCTTCCTGGTAAAAACCCGGCTTGATCTTGATGCATATAGTCATTTAATTTTTTTTAAATCTATTAGCTAGAATATTTGCAAACAATTTGTAATCGTTATTTAACAAGGAGATAGGCCTATAATTTTTAATTTGCAGCAAATCTGTGTCTTGTTTTGGAATTATTGTTATATAGGCCTGTTTCCATGTTTCTGGGATTTCGCCTGTGTTCAATATTTCATTCATAACATCTTTCAGTGGGTTCGCTAATTGAGAGCCAGTGTGGTGTAGTGGTCAAGAGCAGTAGTCTTGTAATCTGGGGAACCGGGTTTGAGTCTCCGCTCCTCCACATGCAGCTGCTGGGTGACCTTGGGCCAGTCACACTTCTCTGAAGTCTCTCAGCCCCACTCACCTCACAGAGTGTTTGTTGTGGGGGAGGAAGGGAAAGGAGAATGTTAGCCGCTTTGAGACTCCTTAAAGGGAGTGAAAGGCGGGATATCAAATCCAAACTCTTCTTCTTCTTCTTCATTTAATTTCTTGTAATATTTTGCCGTAAAACCATCCGGGCCTGGAGACTTGCCATTTTTAGAGCTTTTTATTGCCTCAAGTAATTCTTGCATTGTTATCCGGAAATTAAGAATGTTCCTTTGTTCTTCTTTTAAATATGACATATTGCTACTTCTGATGTACTCTTCTATCTTAAATGTTTTCTTCTTTCCCTTGTCTATACAGCTCAGAAAAATATTTAACAAACCCTTCTCTTATTTCTTTCAGCTTGTCTGTAATTCTGCCATTTATGTTAATTTTATTTATGGAGTTCCTTTGATCACTTTTTTTCAACTGCCAGTCTATCAACTTCCCCGATTTATTTGTGTGCTCAAAATATTTTTGTTTTACTCCTTTTATTTTCCAGCTAATTTCCTCATTTATAATAATTGAATATTGGGTTTGTAATGTTTTGATTGCCTGTTTTACTGCCTCTTTATTTGCCTTATTTAGCAGCTGTTTCTCCTTTTTCATAATTTCCTCTAATATTTCTTTTTTTCTTTTTTCTTTCTCAGTTTCCTTTTAAATGAGTTTTGTTGTATAAAGAGTCCTTTCATTACAGCCTTACTTGCATCCCAGACCATCTGTAACTTTGTTTGCCCTTGACTGTTTATTTCAAAATATTTTTTTTTTAAAGCAATTTATTAAATTTTACAGTAAAAATAAACATAGTAAACAATGTAACATTGATCTTAACATATTTTCACATTTTCTTTGGACTTCCTCACATCTCCCGCTCCCACTTTCATCGTTGTAACGTTTTGTCAGCAATTTATCATCTTATTTAAATTCTTATATCCCTTCTATATTTCATAATCTTATAATTCTCAGAAGGAGCTAAATTTCACAGTCTTACTTATTTTCTTAAAAAAAACTTCTAAATTTAGTGGTGCTCAGTTATTTTGATCTAGCGTCTTGTTTAGCATTCACTCAAATTACAATACTTTTGTAAATAGTTCTTAAATTTCTTCCAGTCCTCCTCAATCCTCTCTTCTCCCAGGTCACGGATTCTGCCGGTCATTTCAGCCAGTTCCATGTAGTCTATCAGTTGTATCTGCCATTCTTCCAGTGTGGGTAGATCTTGAGTTTTCCAATGTTTTGCAAGAAGTATCCTTGCTGCTGTTGTTGCATACATAAAGAATGTCTGGTCCTTCTTTGCCACCCCTTGGCCGACAATACCCAAAAGGAAAGCCTCTGGTTTCTTGGAGAAGGTATATTTAAATACCTTTTTCAGTTCATTATAAATCATTTCCCAGAACGCCTTCACTTTAGGGCAAGTCCACCAGAGGTGGAAGAACGTTCCCTCACACTCTTTGCATTTCCAACACTTATTATCAGACAGGTGGTAAATTTTGGCAAGTTTGACTGGGGTCATATACCATCTATAAATCATTTTCATTACATTTTCTTTCAGAGCGTTACATGCAGTAAATTTCAATCCATTGCTCCACAACCTCTCCCAGTCCTCAAACATGATATTATGCCCAATGTCCTGTGCCCACCTTATCATAGCCGATTTAACCGTTTCATCTTGTGTATTCCATTTCAACAGCAAGTTATACATCCTTGAAAGTACCTTAATCTTTGGTTCTAACAATTCTGTTTCTAATTTCGATTTCTCCACCTGGAACCCTAGTTTCTTATCATTTTTAAAAACTTCTTTAATCTGAGCGTAATGTAACCAATCTCGCACTTTGTCTTTCATTTTCTCCAAACTCTGCAATTTCCAATTGTCTCCATCCTTTTCTAGTATTTCCCAATATTTTGGCCATTTAGCCTCCATATTGGGTCTTTTTCGGGCCTTGGCTTCCAAAGGTGAAAGCCACCTTGGTGTTTTATTTTCCAGCAAGTCTTTATATTTTGTCCAGACATTAAACAATGATTTTCTGACAATATGGTTCTTAAAGGCCTTATTTGCTTTAACCTTGTCATACCATAAATATGCATGCCATCCAAAAGCATTGTTAAACCCTTCCAGATCTAACACATCAGTGTCCTCAAGAAGTAGCCAGTCTTTTAGCCAGCAGAACGCTGCGGCTTCATAATACAACTTTAAGTCTGGCAGGGCAAAGCCCCCTCTTTGTTTTGCATCAGTTAATATCTTAAACTTAATTCTGGGCTTTTTGCCCTGCCAGACAAACTTAGAAATGTCTCTCTGCCACTTCTGAAAGCACCCCGTCAGCAATGAAATTATGGAGGGGAAGAGGGCACCGGAGTCGTGGAAGGAAGCGTTTATCACATTAATACCAAAGTCGGAAGCTGAAAAGACACAACTTAAGAACTACCGTCCCATCTCTCTTTTAAATGTGGATTACAAAATATTTGCAGACATTCTGGCAATTAGATTTAAAAAAGTTTTAAACGAAGTAATTCATAAGGACCAGGCCGGCTTTCTCCCAGGAAGACATCTGTTTGCCAATACAAGGAACATTATTGACATTTTGGAACTTTTGCAAACAGACATAAATACAAAAGCAGTCTTAATTTTTATAGACGCGGAGAAGGCCTTTGACAATATCTCTTGGAAATTTATGATGGGAAATTTAAAAGAGATGGGAGTGGGACGGGGGACGGGGTTTTGAGAATGGGATCGGGGCGATATATTCAGAACAGAAAGCTAAACTGATAGTTAATAATGTGGTTACAGAAGAGTTTAAAATTGAAAAAGGGACACGACAAGGTTGCCCTATTTCCCCTTTGTTATTTATTTCGGTTCTGGAAGTGCTATTAAACATGATTAGAGAGGATCGGTTGGTGGAAGGAATTCAGGTCGGTCAGAAACAATACAAATTAAAAGCTTTTGCAGATGACCTGGTTTTGACCCTGCAGAAGCCAGAGCCCAGTACGAAAAGAGTATTACAACTGATTAATGATTTTGGTCGGGTGGCTGGATTTAAACTAAATAAACAGAAAACTAAGGTTTTGGGGAAAAATTTGACTGATACAGAGTCAGAACGGTTTCAGAATGAGACGGAACTTAATGTGGTTAAAAAAGTAAAATACCTAGGGGTAAACATAACAGCAAAAAATCTAAGTCTATTTAAGGACAATTATGAAAAATGCTGGACAGAAATTAAGAGAGACCTAGATAGTTGGTCAAAATTGAAACTTTCTTTGTTAGGCCGAATTGCTGCTATCAAGATGAATGTATTGCCAAGGATGTTGTTTTTATTTCAAACACTTCAGGTCTTGTTTATTTCAAAATAATCCGTCAAGGTCTTTTTTGCTTTTTCAACAAATTTTTGAGTCAGTATGTTTTGGAGAGGGTTTTAGTATTAGAATTTACTAGATCTGATTCAAATCTGGAAGTCTCTGTCAAAAATCCTCTTTTTTATCACATTTGAAGGTTTCAAATAATTGATAATATTGGAACCAGTCCGAGCCTTGATCTCTTAACTCTTCGAAATTTATTAATTTAAACTGGTTCTCTTCCTCTATTAATAATGATTTATAGACAGGCCAATTTCTGTTTGTGTTTTTCCTTTTAACGGCAAGAGCTTCAGTTGGGGAGATCCATCATGGCACCTTAGGCTCGAGAAGGTCCTTATATTTTTCCCAAACGATGTAGAGGGAATTCCTGATGACGTGATTCAAAAAATTCTTATGAACTTTAACCTTTCCGTAGCCCAGGTATGCATGCCAGCCAAACCTGTTTTTGTACCCCTCCAGGTCCAACAGTTCTGGATTTTTGAGTGTGCACCACTCCTTTAACCAAGTGAGACAGGCGGCTTCATAGTACATTCTTAGGTCTGGCAGAGTTCCCTGATTCGGACACAGCAGGGAATACTCACTTAATACAAGCAAGGATCTTTGTGCTGAATCCAGCATGTCACTGGAGGACTGAGGAGCACCCACAGTGCTGAACCATGGCTTCGTAAACCACAGTTGGACAGATTTGCCTGTATCCCACATAGTCACCATTTTCTGTACCAATAGCTTTGAAGAAGGACTTGTCTTCCTAATCGTAACATATACTGTACCTCCGTGTTCAAATGTTCAGTGTTTTATCTCCTCCATATGTCTTTTTTATGTAACTTGATTTTAAATTTCTCATGTCATATTATTCCTTCATTCAGTAGCTTCAATATTTTTACATGGTGTCCTTTAGAAGTGCCAAATAGTAATCATTTGCTTTTATGTCAGTGGAATTTGCCTGCTATCTGTAGTGCAAACACAACTCTATCCCATTCAGTAGACTCTTTGGATAAAGAGTGCTCAATTCTCAATAATGCCATTCTTAACTTAGAATTTTAGTTTCTGATAATGGAAACATAAAATGGCCAAAGTAAATGGAATAATTTATAATAATAGATTTAAAGCTACACATTAGGTTCTGCAGATGAGTTTAAATACCTTTGATGTCAGTAGCTGAAAATAAAATATGTGATTCTAAAATCTGAATGTTGTGATTTTGTATGACCATTTATGGCTGCCATATAACTAGAATGTAGTTGTTGATTTGAGTATTATAAATCATGCACAAATTGTGTCAAAATTAAGTCCCACTGAGTACAATGGGTATTACTTCCATGTAAATTCACATACATCAGATTTCAACCTTAGTCTGGGATTTGCTAACAAAACTATAATCCATAATAAGGCATGGTATGTGGGAGTAGATCAAACACTTCACCTTGATAGAATAAGTTGGCATCTATGCATGCAAACCACTGGACCATCATGATGATGTGGTGTTATCTGATGTCTTTTTAGGGTGGCAAAATCAATGAAAGTCCCCGTGTATGAAACACCAGCAGGCTGGAGGTTCTTCTCAAATTTGATGGATTCTGGTCGATGCTCGCTTTGTGGAGAAGAAAGCTTTGGCACTGGTGAGACAACATATGTTCTGTGAAGCAAAACTATATCAAATGCAATTCCATTATGGTTTATTGAGGATTGTACATTTTAATCTAAGCCTGCATTGTGACAACCAAACCAAATGCTTCTTAGCAACCACCTGTGGTGGTCCTCTAGGATCTCATTTAAACTTTGTAGTTTCCTGCCTGTATTGGAAAAAAATACATAGTAAATGGGCTACTTCATCTTGGTGGCTAAAAATTGTGAAGGCTTGCATTAGTCCATAATCTGAAAAAAATTACATTCTATTGCGTAATTGATCAGGAATCTGTCAAATGCCCTTGAAAAACTCAAGCTTTTAGATATTTTCAGAAGTACAAACTGAAAGAGATAGCCCATATAAATTCACTCATATGCTTCTCGCTAACTGTTATGGGTAACCAGCTTGCCATTCCCATCCTATAACACCAAAAATGCCTGAAATCTAATCTTGGTCTTTCAATCATTTATTTTTTAATGCTTTGTTTACCAGCATTAACATGCAATGAAAAAAAAATTACATATGAATTTAAAAGCACCCATTTCCTCCCTTATTAAGCATGCCCACACTTCAGTAAAATCAGTATGTATGTTTTGTTGTTTGTTTCCAGAAAATATTTTTTTAGTTCAGATGAGACCTGTTCATAAGGCTGCTGCATTCATAAGACTGCTGGGTTGAAGCCTTTACATATATTCTTATGATAGTATTTGGCTTTGCATTAGTCACAGTAGCAAGATGAAAGTCAAAGTCTCAAACTGATGGTATTGTAGTGTATAATATGCCTAACATGTTTTAACTATGTGTCTGCTTGGAATCCTTGGGTGATAGCCAAGTAAAGAGTCGACCCACTAAAATCTTAACTCAATTGATTTCATTGGGTTTACTCAGAGTATGACTAATGTTTAATATCACCCTGTGTCTCGGGGTTGGCCCCTGCTGATTCTGCATTCTCAGTTCTGTATTTGAGAGGATTTCCCCATGTTGAGTGGGCTGCTTCGTAGTCAAGCCAATAAGAAAGAAGGGCTTTCCATCTGTCTGTGTGTTTACATCTCAGGGAGGTTGTAAGGTTTGTTCTCTCTCATCACACCAGAGAAAGTAAACCTCAGCTACCACAGGAAACGTGGTAAGCACATCAAAGTGCTAGTAGATAAATACTCCGGTGGGAAGGTAAACGGCGTTTCCGTGTGCTGCTCTGGTTCGCCAGAAGCGGCTTAGTCATGCTGGCCACATGACCTGGAAGCTGTCTACAGACAAACGCTGACTCCCTCGGCCTATAGAGCGAGATGAGCGTGCAACCCCAGAGTCGTCTGCGACTGGACCTTACGGTCAGGGGTCCTTTACCTTTACCACAGGAAACACAAGCTGTGTAGAAGCTTTTCTTATTGCAATAGGAGAGGACAGCTTTTGTTATTTTTAAGTAGCTGTCAATAGTTATTTAGTTAGTAAAATTTTATATTAGCACTTAATTAAAAATATCTAAGTAGTTTACATATAAGTATGTGTACTGAACTGTAAACATATGCTAGGTTATATAAAGAACACTTTAGAAATTGAGATGAGCAGTAATGTATAAATTTAAGGTGGGGCTTTCCCCTCCCATGATTACTTGTTGTAGCAATATGAGCTTTTTCTCTTCTATGTTAGCATCTGGTTTTCCCAACATTTCCTTATATTTGGCAACTGATCCAAATATCAGTAATAAATTCTTTACCCACATTGGACAATAGAGGCAGACTGTGGCAGTTTCATGCCATGCTGGTCTAAACTTTCTAATTGCCCCAAAAGTGATTTGCCTTTCTCTATGATTAAATGTCCCCTTCATGGATCACTGCCTTGCCGTGGCGAAGGGGCTTGAATAACTCAGAGAAGCTAGACATCCTGGAGAGTGAAGTCAAATCGGCCTTAGAAAGCACTGCTAATAACAAGGCCAGTCGAAGTGATGGTATTCCAGCTGAACTATTTAAAATTTTAAAAGATGATGCTGTTAAGGTGCTACACTCAATATGCCAGCAAGTTTGGAAAACTCAGCTGTGACCAGAGGATTGGCGATCAGTCTACATCCCAATCCCAAAGAAGGGCAGTGCCAAAGAATGCTCCAACTACCGCACAATTGCACTCATTTCACACACTAGCAAGGTTATGCTTAAAATTCTACAAGGAAGGCTCAACCAGTATGTGAACTGAGAACTCCCAGAAGTGCAAGCTGGATTTAGAAGAGGCAGAGGAACCAAAGACCAAATTGCAAACATGCGCTGGATTATGGAGAAAGCTAGAGAGTTCCAGAAAGACATCTACTTCTGCTTCATTGATTATGCAAAAGCCTTTGACTGTGTCGACCACAGCAAACTATGGCAAGTTCTTAAAGAAATGGGAGTGCCTGATCACCTCATCTTTCTCCTGAGAAATCTCTATGTGGGACAAGAAGCTAGAGTTAGAACTGGATATGGAACAACTTATTGGTTCAAAATTGGGAAAGGAGTACGACAAGGTTGTATATTGTCTCCCTGCTTATTTAACTTATATGCAGAATTCATCATGCGAAAGGCTGGGCTGGATGAATCCCAAGCTGGAATTAAGATTGCCGGAAGAAATGTCAACAACCCTAGATATGCAGATGACACAACCTTGATGGCAGAAAGTGAGGAGGAATTAAAGAACCTTTTAATGAGGGTGAAAGAGGAGAGCACAAAATATGGTCTGAAGCTCAACATCAAAAAAAGGAAGATCAAGGCCACTGGGCCCATCACCTCCTGGCAAATAGAAGGGGAAGAAATGGAGGCAGTGAGAGATTTTACTTTCTTGGGCTCCATGATCACTGCAGATGGTGACAGCAGCCACAGAATTAAAAGACGCCTCCTTCTTGGGAGAAAAGCAATGACAAACCTAGACAGCATCTTAAAAAGTAGAGACATCACCTTCCCAACAAAGGTCTGTATAGTAAAAGCTATGGTTTTCCCAGTAGCGATGTATGGAAGTGAGAGCTGGACCATTAAGAAGGCTGATCGCTGAAGAATTGATGCTTTTGAATTATGGTGCTGGAGGAGAGTCTTGAGAGTCCCATGGACTGCAAGAAGATCAAACCGATCCATTCTTAAGGAAATCAGCCCTGAGTGCTCACTGGAAGGACAGATCCTGAAACTGAGGCTCCAGTACTTTGGCTACCTCATGAGAAAAGAAGACTCCCTGGAAAAGACCCTGATGTTGGGAAAGATGGAGGGCACAAGGAGAGGGGGACGACAGAGGACAAGATGGTTGGATAGTGTTCTCGAAGCTACCAGCATGAGTTTGACCAAATTGCGGGAGGCAGTGGAAGACAGGAGTGCCTGGCATGCTCTGGTCCATGGGGTCACGAAGAGTCGGACACGACTAAACAACAACAACATGATTAAATGTCCTGTAAAGCTGTACCCAAACAACAATGTCAGCTTGTTTTCCTTAGTAATAACATGTAAACTGTAAACTTTCAGAAATGTAAAGCCTAGATTTATAATAAAAAGGAGACTTCAGCCTGGTAAATGAAAGTACCCTTTCTGCTGTAAAAGGACAACTGGGGTTTTTTTGGGTGGGGAGGATGTGCCACTTGGCTGTGTTCTCAGGCTTGCTTTCTGGCAGCAGATCCTGGAGGTCAACCCATGCTATTGGAACTTATTCCTTTTTTGTAGCAGCAGAAGGGAGTTTGTCAGATGAATTTAGTAAGTCGTGGGCATTACGAGCAATGACTTGGGCTTTGAAAAAGAAGGTGCAGCAACAGCCATCACTGCCCAAAGTTTCATCAGCAAACTGTTAATCACTGTTAAGAAAGCCGTGCACATGATTTATATGTTTGAGCTAATCCTCCTTGGCAGCAACAGGAATATTTTTTACTTCATCTCCAAGCTTATGCAAACAGCAGACAGGTCCTTGTGCAGTAAATTGAATATGAAAAAGTCCTAAATAAGGAGAGAGAAATGGAGCCATGCTTCTTATAAACTAGTGATATATTTTGGATAACCCAGCAACTCATAATTGAGGATTTGTCCAGGCATGTGAGAGGAGGGATGCCGAGCCTGGGGGCCAAGAGGAAGGCATGAGAAGGAGTCTGGTTGAAAAGGGAGGTATCTATGGCAGGCTAACACAGTACTCTAGATCAGGGACACACTCAGGTATTCTCAAGAGCCACTAAATAGGGGCCAAGGCATCAGACATTGCCACACAAATTGTCATCCCCCCAAAACAGAAAGTTGCTGCCATTTTGATACTGAAGAGGCATTATTCATCTGGCAGTGGAAGGAGTCAAAGAGTTGTAAACACCTCTGAATGGCACAGAGGAAGCTGCTTCAACTGTGAAAGAAAGGGGAGGACAGGAGAATTTTGGTGGGAAATCCAGCGTTTTGCCTCTGATACATTCAACATAAGACATTGGTAAGATATACAACAGAGAAATAGAGATGATACAGGATGATGCAAAAAGTGATGAAAGACAGAACAGTAGATTATGAGCATGAAAGCAGCAGCAGAAACCTCAGGAATAAATGACATTGCACAGAAGCATAGAAAAAACAATTATCAGTTCAAGAACTTAATGTTTGCATTCTGATTTTTCATAACAAATGCGAATTCTCTGCATTGTTCCTTCATTTCCAATTGTGTGGGATCTTTGCATATTATATGTTAATTTTTCATGCACTCTTGTGTTTTGAGGAATTTGACTACCGTGAACAGAATTTTCCTCCATCTGGGTGGATTACAAATACATCAAAGCTTTTTCTGAAACAAGACCTCTGTTACCTAACAGTAATTCTTACCTAACAGTAATTCTTAATTCCACAGTCAGGCAATACTGTACATTTATTAGGATCAACCAAAATGTCACAAAATAGTGAGCAAGTTTTCTAGAACACAGTGATAAACATATCTATTAATTTGTACCCTCTGTTTGATGTTTCTGAATCCATCCTAAAAGGTTGTTGCCTTCTTATCAAACAACTTCAGATCAAGTTGGGTTGTTTTTTTAAAAAACAAAAATGACCTGAACAATAGGAACACAACTGGAAAATAACAGAGGCTGTACAGATGTGCCATTTTGATTTAACTTCTTGGCCTAAAGTATTATACTTAACAATAGGTAAAGGGTAAAGGGACCCCTGACCATTAGGTCCAGTCATGACCGACTCTGGGGTCGCTTTACTGGCTGAGGGAGCATGACTAAGCCGCTTCTGGTGAACCAGAGCAGCACACGGAAACACTGTTTACCTTCCCGCCGGAGCGGTACCTATTTATCTACTTGCACTTTGACATGCTTTCGAACTGCTAGGTTGGCAGGAGCAGGGACCGAGCAACGGGAGCTCACCCCATCGTGGGGATTCGAACCGCCGACCTTCTGATCGGCAAGTCCTAGGCTCTGTGGTTTAACCCACAGCGCCACCCGGCCCTTTTTACTTAACAATAGTATAGATCTTTTCCAGGGAACAGAGCCAAGACTCTAATCCCCCTTATAAAGTGAATTAACAGCTACTATACACCAGAACCTTTGTTTTCCATCTTCAGCATTATATTTTAACATGCAGTGTATTTTTTTATATTGTTCTCTTAGGATCTGACCACATTCGAGAGAAGGACGGACTTTGGGCTGTCCTAATTTGGCTGTCAATCATAGCAGCTCGAAAACAGAGTGTGGAAGAGATTGTCCGAGAGCACTGGGCAAAATTTGGCCGCCACTACTACTGTAGGTGAGAATGGCTGATCTATAGAAGAGTCAGTTGCATAATGCAAAGAATTTTGTGTGTGTGTTTGTAGAGAGAGAGTACAGTGCCTGTAGGACCGTATACTCTTAACAAATTATAAATTATAAAAGTAATCATTCATATGTAGAGGTGATTATTGTCAAACCACAACCCACAACTTAAATCTGCTACAGATATATGCAGTGCTGCTGATTTGTGTTTTGGTAAGGAGAAAGTGGGGCCATTGTAAAACTCCTGCAGGCAGGCATGGATTCGGCATGAATTCTTTTGTAGATTACAGCCAAGGCATGGAGTTTGGTTTAGAATCTTTGTTGGAAATGGATAGGGTAACAATGCCTTCAAAAAAAAGCAAGGCCAAACAAACTATTTTAATGTGAATGGTATGTTTATAAAACTAGAAATTTTATTAATAAGTCATCTTGTGCCTTTGGGAAAGCAATGTTTAAGAAATGCTTCCATAATTCTAATTATAGGAGCTGTGGCAGAACAAAAGAGTTACCGTATTTTTTGCCCTATAGGACGCACTTTTCCCCCTCCAAAAATGAAGGGGAAATGTGTGTGCGTCCTATGGGGCGAATGCAGGCTTTCGCTGAAGCCTGGAGAGCGAGAGGGGTCGGTGCGCACCGACCCCTCTCGCTCTCCAGGCTTCAGGAGAGCCCCACCGCCAGCCCCACAAGCTTGGGGGACAGCGGGGAGGCGCAGCGCGCCTTTCCCGCTGTCCCCCGACCTAGCTTGAAGGCTGGCGGTGGGGAGAAGCATGCTTCTCTCCGCCGCCAGCCCCACAAGCTTGGGGGACAGCGGGGAGGCGCAGCACACCCAGGCTTAGCTTCGCTCAGCTCTCTGCAAGCCGTGGGAGCCTGGCCTGGGCTCCCACGGCTTGCGGAGAGCTGCATGTTCTGGGGTCGGGGGAAGCTCGGGTTTCTCCCAGCCCCGCGCCTGGGGGGGAAATAATTCCCCCCCCTTTATTCCCCCCCCCCAAAAAATTAGGTGCGTCCTATGGGCCGGTGCGTCCTATAGGGCGAAAAATATGGTACATGCAGTCCTTAGCAAAAAATGTAGAACTCTTTAGGCACTTATTGTGTAAAGAGATTGTGGCCAGCACCAGAACCACCATCAGCTCCTGATAATATTTTGCCCTCTGAGGTCGCTTAGGTATCCCTCTAATACACCCCCCCATAACTCTAATAAGCTGATAACTTGCTGTCCCCAGTCATACAAGGAAGTTAAAATTGTCTCCATTTCAGATATAATTTTCCAGCCAATGAGATTATGCCAGAAATTAACATGTAAAACAAGGAATAAAGTCATTTGTCCAAACTGTACTTGGTTAATGTGGATGAAAGCATGGTGCTTTCAACCTCCCTGTGGAAATTTATGGAAAGTGTGACGGCACACTGAGTGGGTGGGCCCAGCTGTGAAACTACGATGGATAAACCCAAGGCTCCAGAGCCAGAGGTCTGTCTTTAGCCTCTTGCTCAGAGGCTTGGAGGCTCTAGTGCTGGGCAGAGTTTGGGAGGTGGCAAACAGCCTCCTCAAGGTTTGTGTGTCAAGAAGTGACTTTCTCTATGCATTTTCATAGATTTGTAGCACATTGGTTTCATTTTTCCTGTCAACTTATTCTCCATTAAACCTTACAAGTAGGACCTGCAACAAAATGTTGCAGTGTGTAGTTCTCCTGGTCAGGATGCCAGCCAGCCACACCCTATCTGAGTCCCCTCTTTCCCCCTCCATGCAACCCCTGTTTTTCATTTCCCCCTTTCCACAGTGAGGGCTTATCCACACTTCTGTTTGCCCTGCCACTTCCCCCACGGAAACTTGTGCATTAGTGCTGAATCAAAACCAATGGCAGTGGGGTTTTCCGCAGAGGGCCTTTTGTTCTGATTTAGTGCTAAATTTCCAGGGGAAAGGCAAAACTGTTTGGATCCTGCCTAGAAAGCACGGGACAAGCGGGAAACCGCTCAGATGCAGGCTCCCTAGGTACGGGGCAAGCACAAGTCAGCATTTCATGCCAACTGAGCATGCTCAGTCTTCAGGTCTTGGCTCCCAGCTCCTCTCCCCCTTTTTATTTAACAATTCAGCACTTCTACAAACCTTCCTCTTGTGCATGAATGCTGCTATTTTCTCTACAATCACACTTGAAGGGTGAGTTTGCTGTTAGTATTAAGCATTTGGTGTAGACTGACCCTTGCCATGGAGACACAGGTTTTTAATATGTTGCCATGCCACATGTTTTTGCTATTCTTTTAATTCCTTCAATTCAAGATTTGATTATGAAGCTCTGGATCCCAGGACAGCATATTTCATAATGAGAGACCTGGAGGCTTTGATCACTGACAAATCTTTCAGTAATCAACAATTTGCTGTTGGAAGCAATGTCTACAGTGTGCAAAAAGCAACCAGCTTTGAATATGTGGATCCCGTTGATGGGACTGTGACCAAAAGACAGGTATGAAAGGCAAATAAAGATATGTGGTATGAAGGGAAGACCGCCCCCAAATTGGATGAAGGTGCATTTCACCACAAACAGAGCTCTTTCTCAAGAAGCTGTCTGCACCCAGTTTTCATGAATCACTTCCCCAGCTCCATGCATTATAGCACATCCTATTCAACAGTTTCCTGACTCTCAGAGGAGTATATTCAGGGGGAGAGAGTCTGTTGTAATGGGGAGGGAACAGAGAAAACAACTTCCACCAATCCAGACAGTCTTAACTCTGGATCCAACCAAGTAATTTGTACATGTAAATAAAAATGCTATTAACAGTAACTGAAGCTGTAGCTAGCACATGGATAGTTTTCAATTGCATAAGTTGCAAATTAGCGCAGTATATTCTGACTTAGTATAGAATTATGTTAAATGACTAAATATAAGAAAGTTTAAGTATTCTTATCCCTCCCCTATAACTTAAGCTAATTAATATAAAAAGAATAGACAAATTACAATAAAGCAAAAGAACTGTACAGCTGGGAATATGCATACTGAAATTTATCATTCCAGAACACCACAAAATCTATGCATGTGTTTCACTCTTGTTCTTTTTTTCATTCTGCTGTGATATATTAATTTAGATAAAGTAGTTATAGTCCATGTTTTGTTGAACTTATTAGAGTGGAGTTGTTCTCTTTTTCTAGTTAGCCACTGTACAAATCTTGGCAGCTATAAGATTAATGAATATTCCTTTGAAGCAGCTGTTGACAGAATGTTCTCAGAAATTCTGTTTGCACCATCTATAAACTGTATTTACTTTTAATAGGGGCTAAGGATAATTTTCTCGGATGCATCCAGACTCATCTTCAGATTAAGTGCTTCTAGTCATGTGCGAGCCACTCTCAGGATCTATGCAGAAAGCTATGAAAAGGACCCCAACAAACACGACAAAGAACCACAGGTAAGTGCAGCTGGAGATTTCTTTTCCTAAAAATTGCATGCCTTGTAGGTGAGAGGAGGCCCCGAAGGAAATCAGATGGGTTGGACTTTCCACTGTATTGCCTGTGACATCTGCATACAGTTTGCATTGGCTATGAAGAGGACCAGCGATGTGGATGAGCTGTTCCTGGAGATCAGATAGCACGACCACACCTGAAATGTAGAAGTTCTCAAATTCCATTTGTACATGCAAATAGGAGCATTGTTGCTGCTTAAAGCATACCCATATACTGACAGTTCCATGTGACAGTTCCATTTCTGTGAAACCATTCCTTTATGCACTTGCCAAAATGAAATCCCAGTTTTGTGATTTATGTTGGCATTGTGAAAATTACCAAGATTGAGGACACTGCTTCACACAGACAACAAAGGGGCATAGGAAGTAGCCTAATAACAGGTCAGACCACATATACCAGATTGGCTACTCTGAACATAGCTGTCAACGTTTCCCTTTTTTAAAGGGAAATTCCCTTATTCCGAATTCCCTTATTCCTCACAAGAAAAGGGAAAAGTTGACAGCTATGACTCTGAATGGCAGTGGGTCTCCAGAATCTGTAGCACATGTCTTTCACATTGCCTGCAACTTGATCCTTTTTAAAGTAGAAATGCCCAGGAACCAGGGACATTCAGCATGCAAAGTACCATATTTATTTGAATCTAATGTGCCATCAAATCTAATGCACACTCTAATTTTCACAAAGCAAAAAAGGTGCACATTAGATTCGAGTAAATATCTCCCGGCCCTACTGACTACCCCAAACTAACTTGTCTTGCGGGGAGGGGCTCCTTTTTTACAGCCCCCGCCCCGCCACCCAGTGACCCAGAAGCTCCTTTGCTGCCCAGGTGTGCTGAGGACTAGCCATGTGGCTGGCACGCTCAGGTTGCCCGAGCTCAGGTGTCTGCCTCATACCCGGCCCAGCACCTTGTCTTGCAGAGGAGCCTGCGGCACTGGTGGGCAGGCTGGCCGAGCTGTGCTGAGGCTGCAGGGGGTGGGCAGGCAAGCTGCCTCCTGGCACCTTTTGCCCTGTGCCTGGACTCACCATGGCAGCTGCATCCAGAAGTGTCAGGGAGGATTCTGAGGAGCAATGGACAGAAGAGGAAGACAGGGAGATGACTCAGGAGGCAGAACAGGGGGCCAGAACAGGGGGCGGAGAGCAGTCAGGGAGAGTAGGGGCTCAGGGATGCTGGAGAGCCCTGCAACCACCCAGAGGCTCGGGAAGGAAGCTCAGGAAGGGAGGGGGCTTTCTATTCAGTACAGACAAGGAGGGAAATGAAACATAAGGATCAAAGACGGCTCAAGCGATTCCCACACCTACTTTGTTGGCGCGGGAATCGTAGGAAGCCACTCCCCTAATCTGACTCAACGGGTTCAGACGCGTAATTTTGAACTGTAGCTGTTCTTGTATATGTGTAATAAAGACTGTAAATATCACTCTGATTGTGCTGGAGTGTTACTGCGAAAGGGAAACACCAGCTTTACAAGAAGCCCGCTTTCTATTCCTCCTCTGCTTCTCCACCACTGACCACAATGTGGATCCCTTGGGAAACTACATGGCAAGACCGCCTGGCTGGCCCGGTCCAAGGGGACTCACTGCAGCCTCCTTCTTGACAGCATCTGCCCCCATGTCCCTCCAACGGAAGAAGCTACCAGGCTGACTCATCCAATCCCCCAGCCAGGCCCTGAAATGTGGCAGAACAAAGTGGGAGAGCAAGCGCACATGCCAAGAAAACAGGCCTCATAGTGCCGGCTTACCTTTCTCTCTCGCAGTGTACAAACGCCAGGCCTGCCTGCGTAGAGGATCTGAGGAAGGAGGGAACCACACTCTGGCTCACCCCGCTAAGGGGTCGGGGGAACTTTCCCCTTGTGTTGCTTTCACTGAGGGAGAGAGGGGTTTTCTAATTATTCCCCTCTGCCTTGCTTTGGGTGCTCACTAGAAACCCTCCCAGGAGCAAGGAAAACGGTAACAGCTCTTTCCCATCCCTGCACACTTTAAGCAGTAACTCAGTGGGCTACACAGCCCACTTAACTGCAGAGTAAGTCCAAGACCTACTTCTGAGTAAATTAGAATCAGCACCATGCACTACCATATTTACTTGAGTCTAATGTGCCATCAAATCTAATGAAAACCCTAATTTTCGAAACATAATTTGGCAAAAAAAAAAAAAAAAAAAAAAAAGGTGCACAACTCAAGTTGGTTAGAGCAGTTTGCTGATAATGCCAAGGTCACAGGTCCAATCCTTGCAGCTGCATATTCCTGCATTGCAGCGGGTTGGGCTACATGATTCCAACTCTATAATTTTATGAAATATGGCATATATTCCTCCACAACTATATTCTCTTCTTGCCATATGGAAAGCCTTCATGTGGTTGCATTTTAAGTACCAGGCATCCTGCTGTTGGAATGTATTAACTGGACTTGAGAACTGCCTACACGAAGGAAGCTAATCTCTTCACATGAGCAATCAAGTGAAGAAAGGGCAAGATAGAAAGCAATATCACAGACCGCATATGGAACTTATAATGTTCAAATCATGCAGAAAAATTAACATTCCCAAATACTTAGATTTTAAGTTGAGCTTTCAAATAAAGTTTTGTGTTTATTTTTTCCCACCTTTTCTACGGTTACTTGAAGTTACACATAGCTTGATGGTTATATGGATAATGTTAGGCTTCAAGGAATCAGTTTCCTCTCCTGTGGCAGTAGATAAGCAGAACAAAGGAAAAGGAGTCTTCTTACCAGTTAGAAACTATTATTAGAAACTATTATTTTCTAATTCAACATCTTTATCAACGACTTGGATGATGGACTCAAGGGCATCCTGATCAAATTTGCAGATGACACCAAACTGGGAGGGGTGGCTAACACCCCAGAGGACAGGATCACACTTCAAAACGACCTTGACAGATTAGAGAACTGGGCCAAAACAAACAAGATGAATTTTAACAGGGAGAAATGTAAAGTATTGCACTTGGGCAAAAAAAAAATATGAGAGGCACAAATACAAGATGGGGGACACCTGGCTTGAGAGCAGCACATGTGAAAAGGATCTAGGAGTCTTGGTTGACCACAAACTTGACATGAGCCAACAGTGTGACGCGGCAGCTAAAAAAGCCAATGCAATTCTGGGCTGCATCAATAGGAGTATAGCATCTAGATCAAGGGAAGTAATAGTGCCACTGTATTCTGCTCTGGTCAGACCTCACCTGGAGTACTGTGTCCAGTTCTGGGGACCACAGTTCAAGAAGGACACTGACAAACTGGAACGTGTCCAAAGGAGGGCAACCAAAATGGTCAAAGGCCTGGAAACAATGCCTTATGAGGAACGGCTAAGGGAGCTGGGCATGTTTAGCCTGGAGAAGAGGAGGTTAAGGGGTGATATGATAGCCATGTTCAAATATATAAAAGGATGTCACATAGAGGAGGGAGAAAGGTTGTTTTCTGCTGCTCCAGAAAAGCGGACACGGAGCAATGGATCCAAACTACAAGAAAGAAGATTCCACCTAAACATTAGGAAGAACTTCCTGACAGTAAGAGCTGTTTGACAGTGGAATTTGCTGCCAAGGAGTGTGGTGGAGTCTCCTTCTTTGGAGGTCTTTAAGCAGAGGCTTGACAACCATATGTCAGGAGTGCTCTGATGGTGTTTCCTGCTTGGCAGGGGGTTGGACTCGATGGCCCTTGTGATCTCTTCCAACTCTATGATTCTATGATTCTATTATTAGAAATAATCACAGCGAGAGAACAAAAAAACACATCTCCTAGTAATGGCAGTGCTCCCAATTAAGTTCACTCCCCTCTCCGTCCCTACTAATATACATCACTCCTACGTCTTGTAATCTGAGCTTGGAGCCTCTGCGCTTTCTGTTCTGTCTGAGCTCTTCGGGACTTTGGGGAAGGGGGGTGGGTACTATCCAGAGACTGTGAATCTGTTAACTCTCTCTCTTCTAGTGTTTCTTCTGCTAGCTGTTCCCCATTCAGTATTTCCCAACCTCTGCCTTCTGAACTATGTCCCCCTGCAAACCACTATTCCAAATCTATATTCTCTTCCTGTTCCTGGGAAGATTCTGGATCAGGAGGAGGGAGACGCTCCCACCATTCTTCCTCAGTGTAGCCTTCTTCAGCACGATCCCTGACAGATGATCAGCTTCACTAGACTGGTATATAAATTGTGGTTTCTGGGTCATCATTACCAGTTAAGGCCATTGCCTCTTTTAGTCTGTGGGAGCAGAAACAGAAAAGTCACATGGCATCTAAAAGTCTAACAGTTTTATTTTGTTATAAACTATAATGGGCCAGAATTCACCAAATTGGAAGCATAGTTTTTATATATGCCATGATAATAAAGAAGATGAGTAAGGATTTTTTTTTTCTTAACTAAGTTCAACCAAAAGGCCTAGTGATGCAAAAAAAATTATGCATATAATAAATGAAAAGGGGACCCACTCAAAAGAGGACAATGCCCAGCTAGTAAATGGAAAGCAAGATGAATAGTGTGCACTACGTAGCTTTGGCTTGCATTTATGCATGTTCAATATGTGCACAATTGTGCCTAAGCACATTGCGCCAAACCTGGAAGTGACCCAAAAAGGGGCAGCGTGGAGGCGGGGGCAATACGGTGTGTGTGCAGGCATTTTCAGTGGTGTTTCAAATACATGATTTCAGTTAAATGTGCAGTGCCTTGAAAAGTAACCCCCACATAAATGGGGGTAGTCTGCCTGTAGTCAGGGTTGTTTGATTGATATTCTCTGAGTGGGAGCTAATGACTTGAAAGATCTCTTCCTGCCTAAATGCAGAACCTTACATTTGTCCCTATTGAAATTTGTTTTGTTAACTTGGGCCCAGTTCTCCAATCTGTTGAGGTCATTTTGAATTATGATTCTGTCTTCTGCAGCAATAGCTACCCCTCCCAGTTTGGTGTCATCTGCAAATTTGATGAGCAGCCCCTCAATTTATTCATCCAAGTCATTTATAATGTTGAACAACAACAGTCCCAGGACAATACCCTGCAGCACCCCACTTGTCACTTTTTGCCAGGATGACGAGGAACCATTAATGAGTACACTTTGGGTTTATTTAAATAAATTATCCTTTAAATCTATTTAAATAAATTATCCTTACTTATCCTTACAACCAACATGGTTGAGATCAGGTTGTACATCACTGGCTAATTGGAGCTAATTTCTTCTGCTTCTTTCCCTATTTCCTGAATAGAAACTAAGAAAGTTTGTACTGGTATGCTGTAAAAGATTTTAGGCCTACAGACAAAAATCTTTACTATTACAAACATTTGCTTTTTGCTTATACAACTTAAGTCATGTAAAATTACATCTATGTGCACTTTACACAAGTTGATGTTAATTAGCGTCTTCATTTGTGACATGTTTCCATGGTAGAAAGGAAGGAAATACAAATATGTCAAGATTTATGTGCTGATGAGAAGCTTAGCTGCTTCCCCTTTCTATTCTTCTTTGCTAGCATGCAAATCTAAATTAAAATTCAACATTTTTAAAATAACTTTCTGTCAAGCCAATTTGTCTGCAGAATTACTTAGCTAATGCATCCCAGTGATTCGCCACAATAATATTACAGTTGGGAAACATGAATACCAAAGTCCAAGCAAGTTCTGTATTCCTTGTAAGGAAGAAATGTGAAGCAGCTTTGAGAGTCCTCTTGTATTTATAAACAAAATCTGCTCTGTTCTAAAGAGGAGGGAGCATTTCAGCAGAGTGCAGCCAACATCTGCAAGATCATACTTGCTTTACAGTTTTGTCAACTGGTGAGAAACTTTACAAGAATATCCTCAGGCGATGAGAGGGCAGTGTAGCACCTGAAATTTGGGTTTATCCTTATCTGCAGAATAGCTATCATGATTTACACCTTTGCTCTTAATGTAGATACTAAGAAATCAATCAGATGCTTTAAAAAACTATAAAAATGCTAGTTAGCATAGAATGCTGATTACTGAAAGAAAGTGTGTTAAAAGAATGCAGGTTAATTATCTGCTGCACATAGGACCTTTTCTTTCAAATTGCTGCCTCCCACACTTTCCCCTCCCTCCATCCAGATTTTATCACAAACCCTTTTTGGAATATATCTGATACGAGAAAATCTGGATTGAGGGGAGGGGAAAGTGATTTAAAGGAGAACATAATGTAGACAATGGAGAATTCATGAAGGTACACAAAACTATCCACATTAGAGAACAGTATGAATGAGTCCATAGAGAGGCAAGGGAGGCAGCAGCATTAAAAAGAGAGAGGAGCCTGGAGCGTGAAGCAGGTCGAAAGTAGATTCTTTTTGAATCTGCTCACTAAGCTAGTGCTTTATATAAAAACAATAAACCAACATGAAAATTTGTATTTAAGTATGTTTTCTATCACAAAATAAACATTTAAATACATATTTTAACTCAATATGCACATTGCTAAACATATTTGCATTATGGTATCCTTTTTTTTCTATTGAGAACTGCATCACAAAATTCAGAGAAGTAAAATCCAAAGGATCTTTATATTCTAATACACAGATTAGGTCAGTTTCACGCTGAAATTCAGAGAACTCTAATTTCTTAAGCATCCCCAGTGGAAGGGAGATCTTCTTTAAGTGTCTGCTGTGAACTGGAAAATCATCCTTTGCACCAGGACACTGGAGTCACAATGTTATTCTCTAAAATTTACAGTGCCTGGAACCTTTAGATATCAAACTGCAGTTTGTTTTCTACAAACATAAATCACCATATGTCTATGGTTTATGATATATATCACCATATATATCACCACTGCAGCTTGATATCTAAAAGCTAAGTGTTCCAGACACTGTAAATTTTAGAGAATATCATTGTGACTCCTGGTGTATAACTATGGGCATGGATAAGTTCCTTGTGTCTTTCTGAACTCCAAATGGTACAGAGATTTCTGGGGGAAGGTTATGATGGGATAATGCAGGCACTGACAAGTCGTGGGTTCCTGCAGAGCGCTTGTAAAACAGGGTCAAAAATAAAAAACAAATAAGAAGCTTGGGAGGGAAAGGCAAGGAGAAAAAGAGCCACCAAACCTAGCTGGAAATTCTTTTTAAAGTATTATTTATTGACAGAGGGACTTGACTAAAACAAGGGGAGGAAATATGTATCTGCATTGTTGGTGGGATTTCTCCTTTACTGCCATAACTGGTGGGTGCAAAAATGGGGGGGGCACAAAGGAGTTATTTTGTATGTGGGGTCTAAACTTTGATGGAGGCACTTCCAGCTTCCGACGATGAGATATGGTGGCCTCCCAAGAGATCAGACAGCCAGTCATGCCAGTAATTCAGGGTTAAATGAGGGTAATTAACCCTGACCACCCCCGGGGGGGCTGCGCTACCCGCAGACCGTCCATTATTTGCGCTCCGCAACAAGATGTGGAGGCAGGGGGATGCTGGGTGATGTCCAGACATGAATATGGCAACTCTCCAAAGTCAGTCTCATCAGCCAGGAGTCCCTGTTTCTTAAAAATTAAAAGATTTGGGGGGGAAACAGGTATGTTCTGGCAGGAAAGAGTTAAAAGAAAAATCTGCTAAACTACGCAGTCGTTGGAGGCCAAGTTCCAGACTTCATTTTTTTTTAAATGATATTTATTCCAAATTTAAAGTTACAAAAAAGAGAAAGAAAAACCATACAAAATACAAAGAAAAATTTAACCTTAACAAAGCGAAAAGTAAAAAGATAAAAATGAACAATAAAATAGAATAAAAAAAGAAGACTTAACAAAAAGTATAAAAATGCATTAAGTTAAAATGAAACAAAAACAAATTAAACCTTTACATAGCCTTTTCCCTTTACTTATGTCCATGACCTCCTCTCACCTCCCAGTTTTGTATTCTAGTTCAGATTGTATTTCCAGCAAGTTCTTCTAACCTTATTTTCATTTACGTATTTTAATTTAAAATAATGTAATTAAACCTCCTCTGTTTCGTCAATTTCATCAACTCATTTTACTTAATCCTTTATATCATATCTACCAAAACGACCTAATTTTCATTTTCCAACCTCTTTCTAACAGTCTTTTATATTACAATATTTTTGAAGGTATATTTTGAATTTTTTCCAATCTTCTTCCATCGACCCTTCTCCCTGGTCTCGAATTCTGCTGGGCATCTCAGCCAGTTCCATATAGTCCATCACTTTCATCTGCCATTCTTCTCGGGTGGGCAATTCTTGTGTCTTCCAGTACTTTCTGATGAGTATTCTTGCTGCTGTTGTAGCATACATAAAGAAAGTTCTATCCTCCCTTCACACCAATTGGCCGACCATGCCCAGAAGAAAGGCCTCTGGTTTCTTCAGAAAGGTATATTTAAATACCTTTTTCAATTCATTATATATCATTTCCCAGAAAGCCTTAATCCTTGGGCATGTCCACCAAAGGTGAAAAAATGTGCCCTCAGTCTCTTTGCATTTCCAACATTTACTATCTGGCAAATGATAGATTTTTGCTAGCTTGACTGGGGTTAAGTACCACCTGTAAATCATTTTCATTATATTTTCTCTTAAGGCATTACAAGCCGTAAATTTCATACCTGTGGTCCATAACTGTTCCCAGTCAGCAAGCATAATGTTATGTCCAAAGTCTTGTGCCCATTTAATCATAGCAGATTTAACCGTCTCATCCTGTGTATTCCATTTCAACAGCAAGTTATACATTCTTGATAAATTCTTAGTTTTAGGATCTAACAAGTCTGTTTCCAATTTTGATTTTTCCTCCTGGAAGCCAATCTTCTTATCTAAATTATAAGCCTCCCTTATTTGATAATAATGAAGCCAGTCTCGAACTTTAGTTTTTAATTTGTCAAAACTCTGCAGCTTTAATCTATCTCCATCTTGTTCTAAAATTTCACAATATTTTGGCCAATTTGTCTCCATATAGATTTTTTTCAGAGCCTTAGCCTCCATTGGTGACAGCCACCTTGGTGTTTTACTTTCCAGCAAGTCCTTATATCTCACCCAGACATTAAACAATGCTTTCCTAACAATATGGTTCTTAAAGGCCTTATGTGCTTTAACCTTGTCATACCATAAATATGCATGCCATCCAAAGACATTGTTAAAACCTTCTAAATCCAAAATGTCCGTGTTTTCAAGAAGCAGCCAATCTTTCAGCCAGCAAAATGCGGCTGATTCATAATAAAATTTAAGATCTGGCAGGGCAAATCCACCTCTTTCTTTAGCATCAGTTAAAATCTTAAATTTTATTCTAGGCTTCTTGCCCTGCCAGATAAATCTCGAAATATCTCTCTGCCATTTCTTGAAACAGTCCATCTTGTCCAAAATCTGCAATGTTTGAAACAAAAACAACATCCTAGGCAGTACATTCATCTTTATCACAGCAATTCGGCCCAACAATGATAACTTCAATTTTGACCATATTTCCAAATCCTTTTTCACTTCCATCCAACATTTTTCATAATTATCTTTAAATAAATTCACATTTTTAGCAGTCATATGGACCCCTAGATATTTCACTTTCTTAACCAATATTAATCCTGTCTCCTTCTGAAACCTCTCTTTCTCAATCTCTGTAAGATTTTTCTCTAACACCTTGGTTTTCACCTTATTCAACTTAAATCCTGCTACTTGACCAAATTCTTGAATTAATTGCAATACTCTTTTGGTACTGGATTCTGGCTCCTGTAATGTCAAAACCAAATCATCAGCAAAAGCTTTCAATTTATACTGTTTGGCTCCGAGTTGTATACCTTTAACCAATTGGTCTTTCCTGATCATATTAAGCAGAACCTCCAGGACCGATATAAAAAGCAATGGGGAGATTGGACAACCCTGTCTTGTTCCTTTCTCAATCTTAAACTCTTCTGTAACCACGTTGTTTACAATCAACTTAGCTTTTTGTTCTGAATAAATTGCACCTATACCGTTTTCAAAGCCTTGGCCTACCCCCATTCCCTGTAAATTTTTCTTCATAAAACTCCAAGAAATATTATCAAAGGCTTTCTCCGCATCCACAAATATTAATACTGCTTTAGTGTTAATATTAACTTGTAATTTTTCTAAAATGTTAATTATATTCCTCGTATTATCTGACAAATGCCTCCCCGGGAGAAAGCCCGCTTGGTCCTTATGAATTTCTTCCATCAATACCTTTTTTAATCTCTTAGCCATAATTTCCGCAAAAATTTTGTAATCCACATTAAGTAGAGATATGGGACGGTAGTTCTTAAGCTGTGTCTTTTCCGCTTCTGTTTTCGGTATAAGTGTAATATAAGCTTCTTTCCACGACTCGGGTGCCTTTCCCCCCCCCCCTAATATTTCATTTCAAACTTCTTTCAAAGGCTGTATTAGCCATTCTTTCAAAGATTTATAGTACTTTGCAGTCAAACCATCTGGCCCTGGAGATTTGCCCAATTTCATGTCCTGAATGGCTCCTTCCACCTCTTGGTCAGTTATTATACAGTTTAACATTGATTTACACTCTTGAGAGATTTTTTGTAATCCATTTGTTCTCAAAAACCGATCAATGTCTATTTCTTTCTGAGTCTCCTGCGTGTATAGCTGTTTAAAGTACTTCTGAAGACACTTTCTAATCTCCGCAGGGTTCTGTATGCTCTTTCCTTCTACTACCAAGTTCGTAATAGTATTAAGTTTTTGTCTTTTTTTCATTTGCCATGCCAGCAGTTTCCCACACTTGTTCGCTGATTCAAATGTCTTTTGTCTCATCTGTTTGATCTTCCATTCTATTTCCTGATTTGTCAGTTTCATATATTGTACTTGATATAGCTTTATCTCTTTTAAGATCTCCTGTGAATTCGGTTTCATCCTCAGTCTCTTTTCTCCATCCTTTATTTTCTCCAAGATTTTTTCCCTTTTCTTATTTTGAACTCTTTTCCTAATTGCATTTTGTTGTATCAGAAACCCTCTCATAACTGCTTTACTTGCATCCCAAATCACTCTTTTTTCAGTCGTGGTATTCATGTTTATCTCAAAATAATCTCTCAAGTTTTTCTGGGCCTTTTTGATAATTTCCTCATTCCTAAACAAGGAGTCATTCATCCTCCATCTGAAAGATCCAATTGGCGTTAATGTCATTTCCATCTTCACTGGATTATGATCAGAGCAAATTTTAGGGCAAATTACCGCTTTTTTTATCTTCGGGGCCAGTCCCCTAGTTATCCAAATTTGGTCTATTCTTGTCCATGTCATTTTAGCTTCAGAGAAGAAGGTTCCTTCTCTTTCCAAGGGGTTCTTTGTTCTCCAAATATCTACGAGATCCATATTGTCAGTCATTTCAAAAAATGTCTTTGGTAGTCTGCCGTCTTTCGTCACCGTTTGTCTTTGGGCTTTATCCATATTCGTAGACACTACTCCATTCATATCTCCCATCAAAATTATGTTGTAATCCAAATAGTCCAGTAAGATTTCATGCAATTTCTTAAAGAATTCTGATTTTCCCTCATTGGTGCATAAATGCCTAATGTCAAAAACTTCTGACCATGGAGTTGTATTTCAATTGCAGTAAATCTTCCTTGGTCATCTTTAAATAAAAATTTCGGTGACAGGCTTTCCTTTGCATATAGTACTACTCCTCTTTTTTTAACGTTATCTGATGAAATAAATTCTTCTCCCAATCTTTTATTAGTCAAAATTTTCCGATGTAGCCTTGTAACATGCGTTTCTTGTAAACAAATCAAGTCCAAATGTTCTTTTTTAAATATATGAAATACTCTCCCCCTTTTTTCCCGAGAGTTCAGTCCATTAACATTCCAACTTAATACTTGCAGTGTCATGGTGTACTTACTCTCCTTCTCCCCCAACAGCCCCCAATAGTTTGTCTATATCTGTCGGTGGCGTTAATTTCCCTTTTTTTTGTAGACTCTTGTCCAGTACGGCAGGCTCTTTTCCAAGTCCTTTCTGTAGATCTTCTTCGTATGTGCTCAAGAACTTATTTTTTTCCTCCACTGATCTTATCTTTATCTTTCTTCCTTTAAAACTAAAGGATAGGCCTTGAGGGAATTCCCATCTGAAGAGGATCTTACTTTTTCTCAGCAGGGCCACCAAGTCTCCAAAGTCTTGTCTTAAATCCAAAAGATGTTTCGGTATGTCTTTGAAGATTTCCACTTTTGATTGCAGAATGCAATCTGGTAATGCAAACCCAAAATTTTGTCCCTTTCTTCTTTAGATCGGAGGGAAATCAGGCAATCCCTTATTTTAATCTTTTTTCCTCCTTTTCCCAGTCTGAAGGCCCTCACGATCTTAAAATCTTCTTGTTTCAGTTCCGATTTCCAAAATTCTGCAAATTCTTGTGTCAAAAAATCTGTCAAGGTGCGCGTCTCCAGCTCAGGAATAGCTCTAATTCTTAAATTCGTCTGTTTCTCTTTCAATTCGATCATAGACAGCGTCAACTTGTGATCTGCAATTTCCTTCTGTAGGCCAGGGACCTTCTCAGTTTCCAGCTGCTCTACTTTAAATTCCACAGCAGCAGTTTTTTCCTGTATCGACTTCGATTCCTGCAATAATTTCTGAATAGATTCTGTATTGCTATTCACCTTTTTCCCCAAGTTGTCTAATGTTTCTGTGTTTAGATCAATTTTTTTATTTGCAGTATCAACTTTCTTATTCGTTTCTTCAACCTTTTTATTCGTCTCATCGACCTTTGTACTAAGTTGTAATAAAGTTTCATTAATCCTGGCCAGTGCATTTGCTAGAACTTCTTCTGCCATTACACTGGACTTAGCTTGTGTTGCTGTCGTAGGCAAACCAGCAGATGATTGCCTTCGGTGTCCCCAGGCTTTCCCAGAGCTCAAAACTGACGCGTCTAGTTTTTCTTTCCCATCTGCCATAACAATGTAGAAGCCAAGGTCACTCTCAGATAGGCTATTCCTGTTTACCAGTGGAAAATTCCCTTGTTGCAGTTTCAAAAAGTCCCCCTAGGTGGACACTGTTGCAATAGTCCAAAGAAGTAACTTTCCTTCTTAGAGCAACAAAGGGAACTGCAGTCAAAGAAAGAAACAGTTCCAATTAAATTACCTTCCAGTTATTTTTCCAACAAAGCTGGCCACAATGTATCCACCTTACTGTCAGCAGATCTCTTTTGACAGCTTTTGACAGCTGAGACGTCTCACTGGCAGATCATTCCCCCTTTCTTTAAACAGCTTTACATAGTCCAAAGCAACCCCCTTCCTTCCCTGCTTTCAGAAGGGTAGATTCAGAAAAAGTTCTCAAGTCGAAAAACAGCTCTTTTCAAACTTGGTTTCAACGCTTTAGCTCAAAGTCTCTATGCTTTACACTATCTACAAGACGGGAGGCAGACTTCCTGGTTATACCTCCCGCCGCGGTAGCCAATTCAGTCCTTATTTTTCCTTTCCGATTCGATCAGTCTTTTTTTAAAAAAAGTAAGCCCAAATCAGTCAATCTTTTAGCAATCCAATTCCGCCTACTCACGGGTAATCCTTTAAGTTCCAATTGTTCCAGGATAGAAATCAGCGCTCTCCAGCAACGGCAATGCAGCTTCGCTCCGTGAAAGCAGCAATCGACTCACAGCACCGCGCCTCTCCCCCGTTCCGCTCCGAAGCCTCGGAAAGGGCTTCCTCGCGAGTTGGGGGGGCGCTGAAGGGTGCCCGCCGAGTCCCCACGTTCGCAGGCTTCACTGCCTGCGATTTCTAAGGGTCCCCACTCCGCCGCAGCGCTCAGGACCCGATTTTCACGGAGCCGACCCCCTCTGAGATCAAAGGGAATCCGCCATTAGCTAATGGCGCTGACCGGAAGTCCCCTAAGTTCCAGACTTCAAAAAAACTCCTTTCTTGTCGTCTTGATGAATGAGGTGAGCGGCTGCCATACTTTTGTATTCATTATAGCTGCTATTTCATGATTTGGCGAACCTCGTCAAGAAAGAAATAATTACTCAAAGGAAACACAGGAGGCGTAAAATTAATTGGATGTATCGGAATCACAGTCCTCGGCAGAAAGCCCCAATCAAAAATTGGCAGAGCAAGATCAGATATGATCGCTTAGGCTGAGGAAGATGGTGGCGGCGACTATGGCGCAGTTAGAAGAATGAAAGTAACAGTCTCCTTTAGCGAAAGGAGGTCAGAGATATTTTGTATTTGTACTACAAAAACTATGAAGGGGGTGTACTTTACAAAAGATGCATTTGCTTTCATGGAATATTGTTACATATAGCTTGAAGAGAATGCAGCGATAGACTCTGGATGCCTGCCAGCTGTCCAAGGGCCCTGGAGGGCCGGTGTGGGTTTTTATGAGGAAATCTGAAACAATCTTTGTGTTATGTACTGATTGCCAAGTACATCCCTACAGTATATATGAAACATCAGCATGCTTAGAAAGATTAAAGATGTCACCAATTAACTTCAACCCTGAATGAAAGCCCAGAGCCTCCTTAGAGCAAGAATCAGCAGGAAAAAAGGAGGGGTAATCAAAAGAGGACTTGTGTTTTTAAAATATTAAGACTGAGAACAATATGGAAAAATTGCCCCCTACGTGACTATAAATAAGGAATGGTAAAATAAAACGAGAGAGAGAGAGAGAGAGAGTTATACCAGCGACTGTTGGAGGAGATGAGCAATATCAGCAGAAAATAAAGAATGGATATTAGCTCTTGAAATACAGAACACGGGAAGTCGCTATTGAAATTAATTAATTTGGACTATATAATTGGATGTATTGTTTTTTGTTTTTTGAATTTGGAAAGATTTGTTAATTTGTTATCAATATGAAATTATTATTTTTAAAAAAAAACTTTGATGTATTTAATGTATTTATGGTGTTATTCCCGATGCTGCTGCTTCTGGTGCTTCTCAATAGCCATTTAATTGAGGCACAGAAAGCATTGGTTTCTGTGGGATTGAGTGGGATGCCTGCACATTCCAGAAGTCCAATTCCTGCTGAATAGAGGGTGGGAAGTCCTTTTTTTATCCCTGCCAGTAGGAAAGCTTAGGGTGTACATTCAACCTTTTTTGTCGTTCACGGCCATCTCATATTCTCAGGCAAAATGGGGAAAGTTTTAGTCAACGTATTGTGGAAACACTTATATGGCATTGCCTTCAGTTTGCATGATAAAACTAAATATTTTGCCATAGTTTTTCAGTGCACAGGATTTCTCTAATTTTAGGGTATTCCAATGTTTATTTCAAAAGTGCACTGCATAGTTACACATGTTTTTCTAGGGCATTTCCTTTCACAATTCCAGCAGTTTAAAAGTTCGGTCCTGTAAAGATTTTACATGTAACATTGGAGAGAGCCCCCACCATTACACTTGGACTGAATACAAGATGAAGTCTTTGCAGAACTAGCATGTGGCTCAAACCTGCGGTTGTATTTCTTTTCCAGGACAATCTCACTCCATGAGATTGTCCTGTAAAAGAGAGCATAGTTCTTAACCCCAGCTTAGCAGAGATGGTAGGGTGTCTTGGTGTGTGGTTATGATCCAGGTTGTCAGTAGGGTGTCCAGATTAAAGACAGATACTGCGCTTAAAATACTTGTGTAGAAGTGGGAATTGAGCTGCACTTTCTGAAATTGCCACTTCACAATGGAGCCCTTTCCTCTTTTTCACTTGGCCACCCGAGTTGCTAGCAGACCATATGCATGAACAGTGATGGTGGTTCAGTGCAGCTGAGGCCCATTCTCCCACATGCACCTTCTGCTCTGGCAAAAGGAGGACAGCAGAATGGAACCCAGCACCAAAAGAATTTAAGTCATCATTCTCCCAATTCACAAACTGTGGCTCCCAGCCAAATTGTTGGGTTCCCAGCCCCCGCCACCCCTAGCCTGCATTCCTAGATGATGGAAGTTGTAGTCCAGCAACACTGGAGGGTCACAGATTTGTTATCCTGATCTAGAGGGACTACATACGCAAGTAATATAATTGACTACACATAATTGCTGCTGCACCACCCTGACCTTGACTCTGCTTGGTGCAGGTTTTGCTAAAACAGTAAATTGTCATAACTTGGGATTAAACATGTCGGTAGTGCTGCTAAGTAGAATTGTTTTCAGTGTGGACACCATTTAACTCAAATGGAAATGTGTCATGGGAAGAGACAGGACTAACTACTGCTTTTCACTCCAGACATACCTGAGGAGACCTGTAGTGCATTTGTGATAACTTTGCAGCCTGTAAAACACACACACACAAATCTGGACATATTTCCTGTCTAACAAACCTCTGGCAACAGAGTCAATTCTTTTTCAAATGATTTATTTTCCAAAGTACTGTGAGATGAACAAGAAAACAATAGGAAATGTTCTGCCAACGTAAAACACTGAAATATTTGAGACATTTTGACCCATCTAATTAAGACTAGGGAAAGAACTCTTGTTTAAGAGGCTGGGCCAGTTAAAGGACATTTCCATGTTAATTGATGAAAGCAGGATTAACAGGAGATAGAAAATGAAAAATGGGACAGTGAGATAGTTTTGATTTTATGGTGTCCTGTTTTATCTCTATCTTACATAGGTTAACAACTATGCTTGTTTCTTCTTTCAAGACCTATATCCAACAGAGACTCATTCTAAGGTCTACACACTACAAGAGTTTCCAGCTCTGTTAAATGGCCCTTCTCCTGTGCCTTTAATGTAGCACCTTGCATGTAGAAATTCAAGCAACACGTTTTCCCATAGCACTATATCTCTATGCCACTTTACAAATGCACAGCACCATCCCCAGTTTGTTTTTCAAAAAATAAAAAGGTAGCCTTATCAAAAAACATGCTGTCTACATTTTGTGAACATTACGTAGAATGCCTTCAAGTCTCCTATTTGAAAGGTCTGATCAGTTAGGTTTTTCTAAATTCTAGAGCTATTGCTTTACATTAAATGTCTAGAGACCTCAGTTTCCCTAAATATTTAACTCTGCCAAGAATTTCAGAGACTATAGAACACTTTCCTGTAAATTTAAATTATGTACAAAGACTATTATGAAGCTTCTACAGAGTAGCACTCTTAACTGTATTCAGATGCAGTTAATAAAGCTGAAATATACAGTCTCTGTGGCATTTGGTAGAAACAGCCAGATACTGTGTTGCATTCAGAATTCTGGATTAATTTGCTTTAATTCTAAAGTGTAGCTTCCTTACATCACCCTTTTTTTCCATTACCTCTTACTTGCTTAAGCAGCAGTTTAAAAAGAAAGACAAATTATACTAGTTTATCAATGACAGTGGGAACACAGATCCTTTCTAGCACATTATGGAATTATTAGTTTTAATGGTTTCATCAATAAAGTGTGCACAAGTTCACTTCCATCAAAAGAGGGGAAATAATCATTCTCTGAGATAAATGAAACCTGGTCAAAATGCAAAGGTAATTGTGTTATCTGTGTAGCAAGCAAATCTCAAAAATAGTTGTGAAACTCACTAAAGATAAAATTCAGTCTATGTTAGAAATAGACAGAATTAGTGTAGCTTAAATTAAAACCATGAATGTATGTGTAATGATTTCAATAGCCTTGGGTGTTGTTTTTGAATTTTCTGGCCATTGCAAGTGGAGCATGCACTGATAATTTTGTTCTCCATGGATCTAGTGAATCCCCTTTTATAGCCATCTAAGCTGTTGGCCATCACAACAACTCTGCAATCCAGTTCCATCAATTATTTATTTTTGTGTTCATTTTTATTTTAAAAAATAAACACAAATGCTCTGTCTTTCTTTACTTGTCCAAGGAGACTCCCAATATTGTTAAAAGACTAAAACATTATTATTATTATTATTATTATTATTATTATTATTGTTATTACTATTATTATTATAAAAAAGCTTTGTTCAGACTGTGTTGTACAGGTCTGAAGGTCCTGAGTTGCTGGAAGATAATAAAGGATTTTAAAAATAGGAATAAAACATTAAAACTTCAGCTGACAAAACAAAAACTAAGCTGCAAAGAATAGCAAAATACAAAACAGTCTATGAAAGCAAAATCTATGAAAACAACACCAGAAAACAAAACAATGAATAAAATTGACACATCACAGTGACATAAAAGCATCTTCCCCTACTATTAAAACTAGTTATAGGATGAAGGCGATTCTAAGAAGAAAGACTTTTCCCATCTGCCAGGATTTTGTAAGGGAGGAGGCATAAGGGAGTTACTACAGGATGAAATGTGCTCTGTAGGAATTAATGGAGTTGATTTACCAACCTAAGCGAGGCAAAGACCCACCTGCACACAACCATCATTCACACATCCATGGTCAGAGTTAGGTCCTGTGGAGTGCAACCCTATCTGACACAGAATTAATCTTTGTTCCTGGATCAATAGCTCTGACTCTAGCTTCTGCTAGATTGGATCTGACTTCTTGTTTAAAGGTTTACCAACCATATGTGGCCGATTAAGAACTGTGATATATATTGGGGGAGCAGCCAAAACGTTGAGCTTTTCTAAAGAGATCAACACACCCCCCCCACCCCCGTTTGTTGAGTTTCTTTGGGGAAATGCTGGGGAAATATACCCCCCAAAAGAGGACATGGGGGGGCAGGTTTCTCCTTGGGGGGGTAGAACCTCAGTTAATTGAGTAGTTTCGTTGCTTTTCAGTAATTTTTGTGTTACTTTGAAAATAAGTCTCGTGCTAATTTATCAGCAAATCTGAAGTCCTAGGCTATAGTCCAGCACAAGCATCATTAACACCACTGAACTCTGTTCATGACTGTATCTCATTCTGTGCTAGATTTTGGTCGTGATTCTATATGTAAGTTTGAAAGGTCTCTTTATAATGCATTAAAAGCTACAGGTCTGGAGCCTGCTAAATAGCGGAGACTGAGCCCCTCCATGTCCTAGGGTCATTTACTAGCCACAATTGAGGTATGAACAGGACTTTGGACTTGAATGCACTGTCATAATTTCATTATATGTCTTTATCAAGCCAAACCATGACTATGCTAAATTTAGTTGTGTCACACTGGGCCTGATTTGATCTTCATGTAAAGGAGAACAGAATAATAAAGTGATTAGCATGTATCTTTGAATCTCTATCTGAACTATTTTTAGCTGTATATTATTGTACTTTGACTTTTTCAGTATTAATTTACAAACTGTAAAATATATTCATGGGTCTAAATAGATGCACCGTCCAGTAAAACCAACAGAGCATGTGTTGATAAAAGTTGTTTCCCCAGAAAGACTTTGTTTGGATATGTTGCTACCTTACTAAAGATTTGGACTTTGTTTAGTCAGTTATTTAATTACCCACAATTACCGTATTGGCCCAAATATAAGCCACACTTTTTTTCCAAATTCCATCTGTGAAAAGTTAAATTGAGGCTTATATTCGCGACCTTACAAAAATCCAGTATGTAGCCAGGAGCATGGGGCAAACAGTGCTAGGAGCGTGGCAAAGCGACGACGCCCCCCCCCCCCCCGCGCATAGTCCCCGGTCCTCTCCCCCAAGGCTGGGAAGGGAGAGAGCAAGGAAGGGAGCGGCTTATATTGGGTATTGTCTTTTTTTCTCCCCCCCCCCCACTTGACTTTTATAGTCAGGCCAATATGGTAATCAGGTAGTGGGTTTGGGTTTTTTATTAAAAACATTTTTTACAAAAGGTTGGAAGAACTGTGGCAGTTTGTGTCATCTTTGATGAAAAGCAAGAGGGGAGAAAGAAAGGCGACCACTTCTGCAGTCCCTTCTCTCCCACACTGGAAGCAAGATGGCGTCTTCTGCAGTACGTGTGTGTGTGTGTGTGTGTGTGTGTGTGTGTGTGAATCTAAAAACAACGTATGATATTCTCTTTAGAACCATTTTTTTTAAATATAAGCACATTTCTACAAATGTAATAAACTAGAATGTATACAATTAATAGACTAAGAGGATTTTCTTTAATAAAATGTCAGTGCTATAAAAACATACTAGCTTTCCCACAGCATTCCTTATGGTGCCTGGATAGACATCCTGAAGCCTGTAAGTTTGCTGCCTGAATGGGCTGCCCAAGGCATTCATTTGCAAGGGTTCTACTTGCAGCTGACCACCCCAATTTTAAAGTGCTACCCGCCCTGGAATGTGGTGTCTCTTTACATTCCATATGCAACAATATTTACACAGCAAGCAATCTCTCCCTATGATTTCCCTCCCAAGGAGTCCATAGTTAAGACGGCATTCCTGATCCTTTGGGTCCAAATGCCCACCAGATATCCACCCCTTCCTGGGATTTTATGGGGCCCCTGATATATTTGAGAGAGCTGCATAGGCATTTGTTAGACCCAAGTGTTTTTAGTTCTCACATTACAAAGACCACAGTGCCTAAGGAAGCAAGTTAAGCCAAAAGACAAAGCGTTGTATTTTTTTGGAGCTCAGCATCTATCAAGATTTTTCCAAGGTCTGATTTAGGGTTGTTTCACTTGAAGCTAATCCATTCAGATTAAGAATGGCATTTATAAATGAAAACAACCTGTCCTCCATCTTTCTATGACGTGAGCCATATGAATGAATGAATGAAATTTATTACAGTCCCAGACCAGATGCACATACCGTGCTAAGCGAACATAAAACACAATAGAATTAAGTTTGAATTAACAACCAAATATGACAATAAACAAGGACGCGGGTGGCGCTGTGGGTTAAACCACAGAGCCTAGGACTTGCTGATCAGAAGGTCCCGGTTCGAATCCCCGCAACTGGGTGAGCTCCCATTGCTCAGCCCCTGCTCCTGCCAACCTAGCAGTTTGAAAGCACGTCAAAGTGCAAGTAGATAAATAGGTACCGCTCCGGCGGGAAGGTAAACGGCGTTTCCGTGTGCTGCTCTGGTTTGCCAGAAGCGGCTTAGTCATGCTGGCCACATGACCCGGAAGCTGGATGCCGGCTCCCTCAGCCAATAAAGTGAGATGAGCGCCGCAACCCCAGAGTCGGCCACAACTGGACCTAATGGTCAGGGCTCCCTTTACCTTTATGACAATAAACAATATGAATATGACAGCCATTAGAAATGTGGTTTAGGTCTTAATCTAAAATATTATCTAAAGTTTGTATCTGAGGCCTTAGTCTTTGTAATAGCACAGCTTCTTCCCTGAGTTTTATGGCAGCTGCGCAAAATTCGGCCACCCTTAGCGTGATCTCTAGGTCCCTATCCTCTATGAGGGATTTTAAGCATTGAGGTTCAGACCCACTTGGAATCTTCTGTATAACAGAAAGACCAAGCGAATATCCTTATAAAATCGACATCATAGCAAGACATGAGATACGGTTTCCACCTCTATCAGGCCACAGGGGCAGACTCGCTCCGCATATGATTTACCTACATATCTCTCCTGCAATAAGGCAGATGGCAGCATGTTGAATCTAGTGAGGGTGAACGACCGTCTATATTTAGATATTTGTAATTTTGACAGATAAATTTCTGGGGCAAAACCATTGTCTTTGATTGCTGAGTGCTTATTCATTTCACTCATATGACACTGAAATTCTACATCCCAGATTCAATGGCGAATTGTTGCTCTGGCTTTCTCGTAACCTGTGGCTATCAGTGCCTGTGACGAAAACCCCAAGCCTTTTAGCTTTTCATAAAATGTAGTTTTCCATTTTGATTGATAGTGATTGATAGGGTTAAGGATGCCAGCCTGACAGGAAAGAAGAGTTTTATCCAGTAATGGATCTTCAGGATCCATATACGAGCACTAACAGGGATTTGACGGACCTCCAAGTGGACAGCTATATTAGACATGTAAGAAGGGATCTCTAGTAGGGAACGATAAAACTTGGTTTGAAATGTTTCTAAGGGATCACGGTTTTGAAAGCTGCCATAAGGAGCCATAAGTCAGTGCCATATGAAATTGATACTTGAAACTCTTTAGCCATGTATTTCTTTTGAAGTTCATTTCAGTTATGAGACCTTTCATTTATGAACAAACCACCCTGAAGCAATTGCTACATAAAACACCATAAATCAAAATATAAACTTACTGTAGCACTTCCACTTTTCTTGATATTCTTCACAGTTGTGTGTAGGCCGGTGTGTAAGCTGCCCGCTTCTGATTTGTGACAAGATGGAGTGTCTCTGGCCAATATTATACAGTTGCAGCTGTGTTTCTTTTCTACTTAACTAAGAGAGAACTCTAAGGCTAATAGTCCACATACAAAGTTCAGCTGGCTGACAGCAGATCCCAGCTCCACAGAGTGGGAATGAAATCCTATCATAATTGTGGCATTGAATTACTAGGGTTGCTCTGTTGGGTGTATTACTGTTGGATTTTGTGAGAAAGAGTGATATCAAAGGAGAGGAGACAAACACTTAATGTCTTGCAGATGGTACTTCAAGTAATCACAACTGGCTCATGCTATAAAGTCTTCTCATCCCCAGTAGAGCTTGCAAATGTAGGAATTAAAAAACTGGCAATGGCAAAGCTTGGAGATTACTGTTGTTGTTGTTTTCCATTTAATCATCCCTGGAGACCATATAGTTTGTGTATTTGCATGGGAGAATTCCCACAATTTGTTCTACTATTAAAAAAAAAAAAAAATGAACCCTTTTTCCCCCGGAGGACAAAATATGGTTAGTTGTTTTACAAGCCTATGTTCTGTATGTTGATCATAAAAGTACTTGGCAGATAAAGTGGAGGGACCCTGCCCAATTGCACAAAACCTTTGAAAAGCAAACCAGTGAGGTGTTGCTGGCATGATATCCTCAACTTGATTCCATGCAATTCTTTGCTAGCATAATTGACATCGCATAAGGACTGCCTGCCTTTTTCGCACCTCCCACATTTGTGTCCTCAAGTTACATCCCAGCTTGCTGTTCATCTGGGGACAACTTGGCATTTTGATAAGATACCCAAGCCTTCTCCTATATTATACACAAGAGCTGTGTTTCTGGCAGAACAAAACATAGAGAGCATTCTGGGTCACAAATAGAGCCCAAACAAATAATGTAGCTAGCTGTAGTTCAGGCTGTATATGTGGTGCCATACACCTGCACTCATTGGCTTTTTGCTACTGAAAATCCTTTCCTGATTTTAACATGAATTACAAAAACCCTGGTAGCTCAGATCTGTATCTACACTTTGAGCACAAGCCAGAGAAAGGCGGAACACTTTAGATTGCTAAATTACATGGGTTGGAATTGATGAAACACTCTTAGCAGTGTGATCCTTTTCAGCAGACCTTGCATCTTAAGTGAATTAGACTAGAATAATTACTTACAGTTTCTGGAGTTCAGAGGCTTTATTCATGGAGGAACTATTTTTGAGATGAGTGGGAGGGAGGGAGAAAATAACAGGCATCTTGTCTAAAGATGATTTTTTAAGAAGCGGTTTAATGACCGCCTCTTTCAGCGGGTCTGGGAAAGCTCCCTCACAGAGGGAAGCATTCACCACCCCTCAGAGCCCATTGCCCAGCCCTTCCCGGCTCGCTTTTATCAGCCAGGATGGGCTAGGATCAAGGACAGGTGGTCGGTTTCACTTGTCCAAGCAGCCTGTCCACATCCTCGGAGGTAACAGATTGGAATTGATCCCATGTAACAAGACTAGACAGAACTCTAGCACTCTCCTGCCCTGGCCCTGCTCCCATGGTGGAGTCTACCTCCTTCTGAATCTGAGCGACTTTATCTGCAAAAAACTTTGCAAAAGCATTGCAGGAGATCTTGGGCTCCCTACCAGGCCCTGGTGGTGCAGGTGGTTCCAAAAGTCTCCTGCTGCTGTTTTCTGCAGATGCAATAGAGGTGGTGAAGAAGGCCCTCTTTGCCATCGCCATTGCCACTTGGTAGGCTCGACGTTGAGCTCTAGCCTGTGTCCAGTCTGATTCAGAGTGAGTTTTCCACCACCGGCGCTCTAGCCGTCTCAGTGATTGTTTCATCGCCCTCAGCTCCGGGGAAAACCTCGGGGGTGTCCGGGCTCCATGCAATCGGAGAGGGCGCTTCGGAGCCAGACAGTCAATAGCCCTGGTTAACTCTGCATTCCAGCGGGCCACCAGGTAATCAGGTGAAAGGCCATCAGCTTGGGATAAAACATCCCCTACCACTCTCTGGAAGCCAATTGGATCCATTAAGTAGCGGGGGCGGACCGTGCGAATCGGTCCCACCTCCCTGCAGAGGGGAAGGGTTGCGGAGAAGTCCAGTTGCACCAGGAAGTGATCTGACCATGGCACTTCTTTTGTTTCACTTTTAGTTAATGTCAGATCACCAACATCAGTAGAGGTAAACACCAAGTCTAAGGCATGTCCGCGGCTATGAGTTGGGCCAAATTTATTCAGGGACAGCCCCATGGAGGCCATGCTTTCCACACAAGTACTGGCTAGATTGCTAGGCAAACAGGGCCCTCGTGTGGTTTAAAGTAATGCATACATTAACGACAAACTCAAGAGAAGGAAATGCATTTGCTTTTCACCAACAATCCTATGTGGATATAGGATTGAATCCTAGCTAACTTGCAAGTGTGATGGAGTAAATGGACTCTTTATCTGGCAGGGGAAATTTGTAATATTTGGCATTACAAATGCACGTCTGCCCTTGTGGAGCTGTGTGTTACTGTAATTTTATGTAAACACTCTTTGTATGTCCATGAACTTCCTGCTCTTTTATGCTGTAATCCAAACTGATAGGCCCATGTTGTATGCACAGCCCTGCTGGCTGACTTGGAAACTGCAAGCACTTGCTGTGCCAGCCTGCAGCTAGAGCAGCAATCAGCCCAAATCAGACCTGATGGTGTCACAGGATGGTAGGGAGGCTGGCTCTGCATCTGCAGATCCCAGGCTAGCTCAGTCCATCCAGAGCACCCTAGTGGAACAGAAAAATCCTCCGGTGGCGAGCAACAGTGTGGGTGGAAGCCCAACTCACACACACCATTGCATTACAATGAGGATTTGGATTGCAGTGTTAGCATATGAGCCACCACTGATTAAAAAATATATTAACAGAAAGGCTTTTTAAAAGTGTAAATTCATTATTATGTCTTCCTTTAAGCCATTTTTCTTTTTTCTTTTTTTCTTTAGGCTGTACTGAGTCCTCTCATAGCAATTGCGCTGAAAATATCCCAGATTCATGAGAGGACAGGTCGTAAGGGTCCTACCGTCATCACCTGAACCAAGGAAAGATCGCTAACCCCGGGCCAAAATTGAGAGGGGAAGGGAGAAAGAAGACTTGTCAAATCATATTCATTTTTTTGCCTTATATTATTCGAAGGGTTTGAGGGAGGTGGGAGGGAGCAAAATTCAGTGCTGATCACTAAGACAGCAGTGCATTTGCTTCTGTGCTATGGCTTCAGCATCTTATTGTACACATAAATAACCAAAGAGAAAAGTTCATTTTATATTAAAACTCAGTTATTGCAAAATGCCAGTGTGGCAGAAAAATCTCATGCTCTGCATTTGTAAAGCAGGAGCAGGCTGCATACTCTGCAATCTAGCCTTTTGAGAATCCTCAGCTTTAATTCAAAAAGAAAGTACTCATGGTAAGTGTGGAAATGTTCTGTCATGCTTTGAAAAGGCTCAGAAGCAAAAGGAGTTGTTTTCCAAACACAGTTTGGGAAGGGGCAGTTCACTATTTTGAACTAGAAACAAGGCTGTCGGTCACTGCAGCTGACTGGAAGACTCAGCTGCTGAGAGGTGACTTTCAGTGCCCAAGATGCACCACACAAAGCAGTGTGTCAATGAATGTGTGAAAGCAATGCCATATATGCAGGGGCTGCACATAGGGCTGTTCTAATCCTTACTGGCATGTGTAGCCCAACCCTCTGCATGTATCCTTTGGGCTGTGTAAGTATGCATAGTATTGCAACTTTAAGCAGATACAGTGGTACCTCTGGTTATGTACTTAATTCATTCCGGAGGTCTGTTCTTAACCTGAAACTGTTCTTAACCTGAAGCACCACTTTAGCTAATGGGGCCTCCCGCTGCTGCTGCCGCCACACGGTTTCTGTTCTCATCCTGAAGCAAAGTTCTTAACCCGAGGTATTATTTCTGGGTTAGCGAAGTCTGTAACCTGAAGCGTATGTAACCTGAAGCGTATGTAACCTGAAGCGTATGTAACCTGAGGTACCACTGTACTTTATTTCCCTGATTTATCATGAATAACAAGCACTGTTTTATACACTATTTGAAACCTGGCATCTACTATACTCATGCACAGTTTGTGCAATTGAGACTTTTGAATTTAAAATGTGAAGGAAGAAAATAGACATCCAGCCAACTCTTTGATGAATGAAAGTTCCCCTTTCCCACCCAGCCCCCTTCCCAACCTCCCTTCTTTCAAAGGATATACCAACTATGTTACGGTTACTAAACAATCCTGAAGGAGGCCTCCTTCTTTAGTATTTAGCCACTGCAGCTGTCTTGGCAGAGACCCTTGTCTGTCATTAGATTTTACACATTTTGAAAAGACTGCTGGCACGCTCCCTCCCCCCCACTTTTAAATAAATGAGCTATTATAAATTGGATTCAAAATATTCAGATACTGTCTCCCAAGATGAATTTGTGTTCCACTTCTTTGCGTTTGAGTAATTGGCAGAGTTTGACTTTACTACGCTGGAAGAGTCATGGGATCCCTTTAAAAAGCCATGCTGCACATTCAAAAGACTGTCTCTGCCTGGAGTGTTCAGTTATCACATGCTGATTTAACAGAGTTCTGGGACTAAATTGGCATTACATTGGTACCTCTGGTTACAAACTTAATTTGTTCCGGAGGTCCATTCTTAACCTGAAACCATTCTTAACCTGAGGTACCACTTTAGCTAATTGGGCCTCTCACCACCACCACACCGGTGGTGCACGATTTTTGTTCTCATGCTGAGGCAAGGTTCTTAACCCGAGGTACTACTTCCGGGTTAGCCGAATCTGTAACCCGAAGTGTTTGTTACCCAAGGTACCACTGTACTCTCTGGTTATAGAAGTGCATAATAGCTGAACACTCAGAGACTTTTCCAACATACTGTTTTGAACTTGCAGAAACTAACTTTTTAAAGGGGTCATATGCCCTCAGATATTGGAAATATGGTGGGGTTAATCCTCTGAGATTAGGGGAAGAACAATTCTGGGCAGATAAGAGACATTAGCGAAATGTTGAAGTCCTGGTACAACATCCTCATGTTTCATGCTTATGTGATTCCTTTAAATGCCAGCACAAAATGAAATGAAGGAAGTGATGCATAGTTCTAAGCAGGGCTTTTTCAGGAAGAACTCTCCGGAACTTAGTTCAGGCACTTCTCTAATTCACTTAGCTGTCTGAAAGCGGACCACATGCTTTATCAGAGGGTCATAGCATGACATATCATGGAACAGATGCAGCAGAGGAAAGAATGTTTGGGTACACCAAATGGTTCTTGTGGCTACGGAAGAACATGAAGGCTCCAGCCATGGCACACGACACTGAAATGATAAGAACTATTTGTGCATGTGACTCCTTTGAATGCTTTTCTTTGCTTGTCATTTGTTGAGATGACTTTGTGATATTTTAGCAGCCTAGTAATATTAATTGCAATTGCCAAATGTTCCTTTTTAGTGCAATCTGAGTGATCTTGTGCTTTCAGAAAGGGATTTGGTTTATTCTGATATTTGTCAAAACTTACTATGACATTGAATAAAATGAAATGCCATATTTTTGCCTTGCATGAAATTGCTGATAATAAGACACAGCTTGGCCTAATGCAGCACAGGGTTTTTTTAGCTGTGCCTAAGTAAATGAAGCACTGATTGTTTTCTCACTTCTAAAAGCACAGTGTTTTATTGCAGTATTATTAAACATCTTTTTTTGTAAATCTAAAAACGTGTTATGGTTCCTGTCTGTATAGTACTTGTACATCCATAGCTCATCATTCTGTAGCAAGTTGTTTATTTGCTGTGCTGTAACAATGGCCCTCTATATATCGACTCAGACACACACATCCATCTCCCAAGTGCCGCAGGAGCAGAGGGGATAGTGAGCCAGACAGGAACTTCAGAGCCATCACCGTGCCTAGCTTAGTTGCTTAGGAGGAAAGTGAAGCACATGGAGACACTTGCTTGGATCAGGGCCTGGCTAAAAGACAAGAAAGGTGGAGTAGAGCCTCCAGCTCCTATATAAGCTCCCAGTCTGAGCAGCTTCACTGCTAAAGCCATAGCTTCTACTGGACCCGCCAGGCCTGGGCAATGGACAACAGGTCTCCTCAATATCACATTTTAGCTGCTTCCTAGTGTGAGAATGAATTTAAATGTTCATATGGTATAAGAGGTTTGGGGGATTTGCTCATGGATTTCTGGAGCATTGCATTTACTAAGTTGCTTTCACTCTTAATTTACAGTGCTGTCACAAGGATAACCTGACTGCTCACTGCTATAGGAACTTATGAGACGAATCTAGGAACATGGCAAACTGCCTTCTATTGAAGCAGATTGTTGTCCTTCTAGCCCAGCATTATTACACTGAGTCTGTGTAAACACTGCTAACTTAAAGCCCCATAGTAAGTGGCAAAGGGGCACTTTAAAAAAATAGCCCTGTGCTTAAGAGCACACAGATGCAGAGCTCCTGCGCTGGCTACTTGGGCCTCATGCATCCAAACCATTTTCTGTCCCACTGAGCCAGGGACCTTTTGTATTACACCCTGCAGGCTCATCCAACTTCCTTTTGCATCACGCCTTCCAGGCACGGGTTTGCTCTTATAAGCGGAACCGCTGTTTGCTGCTTGTTCCAATTCAGCAGTAAAACATAGGTTTTCCCGGGGAAAGTGGCAGGACCAAAATATACCAACACTCCAACACAGAGATTTAAAGGCCGGACTTGTGCCTAGAAAAGCGGCACAAAAGGAAGCCTGGTTGAGCCCTAGGTTTGCATTTCCATGTACATCAGGGTTTTTTAAGGTTATTATTGCACAGTCTATCAGCTGCTAGCCATAGACCTATTTTTGTCAAGTTTTTACAGTCTTACAACCCTATTTATTAATTTGTACTCCTTGAACTAGGGACCTTGTGTAATGATGTTGGAACTCAAGGGAAAGCCTCCAAAGTAAGAATTCTACCTGCATTATTCTGCTTGGGAATTTTTTAAAACATTGACAAGCTATTGGTTCCCTGGACATTTTGCCTTGATGCATGTAGTTTTGGAAGAGGGTTGGAAGGGCTGGAATTCTTGCATAGTGGTAAGGTGAAAGAAGATGCAGGAAGATACAGGAATGCCTATGAAGACATTCCACTAAAGGGCTTTGCAGAATTTCTTTATTCTGCTAAACTGCCTTTCCTCATGAAGTAGAATTATAAATAATCGTACCATATAAGGTTTCGACTTACTGAGCATGCTCAGAAGGAATGTGGTTGGTAACTGGAGGTGAAATCTAATCCTGCAATAAAATTCTAGCAGACCACGAGGAAGCTCCTTTGTCTAAAATGGTATCTAGTACACATGCTTCCCACTGTAGTAACTTTAGAGCAATTACAGGGTTAAGTGCCTTATAAGGAAATGGTGTAAGAGGAACTGTGTACATACTTTGGATAGTAAATTTAAACTTCCGTGCAGAAATAAATATTTTGGACTACTTTTTCAATCATTGTCTCGTGGTTTTTGGCTGTCCATGAGACAGAGCAAATTATTGTTTGCAACAATCAAACAAATGCCACTTTTCTTTGAAGAGTTTTCAAGTACAAAATTTATTGTAAGAAAAACAAAAATGCAATGCAATATTAAACATTATGTAAACTAGTTACCTCAGTAACAGTACATCATGGTAAAATAACAAAAGCTAACTGTGGATTATTGATCATCCTCCAAAGTTTGCAATGATTGTTTTCTATTAAGTTGATGTCAAAACTCCACAGGAGATGCAAAAAAAGAAATGTGATTTAAAATACTGCATATGGACCTAGGGTGCATGAATGCAATTTCTCTCGCAGTGCAAGTGTCCATGGCCTTCATTCTCCAACTGGCCATTTAAATCCATGTGCTGTCAACTCTGTTTAGGGAGCCCCTCTGCCGCCTCGCCCATTTCTGAGAGGCAGTTGCACTGGATAAACAGGTGTAGGAAAATTGCATAATTGGAAACTGCTGGTTGACTTCTTCATACAAATGCCCTTTCCCCAAAGCAGCAGCAGAGCTTATTTCTCTCTCTCTCTGTGTGAGTGCATGCCTCATTCAACAGTGCTTTGCCTGGGGGTTTCTTTTGTCATTCCTTTGAGAAGGCCCCTCCCTCTGACAGGCACTTCCTCCTGCTACTGTTGTTGATCTTTACAGGATAGGAAATGACAGCAAGGCCTGACCCTAGCATAGGCAGAATAAAGCTACAACAATGTAAACAAACATACCCAGTTATTGCAGCTAGCCAGCAATACTGGACTGGACTCAGCAACATTCTTCAAAACTTTAGCAACTTTACCCAGGCTTTCTGTAAGTTACTGCAGTTACTGTCTTCACTCCATTGCATAGAACAGTGCTTGCCTCTCTTCACTTCGACTACACTTTCCATCCTGTGCATTAACCCCAGCCGCTCTCCCAAAATAGCAGGCACAGCTTATCTCTGCCTCACGTCCTCTGGCAAGGCTGTTCCCTCAGCAGCTGACCTGTGACACGGATGTGCAGCAAGGCTCTTCACGCGTGGTCAAGTTATGTTCTGCAGCCTGCCGCACGGAGACTTCATACGAAGGCGGCCGCTGTTCCTGAGGGCTGGCTTCCTCCAGGAATTCCAGGCTGTTCTCTGTATAAAGAGGTGGAGGTATGTTGTACATGTCCTTGACTTGCTCCTGGGGGCAGATGGGCAGTGCAAAAGTCTGCTTTTCAGGATCAGTGCTATCTTCGTATGATGGTGGGTAGAAGTCAGGCCTGCACAAAAAACAGCCGAGACAAAAAACCACACACTGCTTAAAATGGTTCTGTCTTGAAATCCTGACAGTCTCTATTCACTGTTTATAAAAATAGTCTGCAACCACCTGCGGCCCATATCTGCTCACCACATTCTCTGTTCTACTCAAAATCTAGACAGGTAGGACCCCTTACCACCATTTTCAAGAACCTCAGTCAGGCACCAAAAGGATCTAAAGTAAGTGAAGAGGAGTGGGGGCTGAGGAAGGAATTGGGTGGGAAGTTTTGTGTTGTAGGCCTTCAGAGCTCTGATATGTTAGCAGTTGTGGGGGGACCACCTCCCAAACCCCTAGATTCAATAAAGGGTTAGAATCTGAGCAAACTGATAAATTCCTGAATATACCCAACTCCCTTCCTCCTGAGGCCAGCCTGGAAACAATCCAGCGATTGTTGAAGAAACAACAACAGTGATGATGGCCTTTCAAGGGAAGATCCTTGAATCTTTGAAACCGGGATTGCCAGGGTTACAGGCAGCACAGGAAAAAGTGCCTTTTGCAGGCAGCTTTTGAAACCCAGGGTGACAGGTCTAATGATTTCTGGAAAGAAGAAGCAGACAGTGGGGAGAACTCCATGCATGTTGGCTGGGAGAAGCTGCACTGGACTCAAGCTTGAAGTGTAATGTTCTGCACCCCCTCCGTTAATGACTTTAGGCTGTAAATATGTGCCTTAATTTTAAGAAGGAAACAAAAACCCTGGTTAAGTGGCAATACACGTGGAATCTCGTGAACTGCAAAGATTGGGGTGTCCAGTAATAATATATTCTTATGACAGTGTGATAAAGCTTGACCAAGGAATGGCGATCCTTACATTTGCTCAGTTGATATGTCCCTTTCTTCTGCCCCTCTTTGTGAACAGAAAATGTACATTCTGCCCAAGCTTATTTCTGCAGGGTGATTTATTTTGCAGTGCAGGGTGCAAGCTCTTTTGAAGTGTTCAGTCTTCATGGTTATCTAGACCATGGCATGTGCCACGTCCTTTTTATAGAGCTTCTGCTTTGCCTATTGTTTATGGTCCCGTTACCACAACAGAACAGGAAGTGACATTTGTATCCATGACCCACTAACAAACTCTGCCAGGCTGGAGGCCAACTTAATTAAGTGCATCGGTCTTCACTCTCGGAATGGCAGAGACTCTTACCCAGAAATCTCAAAAGCAGCTTGAGCAGATAAAAGTGAGCAACTTTAGCCTTTGTTGAACACCACTAAAACAAAGAGCTCAGCTCCATGCAGTGCAGCATGTTCCTGATCTAGAGAGACTAAGCAAGCATATGCTACCCTTTTCCCAAGGAGCACAATGTGGGTCTTTTTAATGCTCATAACAATCTCTAGCTAGCTAGACCACCCAGCCACAGCCATCCAGTGATTTTGGTCTGTGCAGAGAACAGGATTTGGTCTTCCTACATACCAGCACTCCTCACAACACAGGACTTTGCATAACAGAGCACTTTATGTGGTGGCAAATATTCCAGACACTATAGCCCATGGAGTCACTTCATATTGCCATCTATATACACTTATATAGTAAGCTATAGGAAGGAAAGACTTGTAGACATACAATTAATAAAATACTGCACTAGCAGACTCAGGGTTCAAAGTAATGAGAAGGAAATGAATTTGGTGCATATGGCAGTAATAGCAGAGACAGAAGGAAAGCTGCAGAACATACTTAAGAATTCAGTTTTGCAGCCTAAAAATAAATGACAATAAAATAAAGATTTTTAAATGGCAAGTAGAAAACTACTTGTTGCAGTGTGTGTATGTGTGTGTTTTGAGTAAATGCAAAAGAATTAAGTAACCAGGAATCCAGATAACAGAGGAAGGTAGATACAAGCTAAAAACTAAAAGCAGAACATACATGGCAAAATTGACATTTTTAAAGAAGAAATGCCTGATGGCAGGAGGTGTAAGCTTACCTCTCAAACACAATTTTTATATAAAAACATATGAAACATATATATGACATGTGAAAAATAGAAGAATGGAAACTAGTCTGGAAACATTTGAAATGTGACATTGGAAAAGCATGTGTAAGGTGGGTTAGATAGAAAGGGAAGCCAAAGAAGAAATATTGGGCCGGGACAAGAACCAGTGCAAATGATGAAGACACAATCATGTAGGATGGGCTACATAATAAGAAACAGTGAACTACTCAATGATATAATTGAACATAACACGGAAAGAAGAAGGTCAAGGACCAGATAAGTTTAACAGAGCAAACTGAAGAGGAGTATACCATAGGCAGTGCTGTAAAGTATTTCATGAGAAGTGGAAAGGAATCAAAGGCCAATCGTTGGAATGCAATACATGGAACATACCTGTCTATGGTACTAATCTGTGTCTCTTGAAGTCTGGGACTTCCATGTATAAGGCTGTGGAATAAGCCCTTGTGCTTACTAGCTTCATGATAAGTGCTCCAGAAAATCCCAGAGATGAGAAAAAAGAAACCCAAGGGTAATAGGAAGTAGGCAATAGGCAAACTATTGCACTTGCAAGCAGAGGCACTTGTAGAGAAGCAATAGGCTCCTAGGCAGATGAAGGCAAAGCCCAGCAAGAGCACAAGCAAGCGGAGAAATGAGAAGATGTTCTTGGACATCTTTGCAGATTGCCTCAGTCTCAAGTGTTGGGTAGGTCTGCTCCAGCGCTCCAGCGTCAGAGTTTTATAGGCTCAGGGACCCAATTGGCCTTTGGACAAGGAAAAGAAGCAGGTAGTATTATGATACTCATTAACCATTTGCAGCTGCCGTAATATCTCAAGAGATTAATTTATAATCAAAACACTGCTCAGGAACTGACAATAAATGCTTCCTGTACTCTTCTGCTGCCAGCTTAAACTCACAAACCTTTCCTGCCTAGGATGCTAATGGCCAGTGACTGGAACAGAAATGGAAGACTCCTTGGGCCAAACCAAACAATTTGTTAGTGTCCTATCTGTGCCTTAAGTGCAGGAAACTTTTAACACATATTACCAGCAAAGGGTGCGTATAATCCTGCTAGTATTCATTCCACAGTTGTAATTTGCTAGCAGTTTGGTCACATTTTAGCTATAGGAAGACACTGAGCTCCTCTAAGCAACTCTACTTATGGAGCATTCATCCTGATCTTTATATGCAGAGCTTACACAGAGGTCATACTATACCCGGTCTTTATTGAGCATTTGTTTTGATTTGTTTTCAGGGAGGCTATACAACAATGAGCAGCTCTCTGCATTTGCTCATTCATTCATCCCATATTTTTCAATGCATTGCCACATCACTTTCCAAACTGTCCCAAAGTCCATTTCATTTCTAAAGTGGATTTGTTGCACAAGGGCTACCAAACATGGCCATAGCCAGGCTTGATGTTGAAGGGGAGGGGTAGAACCGAGCTGTTAGTTAAATATTTTTATTTATTTATTTGATTTTAGGAGGCAGCTGTCCCCTGCCCCTCTCCCCGGCTATGCCCATGCAACTGAGCACTTAAATCCCCTTTGATTACACAAACCAAAATTCACAGTACAGTACTTGCTTGAAACACTCCTGCAAAATAGTGGCAGTCTGGAGGCACCCACAGCTGAATTCAAAGCCTGCAGCCTCTTGATGATTTCCCAGTAGAGCTTGCTCCTAAGGCAGTTGATAAAAATGTTGGAAGTGGGATCTTGTTCCTGTGGCCATCATTGCACACGCTACCTGGAAAGCACAAATGCATCAAGGCCACTGAGTGAAAAGATACCACCCAACCACCAGTCACACCATAAAACTCATTATAAATCAACCTCCTTCCAGTTCTACTTGTGCCAACTTCACTGTTGTCATTTGTGATGCAGGGTCCGCCCCTATGAACTTGACAAGGAGAATGGAATGTACCAGTTGCCCAACAACAGCAGTAAATATATTCAGGAGAGCTGAACCTTCAGTGACGCGAGTGGATGAAAGTCCTCAAATCTGTAGAGTCAGAATTGAAGCCACGATTCCTTTGCAGCATGAACGTCAATAACAACAAAACATGACACAGCAACTAAACAGTAATAACCTAATTTGTTAAATAGCTGCAGCTATCATATTGTTATGAGTTTGCAGGTGCCAGACTCCCCTAAATTCCTGGGTCCAGTAAGTGCTAGAATTTAATCAAGCCTCCTGAACCCCTGGATCCAGCAAATGTTAAAATATAAGCCCAGCCAGTTTCCTGATGAGGTAATTGAATCTCCCTGAGACCTCTGGGTATAGGACGGTATTTTATTATTATTATTATTATTAATAATAATAATAATAATAATAGCCTGGGAGATGAGCCATTGGGAAAGCAAAGGAAACTCAGGAGAGGAGCTCTGGGCCAGACGGCAAATGGGTGGGGCAGTATTAAAGCCCATATGCTGCCTGCAAAACATGGAGCTCAGGATGAGGGTGGGTTGCAAGAGAAATGGAGCACTAGAAATGACCCTAGGAAGGAGGAGGTGTGGAACCCTCTGGAAAACCCTTGTACGGTGCAGGATTTTGAAGAGCTACTCAGTTTTGCTAGCATTCTCACACACTGCCTCAGCCCTGCCTTGACCCAAGACTCTCCCATTACCCTTGAGGCCCAGGAGCAGAGATGGTAGCGGAAAACCCAGACCCAGCTGCCAGTAAGCTTCACCCTCAGGGGTCTACTCAAGAAAAAAGCCAGAGAGGAACCAGGCATACATTGTAACCTCTCTGAAAACGGCCATGCAGAAGCAGCTCACCAGGTGGGCAGAGCTACCATGAAAGGTTTCCAGGAGGTGTGTCACTGTTGCTTTCAGGAAGTGGGGGGTGGGTGGCAGGCAGGTCAGTGTGTTGCAAATGCACTCGCAGAGCCAATCTGGGACTCCTGCCGTGTGTTTGCACTGCACTGACTTCCTTGCTGCTTTGCTCCTCTTGCTCTGGTAAGCAACAGTGACCCACCGGCCAGGAAGTTGATGTATCAACCTCCACTCCATCCGGTGAGTCCCTGCTGCATCCCTGCACTGCAATTAACTGGCAATTGTATATAGTTCTGACCTTAAGTTGCTTTGGTGTTCAACCCCCACCAGTCAGTTGGGCCTTGAATCTTCATTTTTGTAGTAATGACATTCTGCATTGCTGGAAAAAATAAGCGCTAGACTGAAAATGAAGCTTCATGGTATATCTTTGCTGTTTAGGTCAGCCTGGCCATCTCCTTCTAACATGATAGCTAAACAATAATGAAAGGTTGTTAGGGTGCTGATTGAAAAGAATCCAACTGTCTTATTTTGTATGAAATAAAAAAGAAATTACCTTGAGATTTGTACTGGGAACTTCTTTTATCAGAAGAGCATATTTTTTTTCTAGCTTGCTGATAAGAGTGAACTCACTGAGCTTGTGACTCATTCTTATATGTAACTTGTAAATGGTCATAAAATAATGTCCCTGATTACTTTGAGAAAGTCCACACTGAAGTTTATTTAGTGGAGTAAATCGTAGTAAAACTTGTTGCACACACACACACTATATTCTATACCCTCTTCTCAGCATTGTAAGAAGGTCAACCACACAGGCAGCGCCCATATTCAGCTTCTTTGGGAATTAAGCCACTGGAGACTTTGGTGTTTTGTGATAATGTGGTTTATATACTTGTAGTATAGGCTGAGCATAAACAGAGACACAGCTTGATTCCAACAGATTTTCCAAAGTTCATTGCTTCCCCAACAGGTTTCTAGGGCCCCCAAATGCTGTTAGCTTCCAGAGACTAAACCTCTCTCTCTCTTTGACTTGGTGTCACAGAGAGCCTGGTGACATCACGTCCAGCCAGAGAAGAGGGGAGAAAAACATGCCCTCTTTTGCCCCCATGACCCTCCAGATGCACCTCCAGCTATTCAGTTTATGGTAACATATTGCCCCAAGCTTACATAACAAAGGGATTCCCAGCAGACTACAGTGTATTTACTTAACCAAAGACTTGAACATTTTATAAGTCATTTTCCTTGAGCAGTGATTTCAGTCTCTCATCTATAGAAATAGCTGGTATGGAAGGGACCTTGAAATCACCCAGCTCAACTCTTAATCCCATTAGTACAACACCTATTTCATGTTTATGGTGATACAGTAGGTTGTACTGTATAGTACATGGGTAGGCAAACTAAGGCCCAGGGGCCGGATCTGGCCCAATCGCCTTCTAAATCCAGCCCACGGACAGTCTGGGAATCAGCGTGTTTTTACACGAGTAGAATGTGTGCTTTTATTTAAAATGCATCTCTGGGTTATTTGTGGAGCATAGGAATTCGTTCATTTTTTTACCCAACATATAGTCCGGCCGTCCACAAGGCTGAGGGACAGTGGACCGGCCCCCTGTTGAAAAAGTTTGCTGACCCCTGGTATAGTACTTCTACAGTCACATTTACTGGCAGCAATGAAGAGCCGTGCACTTAAACTCAGCCACCTTACCTGCTGAAGAATGGTGCCCCTACTTATTTAAATTGCCTGTCTCTTGTAGAACTGTAGGTGCATAAAGGGAAGGATAATTATATAAGAACATAAGAAGCTGCCCATTGTATTGTCTGCACTGACTGGCAGCAGCTCTGCAGAGTTTCAGGCAAGAGGCTCTCCCCGCCCTAACTTCTGCATGCACAGCAGGTGCTCTTTCAAGGAGCTGCAGCCTTTCCCTTAGTGCTAAGGTTTGTCCCTACTAGCCCTTGGCATAGAATGCATCCTCCAAAATGTGACTCAAGGCATTAATGACCCCATTTTAAAAGGAAAAATAACTTCTTGTAGTTGCAAATTCTTGTGTGGCTTCAAGACCTTGAACATCCCCAGCATTCTTTGAAATGCTGGAGCTGGCTGCTAGACCATGGCGCCTGCCTGTTAAGCAACACAATTTAGCCCAGGGTGGATTGAACTCTTCCAAATCATGCACAGCCCATCACACATTTATATATTTTAGCAGGGTAACAGATTCCTTTGTAAGTGACAACAAACTGTGGTCCTGATTCTGTCAAGTTCAGGGCAAGGGCACTTCGTGCAAACATAGCATCAGTTTCTGGCAGCATTTGCATGAGAGCCACATGCAGGGAACAAATTATGGGGTGCAGTCCTCACCTTCCTGTACTGATTGGATCACTCATCTTTTATCTTCTGGGATGCTGCTGCAGCTCATGTCTTAGGCTTCTGCTGGATGCAGCACTGTTTGGAGAAAGAACTACTTCCTTCCACTCTTGGTTACAGGCCTCTGCCTCAGGGCCCTCCATTGGGAGGGTGCCCAGGTGTCCTACTTTACAATCCTTTAAGGTAGGGGTGGGGAACCTTCAGCCAGTCTTGGCCCACAAGGCCTTTAAAAAAGAAAATCACGCCAACCTGCCAATCTTGTTGGGAACTTGTACACATAGACAAAGCTCACTGCAGGACTATTTTAAATCGCTTTCATATTTTCAAAATAAAAAAATTCCTTCCAGTAGCACCTTAGAGACCAACTAAGTTTGTTATTGGTATGAGCTTTCATGTGCATGCACACTTCTTCATATTTTCAGTGACTTGCCTTAACCCTCCCCAGCCTCTCACATCATGAACATTTGCTGATAGAGACCTGCGGGTGAATGCCAGCATTGTAGAGCCCATAGCCTCTGTTGAATGATGGTATTACTCAAATAAAGATTACTGTTAAGATTATCTGCACAGCCTTTTGACCGCCTCACACAAGCCCTGTTGAAATCATTAGGGTGTTGAGTACACACTGCACTCACTGACACTTAAGAAATGTTGTTGCACTTACTGACTTCTTTTATTTGCCAGCAATAAGATCATGCAGAAATGACACCTAAATGGACAGCTCAGAGATTAGATATAAGACTGGTCTGATGATGCTTGTTTAATATTGAGCTATATCACTGTTTTGTGGGAGGTAATCAATATTGCATAGCAACCTGTTGACTTTTATGGCAGTGTGATTTTCTGGGATAAGGTATAATTCATAATAGAGTGTTAGGGGAGGGGTAGTCATGTTCCTTCTGGGGTTGTTTGTCCACCTTCGGTGCCTACCCTGCATACAACTCTCACCTGTGACTCCTGGAAGCTGTCAGCACACAACAGTGGTCATATCCCAGGAAATGGCTTTGACTGGCCTGTTAAACCATGTAAGGGTAGCCAATGGGTCTCAAATCCTCCATGAGTTAGAAATGTCCCCTGCTTGTGAAGACAGGCTCCAGCAGATTGAGTGGGCAAGACCAAGAGTGGGTCCAATGGTCAAGAAGGCACATGCTGTAGAGGGAAAGGAGGGGCAGATGGGGCTCATCCACCTGAGAAGGTGGCCCATCTAGGAGAAAGAAAGCCCTGGTCCTAAACCACTGCTGCCTTGTGGCTATACTCATCTGTGAGAAAGACTTTGGGAGTAAACTTTTCTTTGGGAGAAAAATCTGTACCTACTGCCTTGCAGGACATCTTCAGGAGAAGAAAAGGCTAAATAAAGAGTAAACCCTACACAAATCCAGAGTGAAGTCCCTAAGATGGTTGCATGGTGTCTTATACGCCTCCTTTTGGCAACTCCTGCAGCTAAGCTGGTGCCTGATGTCTTGCTCTGCTTTCCTTTAGACCCCATCAGTGAGGCTGAGAGGGAGGTCTTCTTGACTGTGTAGCCCAGGCTTGCATCTCAGGGAGGTCACTTTGGTGCTGCTAATGCAGCAAAAACAATGCAGGAGGCAGCAGTTAGGAGTTACAAGTCTCTGCAGCTACAGCAGGATTCTCCAGTGGTTTGTCTTTGCCCACAGAGACACAAGCCACTGTCTTTCAGGGCAGATGGATGCCAACAAGTTTCCACCATGGAATTCAAGAGTGGTATTATATGACTCACGACAAGTTTGCTGAGCAAATTAGGCCATTGGTCTTGAGCTTGTGGCTTGAGACCCACTGCTGAGCCACAGACACAGCCTGACCAAAGGTGGGTCCATAGAAATGCATGGTTAAATTAAGAAACCCATCTTGTAAAATGCTTGTTTGGAATAAATGTGGATCTTCTAAAACTATGAAACCTCCTATAGAAAAATGTACAGAAGGGCTTCCCCCAAGAAATCTTTAATTGCATATGTTTCCCACATAATTTTTAATTCGATATCACTGCAAATATCTGCAGTAGAAACATCCCAGTGATGTGCCCCATTTCCCTTTCCCACACATGCATGAAGTTTTCTTGTGCTGTATCCACAGAAGACAGTAGCCAGATGTGAGTTTTATTTTATAAGTCTTCCAATCCATCTCCTATGTGGAATTAAGATAAATGGAATGGTCAGCAAAGAGCAAGCAAATCCAAGCAGTGGTTCTCTTGCTATGACCATCCACATTTTGTTGGACTACAGCTCCATCATCCCTGATCAGGAAGCTTGTGGGAGCTGATGGAAGCTGGAGTTCAAGAGCATCTGCAGAGCGACAGGTTTCCAGTCCCTGTACTATCGATTGGACACTGAAGCCCCATCAGAAGCCTGTCAGAAAAGACCTGTTTAAAGACAAGACAAAACAGAGAACAATGTGTGGCTTAGAGAAACCCATAACTAAGTAAGAGAAAAAGAGGCTGGACCAGAGCAGAAATGAGCTTTTATGTGAAGCTTATTAAAAAGTTGCCTGGCAGAGACTGGGTACCTTTAACAACCACACAACCCGATCAGCTACGCAGAGCTGGCTAAATTGACATACAAATTGCGGGACAAGGACAATTGTGACTTTAAGGAAGAATGGGAGCTTTTTATAACTTATCTAAAAAGACAACAAAATGAATTGGACTCCTTGGCAGGTTTTGAATAAACATACACAAATTTATTAGTTGATAACATGGTAAGGATAACATAATGTAAGGATATGTATAATTTTATAACATGCAGAGAATAATATGTGCTGAGAAATCAGAGAGAGGAGCTGAGGGAAGTCTCGGGGGGGGAGGGAAGGTTTGAAGGGGTGTGTGGAAAAAGGGGGGAAATAATGAATATGATATGTTTTGATAATCTGTTATATTGAAATTGTTAATAAAACATTTAAAAAACAACCACAACCACACAACCAGCAGCATTTCAACAGTGTAGCGTGTGGGGCTAAGATGGCAGCCATTCCAGTCTCAACACTCCCCCAACCCTAAAGCTCCTTGCATGATGCTTGGGAGCCACTTTGAGCTCTAGCCAGCAAAGGCAGGATCCAAATGCAATTAAACAACTATAGTTATTTTCTCCATCACTTGATCACACTAAAAGTTGTGCCTATATAATTTCTGTCTGTGACGCAGCTGTTAAAGGTACCGTGTCTCTGAAGGGGAAAATTGGATAATAAGCGAATAAAAAAGGAGGTCTTGCTTCTATTGGCTTTCTAATGCAAAAGTGAAATCTATACTGGCAGAAATGCTCATTAGTGAACAACAGTCAGATATGTGAGCGGATATTATCCTAAGCAGCTTTAAAAGAGCTCAAAGGCTATTTGAAGACTCATCTGTGAAAGGCCAGCAGCTGTTAGCCAATAAGTAAGGACAAGAGAAAAGGGATGGTCTGTGATGTAGCGCCACCTAGTGCTTGAAATGCTGGTACTTTCCTGCACTTCATATTCCTCTGATCACACTTTTCCATTGTCCCAACCAGGTATATATGCAGCTGTTACTTAAGGCATCTAATGAAGCAGACTGCAGTCCACTAAAACATGTGCCACAATAAATGCATTCGTCTTTCAGGTGCTACAAAACTCTCTGCTGTTTTTACTGCAAGAGACTACTAACATTGGGAATCGCTTGTGCTGAGGACATGGACTTTTCCAGACTCTGGGCCTGCTTATAGCTTGTCATCTTTATTATTTTTTATTATAATTATACTGTCTCTTCCCACCCATCTTTCTTTCCCTCTCCTTTCTTGCTTCTCTTTTCTCTTTCTCCTCTTGTAAGTTTGATGTTCCCCTTCTTTCTCTCTCAAAATGATGGCAGTGGAACCAATAGTATGACCCATCTGACAACCTAATGGTGGGGGGTGTCACAACCTGAATACTGCTAACAACAGAAGTTTACCTTTAGTGTTCAAAAAAGTTCACTGGTGTGAAATCCAGTGGCCCTGGGGGGTCAAATGCCCATGTTGTTGATCCAGCCAAATTTGTCAAGGTACAAATGGAGTAAGACCAAGACAGGGAATCTGACCAGTCAGATGTTGTCTGACTGCAGCTGCTGCCAACCTAGCAGTTCAACATCAGTGTAAGTTCACACCAGTTAAGTTGATAAATAGGTACTGCTGCGGTGGGAAGGTAAATGGCGTTTCCGTGCGCTCTGGTTTCCGTCACGGTGTTCCATTGCACCAGAAGCGGTTTAGTCATGCTAGTCACATGACCTGGAAAGCTGTCTGTGGACAAATGCTGGCTCCCTGAAAGCAGAGATAAGCACTGCACCTCATAGTTGATTTCGACTGAACTTAACCATCCAGGGATCCTTTACCTTTACCTTAACCTTACAGCTCCTATCATCCTTGATAATTGGCTGGGACTGACAAGAACATCTAACATCTGGAAGGCCACAAGTTCCCCAATCCTGGATTAATGGAAATATGAAAACAAACAAGGCTGATATATCTCCACCCATTAAGGCTCTTTATCTGTTAGTACTAATGGGAAAGAAATAGGAAGAAGACAGTTCCAGTCAAACCTCTAGACTATCTGTTTCTCGCGCTGTACTTTACAAACACATTTCCCCCACTGAGTGAACAGGCCACATTCTCATGTTACAAACCAGGAAGAGAATTATCCCTAATGAGGATCAGGTGAAGGAAACTGGTTAACTAATAATGTATAGCAGTTGCCAGATGGCACTGGCCAAAGTGAAACAGCAGCATTAAAAATGCTTTGGAGAGCAGTTCTTTTTAGGAAGCCCAGTATGGAATAAATCCAACACGATGTTCTACTCCATGGGGTTTGACGTTTGGAATTGTGCAATTGGTGACATACTCCAAGTTCACTGTGTGTGAGGCTCCCATTAAACCTTTGCCTTTTTCTTTTGACAAACACTCTTGTTTAATCAAACACGGAAGTTATAGGTGCTAGGTTTTGAGCATGCCTAGAAATAAATTAGCTAATCTAGAGGCTCCTGCTCCTAATCAAGGTTGTGGAAAGACAAATAAGGCTTCTTTAGTATTGCTTCATACACCCTGATGAGCTTGGAAATAGGGCCGTCTTTACCTGGGGGTGCAAGGGGTGCACCCGGGCACCAAATTCTGGGGGGCGCCCACCACTGAAGGCGCCTAACAGTTGTTGACTTAAGTGGGGCAGCAGCCGGAGCAGCACGTGCCACCAGGGTTGGGAGAACCCGCATGCCGCCGCACTTCCCCCAGCCAGTGCCGCTTCCCATCTCCACGCATGGCGGGCTCAGCAAGGCTACAGCGGCAGACTCCACGCTAGCCTCTTCTGCTCACCAGCTGAGGTTAACCCTCAGGCTGTGGGCGGGCAGGCTGGTCTCCCACCTGCTCTGCGTGCCACCAGAGGCCGCCCCCTTGAGCGGGAGAACTTGTGCGCGGGACAGGCACCTTTTCTCACAGCCGGCGAGGGAATGAATGGACAGGAGGGTGCGAGGGAGGGAGGGAAGGAAGGTGTCCTCTTGGAGTGGGGCTACTGGACTCAGGGAAAGGGCACCGCTGGGGGAGACGAGGCAGTACCCGAGTGTGCTCCAAACCCCTCTGGAAGGATACGGAGGGGGTAGCATATCATACCACCCGTGCCCTGTTTGCAGCTGGGGCAGCAGCTTCTCCCACAGCCCTGCGGGAGCCCCAGAGACCACAGAAGGAGACCACAGAAGATACCACATTACTTCTTTTTTAAAAAAGCAAACAAACTTTTTTAAAAAATAACTTTTTTATCTTCCCCCCCCCCCCAAAAAAAGTGTCCACTGCTTCTTTGAAAAAAATCTGGTAACCTTACTCTAGATACCAGTTACTGGGGCACCCAATCAGGGAGAGAGTGGTTGTGGTTGTGATCATGCCCTGCTTGTCCTCTTCCCATAGGCATCAGATTGGCTGCTGTGGAAACTGGCTGCTGGACCAGATGAAGCTTTTATATGATCAAGGAAGGCTTGTCATATGCTCTTAGCATATTAAACTTTCCTGTCATTCACAGAAAGGGTTGCAGAACTTTAAAACAGCAATAATATATTCACAGTAAATAAACAGAGCAGGTAAAAATATAAAGGTAAAGTTACCAACAACCGTGGACTAATTATCTCCAAGTGCATGGGCAAATAGATGGGTTTCAGCCAGCCATCAAAATCTCAAAAGTGTCAGCACTCAGAGTACTCCTAGGGAGAACTTTCTATAATGTGGCACCACTACAGAGAAGGCCCTGTCCTGTGTTACCACCTGATATATTTCCCATATGCCGGACTGATGATAATACGTTCTTAAGGTCTAGAGATGTACGTGTGGGAGGAGGCCAGCTAATCTGGTCCAAGGCTACAAAGAGCTTTAAAGATCAACACCAGGTCTTTGAAGGGAGCCCAGAAATGGCCTGAATGCCAGTGCAGATAAGAATGCATCAGTGTAATATGATTGAAACATTCAATCCAATCTTGCAACCCTATTTTGAACTAACTGAAGTTTCTGAGCCATTTTGGAATCCATATTGCAGCCCCATGTCCAATACATTTCAATAATCCAAACAGGACACTACCAGGGCCTGGAGAATTGAAGAAAGACTATATCGGTTAGTAAAGCATATCCAGAGAGCACAAACTGTTTCATGAACTTCAGGAACTTCTTGTTAAAGATTACAACATGGTTAACCTCTTAACCTAGCAATGTGTGCCTTTTTTCTAAGAAGGCAGGTCAGTCAAGGAGGAGATGCAGTGTGTTTGGCATACGGACAGGAGCTGGTGCAATACAAGGGAGACTTTTCTGGGAAAGAGGAGCATGTGGTTTTTACGGAGATCCAGCTATGATCACCCAGTCTCTGGACTGCAAAAGTCCACCCACGGCTCTCAGGCACTGATGAATCTCCTTTCTTGTAACTTGAAGCCTCTGAAAAGAGGAGGCTGAGAGGCAATATGATAGCTCTCTTCAAATATCTGAAGGGCTGTCACAGGGAAGATGGTGCAAGCTGGTTTTCTCCTGCTCTGGAGTCTAGAACCTGAACCAGTGGTTTCAAGTTACAAGAAATAAGATTCCGACTAAAAATCAGGAAGAATTTTCTGACAGTAAGAGCTGCTCAACAGTGGAACAGTCTCCCTCGGGAGGTTGTGGACTCTCCTTCCTTGGAGGTTTTTAAGCAGAGGTTGGATGGCCTGCGTTGCAGGCCTGCACTGCAGATTCCTGCATTGCAGGGGGTTAGACTAGATGACCCTTGGGGTCCTTTCCAACTCTACAATTCTATTTATTTACATACAGCTGAAGAGAGGTCACATGGAGAGTTAGCAACCAAGTGTCCAAGTGATTGCAATCCTTTGTCACAGCCAAGTTGTCATGTGGTAAATGAAAATCAAAATGATCAACTCCCCCTGTTTTACCACAACGGTGTTAACTTTTCTTAAGGCAATGGTAGTATTATGGCATTCTTGCAAGTGCACAAGTTTCAAAGTGGGATGGGCTTGATGTTGAACCTGTGTGGAAAGCTGGAGAATTGGACCTGGAAGAAACTTGCCCTCCAGTCCCAAAGTTTGAAAATCTGCTAAAAACTTTCTGATTGACCAGTGGGGAGATTCTGTGACTTTTCAGGTGTTGCCAGACACCAACTCCCATCATTCCAAGCCAGCACAGTAAGTGGTCAGGGATGAGGAGAACTGTAGGGCCGCAGGTTCCTCATCCCCATGACAGACCTTTGAATGGAGTGACCATGACTGTAGGAGGCCTGAGTGACTACAGTGGTGCCTCGCAAGACGAAATTAATCCGTTCCGCGAGTCTCTTCGTCTTGCGGTTTTTTCATCTTGCGAAGCACGGCTATTAGCGGCTTAGTGGCTTAGCGGCTACAGGTATAAACTCGTTCCCGCAACTGCAAGCCTCGACCCCTAGGGAGCATCTGGCCATTGCATAAGCCTCGTCCGGCCTCTTAAGCAGTCCCTCCTGACGCGCTTACATAACACAAGCCCCGACCGCCGCCATCCCAGCGACCCTGGAAGGTAAGATCTGCAGCAAGCACCCCGCACCTCCGATCCCGGGGCGCGCTCAGCCAAAGCATCCCCGGACACCTGTCCCACCGCGCCTTTGCGCAGCGCTCTGCAGAGCGGAGCGATGAGCCCAGCCGATCGCAGGCAGGGCAAGCGGCAGTGAAGGCGGAGAGAGCGAGGCCCAGAGGGAGGAGTCTCCGGCAACGCCATCGACGGCCCCGCCGCAGCTCCGGGTCCTGGAGCCCTCCGGCTGCTGACTGCCTTTATTTTGCTGCAGGAGCCTCCTCTGCACCGGGATCCTCGTGCGCTCCCTCCGTCTCTCCATGCCTTTTAGGTGAGTGGCGTGCTCGGGCTGACTTTGGACGACCCACAGCGGGGCTTCCCTCGGCCGCACGACCGGAGCTCGCCTTTGCGGTCACTTTGAGAAAAAGGAAAAAAAACTCGCAAGAAGTTTCGTCTTGCGAAGCAAGCCCATAGGGAAAATCGTCTTGCGAAGCAACGCAAAAACCGAAAAACCCTTTCGTCTTGCGCGTTTTTCGTTTTGCGAGGCATTCGTCTTGCGGGGCACCACTGTAACCGCATCTAGAATTATAGTGTGCATAAAGCAGTAGCAGGGACCCACTGCACAGAAAATGTGTACAGCAGAAATAGTCAACCTTTTTATACCTACTGCCCACTAATGCATCTTTCTTGATGGTAAAATTTCCTTACCGCCCACCAGCGCTCGATGGAAGGAGGATTCAGCTTGTGCCGTAGAACCCCACGCCGCCCACCTAGAATCCTGAAACGCCCACTAGTGGGCGGTAGGGACCAGGTTGACAACACCTGGTGTATAGTGTTAAGGGAAATGCACTCTGCATATGCTCAGTCATCCTTCTTGATGGTTACTCAATAGTATACACTCAAAGAGAGTCCTGATGTTTACCAGCTCAAAGTAAGCCCAGTCTCCAGCCATGGACATTAACGTTAGAGAAGTTCATGCCCACTGTTGATACATGGATAGGCTGAAGATCACAAAACAAATTTCCTGGCAGATTCTATTACATTTGTACTTTCTCTGCTTTCTGAGTTGAGAAATATACTTCCTCCTTGAGCAATGTGGCAAGCAGGAGGAAGCATCTAAAGCCTGTTTCAAGCTATTGCTGAACAGATGCCCAAAACATGCCTCCTGTAGTTTTAAAAGTTTTTATGCCAAATAAAGAGCCACAGATAGGAGGAATGCCAATGTACAACATTAGCTAGAAAAGGTTTGAGGCTTCTCAGAAATGCCTGGTAAGATGTGGAGCTGGAGTGATGCTAGGGAATTTTAAAGCAGACTTCATTGCCACTTCACTTTTACTTGAGTTAGGTCCAGAGGTCTAGGAATGCCTTCCTTATTCTTTCCTGTAAAGGTTTAGCAACAGCACCATCTAATGGTAGTTGTGAGGTATGAAAATACACTGCTCTGCATTCACTCCAGACCTTTTAGGCTAGCTAACTCTGAGCTACCTCTGAGATGTGCAAAGGGAGAACCACAAGTGTATCTGAGAAATAAACTCATTTCAACGCATTGGTTAAAAGTTCTGAATGGGCCCGTGTTACACAGGCTGCAAGGTCCTGTGCACTCATAAGGCTCCAGTAGGGATATGGGGCTTTCTTGTCTGTTGCAAAGATATAGCTATTGGGCGGGGGGGGGGGGGCTAGCTGGATTTTTTGCCCCAGGTGACACCTCTAGAGGGGCACCACTGAGGCTGTGTGTGTGTGTGTGTGTGTGTGTGTGTGTGCAAATGCATGTTGGGGTGCCAAACTGGGTCTTTGACGTGGGTGAAATAAACCATAGTTTTTGCCCCTGGTCTGTGGTACCTTAACTCTGGAATTCCCGCTTCTGGGAGGCTCACAGAGACCCTTCCCTTTATGCTTTCTGAACTTTAGTGAAGTTGAGCTGGGCCTTCTGCTGGGATATTTTGTACTCTGCAAACTAGTAGTATAACTTTATCTGGTTCTCGATGACGTTGTGATGGCTGCTGTTTTTTGTATTGCATGCAGCTTTGGAAGCATCTGCTGAAAACAGGCCTAAACAGTTTAAAAATAAAGTGCTGACATAGTAACTTTGGGGCCGTTGTAGAAATATTTTGCGGATTCATATCTTGCACTGTGGATACTGAATTGACTTTTTCTTATGAGCTGCCTTGGATGAGTTGTGCTCAGAGAGGCAGCCTATAAATATTTTCACTTTAAATAACATTATGTTTCCCACCCAGGTTGTTCCATATCAAGTGAGGAACTTTTTTACCTCATGTTATCATGTTAATATTTTGTTGAATGATCAAAACTAAGTTTAAATTTAACATTTTAATTTTTCATCTGTTTGATTTGTGTTTTAGTTCATGAAATGAAGTGCCAACAAGAATTTTTGTTATTTCTGTCATGCAACAACAAGCTATCACTCTTCTTTGGAACACATTTTTAAAAGAAAAGCCTGACAATCTTTTCAGATATCTTTTAATTGTATAATTTTCTCAATAAATACCTGAAGTAACTGATATTATAGTTTGAAATCTTGTTTATTCTGTTATATTTTACTCCAATAAAACCCATTTATCTTAAATAGAACCCATATAAGGTTCTTTGTCTACGGACAAAGGTCCGTATAGTTTTCCCAGTAGTGATGTATGGAAGTGAGAGCTGGACCATAAAGAAGGCTGATCGCCAAAGAATTGATGCTTTTGAATTATGGTGCTGGAGGAGACTCTTGAGAGTCCCATGGACTGCAAGAAGATCAAACCTCTCCATTCTGAAGGAAATCAGCCCTGAGTGCTCACTGGAAGGACAGATCGTGAAGCTGAGGCTCCAATACTTTGGCCACCTCATGAGAAGAGAAGACTCTCTGGAAAAAAACTCCAATGTTGGGCAAGATTGAGGGCACAAGGAGAGGGGGACGACAGAGGACGAGATGGTTGGACAGTGTTCTTGAAGCTACCAGCATGAGTTTGACCAATCTGTGGGAGGCAGTGGAAGACAGGAGTGCCTGGCGTGCTCTGGTCCACGGGGTCACAAAGAGTTGGACACGACTAGACGACTAAACAACAAGGCAGACATGTATGTACTCTCTCTCTCTCTCTAATGAGGTCCCAAGATGATATTTGCAGATAGCTCTTAGAAATATTAAATAATAAATACACTTGTTTTGGAATTTTTAAATCATTTTAATAATCACTTTTTGAAATTTTCAATTTTGTCACTTACAATTAAAATTTAAAGTAAGTCAGTCCATCCTGTGAAATATCAAAGCCCATGAAGTTCTGAAGAGATTGGTGTTTTAGCTTTGACGTACAGTGGTACCTCGGGTTAAGTACTTAATTCTTTCCGGAGGTCCGTTCTTAACCTGAAACTGTTCTTAATGGGGCCTCCTGCTGCCGCTGCGCCACCGGAGCACGATTTCTGTTCTCATCCTGAAGCAAAGTTCTTAACCCGAGGTAGTATTTCAGGGTTAGCGGAGTCTGTAACCTGAAGCGTCTGTAACCCGAGGTACCACTGTATCTCAATTCTGGGCTGAGCTTTTAAGGTTTTTGTGTAGCCAGGCAAAGCCAAAATTGTCAATTTTTTGAAATTTCAAACCCTCATAACTCACAAACAGGAGGAGATAAAAAATTAAAATTTTAGATTTAAACTGAGTTTTGATCATTCAACAAGTGTAGAAAATTTTAAGAAAATTGGATGACATGAGATAAAAAAGTTGGATCACTTGATATGGTATGACCCACCTGCAGAGAGTTCTGTTTGCCAATTGACTGCCTATTGCTGGCAGCCTTCCATTTGGCTGTGTATCTGCCTTAGGACTGGAGTCATTGGATCAGTTAGTCACTCCCAGTTGAATTAGCTACCCTTGAACAAAACACACTTGAAGCAGTGACTGAAGGGCTAAAGCTCAATGTATCTGCTTTGCATGCAGAAGATCCCAGGTCAATCCATGGCATCTCCTGGGAAATATTCCCTGTCTGAAGCTCTCTGCAGACAAAATGGAGCTAGATGCACTATTGGTCTGCCTTGATATGTTCAGAAACTTGGGGGGAGGGGACTGTCACATGTGGAAGACCACATACCTTATGAAGGTCATTCTGCTGCTGTATTCTATATTGCTCATGTTTAACATATGCATATGCTTTTTGCTGACTTGGACTCAAGGGCGTATCAGTTTTCACAAGTGGTGGATGTGGCACAGCTGCTGGTTGAGAAGGAGAGGAAAATGAGGCTTTTAGAGTGGTGGCACAGAATTATTTTAGCATGTTGCCATAGAAGGCAGAAGCTCACAAGCAGAGCAGGAGGGCAAGAGCCCTTTCCTACTGTTCTTTTCCATGCTTAGTTCCTCTGGTCCTTTGGGAAGCTTACAGTCGTACCTTGGATCTCAAACGCCTTGGCTTCCGAACAAATCGGCTCCCGAACGATCAAAACCCGGAAGTGAGTGTTCCAGTTTTCAATTGATTTTCGGAAGCCAAACATCCAACTGGGCTTCTGGGGCTTCCGATTGGCTGCAGGAGCTTCCTGCAGCCAATCAGAAGCCACGCTTTGATTTCCGAACTTTTTGGAAGTCGAACAGACTTCTGGAACGGATTCCGTTTGACTTCCAAGTTATGACTGTAATGACTTGTAGCCATTGATAGCCCCATCCTCCATGAATCGGTCTAATCCTCTTAGAAAGCCATCTAAGCTGGTGGCCATTGATACTTCCATAGTTGTAACTTCCTTTTGTCTGACCTGAATCTCCCCCCATTCAGCTTCAATGGATGACCTGCTTCTATAGGGTTGCCATATGTCTGGAATTTACTGGACGTATTCGGGATACTGCAGTTGGCAGCAGTGTCCGGGCGGAAATCGGGAAAATGTCTGGGAAAATCTGAATGTATGGCAACCCATGTCAGCAGTGTCATTTTTGCCAATTTTCCATAAAAATAGGTCAAAAACTGTTCAGATTTTCACTCTTTGAAATATGGCAACCCTATTTAGCACAATCCACTTTTCCTACACCATGAACAATTGTATATACCTCTATCATGCCCCCCTTCACTTGTTTTTTTCTCCTAGCTTTCATCATTCGGGAGTTGCTCAGTTCTCACACTCCTCTCATGAGAGTCAGAAGGGTGTCTGGAACGCCCAACCTAAGGATTTGTTCTCTTCTTGGTTCCATAATGGCAAACTTAAAGGTTGGAGGATATTGTTAAAGCATTTCTTTCAGCTATGTGGGCAAAGGCTTTCCCTGCTATACTCAGCAGGGAAATTCTGTGATGGTTGTTGTTGTTGTTATACCTCGCCCATCTGGCTGGGTTTCCCCAGACACTCTGGGCGGCTTACAGCATATATAAAAACATAATAAAACATGAAACATTTAAAATCTCCCAATACAGTGCTGCCTTCAGATGTCTTCTGAAAGTTATGTAGTTCTTTGTTACAGCTTGTTCTCGTAGAGGATCACAATGCTGGAGTCATGCATGTTGTCATGTTCTTGTTCCTAACACTGCATGCGGAGGTGCTGAAACTCTCCAATGGTTTGTCTTCACCCCCAAAGGCACCATCCTCCATTGTTTCCCGGGATAGATGGATACTGTCAACAAACTTTTAAGCTTCAGAGTCCAGGCTCTTTCTCCCTACTCCCAGGAAAGTGAGTTTGCATCCAAATGTGCTCATTACTAGCACAAATAAAAGTAGTGCCTACTTGATTGCACTTCTGCATGTCTCTGTAGCACCCCAGCTTTCCTCTTACAGCCTCAAATCCTGCCCATGATTGGCCCTCACTATTGTTTCATGGGGTTACGAAGGGTTGGACACAACTAAACGACTAAACAACAACAATTGTTTACCCAGAATAGGCTTTCATGCTTTCAGGCCCTTCTGGATTGGTGCCGTCCAGCCTCTGGGCTGTGCACACAGATCCCTGTTCTGAATTGGTTCACACATGTATCTACTACTAGTGGACTCATCTTTTTTCTGTCACCATTTATAACACCTTTGACCTGTTTATGGATGTGCGGTTATTCACGGTTATTCAGCACAGAGTGGTTGAGATTCCAGTATTAAAGGTTCAATGTAGGTTTGCCATATTTTGAAGAGCAAAAAAGAGGACACCTTTGCTGACTTCTACTTTTAACTATGGATTGCTCTGACGGCTCTCATTTTACATACCCAGGGAAAAAGAAGATGTGACTTGGAAAAAGAGGACACATGGCAACCCTATCAAGGTCAACCTGACCATGATGACAATTTATGAGGCAGATCTGTGAATAATCTTCAATTGTGCCCCCAGACCTACAAATCACAGCCAACCTGTTTAGCTTTGTACCACTTTCATACAGCTGCTTTGGAAAGCAGAACACCTCTTAATTAGAGCCATTAAAATAATTGCTTAATGTCTATGCAGGCGATTGAGCATGCCAAACCCCTATAAATGTGTAAATGGGCATTATTATTTTTTAAGCTTTAACTGAATAAAGGCAGATACAGTATTTTTCTGCCTATAAGACGCCCCCATGTATAAGATCCCCCCCAAAATTTTGAGGGACTCAGTTTTAAGAAAATGAGGGGAGATGGCTCAAAGTTGGCTCAAAGCCTTCACACAGCTGTGGGCAGGAAACACCCCCCAGATCGCGCCCCTCTGGGGAAGCCGCATTCCCGACTGGCTGGCAGTATAGCATCTAGATCAAGGGAAGTAATAGTGCCACTGCATTCTGCTCTGGTCAGATCTCACCTGGAGTACTGTGTCCAGTTCTGGGCACCACAGTTCAAGAAGGACACTGACAAACTGGAACGGGTCCAGAGGAGGGCAACCAAAATGGTCAAAGGCCTGGAAACGATGCCTTATGAGGAACGGCTAAGGGAGCTGGGCATGTTTAGCCTGGAGAAGAGGAGGTTAAGGGGTGATATGATAGCCATGTTCAAATATATAAAAGGATGTCACATAGAGGAGGGAGAAAGGTTGTTTTCTGCTGCTCCAGAGAAGTGGATCCAAACTACAAGAAAGAAGATTCCACCTAAACATTAGGAAGAACTTCCTGACAGTAAGAGCTGTTTGACAGTGGAATTTGCTGCCAAGGAGTGTGGTGGAGTCTCCTTCTTTGGAGGTCTTTAAGCAGAGGCTTGACAACCATATGTCAGGAGTGCTCTGATGGTGTTTCCTGCTTGGCAGGGGGTTGGACTCGATGGCCCTTGTGGTCTCTTCCAACTCTATGATTCTATGATTCTATGCTTCTCCCCCCACCCCATGCCACTATCCGTGTTTTTTGAAACCTGTTTTTTGAAATGATTTTTGTGTCAAAAAACCTCGTCCAATACACGGAAAAATATGGTATATTGAATTTCACGTCAGATACAGAAGGCAAATATTGGATTGGCCAGACATTGGGCTACAGGCTATGTTAATCAAGAAGGGAACAGCTAAGAAATAGTAAGGAAAGCTTTTGTTGGATCGATCCCATTGCTTCTATTTGGGAAGAGCCCACTGATACATTTCCTGGTACATTAGAGTGGTTCAGACTTTTGGGTTTGGGTTCATTTTCACTAGGGATGTCCCAGACCCCAAGATTCACCATGTTTCTGTGCATTTAAAAAAGTGCTGATTAGTTTCTGAATCACTCTTTGCACTCTGTGCTTCATGTTCCAAGAAGCTCTGTTCAAAACAAATCTGTTTCCCATTTGTTGCAATATATTAAAAAATATACTATATTGATATAAAAAGGCTTTTCCCTTTATTGACATATTGATATAAAAAGGCTGTTTTTCCCTTTGGGCCAAAGTGAATGGAATTTACAGGCCTCTCCATTGTGGATTAACTCTGCTAAATTACAGATAAATGGGTCCAGGGGGTCTTTGTGATGGAATTAAAAGGGTTCACTCCCTTCCATGTTCCATATTAGGACAATACTTTATTAGGCCTACTAAAACTCTAAAATTCAGGTTTGTTTCATACTTTTGAAGGGAGGAAGCGAATGGTTTGCCTCTTGCTCTTCCTTACCTTTAAATAATTATGCAGTGTCTGAGTGTTTGTTTGCATATTTTAAAAAAAAACTTTGCAGCTTCTGACCAGCTTTTCCTTTTAGGCCTCTAATAAGGCTATGTAGAATGCAGTCTGAAAAACGATGAGATTCATTTTTATTTTTTGTTGATGCAGTGCAACATTGAATTTTAAAAAAACTTAAATGAAGCTTTAAACTTTTTTGGAAGAAAGGAAAACCCTTTTGCTGCTGTGTATCAACAAAAACCAACCAAACCAAAATCAAAACCATAGCTCTTCAGTGTTCTGCAGACAATATTTTGGACAGCCTCACTTCTGGAAAAACCCCTGGTCCTGGAGAAATATAGAGACAGGAATAGCAGCTATGAATGGCTGCTTCCTAGGTCATGTTGCCATCCTTTGATGTTTCCTGTGTTCCCAGTTTGGCTCCATTAAACCATCTCAGCCCCACACTTTTTGACTTTTATTGAGGCAGCAAATTATATTTCTTTGGACTAAATCCAAGACCTAGGAAGCAGCCATTCATAGCTGGCATGCCCACACACATAATGTTCCTTAATTCAGCAAAGATCTACCTGTTCCATCCAAAATAGAAAGTGAGCCTATGCCAGTCACTTCCCCTTTCTTCTTGCATAAACTTCTCTCTGTGGGAGAAAAAGTGCTTCTTGTGATTCAGAGACTTTAAATCTTGTTCTTTCCTGTTGTCTGCCTGCTAACTGGGGGGCCTTTATGGGCAGACATTGTACTTGCGTTGTGTATGTGATTTCTCATTCCAGCTTGCTGTGGAGAGATTATAATACCCTATTAGCAAGGTTTGGTCATGCTTGGAGAAGTGATGCTAATTACAGAATCTACCAATTCCCTTTGTATTGGTAAGCATCAGGAATTGCTTGGCAGTCTTCCAAAGGCTTCAGGTTCTGCAACTGTATCTGCGGCTTACTGCAGAGTGCTGCCCACAAAGCCACTTGGATGGCAGGCCCGTGTTTCATGCAGCTCAAGGAATCCCTTAGGGCAGCAAACACATGCAGCTGCCTTATTAGCTGCAGCCTTGAGAAAACTCCTCACCCCTTATATTTAATAGGGGAAACATGCTAATATGACATTATTAGGGATGGATGGATAGATGAATTTGTCCGTTTCACTTTCTCCCAGTTTCTCCTTTTTCCATTTTCCAAATTTAAATTCCATTGTCCATATTTCAACATCAGTTTGCAAATGTTCTTTAAAATTCCTCACAGAAAAATTGTCAAGGGTTTAGTGTGCATTTCTCTTAATACACACGTTTTGGTACATCATTTCACTTAATGTACACATTTTGCATGCAGGTTCCTCTCATATTTTGTGCCATATTTTCAGCAATATATGCATTTTGTGCATACTTCCCCTAATTGCCCACATTTTGACACATTATTTGGTTGAAGAACTGTACTGAAATATTAGAACCTGCTTTTTTGGAACATAAATAATACCTTTATTGCTTAAGTACTCTGTAATGCCTGAGACACACAAGCATTAAAGTACAATCGCCTTAGTGCTGTTGCATCAGACTAGGCACTAGCATGACCAAGTATATCCCAGTGTTCTTAAGAACTCATTTCAAAGCGGCATCTCTTTATTATCACTCTGGATGCAAATTAGATTCCAAGAAATAGGCCACATTAATTACAACCGTCATAGCGATTGTAGGACAATTGCACTCCCAGGCGAGAGTTTTTTGGGTTGTTGTTTTTTGCTTCTTATTCCATTTACTACTTTTTGGTGCAGCATGATACCTTGCGGTATCTTACCTTGTTATCTACCAACCACCATTCATAAATGTCATTTTTTGCTGCTTGCGAGCAAATAGCTCTGTTTAAGGAAAGAAAGACAGTTTACAGTTAACAGGCACAATTTACTGTGATCCTGCTGGACTGAAAGGCACCTGGGCAGAGTGCAGGATGGACAAAGGCCTGCAGGGCATACCTGTGAAGCCAGGAGGAAGGGGTGTGTCTGCACCATGGAGGTTGGCTTGTTTTCTTTTCAATTTTCCAACAGCACAGTGTATGAATGAGCCAAGGGATCTTTCCCCTGCATATGCTATTCATCTTGGAGCTGCCTTATATATTACTTCTTATACTCCATGGAGATAAACTCTGTGTAGGAAAATTCATTGATATTAAAATATGCCAGGGGTGGTATAAGGGTTTTTCTGGCCCAACAACCACTCTTGGCTGGTTAAGAAGGGAAGCCTTTCTGCACATCTTGCATTTTCAGATGACTAAGTTTTCTCCTCAAATATTTTATGAACGAACCTGAAAATGTGAATGTGACAAATGTATTTGCAAACATGTCTTTCATACTGCAACACTCACCGGAGAGCTAAAATTGGCTGTTGAGTGTAGACTTTATGGCAAACCTGGGTTTGCCTTGCATGTGTGGAACCCATAAGTCACTCACAAAGAACACATGTTGAGCAAGGAACTACGCAGCATAGTAGATATCACTCCATTATTTAATAAGCTCATTAGATATAACAGTATGAATGGCTACAGGATGTTCAGGTGTGAACTCATGAACTTGCAACATAATTTTATTTCTAATCATATGTCTAAACTTGCATTGTACTTGGACAAGCCAGTAATTACATGTGATTTAATAGAGTGTGTGTTTCCTTGTTTCTCTGTATTCTACATAATCATGCAACTAAGTTTGTTTTTCTTCTGTTTTCTTGCCATTCCTGTCTAGCAGCGGTGATAGATTGGGATCTATCGTTAGATTTCTGGATGATTTGCATAGATTGACATAAGTTTCTGACTTGTAACTGCTTAACAATAGCAACAACAAATTGACTTTTCTCATGAAAATTAGGCTTCTGAAATAAAGGAAGCTAAGAGAGGCTGAATTTCTGTGCAAAAGTACTTTGATTTCATGTTCAGGTACTGAAAACAAATTTCAAGGCTCAGAATATGCTCAGAGGCACCCTGTTTTGTTTTTCTACTCTAACTGGATGTCTCTGGATGCCTCTGGCTAGTGGATCTTGAGGTTCTAGTAAAACAAAGTAGATCTAGTAAAACAAAGCCAGTTGTTTTTTCACCCCTGCTGTACAGTTTTAGAAGCCTGCTGAAGTCTTGAGAATTTCCTTGGTTTCATATTCTAGACAAGGTTTCCAGAAGCTTGCTGGAATAGTACAGTTCCTCTCCCTGCCAAAGGAGAACAAGGTCTATGATTATCTGAAGTCTCACTTAAGTTCCCATATCATCACCTGAATCTCAAAATCACGTGAAGCAGGTCATGTCTACTCAAGTCAATGACAATTCTGTATACGTGAACTGTGTGAAGTGAAGCCCTTAATGAGAGGGCAGGATTAATCCCTCCAGCCCTCTAATTTCTTTCTTGCTTTTCTTCATGTGCTTCTTGTATCAGTGGACCTATCTTGACTGGTGTCAGCTTTTCTTCCTTGTTTATCTTTTGCTATTTTTAAAATGTCACTATAATCAGGGCTTTTCCCCTACAGCTCAGGTACCTCTCAGGTGGGTGCCATTGTGGGCTGGCTTCCTGATGATGACAGAGGCGGGCAGCAGCTGGAGGGTGGCTTCTCTGGCGGGGAAGAGGCAGAGGCTGGTTAGTGTGATACCTAGGTCTGCATTTCGTTCACTGGAACAATAAAAATTTCCATACAAGCAAAACGACAAACAAAAACGTTCCTCTCTTGCCAGGCCTGTGGCCTTTAACATTTGGAAGTGGGTGGGGTGTTTCCCCACCCACCCCACCCCTGCTTTGGTTTATTTTAATTTTTATTAAATTTGAATACTGCCCTTCACCTGTTGATCTCTGGGTGGGGCAGGGGTGGGTGCTGGGTGGGTGGGTGCAAGCAGCATCAAAACATCCCCTCCCGTGACATGAGCTTGGGATGAGGCAGTGGCTGCTCGGGAGGGAGGGTGATGCCTTGGCAGCGGTGATCAACCAAAATTCTTCCCAGGTCAACCAGTCGATCGTGATAGATGTGTTGGACATGTCTGCTGTATAGTATGTATGGAATGACCTTCCCTCCATCAGCTCTCTAGCAACTTCAGTAGGTAAACCATAAGAACAACTGTTGACCCCAGTGCCTCTTGGGCAAGCAATGCCCTCAGTTGTCTTTTGTCAGCAGCTAAATTCAGATCGTCTTTTCCTTGCCACTGATTAATGTGTCTAAGATTAGGGTTTTAGATTACCAGGTCTGAGGCCTTGGGTCCCAGGTACATCAACCCACTATCAATATTGCTTCTAATAATGTGGATTCTATTGTATTTGTTTTATTTTTTTTAAAAAACAAGACTATTACTCAGACACAATTCTCCACTGCAGACTGACATTTGCGATGAAAATTCAATGAGGCAGCAATTGTCTATTTTATATGAAAAGCCTGCAATGTGACTCTGAGGAGCAAATTTAGTCATTATGTTCAGTTACTATGTGAGCATGGCAAATGAGATCCCTCTTGAGCTAGCAATTACATTTTGACTAAGGTTATGAAACTGAAATGAAATTAAAAAGATCCACAGGGCCTAAAAGAACTTCTAATCTGCACTATTAAAAATATTACTTTGATGCCTGTGTTTTTAATAATACCATTTTGGCATGAGAGTGTTTGTACTAATCCTTTCTCCCTAGAAATTGAGCTTAGACTAATTAGAAAAAAAGAAGACACTAAATTTGCTACTGCAAAATATAATAACAGGGTCATACTTTGATCGTGTTTTTAATCAATGTGAGACTGGGTTTCTGGAAGAAAACCATTACACAAAAGGGATGTACAACAAATAAGCAAAAGAATAATACCACTCATCAGGAAACAGGTTGTGATTTTTGTTGGTAAAGTTGCACTTGCATGCCTAGGTATTATATTCATGTTCTGCTACAAAGACAATGATGCTGTACAGATGGACTGGTAATGCCACATCTGGAGTAAAGTGTCCAGTCTGGGGTGCCACATTTTAAGAAGGATATTGACAAAACAGAGTGTGCTCAGAGAACTGCAACTAGGATGGTGAACGGTCAGGAATCCCAGTTCTATAAAAAATAATTGAAAGAGCTGAGTATGTTGAATAAATATTATAATATAAAAAATTAGAAATTACTTGAAAGCAACTAAGGATTAAACTAAGTTATAATTAATTAAATAAATTAAATTAAACTAAGTTATAAATAAATAAATAAATAAATAATTTAAATGGGTTTTAGAATGTTAAGAAAAGTGAATAAGATGGACTATAATTGGAAATTGTTTTAGTTTAATAATGATATTGGAAAGCTGTTACTTTTAATTACAAGGAAACTCAGAAGGGAGGGATTTGAGGAAGTCAACCAAGATATTTAAAAGGTTGGATTTGTGAAGAATTAAGTTTGTTGTTATTGTTTATCTGTTTATTGTTCCCTTTTTTCTTTTTTCTGTTTTAGTGTAACATTTTGCTTTGTGGTTTGTGTTATCATTGTGGAAAATCTAATAAAAATTATTTAAAAGAAAGAAAGAAAGAAAGAAAGAAAGAGCTGAGTATATTTTGCCTAAAGACAAGATTAAGGGGAGATATGATAGTGGTCTTCAGATGGAAAAGACCTGTTCTCTGTCTGTGGTCCATTCTTGTCCTAACTGGGCCTAGTTGGGCAGATTGGAACCTCCAGGGAAGGGAAGGCTGTCCTGATCTGAAATTGGGAGAGGAAATGTGAAGGGGGCAGGGGGCAGAGACTGAGGGGGCAAGGTGGGTTAAAACATGGACTCTTAGCCTTCTCATAAACAGAAATGTTCTTTAAAAATTGATGGCAGAAAATATATCACATAAGATTCATTTAACACCCTGTGCGTTTTCCAAGAAATGTTAGAATTAACTTGGGCTATAGAATTAGCAGGAAGTATCACTGAAGGCAAATACAGCCTGATAAGAGAATCATAATTCTTCTCTCATTATTTCTATTCTGATACCAAAAACATCTCTGCCCATAAAGCATTACTGGAGATGGATGCTCCAACACAAACAAAACCACCTGCTTCTTGAATTTACTTCCTGAAAAAAATGAGTCCACAGTTTGTACTTGTTTGAAATAGGGCAAAATTGGGTTAACTCTCCAAATAGCTCAGAACAAATATTTTAAACAATAAAACCAATGTACATATAATTTGAACAGTCATAACAATAAAATAAAAATATAATTAAAATGAGGCAAGAATTCTAAAACCACTTTCCCAACTTAAAACTACAGAGATAATAATTAAATAAAAGCTCTCCAAAAGAGAATCATTTTTACTTGCCTTCTAAAGATCTACCAGAAGGAAGAGAGATTAATCACCCAGGTTACACTCTGTGCCCTGTCCCATGTGGCCTAGAAACATAGATATGTATCCCAGATCACCTTTACTGGTGAGTTTCACTGAAGCTGGTAGTTAGCACTTACTCACAAGTAAGGAAACATTGCAACCTTATATGTCAATCCTTATGGCCACAATGACATTGATTTCAATATAAAAAAATTCCTTCCAGTAACACATTAGAGACCAACTAAGTTTGTTATTGGTATGAGCTTTCGTGTGCATCCACACGTCTTCAGATACACACATTGATTTCAATGGCAGATTCGTGTCATACTTGCTAAAGAAACTGGGAAAACAAATGTATTACCTGGTCTGACTCCATATATCTCTGCATAGATATCCGCCTGTTTAAATTAGGCGATGTTTTATTACAGCTATCATTACTGTTGAGTCAGTATGTGGAGGGAAAAGGCACATGAAGATGGCCAGCATGAACCTCAGAGAGTATTTTTATCTACTTATTTAATAAGTTTTAGACATTGCTTAATCAGGGATCCAAAGTTCTTAAACTTCTCACCAATAAGGAATACCCTGACCTCTGCATAAGATTTTGAAACTGATGGCCATATTTGAAAGTGGGAAGGCCTATTCCCCTTTCAGCTTTTTGTCCTTCTTAGCTAGTATTGCCCTTGCTATGAATGAGAGGCATATGTCTTCCCAAATTGATGCTAAGGCAAAAACTAGCATGGCATTATAATAACGCCTGCAGAAGGTAAAAACTGCTCTCACACAGAAGAGAAACTGTTTCAGATGTCATCAGCTAAAGGATAATAGACCAGCATCTTTTAGCTAGACTGATACCAGCTTTACCTTATTAAACACTAGGTGTGAAGCAAAAAGGATGACTCATGCTAAAGACATCAATGCTCAGTTATACACCTGGCCATTAAGAGACTGGAAGAAGACAAGACTTATAGGGCAACCCTAATTGTGTCTACTCAGAAGTAAATCCTATTGAGTTATTCACAAATATGTGAGGTTAGGAGTAGGGTTGGGGGAAATTGATTCAGTTTGCATTTAAAGGTAAACCTCAGCCTACAGAATTCACACATTCTGAAATGATATGAGAACAGAAATGGAGCCATTCAAAATGTGCAGTTTTCTGAATGTTGCAATGCAGTTCTCCAGCCGGGTAATGTACACAAAAAACCATATACTAAGGTAAAGTGTGCATGCAAATATATATAATAGCTAAATTTACATACATAAATTTGTATATGATGACAAATTCACAGCAAAATGCTGATGAATATTAATGTGGACTTTTAAAAAAATTCACAAACCAATATAGAAATGTGGAGAACTAAACTCAAGAGTGGAAAAATGAGAAACTGAGCAAAACTGAAATTGGCATGTTCAGCCACCCCTGGTTAGGAGTGCAGCCTTATTCTTTATTTTGGGGTAGTCGTTTTGGTGCAGGTAGCCAATGGCAGTTTTGTGCTAGGGGAAGGTCTTCAGGCAGGATGCTTGATTTTCAATCATTATCCCTCCCCACAGCCATTCTCCCCACAAAAATTTATACTGAGAATTGAAGAAAATTCTGGCACAGTGTGGGATGTTATAACACAGAGGGCTGTAATTTGGCATTTTATCCATTAAACACATGGTTAAATTGGCATGTTTTCTTTTTGTCATCTTTTAATTATTACTTTAAGATTTATTCAGAATGCTTTTTTTCATGAACAAGTATTGTTAATTTCATTTGTAACTAATCCTTTATGCTTTGCAGCATTGTAATCAGCTTTTATAGGATTAGTAGGTCCTACAACAAAGTGTTGCAATGTATCTTCCTCACACCCTAAGAAGAGTATTCCTACTCTAGATTCCTGCAAGTCCACCAGCCATCCTTGCTCTTTTCCTCCTCCAGGATCAACTGTAAAAGGGATCAAATAGGCCAGTGCACTCTCCTGCCTCTCCGGTTTTCATTTTTTTGTTTCCAACTAATACAATATTGGCCCGAATATAAGCCGCACTTTCCCCCAAATTTGAAAAGTTGAAGTGCATCTTATATTTGGAACCGAGCGCTGTGCGCCCGCCTCCTGGCATGACCGCCCTGAACGGGGGACGGGGGCGGCTGCCGCTTGGTGTCCCAGTTGGCAGCTTGGGGAGGGAGTGCCGGGAGGCAGGCCGCACCCGCAAATAAGCCTTGAAATTTAAAGGTGTGGCTTATTTTTGCGGGTGTGGCTTATATTCGGACCAATATGGTACTCAGTATTGCATGGTTCCTGGAAGCAACTGGGCATGTTTAATTGCCATTGGGCTGGTTTTGACGGAAGTGACCCTTTTGCTTTGTACTTCTGCATAGCTCAGGATTCAACCGAGAATGCTGATACATACACACACCCCTTTTTATTTTTAAGCTGCCCTGTTTGGGCTCTGATCTTGTCAGCACTCAACCACCTAAGTCACCATGAGGAAATTATTTGAAGCTTTTTATTTTGGCCTGACATCTGATTCAGGGGTGTTGGGGAACAGCTGATACTGGAACGAGGAGCCAACACTTCCCCTTCCCCACCTCACCTGAAAGTTGTTTGTCTCACCCATCTAAGCCACTGGAACTTATTTGCCCATAAGCACTTAACTGGTCTAAGACCTTATTGGAATGAAGCTTCCTTAAGTGGCATATGGGTGTCCAGATGGCAGGCGGGTGGAGGGCTGCGGGGGCACAAATAAGTAGATGCCTCAGTCTTAAGGGAGATGGTTGGGCTTGGTGGCTTTTATGCTTCTTCCAACTCTAGAATACTTCTAGAGTTAGAAACTATTTGGAATGGTCAGGAATTTTGACTACCAATCAGAATAGGCAAAGGCTCCAGACAGTGCCCAGATAGATCTTTTAAAAGACTCTTGCAGGCCACCATTTGCAACTGGAATCTCATTCCCCTTGCTTCCATAGGACCTGTTCGTTTTATTTTATTGCTATGGCTAGTGGCTAATGCAAATAAAGTTTCTATGTATAGGTCCTGCTCATCTGCAGGGAGACCCAGGTACACTTCATAGCTCCATGGGAACCACATGGCCATCATTTCATCTTGTGCTGCTGCTGTAGCATTTGAAGGGCGCTCCCCATGTAATCACCATCCCAAAGGGCATAAGGAGGGAAGGGGAAAGGTGACGTTCGCTGTTCTCTTCCCCTTGCTGCCCCTTGAAGTGGTGCAGGGGGTTGCAAGGGGAATGGGAGGTCAGTGGAAAATGCTGCCTCACTTCTGCACTCCAGCTGGATCCCAGTTTCTTCCACGAGCAGAAGGAGCACCTCTGTTCATGGGGGGTTAGTTAGGATCCAAGCAATTATCTGCAATTAACAAATCAAAGATGAAGTCTTCAAGCAGAAATAATTCACCATACTCACCTCTTCACACACGTGCACACGCACACACCTTTCTGCTGGGGAGAGCAGCCCAAGGTCACCCAGTGAGCTCTGTGAACAAGCTGGGAAATTGAGGGCCTAAAAACAGGAGGCCCTAAGGTCTTGGGGCCACATTCCCTTATACTGAGCCTCTCAGGGGCTACATGCCAGAAGTGGCTGGAGCCAGAGGCAAGTTGGTAGAGCAAAAAGTGGCACGTTTACTTTGTACCTTGCAAAAGTTTGTAATTAACACAGAAATCAGAGCTTGCCAGTTAAAGTGCAGAGATGACGAGAATCTTCTTTATATATATTCCTAGAATAAGCAAGAGTGTTAAAAGCAGTTTTTGTTATAGTCCGCATGACATTCTTTCTGAAGAAGTCCCATCAAAGTAAGTGGCTCTGCTCCAGAGGAAGTAGGCTACTGATTGCAGCCGTAGGTTTCCTGGCTAAATTTTCAAACAGCCTTTGTAGTCTAACGGAATGACAGACATAAATGTTTTCAAGGCCTTGGGCATGTGCCTCAGCATCTTAAAATAAGGCTGTTGTTTTCTAAGGACGAATGTAACAAGAGACTTGCGTTGATTAGAAAACAGTGTAGAGAACTGGAGAGAAAGTAGGAGTTGACCTGTAAAGTTGTATGTTTTGCTTGTGTAGCGTTATATTTACACCTTGTAAAAATGCACAGCAGGAAAGTGGTCCATTGATTTATACCAAGCAGGGGTCAAACTGGGTAAAACAAGGACATCAGCTATTAAACCTAAGCCAGAAAGAACAATTTGTATTCAGTCTTGAACCTCCAGTGACATTTATCTTTAATTGTTTTGCCTCAGCTCTGTGACAGCAAGTACAAAGTCCAATTATGATAAGAAGCACAACCCTATTGAGTAGAGCTTATTATGCCTACTAGAGTCTGATCACTATTAGTAATTACTAAACAACACACACACACACACACACACCCTTGTGAAAGCTGTTTTTATGCAAGCTTCTTGAGCTGTCTCAAGGAGTGGATAAGGTATTTAAATCCAAACACATACTTACGTTAGTAAGAACCTGCTGTTCCATTGCTTTTAATTATAGTAATAAATTTTATTTATACCCCGCCCTCCCTGGCCAGAGCCAGGCACCAGTAAAATTACAGTAAAAACATAATAGGAAAAAAAACCCCAATTTAAAATACAGGTTAAAATGCAATTTAAAATGCAGCCTCCTTTTAATAATAGCCCATAGATCAAAACCATAAGGGGAGGGAAACATAAGCGTCAGACTGAGTCCAAACCAAAGGCCAGGTGGAACAGCTGTGTCTTGTAGGCCCTGCGGAAAGATGTCAAGTCCCACAGGTTCCTAGTCTCTTGTGACAGAGCGTTCCACCAAGTCGGGGCCACTACTGAAAAGGTTCTGGCCCTAGTTGAGACCAATCTAACCACCTTGCGACTTGGGACCTCCAAAATGTTGTCATTTGTGGACCTTAAGGTCCTCTGTGGGGCATACCAGGAGAGGTAGTCCCGTAGGTATGAGGGTCCTAGGCTGCATAGGGCTTTAAAGGTCAAAACCAGCACCTTAAACCTGACCCTGTACTCCACCGGGAGCCAGTGCAGTTGGTAAAGCACTGGATGAATGTGATCCCGCGGCAAGGACCCCAAAGGAGCCTCACTGCGGCATTCTGGAATTTCTGGGTCAGCTTCAAGGCCAGCCCTGCATAGAGCAAGTTACAATAATTAAGCCTGGAGGTGACCGTCACATGGATCACTGTGGTCAGATCAGGGCGAGAAAGGTAAGGTACCAACTGCTTAATATGGCAGAGATGGAAATTTGGATATTATTATTCCAGAAAACAAGAGCAGGAATTGGCAAGTGTGACATAAGAATGCTCTGTTTATAGTTGGTGCTACAATAAAGTCATACTTGCTACTCCTATTTCTTAATATATCACTCCAAAGCAAGAAATCACCAAAAGCATGGTCCATAGGGAAGTTTTATTGAGTGAATGTAGAATTTCCTGGTTGATTTTCCTCAAGACTGGACACACGAGTACCATAAGAAAATATAAAACTGTTCATTTGCATATACAATTCAATGTATCATATGCCTTCATTATATATCTTTAGGTGCCTTGGGCTGATTAACATTCCATGTCCTTTTAAATATGTTTGTGATAGGAGGTTATTGGTTTGGTAGACAATGTAGTGTGTGCATGCTCAGCGGATGACCTCCAAACCATCCTAAATATATTCACAGAAGCTTACGAAAAGCTTGGCTTGTTGCTCAACATCCAAAAAACCAAAGTGCTGCACCAACAAGTACAAAATGACCCCTCTGCAGTGCCACAAATCCAACTCAATGGTGTAACATTGGAAAATGTTGATCACTTCTCCTACCTAGGCAGTTATCTTTCTACAAGGGTCAACATTGATGCCAAAATCCAGCATCACCTGAGCTCTGCAAGTGCGGCTTTCTCCCGATTGAAGTACAGAGTGTTTGAGGACATTGGCAGGGAAACCAAAATGCTTGTTTACAAAACTATTGTACTACCAACCTTACTGTATGCTTGTGAAACATGGACCACTTACAAACGCCATCTCCAACTTCTTGAAAGATTCCATCAATGGTGTCTCTGAAAAATCTTCCACATCACTTGGGAAGACAGAACTGGATCCAGACAGTGTACTGGATGAAGCAAAGATCACCAGTGTTGAAGCAATGATTCTTCAACATAAACTTCGTTGGACTGGTCATGTTGTGCGGATGCTTGATGATTGTCTTCCTAAGTAACTACTCTACTCCGAACTTAAAAATGGAAAGTGTAATGCTGGTGGTCAACAAAAGAGGTTTAAAGACTGTCTCAAGGCAAATCTAAAAAAATGTAGTATAAACACCGACAACTGGGAAACACTGGCCTGTGAGCGCTCCAGTTGGAGAACAGCCTTTTTACCAAAGGTGTCATGGACTATGAAGACAGTCAAACTCAGAACGCAAGGGAGAAACATGCTAAGAGAAAGGCATGCTTGGCAAATCCACACCGTGATCAACTCCCACCCGGGAACCAATGTCCCCACTGTGGAAGGACGTGTGGATCCAGAATTGGCCTCCACGGTCACTTACAGACTCATTGTTAAAACCGTGTTTATGGAAGACAATCTTACATGGCTACTATTAATAAAAAACAATGTGCTAAATAATTAATAATAATAATCAGGTGCTTTTGTTCCTTCCTAACTTATAAAACTAGTTAAAGGTAAATGACAGGGAACAAAGCATTCTCAGTCCAAAAGCTTCCAGGTTTAGGCCCTATCCAACGCCCATGTTTCCATTAGTGGCAACTTTAAAGGGATTGGTGTTGGTGGGGCAGGTGGAGCCCAACAATGGGCAAAGCAGGCAACCAACACAAGGGAGGCTCCTTTGGCTGGAGAAGCTTGACACAATGCCTGGAGCTCCTACCTGGTTTCTCTCGTCCATCTTTCCATTCATCTCCTGTTACCTTTTGCTTGAGTGCCTGGAGATTGCTGGCTGTAATGCAGGTGCTTACTCTACCAACTATTGGAGAAGCCACACTCTGTCCACCCCCAGCAAATATCCTACCCGTACAAAGGGGCTGCTCTTTCGTGGTGGGTAGGACCATGTTGCCCATTTTTAGGTCTCTGTCCCTCCATTTTCCTATTTCAGATCTGATACTCTTTGTGTTGCTGGTTTCACCTCAAAACTTAACCTTTGCGGTATGCAATGGAGAACTCGGAGAAGGAAGGGAATGTGGCCCAGACCTAGGTGGCTTTCTGTGCAAGGGGAGGGATGTGATTGTATGTGTTGAAGTAAACGGCAGAAAGGAGTCCATCTCTAGCATGCACTTTCTTCTGCTGCCTCTCCCCAGTTCTTGGCTGCCTCCATCCCCATCCTGGTATCTCTTTTGACACTCCACAAATATAGCATCCTCAAGGGCAAAGGTCCATCCCAAAATACCTCAACAGCTACAGTTCAAAGATCGCAACCAGTGTCTCTGCTGCCCCAAAGTGCAGAAGGGGCAGACTTCTGCTCCCTAGGACAAAATGTGTGGATCTGTCACTGTCTTGAACTGAAGTCACGTCTCTTGCTTGCCTGGATGAAGCAAGCTGTTTGTGGGGCTGGAAGGCTTGTTTGTGCACGAGCAAACAAGAAATTAGCAAATTTTAATATAACTCTTTTCAAAGAGTTTTAAACAGTAACTCCACTGATGGGTCATTTGGCTATCCACTGGCTCTCCCTCCATACCAAGGCATAGCTTGCATTTGCAGTTGCAGCCACCACAGGCCTCCCTAAAGGGGAGGCAGCACGTGGCCTTAGTAGTTTAGGAGCAGATCATGGACTGCCAGAATCAGGCTGAAGACTGTGTTTTTACCCATTAACTCTTTATCCCTTAGTCAACTTAGCCAAAGCTTCTTGGGGAAGGGGGAAGACTATATTTTCTATGGTTTGTTGCACTATGCCAGAAAATTGTGCAGCTGAACTATAGGCTGGAAAACAGCTGGCATACTGCTCTGTGAAAATACAGTTCCATTCCTCACAACATCGTGGGAAAGCGAAAACCACCACAGGTAGGGAAAGTATGCAAGAGTAAAGACGAAAGCAAAGGAGTACTCTTCTGCCATGAGGCCTAAAGGGGGACAAAATTAACCCAGAGCAGGATTTGGCAATTATCCACCAGTGAGCAGCAAACAGTGCCCTGCCAGGCCTGGTTTTCCTTAGTCCTCATACCTTTTCCCTACAGTCAGGGCCAAACAAGACATTATGTAAGCCACCAAACTGCATCTTTTGAGTGAAGGTTTTGGTTTGGTTTGGTTGACACAAATTGCCAAGTGTGGCATAAGGAGGAGCAGTTTGGATCAGGATTCCAGTGTGGGGGACTTTAACTCTTTGTCCCCTGCTCAGTCTAGATAAAGGACCCTCTTCCTGCAATTTAGATGCGGTGTGTGTGTGTGTGTGTGTGTGCTCTGAAGCTCCCACTGAAGCAAATGGGTATTATTTTTCCAATGCAAACTGCAGGTTCAAGGTCTCTAACCTGGACTGAGCCCACAGCAAGGGTGAAGAGTTAAAACCCACCTACTCAATGCTGGTGTCCTGATCCAGATGTGCCCTCCAATCCCAGTGCTGACAGTGTGTACAAACCGCACTTACCGAAGAGATAAGTCATTTGGCCCTTAATTGGGCAGCCCTTTGCATTTGTCCAGCTCTAATCGCTTTAATATCACTCCTATACGATGCTTCATCTTCTTGTTCCTCAGCCCCATCTTTGTGATCCATCAAAACTGATGGTGTTTTATTGCTCCTTGCAATGCTGCGGAAAATATATCTCCCCTTCTTTTTGGTGTGTAAAAGATCCACAAGCAATTGATAATTGGAATTGTCCTTCAAGATCCATGTAGATTTTGCATTTCACTGTAATGTTTCTCACATATATGCACACATTAGAAGGGGCCATAAACTCCCCTCTAGAACTAGAGAAGTGAAACTATGGAAATGGAGAGTTGGTCTGACACCCCCCCTTCCAAAACACCCACAACAGACCCAGCCATGGGCGTAGCCAAGGGGGGGCATCTGCCCCCCTAAATCAAGTAAATACATAAAAATACTTAACTAACTGAGGTTCTGCCCTCCCCCCCAAATCCTGGCTATGCCCACAAACCCAAGTGCTGCAGATAAAAATATTTCACACAGAAGAACAGCCCATTAAACAAACAAACAAACAAACTTCAGGTCTGTTTTTGTGCAATTCCCTTTAAAAGGTCTTATTCTTTCAAAAATGTCAAGCTCCCTGCCCCAATACCATTCCCTGTGGTGCACTAAGCTTACACTTCCCAGCAGGACCCTGCACATGGAGCAAAAACCTATTCCTGCCACAGATCCATATTGGGATCTGCCAGAGCAACAATGCTTCCTGCTTTCCAGCCCAGAGCTCAATACGTATAAATATGTATAATTGTATACACCTCCATAACTTCAGTGAGCCCAGACGTCTGTCTTCTGAAAGTGGGAGCAGGGCTTCTTGAGATGGCGTTAGAGAAGTGTCCATCTTCCACGATTGCTGTAGCAGCATTTTAAGGAGTTCAGTTCATCCAGTTGGGATAATGGCTGGAAAAAGATACAAGGAGAAACGCTGGGCTAGAAGTTCACACACAACTGGCTGTTTATGCAAAAAGCACACACAGGGGCGTAGGAAGGCAGGTGTGGGGGTGCGTTCCACCCCGGTGTCATCCCTGAGGGGGGACAAAACGGCACACCGTGGGGGCCTGGCATCCGCCAGGCGGACTCCGTGGGCCCGCTCTGGGGGCTGGAGCAGCCCCTAGGCCATGATTACAGAAGAATGAGGTCCCCCCACCCCACCCCTTGCCTGAACCCCAGTGAGGGAAGGGGCAGCGCTCGGGGGCAGAGCTCTGCAACCTCACCTGCCCACTCTGCTCTAAGGCAGCTTCCGACGTTCCTCTGCGGCCGCCTGTGGAGGATGGTTCCGTCTGTCTGTCTGGACAGCCCTGCGGTGCAGTGGTTAGAGCGCCCGAGAGAGCAGGGTTCGAATCCCCGCTCGGCCGGACCGGGCAGTCCTGGCCTCACCTGCCGCCGCCTCAGGCCTTTTCCAGGCGCCCCAGGACGGAAGTCCGCGGAAGTCCCTGGGCGAGCGCCGAGTCCTCCTGCTTCTCCTCCTCGCGCGGGGCTTCAGGGATGTGCGGCCTGGAAGGAAGGCGAAACCTCCGCTAAAGGGAGCCAGCCAGAAGCGGAGCCCGCCGGCCTCTGGGCGCTGCCGAGAGAGAGGAGGGGGAGCCGCCAGGAGGGAGGGGCGCCTGAAGGAGGGAAGGGGCCGGGGGGGGGGCGGAGGAAGGCGGGCGGGCGGGCGGGCGGAGGGGCCCGAGCCGGCGGCGCCCCTTCGCGGGAAGAGAGCGGGGCCCGGCGGGCCGCCTTTGCCTCCCGGCAGAGAGCGGAGGAAAGAAGGAGGGCGGGCGGGCGGGCGCCGAGGAGCCCCGCTCGGGACTTGGCCGCCGGAGGAGGCGGAACGCGGCTGCCCGGCTGCTGCCGCCGCCCCTTTTCGAAGAGAACGGGCGAGCGAGAGGGAGCCGCGTTGCCGGGGACCAAGCGGCGCAGAGGCGCGACGGACGAGGCAGCCGTGCAGACGCGCCGAGAGAAAGGAGGAGGGAGGCCCTGGGCCGCCGCAAGTCCGTCCTGCCACCGCTGCTGCTTCTCGGCCGGCCGAACTGCGTCGCCTGCGGCAAGGAGCGCGAAGCGGCGGAAGGTGGGTGCGCGGGCGGAGAGACCCCCGGGCGGGCGGGCGGGCGGAGAGACGGGCGGGTCCCGGGCTTCCCTCCTCCTCCTCCTCCCGGAGCCCCTCTCCCTCTTGGGGGGGGTCTCCCCACAGAAGGGGAGCCGGGGGGACGACCCGAGAGGGCTTGGCGCCCCGAGGAGCCTCCTCGGCGAGGGGGAAGTGGCGCTGCGTTGCGGCAGATGGCAGCGGGGGCCTCGTCCTCGGGTTCGCCTTCCTGCTTTTGAATCCGGACTGAACAGGTGGAGCGAGGCGACGCGGCTTCGGCTTCTCTCGGGCTCTTCGTTGGACGAGGAGAGCGAAGCCTTGCCGCCCCTCCGGCCTCCATGGGGGGGGGCATGGCTGGAGGGGGTGCCTGGACCTCTGGGAGATTCTTCTCAGTTTCAGAATAAGGATGTGAGGCTTGTCCTGCTCCCTGCTCCCTGCTCCCTTCCTGCTCCCATGGGACGGTCCTGCGGGGGTCCAGGCTGATTCCCAGGGGAGGGAAGTTGTGGCGACGGGGGGGGGGGGTGTCATGTCAGACACGGAAACCGGTGCCCTGGAGCGGTCCTGACCGCAGAACCACCCCCCTCCTGCGGAGTCTGCAGGTGCCCCTTACAGGCCGGGAGCACAGCAGGTGGTTTGGGTTCCCTGCCAGCATCAAGGCATTTAATAAGTACCCCCCCTTGCTGTGGAGAAGAGCTACAAGCTAGGCCAGGCCAGGGTTTTGGTTCTCCAGGGATGCTTCAGCCTGTAAAAAGGACAAAATCCACCCCCCACCCGCCCAAGCAGGCAACAAGAAGACTGGCTGTTCAGTGTATTTGCTCCCACTTCCCAGTAAAATTATGTATTACTTACATGTTACCTTTTTGAATCCCCTATGCTCTGCTCATCAGGGTAACTTGTAAACAAGTTCCACTGCTTTCAAATGAATGTTTAGGATAGGGCACTTAGGGTGCCAGAGGATTTGAATTAATGTGCAAATGTTCTATTGTAAGTTAAAGATCACCTTCCTCTTCATGTCATTGTTTGCACATGAAATGAAGAGCAAAGCCCAGCCTTTACAGTATTTCTTAAGATACTATTTTGCAGTGCTGAACTGAATCTGTTCCTCTAAATATAGGTGGGGAGGGGGGAATCTATAATTTTTCAGATAAAATAGGTACCACATTCTATCACCAACAAATTTATGATGTTCCTATGTGGTCTTTTATGGATTGGGGGCAGGGATACCATTAGTTTCAGACTATGCTTTTGTATATGAAGAAGTAATGAAGCAGTTATATAGATATGTTTTTAAAATGCTTAATTTGCTGCATAGTGACCTACAAAGAAGGTTTCTGGTCGATATATGAAGTTTGGCTTGCATTATTGCTATTTGCTTAAAATAGCATTGCTTCCTGGAACCAAAAGGTGTTGCAGTGCTTCAGTGCAGGGCATGGTTTTCTATTTCAGTATATGCAAAATACACTTTTGTGTATTTTGCTTATCTTTGTTTATTCTCTCACCCTCCCAAAAGTACCATTGCATTAGGTCACCTGAAGAAAATGTCACTATCAGCTAGCTCATATTACCTATTTAAAAAACGGGTGCGGGCCCTGTTCAAGAGAACTTAATACAAATCCCCAAATATTCACAAGATATAGGAGAGAACTTTTACGCGTAAAAAGTTTAAGGGTTTTACTAGTAATCCTCAAACATGTGAAGTGATTCATTCAAAATGTATATACAAGTAGCTAGGTAACATGAAGTCACCCATGACTTCTACCAGTTTGACCCTCTGCTTCTTTCCTTTCATGTAGCCCTAATGCTTGCAGGCCTGGGTTGGAGTGGGAGACTTTACCAGGCACCATAAGCACCCTGCCTGCACCCACTCACTTGATAACAGTCATTTATGTTTGTCTGATAGACAGAAAGTCTTCCCCTCTCCCTTTCCAAGGGTTCATTGTATGGCCTTAGTAACTGTCTCTCAGTCTTGGTTTCCCATTCAGTAATAGGACTGCCAACTGTTCAGGAGGAAGAAGAAAAAGCATGCCTGACTTGCTTTTGTGCCTGTAACATTGCAGCATGATCTGCAGAAATGAGCAGCTGAAGCTTTTCATAATGGAGAGAATTATCACTTACCAAGGGCTGCAGATCAAGCTATATAGGCAAAGAAATAACAACAAAACCCGTATCTGTAAAATAGGAATAGTAGCAACTTGACAGGGATGTTATATATGTATGCAGTCATTTAGCTTTTGTTGTCTATGCTCTGGTAACCTCTAGGTTAGATTACTTCAATGTGGCATATGTGGAGCTACCTTTGAAGATGGTTTGGAAACTGCAGCTGGTACAGAAATTGTCCACCAGATTGTTGACCAGAAACAAGGCAGTCTAAACATTAATACTAATTCTGGCGTGAGTGCACCGGCTTCCAGTGAATTTCAATGCTCAATTCAAGGTGTTGGTTTTGACCTTTAAAGCCTTATGCTGCTCAAGATCCCAATACCTCAAGGACTACCACTCTCCACATGAACCATGTGGTCATCCTCCTCCTTCAGGCAGTTGCTTAGGGCGTTGACCTGAGTAAACACCACCTTAGTGATGGCTCTTCACTTATGGAGCACTCTTCCCAGGGAGGCATACCTGGCAACCTCATTATCTACCTTTAGGGGCCAGGCAAAAACATTTCTTTTTCACCAACCTTTAATCTTCTGTGGCCTGCTTCAGTGGATGGGATGTCTTGAGTCCTGCCTAATTGTAAATCTGAATTTGTTTTTATATTTTACTCTGTCTTAGTTTTACTTTGGTTTTAATATTTGTTCTTTCTCTGTAAGTCACTTTTGGTTACAGTGGTACCTCGGGTTACAGACGCTTCAGGTTACAGGCTCTACTAACCCAGAAATAGTACCTTGGGTTAAGAACTTTGTTTCAGGATGAGAACAGAAATCACGCGGTGGCGGAGCGGCGGCAGTGGGAGGCCCCATTAGCTAAAGGTTAAGAACAGTTTCAGGTTAAGAACGGACCTCCAGAATGAAATAAGTTCTTAACCTGAGGTACCACTGTACTTTTTTTAAAGAAAAAAGTGACTTATTTTAAGATTTTTGCAAAATCAAGTCATGAAAAATAGAGGACTGTTATGAGGCATTTGGTTTTTTTTTTAAATAATATTTATTACTTTTATAGATTACAAAAAGAAAAAAGGACAAGAAAGAAAAAACAGAAAAGGAAAAAACAAAACAAAAGAGAAAAGAAAAAAGAAAAAACAATACAATATATAGACAATACAAAACACACCCTAAACTCAAAACTAAACACATTAAACTAAACTAAACAAACCCCACTCCCTGGCCTTAACCCTAAATGAAACAAAACAAAAGCAATTTAAAAACATACATCATCTCTTTTCCATACTCTATCTTTCATTCCCTTGTTTCCTCGACCTTCTCTCACCTCCCTTTTTGTATTCCACTTCTATTAATTGTTTCAGCAAATCCTTTCCATCTTTCTCCATTTTCTGTAATATTGTAAATAACGTATTTTTTAACCTTATTTTCCATTAAAACTAAAATACTTATATATGCTTAACTCCTTATAACATTTCTACTAAGCCCATAAAAAATAAAAAATACAAAAAATAATTCCACCATTTTTCTATCACTCATTAGTTTTACCATAAGTCTATATATAAACTTTAAATTTTCCAATCTTCTTCCACCATCTCCTCTTCCAGGTTTCGGATTCTGCCAGTCCTTTCCGTTAGCTCCATAAAGTCCATCAACCTGGTGATCTTATGTCCGAGGCTCTTAACTCTTTTCCAAGTCCCTTCTGCAGGTCTTCTTCATTTTCTTTAATGCTAAAAAGCAAATCTTGGGGAAACGCCAACCTGTCAATCCTTTTCTTCCTTCTGAACAAATCAGCTGAATTTCCATAGTTAAATCTACAGTCCATAAAGTATTTCAGGGCATATTTCAGGATTCCTCCAAGTCCAAAGGCCCCCAAAACTTCAATCTCCTCCAGGCCCGAGTCCATGTCCCAAAAGTCAATTAATCCCTGCATAGAGGGCTCTTTCCAACTTTCCTCCTTTAATCCAAACCGGGATCCATTCCTCAGAGTCTGACTTTTCCTAGATTCAATCATAAAAGGCCTCAACTTATAATCCTCAATTTGCTTCTGTAAAGCCACAGATCTCACTTGTATTATTTTATGTTCAACAACAGCAGCATTCTCCTTCTCCTCCTTCTCCTCCACCATTTGTCCTGCCAAAATGGATTCCTGTACCAAGTCCTGAATTATTTCTGTGTTGGTGTTCGCTTTTTGACTCAAATTGGTCACTTTCTGTTCCAAATTATCAACTTTAAAAGTCATGTCATCCATCTTCTTGTGAAGTTGTCCCAGCGAACAGCTTATCTTACATAAAACAGTCACAATGGCCTCTCCTGTCAACATTTTTAAATGGTCCAAGGTCGCCTCTGGTTCTCAGAATCCTTATCTGCAGCTGGGAATCCCCCAGTTACACTCCTGTTACAGTTTCAAAAGCTCCCTCTAGAGGGAAACAGTCTCCACTTGTATCAGTTCTTTCAGGCACAACTCAGGCATTAAAGATAAATTTTCAGTTACTTTTCCTCTTTTTTAAGCGCAGAAAAGGACAATGGAAACAGTATCTTACTCTTATTTACTCTTATTTAGCTAGCTGTCAAATCCGTTCTGTCAAATGCACTCTCTCCAAACGTCATCTGGCAGCCCGTTCCCAGGTTCAGAGCAGTGGTAATTTAATTTTTCACTCTCTCCTGCAGGCTCACTAGATCCAAAATTTCCCCCTCTTCTCCTGCTTCCAAGGGGGGTTTTGTATTTTAAACCAGTGGAAATTTAATCCTTTGCCAAAAGCTTTCAAAGGCTTTAACTTGTAACGTCTTTGCTTCAGTCTATTTACAAAAACGGGAGGCGGACTTCCTATTTACAACCTTCCCGTTTCAATGCCAAATTAAGGTATTTAAAAATCCAATTTTCCGTTTTACTCACGCGTAGTTGTTTAAAATCCAATTGTCCACAGGAAAAAGTCAGCGCTCTCCGGCAACAGCAATGCGGCTTCACTCTGTGAAAGAAGCAGTCGATTCAAAGCACTGCGCCACTCACCCCACGTCGCTCTGGACCCCCAAAACAGGGTTTCCCCGCGAGCAGGGGAGGCGCAAAAGGTGCCAGCCGAATCCCAGGTTCACAAGCTTCTCCCGCTTGTGATTTCAATGGGTCTCCACCTTCGCCGTGGCGGTCAGACCCTGTTTTTCACGGAGCAAGTTCCTCCCGAACGGAGGAGCTCCGCCATTGCCGGAGGCGCCAACCCGGAAGTCTGTTATGAGGCATTTGCATCCGTTTGCTTTTGCAATGTGAACAAAGGTTAGGGTTTGCAGGAGTTTCTTTATTTGTTTTCTTTCACTTATACTTGAGGGTGCATGAAGGGTTTTGCATCTAGTATAAGTGGGCCTCTCATAAATTGGGAATTTTGTATCCTAAAATTATTTTCCTGATATCATTGGAGGTTTCCTGAAATCACAAGCATCATCAAATATAATTGATATGCTTCTTCTATGACAATCCAGCATAGAGTTGTAGTCCAGAATATCTGAAGAGCAGCACCTTGGCTACCCCCGTTCTGTGAGCTTCAGTTTGTAACTTGTAGAGAAATGGGCACCATTATTTATTGTGTGATACAAGCCTTGCTGTGGAAAACATTCATTATCATTCCATGACTCTGTAATACCTTTTACATCTTTCAAAATTAAGAATTACCATACACTCCTGCAACCTTTTAATTGGTTCATTTAGTCAACTAAACTTTAATTGCTGGGACTGTCAACAAGGAGGAAAAATGGTGAGACTTCAGACTCCTGAAGGGAGTCCCGCTGCACAGGTTATGCTGATGTTTTTGTACCATCCTGGACCAAAGAATTAAAATGGAAGCATAAAGATTCATTTTCCTTCTAACCTGTATCTAAAACTGGGAGAGAATTCACAATTATGAATTAATTCACATTTGACAGAATCTGCCTGGCATACATAGTATTTCCTTTGGCATTTAAAAGGTCCCCCTGATAGTTTCTTCCTTTTCAACTTACACGTGTCTGTCCCTTTATGCTGCCTTTTATCTCCCCTGTCCCACATTAGCACACGCAGAGGAAACTATGGAATTGGAGGTGTGTGTCTGAAAGGCCTGAGAGCAATTCATTCCAAATCTTGCTTTGAATCTTGAAAGGCAGCTGAGTAAATCTTTAGGTATACTCTGCTACAGAGTGGATCAGTATTTGACAAGGTTAGAAGGATTTTGGTATCATCCTACAATGCAGTGTCTACCAAAACTACAGATGGTTTCTAAATTGCAGAGATTCAGGTAATTGGTGATAAAAGCCCCTGTATTTGCAAATACAATAATGAAACGTATCGAGTAAAGAAAATGTTGAGCAGCTGTAGAAAGCCTCCATGTTTCTAGGTGTTTCTGGCTGAATATACAAAAGAAATGCTCTTTCTTCTATTAGATATTTTTAATGTGTCATTTCTTGCTGTAAAGGATTGACAGATGATGTTTATCAGTTTATGTATTTATTTCAAATCCTTCTCTTGGCTGAACCTTATTTATCCAAAGATAAAGTGTAGAAGTCTGGCTTCACGCAACTCTGTAGGGCCCCTGAATTATGTCAGGTCCTTTTTCTGGACCCTGCTATAATATGGGTTAATTTCCAGAGGGGTAGTTTTGTGGGTGTGTTGGTGCGTGGGTGTGGGTGTTGCAGCAAAATCATGCCTTAAGAAACTTTCTTGTAGCATAGGCTTTCATAGACTAGAATCCTGTTTACTAAAAGCATTTTGGGTTAAGCTGATGGTAGAAACAAGTTGTGTTGGGTAGCTTCTACAGTACAAGGGTGGCAATTGTGAGCAAACTATTTTGGCACCCTGATTATGTAAACAAGTCTTGGAGCTACTTTTGTGCAGTCTAATGTAATTTGGAATTTACTTTCTCATCCTATCTGCATCTTCTTAGCACGTTCCTTGCCAGTTGTTGGTTCTGAAGAATCCATTTAGATCTGGGTACTGCAATACAGCAGCATGCAGAGCGACATGTAGCTTCACTTCCTGCCTTATTCATCAATGCACTCTGCACTTGTATACCTATTACAGTGGTACCTCAGGTTACATACGCTTCAGGTTACATACGCTTCAGGTTACAGACTCCGCTAACCCAGAAATATTGCTTCAGGTTAAGAACTTTGCTTCAGGATGAGAACAGAAATCGTGTTCTGGTGGCGTGGCGGCAGCAGGAGGCCCCATTAGCTAAAGTGGTGCTTCAGATTAAGAACAGTTTCAGGTTAAGTACGGACCTCCGGAATGAATTAAGTACTTTAGGTACCACTGTATAATTAAATAAAGGCTATTAAGAACTTCTGCTTAGGTAGATTTGAAGACAAAATATACAAAATGTGGGGTTTTGTGTGGGTTTCTTTTAAAAAATAGAAGCAGGAATTATAATCTTCACATAGAAAACTTGACTATTCTATATTTTAGGTTTATCTGAACTTTATATTTTTGCAAAAGTATAATTTTATGTTGCTCTGGCCAATGTCCAAAGCAATGAAAACATCTACCAACATTATATTGTAAATATATATGTGTGTGTGTGTGTGTGTTGGGGAGAGAGAGAGAGAGAGAGAGAGAGAGAGAGAGAGAGAGAATTTGAAGGAGACTACACTGTCCGGCATTTTATTTGCAAACCCACTTTCCAGGTTTGCTATCTTATACAGGCTCCTGTTAAGATTATACCCGAGGTGGAAAGAAACCGTGCATTTATTTTTCACTAAATAAATTAGAAGGACTGACACCCCAATCTTAAACAAGTTTATGCAGAAGTAAGTTCAGCTTTCTCAACTGGGACTCTGCTAGGTAAATATGGCTGTGGATACGATCATATATGTACACATTGGGAGTAATCCCCATTAAATACAGTGAAATGGGGTACTTCCAGGTGGGAGCTTAATTTGCCATTGGAAACCGTCCCCTCTATGTGTTTTAATTGTATTGTTTATTTTTAGTTTTAAGCATATGTAATCCTGCCCTGGGACATTCAGGTGAAGGGCGGATTATAAATATGAATAAATGAACCTGTGGCCTGCCAAATGATGTTGTCAGCATAGCCAGTGGCCTGGGATGATGGGATTTGGAGTCCTGCAATCTCTGGAAAGCCACTGGTGCCACATCCCTGGTCTACACATATTAGAATTATGTATGTTACTGAGGTGGGGTGTGAAATGTAGGCTACAAAAGCCAGTTTCTTGTCTGGCCGGGTTGTAATGGGTCCTGAAGCTTTTGAATTACAGTGGTACCTCGGGTTACATACGCTTCAGGTTACATATACTTCAGGTTACAGACTCTGCTAACCCAGAAATAGTGCTTCAGGTTAAGAACTTTGCTTCAGGATGAGAACAGAAATCGTGCTCCGGCGGCATGGCAGCAGCAGGAGGCCCCATTAGCTAAAGTGGTGCTTCAGGTTAAGAACAGTTTCAGGTTAAGAATGGACCTCCAGAACGAATTAAGTACTTAACCCAAGGTACCACTGTACACTTGTGTTTCAGGTCAAGGTGTTTAACTGACTGTGCTCTGAAGTGATGTCAGGAAAACAGTTAATGCAAGCCATTGGGGATCACAGGTTTTTTTAAATTTTCTAAGACTTGCTAACACTTCTTTCATATAACAGAGTTACATATAGCACATTGCCAGGTGCTTAGTATGGCACATAACTTTCAAGAGAGGTAGGAAACCACTAAGAGAGACTAGAAACCTAAATTGGCTGCTTTGAAGAGCTGGTTGGCTTTGTTAACCTTCTAAATGCAAATAAGCTAAATTAAAAAGTAAATCTACTAGCAACACATTGATATTCCTGATCCACAGATAAGTCACACACAAAACTTCAGTTGCATGCAGTTATTTATGTGTAGGTAAGTTCTACATCTAGTAGCCCAGTTAGAAGATAGGGAATGTATTGCAATATATTTGAAGGTAATAAGTTTTATACCTGCATATAGGCTAGTGATTTATTTGGTAACAATTATGTGGATTATTTTAATGAATTCTGTGTTAGAGTGATCATTGTAGGCTCCAGAATGAGTTACATGTTTATTCCATTTCTCAGCTGTTGATTTAAAAGAGCCCAAGGATTTCTTCACATTGTTCTCTGCCACCACATAATCATAATATAAGAACACCATGTGTGAAGTCTTTGGAGTTTAAATTTACCCCCATGTAAACCATGTATTTTTTACAAAGCAAGCAAACAAAGCTTCAATAAATACTGTTTCTCCAAAAACAGTTCTATGAGACAAAATTAGTCCAATTCCATTTAACCATTTTATTAAAAATAACAACCAAAAAGCAATTATGAGGATACTTGCCTGTGAAACAAGAATATCTTTTAGTGAGACAGCAGCTTATCACATAGTCAAGTGTCTAGCATGGTATAGATCCAGTGGTGTTTTTCTAGAAAAAGGTGCTGGAGCTCACCATGAACTTTTTTTAGAACGGCAATGGTGCCCTGAGAGGAGCCAGAGCAGAGCTCTGACTGAAAAAAGCCCTG